>NC_071502.1:3125000-3750000 GCF_028408465.1 Anastrepha ludens
CTAACTTTTTTGTGTGAAATTAGTTTTTATTGATTTCAAAGACAAAATTGTTCAAAAATGATTACAATTTTAACATATATTCACTTTAGCTCGATATAACCACCTTTAGCCTTGACTATAGCCTTCAAACGGTCAAAAAATGAGTTGTATGCTGCACGCATGTGATCTTGAGGTATATCGGCCCATTCTCGTATATTCGCTCTTTTCAGCGCATCCATACACGAGCTTTATGAGACGGTGCCGAGTCCTGTTGGAACGTCCATGGTCTACGACCGAAATGTTTGCGTGTCAACGGTGTCAAGTCGACCCTTCACTTTCCGAACCATTTCTGGCGTTGTTTCGATTTTTTTTTGGTCCACCTCCATAGCGTTTTGCAATGCTACCAGTATCATTGTAACGTTTTATAGTGCGATACACAAACATTTTATTCACTTTGAGGTGACTGCGCTCACGAACAATGGCTGGTTGTGATTTCCCAGCCAAATATAACGCAATCACACTATTACGTTTGAATTCCGTACCATAAAAGAAAAAAAGTTCAACAAAACTGAGATGCAAATGCTTTTGATGGCTTACAAACAATATATTGAACTGTCATTAGAACAATTTTGACGTTGATGTCATGAGCTGTTTTACAGATACAAGCAGTGTGTATCGTTCACTCGTAGATCAGATTTTTTCTTCATTTTTTATATGCAATCTATCTTAGAAATAATAAGCAAATTTGTTAAAAATAATTTATAACAGAAATGTCTAGTCTCCAATGTCGTAGCCATTATATAACTGTATAGTTAGAGTTCTTAAAATCAACACCTTTTTTACTTAAGATATGTCGGTTACAATCAACAGATTTAACTCTAACTGGGAGATCTAAACTAATATATGATATCTTTTCTATTAGTTAAACTTTTGTCTGGCAAATTTAAAGCTGAGTTATTATGGTGATTATGTTCTCTTTGGATATATCCATCACTTAATTTTAGTATTGGATATAAAAGGTACTCTAAGATTTTTATGAATTCCGGTAATAGTAATGAACCAAGGCGCGCTTACAATAAAGTGAAGGGGTTTTGATTGATATCTTTTTAAAATTTCTACAGTTGAGTGGCTTGCTGTAGTCCAAACTTGAATGGCATAAATCCAGACAGGTTTTAATGTAGTTTTATATAGGCGCTCTTTGTTGTCAAGAGTAACTTGAGAATTTCGACTCAAAAGCTCGTACATTTTTTTAGTTTTAATTCTAAGTTTCTTCTGTTTTTCTTTGATGTGGATTTTCCAGGTTAGTCTTCGATCAAGTTGAAGTCGAAGATATTTAACAGTATCGCTTTGGGGGATTTCAGAATCATTAAGTGAAACTTATGGGCAGTCTTCCTTTCTCAATGCAAAAGTAGCTTAAACTGATTTTTGCGAATTTACTCGAATTTTGCATTGCAATAGCCACGTTCCGATAAAGTGAAACTCTGATTGTAGATGTTGGGAGGCTTCTGCCAGGAGACTGCTGGATGCATAATAGCCATGTCATCAGCATATATTGCCATGTTAATATCGGATGTTGGCTGTAAATATAATATAAATCACCGGCCCCAAAACCCTTGTGGAACTCCAGCATTAATAGATTTTCTAGAGGATGCTTCGTTTTGTTATTGAACATAAAAGTGTCTGTCTCTTAAGTATTTATTTAATGGAAAATATGTAGCCGAAAGCTATTTATTTATTTTGTATAAATTACCAGTTTGGCAAACTCTATCAAACGCTTGCTCTGCATCAAGAAAGACTGCACAACAGTACTTTTTATTTTATAACGCATCTGTGATGTTCTATTTTCCTTTCTGAGCCCAAATTGGTGTTCCGGTGTGATAGCAAATTCATTCAATACTAGCAGCAATCTTCTCAACAATATCTTTTCAACTATTCAATTTGAAAGCAAATATGTTCATGCAGTTCTGTAGCTATTAAATTTTGGTAAGATAATCTGCAAGCTTGAAGTGGCTGAAAATTCCCGCTGGTTTTTCATAACTTTTTTCCCGAACGATGTTGCGCATTTTCTCCCTAAAAACCAAAATACGTTGCCTCGGACTACACTTAACGCTTAAAATGGCATCTCTATTGAGTAGACTGATGGCAAACATAGATGGACCAACCCAAAGGAAATGGGAAATATTGATGGCTCTCCGGGTGCTCTGAGAGTTGTGTCTGCCCACCGCACAGAATCAGGGCCAGCTGCTCAAGTGAAAAGTGGTTCAATAGCGATAGACTTACTCGCCTTTGAGAGGAAAAAGTTGAGGGCATTAAAGAATGAGGGAATGGAAGAAATCAGCAAACCTGAAGCTCGCGAAATGAAGGATGAAATGTTAAGACTATGGCAACACCGCTGAAGAAACAAAGCGCAAGCGAAACAAAAAAATTGTCAAAACGGTGATTATATTCCATGCTTACTTCTCTTTAATGGAACCCAGTAATGGATGATATCTTAAAGAAGTTCTTTGCTTAAAATCCGTCAAAATTATTTTGAAATACCTTAATTTTTTTAAGTTAAATTCTCATGTGATATCTTATTCAAATATTAGGCCATTCATTTTTGCTAATTCCGTCGGTTTTCCCCTTTTTTCTAGAATGTTGAGAGTATTGGCTGTAACTCAATTGCTTATCACAATTTTTTAATAAAAAACATTCTCATAATTTTCTTTTGAACTAGAAATATTTATTCAGTTATAATGAAAACAGTCTTAAAAAAAAAACAAAATTATCAAACAAGCTCTTTCGCTTAGCGTGTAAATATATCTACCCCTTAAGGTTCCGTCAATTCCTACAAATCCTTTGAATATAGCAGCGAGAATATCCAGGTTTAAGGGTGGCAAAGGTATATGCACATACAAGAATATTTGGTTTCGTATAGCTCAATGTAAGTAGTTAGGGCAATGAGTGTTCGCCTGCCAATACAAATCTGCACAGCTCCCCCACCTCACAGCAAAGCCCCGCATATTTGTTTGTTCTTTGACTGAGGACGAAGAATGCATACGAGTGCATTAGTACACCCACATCCGCACTTTCTCACAGAAAACATAAACATAAATATAAATTAATTTTGGCCTGTATAATAGAGACGCCGCCATTCTTATCGACTGCGTCTTCAATGAGCTCACTTACACACAGCCAGCCCGCCGTCCTAACATATCCCACGGAAGCGTTAAAGTAATGTTGAAAATATTTGCTTTTAGAACAGCACAGAATAAAATGGGAATTTGCAGTTCGACCTTAGGATCTTTTGTGTTTAGGATTGCAAAGGAGTGGTTGGCAAAAAGTACTGGAATCTTTTGAAGGAAGTTTTGGTAGATTAAGTGGATTAAGTGAATGCTTATGACTTGGACACAAGTCAGGTTATTTTGAAAGATCATAAAATCATAGAAATTTTCTTTGCGTTTTATTATTACTAAGTATAAATTTGATGGATTAAAATATTTTGAATTAATTTATAATTCTTAATTTGGAAATAAAATTTAATCAAAACTGCAATACCATACCCATATATGGGCTCATATGCGATAAAGGGGGCATGGGTTAAGCCATGGTAACTGCTAGCGCTTTTAACTCAAGCCAGTCTTATCAAATCAAGTAGATTACTTTGTCTTATTGAACACAATTTGGCTGAATGGGGAGCGTGAGATACACTTCAAAACAAAATCTTCTTACTATTTAACTTAATTTTAAAACTAAAAACATTGCCCTGTAGAATTAATTTGATTTATATTTGTACCTCTTACTATAGTTTCAGGGTACCCTTGGAAAAGGTAGGCATCTGAGACCTTGCATTCTGCCCAGCATGTGAAGAAGAGGATGAGACGGCGGACCACTTTCTGTGCGTCTATCCAGCCTTCGCTCGAATCAGGCTTCAGGTTTTTGGCAGTGACCTTGCCTCCTTGGCACCACAAGATCCACTCAGATTTCTCCGGAGGTCGAGGAGATTTAAAGAAAATTAAAAAAGCAATCCGAGTGCAGTACAATGGACTTAATTGTGTCTGAGAGCTGTACTTGCAAGTCTGTCCCGACAACAAAAAAAAAACCCTTTGCTAACTAAATGGTAGTTCGTTACCCTTTTTGTATTTTAGAATCGCAATAAACCTTCTTTTTCCCCCTTTCGACACTCTTTGGAACCAGGCAAGTTCCTCACAGTTTTGCGACTAGTACATCTGTTCTCGTGTGTCAACACTCCTGCGCTTGTATTCCTCTGTTAATATTGTATTAGTCTGCAACTATCCTCAGTTGCCGTTCGCCATGCCCCTCCTCAAGCAGTGTGCCTCACACAAATCCAAACCTCCTCCTTCTATTGTCTCTACTTGCATGCGAAATTCGCCTGTGCAGCTTAGTGCTGATTGTAAGCAAAATTAAGTTACCCGCCTTGGCCTACCCATGCCCGCATGCTCCAGCTGCAGCGGTGCCAACGCCCCGCACTCTATGTGTATAATTTGCTTGCACGCTGGTGTTCTTAGGAATGATGGCATCCGTCGCTGTGCACGCGCTTACTTTCGAGCAGCATTGTCATCGCCATTTTGCTATTTTTCACTTCACACACTCGGGGTTTATTACAACTTCGAAAATTATGAATAATGCATTATAAGTGAGTTTGGGCTACATATCGTAGGACGTGTGAGGGTAAGCATGTGCGTGTGTTCGTGTGTGCGTATATGCGCATAATTACGTGTATGTAAACATAGTTACATTCATGGGCGTTGGGAATGATGCTGAGATTTGAATTGCGTCAAATTTTCCAATGAACTGCAAATTAAATTGCTTTTGCGAATTATTGTTGTTCCATGCAGGGAGGGCCCTACAGTTTTAAGCCGACTTCGAGCGCCAAATGGTTTTTTATGATGAGCTTTTTCATGGCAAAAAGGAGGCTTGCCTGCCGAGGAGCGACCGCTATTAGAAAATACATTTTCGAAACACTCGGTTATTCCGCCGTAATATTAGGTGTTTCGAGTGCAATACAACACCAAATCGACTACTCCAAAGTATCTGGGTACCGCGCCCTCGGAATAACTGTCACGAAGTCAGTGAGAAATTCCGAACTTCTCGCTGGTAGATACAAAACATGAACGTATGAGTCTACTTTGGAATTCTCTTCCCCAAGATTTAGTACCTATGAGTGGCTTGAACATATTAAGCGTGAATTTCAAAGCTACTTTAGCACTAAGATAGATAATATTAATTAACAAATAATTTTCTCGTTTACCTAAATGTAAACTTGACTTATTTTCTTTGAAGCTTAAAATATCTATGCAAATTTTATCATGAAAGTAAGTAAATTGGTTCCATGGGCATTGAAAGTTTGAACATTTTTCTAAACGCGGCGACCTCTCAGCAGTGAAAAATCTTCGAGTATGTTTTCGAGCCATTAAAACCCACTACACTTACCTAAGTAATGTTAAACAACTGTAGGGTCTGCAGTTGGAAGAAATGCATTAAGACAAATATTTGAAGGGATGCCAAGAGAAGTTAGTTAGACGTAGCATCCGATTACCTTAACTGAAGTGCACAGTTTTGCCCACCCAGTCATCCGATCCCTTTGAGGAGCCGGACTAGTGGGTGCATTATTGGGCAGAGAATCGAAAAATCGCAAACTCTCTCCAGTTTATGAAGATGAACTTTGAATTGCCATATTTGTAGCCAATAGTAACGGCCTTCAATATAAGAAGTAGGCGGCCACCGCAACCGAATGGGTTGGTGCGTAACTACCATTCGGAATCCAGAGTACGTAGGTTCGAATGGCCCTGAAACTCCGAAGCGAAAAACATTTTTTTCTAATAGCGGTCGGCCCTTGGGAGGTAATGGCAAATCTCCGAGTGTATTTCTGACACGAAAAAGCTCATCATAAAAATCAGCTGCTGTTCGGAGTCGGTTTGCAACTGTAGGTCCCTCCATTTGAGGGCCAACATCAAGACGCACCACCACAAATAGGAGGAGGAGCTCCGCCAAACAAGTATACTTATTAGATATTCAATTTTATTTATTTTTTTTAATATACGAAGCTCCTTTTATCAGAGCTGATAGTTTAACCTAATGTAGAGCCACATTGAAGATAATTCTTCTTTTGAGTCAACGTAGATTTTGAAAGACTCAATGAAGGCCTAGCTTTATAGTCAAATTTAGAATTGTGATACGCCCTGTTGTTGTTGTTGTAAATATTTCCCATAAATGTTTTTGAAGAAGGCTACTGGAGTGACAATTATTGGCCGGATATAAATACGAGTATTTTCGGTAATACAGAATCGACTCTCGTGGCTATCCGCTGTCCTTTCGAGAATAGCTTGGAACCCAGTTGTGAATGCTGTTACTAAAGTTAATCATCGCATTATTTTCTACATTCAGAAGTAGAACTTGGTTAAATCGGATTGGGATGTAAGGTCTTATTGCATTGCAGAAAAATTTAAGATTAGGCATAAAAGAATATATTAAATTGGGAATAGATTTCAATAGTATCATTGCTGAATTAAAAAAAGTCCTCATCGGTGTACTCCTCTTAATACTTGGAATTAAATCAATCACTTTAAAATATTGTTTATCTCCCATTTAACTATAATACTTTTCAAATTTTCATATTCCCTTGTTACTATGCTCGATTACATTAAATAAGTGCGATAAATTAATATAAAATTAATAGTGAACTAATTAATTTACATTAAACGAGCGTAAACAACCGCCCTACCAAGGGACGTTACTCATAAAAGTAGACAACCGGAGGCACAGCAAAGTTAACCAATTAATGAAAATATCGAATATGCTAAAAACAATACCTTCAGAGAGATGAAGCACAAAAACACATAGAATAAACCACGACCATTGGGCATATCACTTCAATTGTGTGTTTCACCGACAACGCACCTATTTTGCAGCTACCGCAAATGCGCCTAATTGACGCCAAATTGATGCGACGCTTGACAACGCCAACAACAATGCTAACTCCCTCTCTCATTCTCATCAGGCGGCCTCTGTGGTTCTCTTTGACGCGCATTTGCCTAGTTACATACTCACACATCCACATAAGCATATGTCGATAAGCTGCATATCGATAAGAAGAACCTCACGCTGAAATAAAAACAAAAACTGTGGCATAAACATAGGCGCGCAACATGTGACATGTTGTCCTAGTTTTCATGCCGAAAACTGCCCAACAACACAGATTTAATGCGCGTGTCTCCAAAAAATGCACTTGAGTGAGTGAGTGGTAGTCTGAGTTTTCACTCGAAAGAGTAAAAGCGCACTTTTTGTAAAAACGTTGTGTGGAGGGGAGAGGTAAAAAGGAAAGTTTTAACACTAAAGTTTAGCGTTGATTAATACTTGAAAAAGCTTAAAAGTCTTTGAACTTTTGTAACTAGTAAAGTTTCGGGAGCTTCAGTCACTTTAACGGTAAAACAGACGATTTAAGCTGTCCTTCTCTGCATTTGCTTTTTAAATTGTAGAAAAAGTAGGGTGCTGCAGAAAATGAGGTTGTTTGCTCAAAACCCTTTAAGTTAATCGCCATAATAACTACGACTATGGCTATTTATTTATTTATAACGTAGAATAATTTTAAATTTTTGTTTCCAAAAACACAGTTCACGCTACAACTACCATATAAATCAATGTTTCCAACTTTGTATAAAATTTTTAAAAATTCTACAAATTTTCATCAAACTCTCAAATTTCTTACTCAAAATTTAGGTGTGTACATTAAAATGTTTAGAAAAATTTCGAGCATGCAATTTTATAGAGCATTGAATTTTGGCATAATAAAGTTCGAGTTCGTGCCAGTGTAAGTTCGAATAAAGTTGTGGGCACAATTCTTTCGGTAAAGCCTAAGTATGAAATCACTAAAGTTTTAATAATACTTTGAACATAATGTTTATTTTATAGTTAATGATTGGAATAATAAAGCTCTTTAAGCAAGCTCTAGAAACTTAAAGATTTTATTTAAAAAGTATAAATAAGCAAGTTTCGCCACATTTTCTCACTTTTTAGCTCGCAAACAAAGTTGAATGAGTGACAAGAGTAAAAGAGTTCACCATATAACCAGAAGTCTTTAAGCAGGCAAATATTTCTTACTCGTTGTAAAACGCAACCAAGCTTCATAGCACAAAGCACAAAACACTTTAACAGCTTTTGATTTCTGTGATGGCCCAACAAGCTTTCCTACTCGGTGCGTATATTAAGTTTAAAGTTTTCCTTTAATAGAAAGCTTTTACCACGGTTATAAAGCTTTAAAGCAGTGCTGCAGTTTTGAGAGAATTCTATTAAAATTTTATTTTCTGTGAATAAAGTTTAGAAGAATTCGCGGATTTTAATTCCGAATTTTTTAGTATGCTTAAAAAAAATTAGAATTAGAATTAGTATGATTTAACAAATCCATTTGAGAAGATTTTCGGGTATATAATATTTTTCATAAATTTACTGAAATTTTTTTTAACAACTAGAACTAAGTGACTTAAAAAAAACAAACAAAAAAAACAAAAATCAACTTATTTACTAAATGTTACCCTTGGCACCTGTTTATATACTTGTGTTCACAAAAATAGCAGCGCCACATATTTTTTAAAATTTTAAGTAATTATTTAGCCTTTGTTAATTTTTGTTTAATTCTTTAAATATAGTTTATACTACAATAAAAACCACACAAGTCACAGTTTTGAACATACAAAAAGAATTTTATAAATTTTTAATAAAAACTGGGATAAAATTTCTAGTGCCGTATTGTTGTAGATGCGAAGAAGCTTGGACTTCCGTACAACACCCATTGCAGAAGCTGCGGGGATCCGACAGAGAAAGAGGCTGTTGAGCACTTTCTTTGCAAATGTCCGGGTCTGACGGCTAGGCTCTTGAGGTTTCTTAGTGTGCCTTTCGGAGATGGTCTGACGCAGTTCTGCAGCCTAGATGCCGTTTCTCTCCTCTACTTCAGCAACAGCACTGGATGGCTGTAGATGGTTTTTCGTCTTATATATTTTGTAACTTTTCACAGGTAGTGGTCTACTTTACGGCATCAAAAGGTCACTCTAGTGCTACTTGTATTGTGCCCATGGGACTCTTGTCATCTAACCTACCTCCCTACCTAGGTTTGAAGCGGCTCAAAAATCAAATTGATTTCAGACACATTTTGTTCAAATGCGGTCTTGTATATAAGCATATGGCGAACCCCATTGAGAAAAGGTTTAAAACATTCGTTTATGGAAGAAAGTGTATAGCACTGTCAACAAAATTATCAACATTGAAAACTGCCAAATTTTTCTAAAATATTGACTAATCCGAGTATTTAAAATATTTTACAAAGATTAGAACTCTGAGCTATATGACATTTTTCTAGAACAATGAGCTGTATTTTATGAAAAATAGAAAATTATTAAATAAATTATAAATAAATAAACAAAAATGGCAAAGCTTTGTTGCGCTGAATTATAGTGAACATCTATATAAGCTCATGGCTCATAGCAAATCTTTTTAGAAAATAATCGAAAATAACAGGAATTAAAAACGAAAGCTACAAAGAACTCTAACAGATTGGCGATTTATGAACTGGACATAAAGTATTTTGTATGGCTTTTTTGTCATTAGACACATAATTTATATAATAACTAGCAACCCGCCCGGCTTCGCACGTGTATAAAATATATACCTTATGTCACTCACTGAAAAAATGATTAAAATCGATCCAGTAGTTTTGGCTTATTCATTAGTGTCCGTGGCCCGCACGCGTTAAATTTGGAGTAAAACAATTCCCCTTTCTTTATAGCATGAAGATTTCCTGCTATCTGTGGAATATCTAAATTCATACCCTACACCTTAACATATTTCCTTTTTGCATTTTTACATATGTATTTATTTTATTTTTACAACAATTACTATATTACAGAATGTCTTTATATACAACGTTCATAGCCTTCTTGTCATTAGACAATACAAACATGTTTTCTCTAGAGGTTACTCTTGAAAGAGCGACATACAGTTGGCCATGTGAAAAACAGTCAACACTCAAATCTAAGCCTGCAACGTTGAAGGTTTGACCCTGAGATTTATTAATGGTCATTGCAAAGGATGTCTTTACCGGAAATTGTGAGCGTTTAAATTGGAATGGTAGATCCGATGGTATCAGAGGGATTCGGGGAATCAATACATCTTCTCCGGTACCACATCCTGTGAGTATTGTGCACTCTATTATGAAAGTTTTCAGTGATTTTACCAGCAAACGCGTGCCATTGGTGTTTAGGTGGGTTTAGGTTTCTTAATAAAATAACAGGACAACCTATTTTCAGCTCCATTTTGTGAGGAGGGAGTCCAGACGGGTTCAAAGAATTTAGAAATTCTGTAGGAAAATGAACAGCTTCTTCCAAATCGAGAACAGTATCGACCGAGTAGTATATTTTCGTCGGTGCCTCAATCTTTGAAATAATCAAGTTATTTACTTTATCTACTTGTTCGTTTGTTGATGACAGAATAGCTCTCTCTTTAAACCAAGAAATTGCCTTATAACTTAAGTTATCAATGTCAGGATAGATATTGTTGACTAACTCTTGGATGTTGTCTACCAAAACACAAAGGTTTTCTAGGTTAATTCTTCCCTCACTTTGTGTTAATTCTCCATTGCCAACTTTTAGCAGCATCTCTGGAAATAGCCTGTTCTCACGTGAAGATGACGAAACCCTCATATTAGTTTTAAGCTCTAATTTATTGGCATGCAACCAAAGGTGGGATCTTTTTAGCGAAGCATTTATTTCGTCAGTACGTGTTACTCGAGTCACAACTGGTAGTATTTGACGGAAATCTCCTGAGAACAGAATTGTACATCCACCCATAGGTGAATTTTTGTTGTGCAAATCGCGTGTTGTCCTATCCAGTGCTTCCACAAACGTCTTGTTTGACATGGTAGCTTCGTCCCAGGCTATTAATGAGCAGCCACGCATCAATTTTCCTGTATTGCTCTGTCTAGAAACACTACAGACGCTGTTATCATCATCGCTGGCGATTTTCAGCGAGAGCTTGATTGTAGAGTGTACGGTTCGGCCTCCTTCCAAAAGAGTAGCGGCAATGCCGGATGACGCAACAGCTAACGCAATTTTTCCGGTAGATCTCAATTACTAATTACTGATGTAATATCTTGAAAAATATTGTTTTTAATTATATGCTGTAAAGAGCCATATACATAGATCTATATGAAAACAACAATGTATTTAAGGTATTTAATTGGATAAGGATTAATGTTGTACCCATTTGTTGAAATCGCTTCGAAAATAAGCTATTAGTTGTCGTAAAAAGTAAATGACAAAAAATGTTATTGTATGGAATCGATAGCAAACTAAACGCGCTCCGAATCAATAAAAACTATTCAAAAACTGTATTTTAATTATGTGCGATTTACTAATATAGAACGTGAAAATAGCGTTTTATTTCGCTGTAAAATTGTATGTACATATAATAACATGGAATTCAGTACATACATAGATACATATGTACATACGTCCGAAATGAAATAATGCGAGCGACTCGTAAATACATACATACATACGTCACCATACGATGTAATTCAACATTAATGAGGTGTGGTGAGATTATTGCTTAACGCCTGTTGCTTCATTCGGTTGACAGCGAACACACACACAAACAGCTTTTTTTGGAAAAAGAGCTGCTTTTGTTTAAACAATTTTGGTTAAATAACAAATAAATCAATTATTTTTTTTTATGCAGAACGAAAGTAAATATTTCAAAGTTAAACTTCAAGAAAGTTTCATTTTAATTGGTTGATTCGTTTATGATTTATGGCCGTGAAAACAAAAAAATTATGTTTTTTTTGCCACATTTTGACCGATTGCCACGCCCCCTTTATATATTTCTTCACATTATATAGATATAAACCTTCCTCTTCAATCAATCTATCTTTAAAAAAAAACCGCATCAAAATCCGTTGCGTAGTTTTAAAGATTTAACCGTATAAGGGGACATAGGGACAGAAAAAGCGACTTTGTTTTATAATATGTAGTGATAATAACCTCTGCCTAAGGTTTGGTGTTATTTTTTTATCAATTAGTTAGTTTAATCAATATCAAAAATGTTACTAATTTAACCATTAATATTAACCGAATCATTACAACGAGCTAGGTATGGATTTTATTATTATTTCCCATGGTTTCAGAGAGGTATGGATTACCCTAGTACTTAATTTTTGCTGCATGACAAAAGCATGACGAGAGCTTTTCCACATGTGCTTCTAAGCTTTTCAATTAAGCATAAGGAATTTTGTTGCCACCTTGAAGAAGATTTTTTTATTCAAAGTGTACATCCGCCGCAGTGCTTGATAGGTTCCATGGTACAGCGCCTTCTGGATAATTGCAACTATGGAAGACCAGAACCACGGAAATACGAAAATGAAAACAGGGAAATAGTAAGCATATACATGTAAGAAGAAAAGAATTTATCAGTTGTAAAAATGTATTTAATCACAGGAGGGGAAAGTGAAATTGAAAGTATTAAATTGCGATTTTTATTTTAAACCGCTTTTTTGCGTTTCAAACAAAAGTCTCCATTTACACTCAAACAGCAATCATAGGTGCGCACACTGCATTACAAATAGCAGTAATCAGTAAAATGTTACAGAGAATTAAATTCAATTTGCATTACCAGTAAGCTTTTACTGATTACGGAAAAAATTGTAGTAAAAATATTTTTTTACTAATTACTAAACAAATTACATTCAAATTATTTTTCACTGATTACTAAAATAAAAATACTTTTTTATTCATTACTGAAAAAATAGCAACAACCGAAATTTGTATAAAGAGTACAGAAAGAAATTGCAGTGAAAATACTGATAATAATATAATTTGATTTGCGTTCACTGAAAACATTTACTGCTAATTACAAATCAATACCCAGCCACTAGATTCAATAAACTATTTAAGAAAATACATTTTTTTTTTTTTTCAAATATGTATTTTATTTTTGTCTATTTGCTATTAGCTTTACTTAAACCAAGCGCTTCAAAATTTATATCGCTGATCGGTTGCCTTCTGGACCAATGTACAGCCCCAGCGATGAAAGCAACCGTTCTACAGGTGCAGATGACGGTAATGGGGTATCATATTTTAGAACAGCCTACTGTTTATTTAGACAACTTTTTGTTTCACCTCGTGCGGCCAGATATTTCTGCTATACTATATCACTTACTTTATTTAACTCTAAATCCTTTATGTGCCTTAACGAAGTAGCATCCATTGCGAGTGATGGTACAAACTATTTGTTCAACTGGACTTTTCAGAGGACTTTCTATATTAATGATCTCAATCCGTTTATAATACTAAACATATTTTCAAATAATTTTTAGTTGAACCTTTGCTGTATATTATCGGTTTTAAGCTCTGACTATTTTGTATTTAATAAGCTATATACTCATCTTCTTTTTCTGAGGAAAAGCAGGTAAGCCAAAACTAAAACTATTCATTAAGTAGGTAAATGATTTAATTTCCTTGATTAGAATGCATTACATTTTGACTTCCAATAAGCAGAAAATAATTTAGTGATAGGGCAAATCAAAATATATCACTAATATTTTTGCTGCAATTGTTTTCAGTAATCAGTAAAAGTTTACTGATAATCCAAACTCAATTGCAACATCAATAAAAATTATATTTACTGCATTACTGTTATTGCAAAGCGCCCATCTATGACCGGAATACGCACTTTTCCTACTGGCAATGAAAAAACTTGAAACTCTCCTAAAAATAATTCCTGGTCTGTCTTCCTCTGGAAGATTAACTGAGAAGAGTTTCCATACGGCTTTCTCGCGGAAAGTCGCTATTTTAAATTTTTATATTATTTTTATATTAACTTTAAAGCCCTTTAATGGAATATATCTTTATTGACTCTTTAGGCAAGCGCGAATATGATTATTTACGAAATAAGAGTTTTCCCCCTCGTTTTTTTTATAATTTAAAATTTTCTTCTTCTATTTATATATTTTTTTTTGCTACTGCACTTTTTGTACTCCTAAATGTATTCAAAAAAGTAGTGTGCTGCGTCAGAAATGATACATCTCGCATCTCTTCTACAGACTTGGAACAGAGTCTTCAATTATCTTCTTCGTAGCTTAGAAGGAAAACATTTAGGTTTTGCGAACAAGCGACTGCTCGCAAAATAGAGTGTCACAATTATCGAGAAGACACTGTACGATATATTTATATGTGTTAATATTACTTGTTAAGTATTTTGTATAAGAAAATATGTATGTAGTAGTAAATTTCAAAGAGCTTAAAAACTAAATTTGTGTACTTACAGTTATTTTGCATGTCTAATTTGGTTTGGTAGTTTGTATTTATTGTTCGTACGGTCTAAGTTCGAGAATATACACAAAACAAATCAAAACAACAAACATGAAATTAGATTCTTAAAGTCACATTGATAGGAATTTTGTGTGTGTTTTTTTTTTTTGTTTTCGTAAATCTAATTTAACTAGTTTAGTTGAGTAGAGCGTGGAAATTGGAGGGTTAAAGAGTAAAGAAATGATAGGGTGCAGTTAATCGATTTTGAGCAATTTTTGTATTCTAGAATTTTTTTGTATTTCAAATAGGAAAGGGTTTGATAAAGTAGTGTTAAGTAGAAGAACAGTTAGAGTATTTGAATATGAAAACTAAAAAAACAAAACGAATTTTCTTAGCTACGTAAAAAGCACGACAAAGTAACGAACGACCACAAAAGAGCAAATGAATAGGAATAAAACGTTTAAATAAAGATTTAAATGTATGAACAATTTTTTCAACAAGAACGCAACAACGTAACGTAAGCAACGCAACGCAACGTGTAACGCATCCTTTATCAGATTTTACAATTCGGTTTCTTTTCGCACAAATCTGGTGACAATATCACTTTTCGAATTTGTTTGATGGAGTTTCGCTGATTATTTACATGATTTTTATTTAAAACTTTTCGCATTTTTTTAATTTTGCTATGCTAACTGATCGCTAAAGAAAGTGTACATCATACAAATCATTGGCCGCATGAGCAACTGACAGATTGACAGATTGGCTGGTTATGCTCGTATTTTTATTTAAGTCAATTGCCAATGGCAAAAGTGGGTGGGGGACTGTAGAAGGTATTTAGGTTTATCATCAGCCAAAGCTAAGTTTGTGCACTGTGGTATAATATTTTTTTTTTTTTTTTGCTATTAATTTTCATATACTGTATGTGTTATTTTTTCAAATACTCGCTGAGTACTTGGCTCGAATGCGTAAGATCTCTTTTTTATATTTTATTTTTAGTAATTTTTTTATATTTGAATATAATATAATTTAAAGATAAAAACAAAGCCAACACAGGGGTAGCAGTAGAAGAGAAGACGTTCATATACACATATAAAGTAGTTATAAGAATAATAACGGAATTAAAAAAATAGAATTTGTTTATTTTTATTTTTTTGGTTTTTTTTTTTATTAATACAAAAAGTTGCACTAAAACTTGCCACTTACCCATGTCATCGATGAGTGGTGCCATGCGCAACGTTATGCCCACCAACATGAGGCACATGATTAGCAGCAGGCACGCTGTGACAATTATTGTCCAGCGCGCCCGCTGCGAGAGATCATCGGGATCGACCACCTTTATATGCCGCAAGCCGCAGGTTGAGTGCGAAAAGTAAGCAGAGATGAGTAAGAAGAAAAAAGTAAGCGATTGTTTTTAGTAAATGTGTATGTATTAGTAGTGATACAACTGGTAATACCTTGACAACGCGCGTTTCCAGATCCTGCACAAGAATTTTTGGTTTTTTATGACGATGCCGCTTTTTGTGGCGATGATGACTGCAAAGAAGATTTAATTAGTTAATAATAATTTGGATTGAAATGTCGCACAATATTTGCATAAATCATACTTTCTATTGCGCATTTAAAATAAAACACCTCGAAAATCCGTGACGAAATGTTACTTCGTGGTGGAATTAAATGAGGCTCTTACGCAAATGGTCAGCTGACCCAACGGTTGGACATTTTGAATATTCTGGTACGCGTTGGGTACGAAATTTTTATGATGCAATATTCAGTATTCTAAATTCTGGCTGACAAAATTCTACTTGATAAAATTCTTTATACCATGAATAGAGGAACCTACCGTTTTAAGCCGACTACGAACGGCAGTTATTTTTTATGAGGAGCTTTTTCTTGGCAGAAATACACACGGAGGTTTGTCATTGCCTGCCGAGGGACCGTCCCTATGAGAAAGAACTTTTTTCTATCTGTTGCTGTCTCGTGCCCGTATTTCATGTTTTCTCGAACTGACAGCTATTTTGCACTCGAAAAGGGGCACAAATTCAAATAAAAAATCTCTTGCACATATATTAATAATTTAATCTGCACTGCTCCATTGTCATTAGACTGCCCCTCATTACTTGCGCAGATAAGTTTCAATGTACTAAACAGAACATTACGTTTCCGTTACACCTTTCATGTTGTAACAGTAAATTCTAGTTATTATTAAATTGCCCCCTTTACTAGAGCAATTAATGGAATTAATAAAATCTATAGAAAACCTGATCTTGATTTTGCCAAACCAAAGCTACTTTCCATTATCCACAAGATAAACTTTTTACACTTACAAAGCCATACAAAAAAAAATTAATAAGAAGTTTATATATTTTTTGAACACATTTCACTAGGTTTCCATATTCCAACGTTTGATTAATTTTTTTTTATTAATTAAAATTTTCTTTAAAGTTCGATGGCAAACTTAAAAAAAAAAACTTTTATTTGGTTAGTACACCTTTAAACGGATAATAAAATATTAATCTATATTACAAAAAAAAAACTAGGTGGCAACACCAGTTAAACATTTTTTTTTAATAAAGCTTTTTATTAAAAACCTTTCACTTGGTCTTTAGTTTAATATTCAACTGAAATGTGTGGTAAATGATATTTTTGCAATAAAATTCAGGGGGCAACTCTATCAAAAAAACTTATTTTTGGAATTTTATTAAACACCTTTCACTTGGTCTTTAGTTTAACATTCAACTGAAATGTGTGGTAAATGGCTGTTTTTGCAATAAAACTCAGGTGGCAACTCCATCAAAAAACTTATTTTTGGAATTTTATTAAACACCTTTCACTTGATCTTTAGTTTAACATTCAACTGAAATGTGTGGTAAATGACTGTTTTTGCAATAAAATTCAGGTGGCAACTCCATCAAAAAAACTTATTTTCGGAATTTTATTAAACACCTTTCACTTGATCTTTAGTTTAATATTCAACTGAAATGTGTGGTAAATGGCTATTTTTGCAATAAAATTCAGGTGGCAACTCCATCAAAAAAACTTATTTTTGGAATTTTATTAAACACCTTTCACTTGGTCTTTAGTTTAACATTCAACTGAAATGTGTGGTAAATGGCTATTTTTGCAATAAAATTCAGGTGGCAACTCCATCAAAAAAACTTATTTTTGGAATTTTATTAAACACCTTTCACTTGGTCTTTAGTTTAACATTCAACTGAAATGTGTGGTAAATGGCTGTTTTTGCAATAAAACTCAGGTGGCAACTCCATCAAAAAACTTATTTTTGGAATTTTATTAAACACCTTTCACTTGATCTTTAGTTTAACATTCAACTGAAATGTGTGGTAAATGACTGTTTTTGCAATAAAATTCAGGTGGCAACTCCATCAAAAAAACTTATTTTCGGAATTTTATTAAACACCTTTCACTTGATCTTTAGTTTAATATTCAACTGAAATGTGTGGTAAATGGCTATTTTTGCAATAAAATTCAGGTGGCAACTCCATCAAAAAACTTATTTTTGGAATTTTATTAAACACCTTTCACTTGGTCTTTAGTTTAATATTCAACTGAAATGTGTGGTAAATGATATTTTTGCAATAAAATTCAGGGGGCAACTCTATCAAAAAAACGTATTTTTGGAATTTTATTAAACACCTTTCACTTGGTCTTTAGTTTAACATTCAACTGAAATGTGTGGTAAATGGCTATTTTTGCAATAAAATTCAGGTGGCAACTCCACCAAAAAAACTTATTTTCGGAATTTTATTAAACACCTTTCACTTGGTCTTACAGTTTAATATTCAACTGAAATGTGTGGTAAATGGCTATTTTTGCAATAAAATTCAGATGGCAACTCCATCAAAAAAACTTATTTTTGGAATTTTATTAAACACCTTTCACTTGGTCTTTAGTTTAACATTCAACTGAAATGTGTGGTAAATGGCTATTTTTGCAATAAAATTCAGGTGGCAACTCCATCAAAAAAACTTATTTTTGGAATTTTAATAAACACCTTTCACTTGGTCTTTAGTTTAACATTCAACTGAAATGTGTGGTAAATGGCTATTTTTGCAATAAAATTCAGGTGGCAACTCCATCAAAAAAACTTATTTTTGGAATTTTATTAAACACCTTTCACTTGGTCTTTAGTTTAACATTCAACTGAAATGTGTGGTAAATGGCTGTTTTTGCAATAAAACTCAGGTGGCAACTCCATCAAAAAACTTATTTTTGGAATTTTATTAAACACCTTTCACTTGATCTTTAGTTTAACATTCAACTGAAATGTGTGGTAAATGACTGTTTTTGCAATAAAATTCAGGTGGCAACTCCATCAAAAAAACTTATTTTCGGAATTTTATTAAACACCTTTCACTTGATCTTTAGTTTAACATTCAACTGAAATGTGTGGTAAATGACTGTTTTTGCAATAAAATTCAGGTGGCAACTCCATCAAAAAAACTTATTTTTGGAATTTTATTAAACACCTTTCACTTGGTCTTTAGTTTAACATTCAACTGAAATGTGTGGTAAATGATATTTTTGCAATAAAATTCAGGGGGCAACTCTATCAAAAAAACGTATTTTTGGAATTTTATTAAACACCTTTCACTTGGTCTTTAGTTTAACATTCAACTGAAATGTGTGGTAAATGGCTATTTTTGCAATAAAATTCAGGTGGCAACTCCACCAAAAAAACTTATTTTCGGAATTTTATTAAACACCTTTCACTTGGTCTTTAGTTTAACATTCAACTGAAATGTGTGGTAAATGGCTATTTTTGCAATAAAATTCAGGTGGCAACTCCATCAAAAAAACTTATTTTTGGAATTTTATTAAACACCTTTCACTTGATCTTTAGTTTAATATTCAACTGAAATGTATGGTAAATGGCTATTTTTGCAATAAAATTCAGGTGGCAACTCCATCAAAAAACTTATTTTTGTAATTTTATTAAACACCTTTCACTTGATCTTTAGTTTAATATTCAACTGAAATGTGTGGTAAATGGCTATTTTTGCAATAAAATTCAGGTGGCAGCTCCATCAAAAAAACTTATTTTTGGAATTTGGAAAAAATGTTTGCAACATTTCAGCTTATACCCATGCAATGATACTTACACCTAGTTTTTAATCAGTCGTTTACTGTGTTTAATATAAACAGGTGGCTACACTTAGTTAAAATCTAGTACCCATAAGTTTTCCAACGTTGAAAACAATGTTAAAATCGGGGAAGTGAGTTTTGATTTCAAGAAAGGTTTTTATGATTTTATATATTCAACATTCCAAACACATCATAAGAAGGGTGTAAACGAAAATTATCTCGGCTTGTTTTTATAAGAGCTTGCGAACTTAAATGATAATACAAAACATAAATTGTTGGAATTAATTTTTTTTTATTATAATCTGGTAGATAATTTCATGGCATTTACTTTTAGAATAACCACTCGATCAGCCCAATTTTTGACTAATTTTTCCAATAAATCTTGCCGTATGGCGTCAATGTGGGCTTGAATAACGCGCTCTATGGCAAGTTGCGTCGTCTTATTGGAACCAAATGTCGTCGCCGTTTATCTGATTAAATTTTGCAAACAAATATCTTGTGAGCATAGCTCGACAGCGTTCCCCATTCACGGGACCGGCACCTCCCTTTCGCACTTAGGAAGAACTAAAAGCCAATGATGCCGCCATGGCTCTATGAACTTCGCGAACAGATTTATTTTTTCCAATGTAAATTTCCACAATTTAGAAGTGCTGTTCGGACGCTATATGACTTGCCAAAGCTTACTGTACCGAAAAGTCAACACAATTTGCCGTGCTCAGCTGCCAAACCACAGTTATCGATATAATATAATATAGTAATAGCATAGCACTAAACAATGGCCTTTGTAAGATATAATAAAATTCACTAAATAATATCCTCTTTGGATAATATCTTGAGATGTTACCAGCATAACGAACTTGGGAAATCAAAAAATTGACAAAAAATTCGAGTTCTTTTGACTTGATCCATTCATTGAGGCAGTTTGCGATGCTCTCGTTAGAAGTGAAGGTGCAATGTCTGGGGAGTACGGCGGGTGGGGCACGATTTCTCAATTCACTCCCTCTAAATATTTCTGGACCGATTTAGCAACGTGTGGATTGGCATTGTCATGTAGCAAAATTAGTTTGTCATATCTACCATCCCATTCCGCCCGCTTTTCTTTGAGAGCTCGATTCATACGCATTAGCTGCGCTCGGTAACGATCGCCAGTGATGGTTTTAGATGGTTTAAAGAGTTCATAATAGATGGCACCCTTCTGATCCCCCCAGATGCACAACATAACCTTTGAAGCATGAATATTACGCTTCAACGACTCAAAATTTGGTGCAAAGAAAGAAATTTTTGAAATTTTCATGTCAAAATGTATCAAAAATCGCATGGTTTGGTTTAGTTTCGAATTGCATACGACAAACTATTTCGAAAAAATGTAATCTGATTTTTGGTTCATGGTGGGTGTATTCATTAATATGCAAATCAGAAAACTTATTTGCCAATGCTTTAACTATTTTTAAGTTACTGCCGTTGCAGTTAGTTAATTTACATAAAACTTTTTTTTTTATGAAAGATAAATAAAACTAATTATAAATCGTGTGCCTTTGTTTTCAATTAGCTTAATAGCTGAAATAGCAAAAAATTAAATTCTTTCTTTCAAAAAAAAAAAAAAAAACAAATCGTTCTTTGCAACTTCTCTTCTCGTCAGTAGTTATATTGGCAACTAATTGTTTTCATAAAAACCAGAAGAAATTTCAGAACCGACCGCTTTTTGGCCCTTGCGCCAACAAACAATATTAGCAGTTCGGTGTTTATTAAATTACCCTCTGAAGCAGTGAATTGTTGAACTCACATTCGATTGTTGCGCGCTCGCATTTTCGCAAATAATATCCTCACTTGCGCACGAGCGCACACAACTGCATTCTGATGAAAGTAGGTATATTGGCATTAAAAACCGCTTTAGCCAACTTTTTCGCCTTGTAGTTTCCGCGCAGTGCCACAGCGGCATTTTGCATGCGCCTGCAAAAATTTTAAATAAACAAAACAGCCGCCAAAAACAACAGCAGTATTTCCAATTTACAAGTACATCATTCTTCATGCCACCAAAAACCACGCCAAGTTGAGTTGGGCTTCGGCGAAGCAACCAGCAACTATCAACCTACTGCTAACCGCTGTTCATCAGCAGCTTTTTTTTTGCTTTGCCCTTCTTTCTCACCCTTCCAACGCACCTCATACACCAACATGCCGTACGCCCCCTACTCACACTTGCGAACTCCTTGGCGCACCTTGACCTAAATTTCAGGCGAAGCATAATTAAAGCACAAAACATGTCGGCAGCTTCAGCAGCAATCAACTGCATTGCCATCGCCGAGTGCTGAGTGTTGAAGCAGGCAAGCAAGCAAACGCGAGAGTGAGTGCTAACGGCATGCATAGAGCATTTGCATGGGTATTTGTACATGATACGCGAGCAGGGCACAGACTGCCAGTCAGCTGTTGAATGGTATGCGTGCCGTGGCAGACAATGAGTCCTATGTTTCTATTGAAAAATAAAAAAAAATATTTGCGCCTTTATGTTGGTGGAGACAACGTCAAGCTCACACTCGCATGCATTGTAAGCAGGGCATCCATCCACAATGGCTTAACGGCAGCGTGATTTCATGGAAGCATCTGCAGGACTGACTAATACGGCACGGCTTCTCAAATTGACGTTCTGAGGTGGTAAGTAAGCTTTCGCAAGCAGCCAATGGATACGAGCTGAATTGCTAATATCCTGAGCTATGCGATGCTATGTGTGTGCTATCTACTGAACGTTTTCTTAATTGCTGTGCCACAATTTTCGTCCGGCACTCTTCTATTGTTCTCATATTCCCAGACGCTCCGCCACAATCATCAATTTTCGTTTCAAGCTCTATCCATTCGTAATCCTTCGCTTGTTCTTTGCCCCCGCCTTTAGCCTTTCCATCGCCCATTCGAATTGTTTTGAATTAATTGGTAACGCTATCTTGCCAACTATGTGTTTGGTCATTGCTTTTCTGTTTTCAATGAAGGCAGAAGGTCATCGTCAACTAAATTATCTCGCCGACAGCAGGCGTACACTGATCGCCCCTAATTAAACTCGCTCCAGTTGGCTGCACTCGTTACAGTAGCCGGGAAAAAATATAAGAAGCACTACCGAAAATATCTTCAACTTGATTTTACTCGTATGCCGGTGCAAAGTACCTGTAGGTGATCTCTGGACACGTAAAGATCCCCTTGAATAAGACGGTAGCCGACTTACACGGTCCATCGATTGAGTTAACCACGAGATACAGTAAAGGTGGAATAAATTTCCACTATAGGCCTTATTAACAACTCAGTTTGAGTCTGTTGTCACGAAGACAATGGCAACACTTAGCGCTTTCTGTGCTTTTATCCCGCTTTCGCTATACCAAAGGGACGAATTTTGAGTCAAACGTATTGAAAATACGTAGATAGGCCTCAGTTTGATTAAGAAGTAATGAAAGTTTGACGATAAGCTAACCTTTTTTTTAGTATTTTGCAATCAACTGGAAAATAAGGAAACTTTAGGAAACCTTCTATATTCTTGCCCTGCATTAGCTAGAGCCTGGATGATTTGTCTAGGAGCTCTACACTACTCCAAAATGTTCAACATTGAATAAATCTGAAAATATAAATTTTTTCAAATGTTTGCAGTTTTCTTCTTATTATACTCAAGCCTACGTCAGCTAATTCCATCTCTGATACTGTCAATCTTTTTGCTAAATTTTTATCATTGCATTTTATTTCAGGCAAAACTAATTTTGACTTTGTTCATGAAGATATCCTGTTTAGTTTAGATATTCCATCAACTTTGGGAAATTAAAATTGCCTGACGAAGATGCCATTGTTGGAATAAATCGGCTTAAAATATCCACTAATACCGATGTTTAAAACACATTTTTAGCATGTCACTTTCTGCTGGAGTCTTCTTGGATTAAGTTAATTTCTACTTTCATTACGCCTATTCTTAAATTACCGCTTTTAAAAATAATAATTATAGCACGATTTCAAAGTTTACAATAATTTCTAAGTTATTCGAGTCTATAGTCAAAGACAAAATATACTTGGCGTTAAACATTTGCTATGTCGCGTTATCGAATTTAGCTGCCTTTAGGGACGATTGTTTGAATACTTTGGGGTTTCCCAATGCATGCAATCTATGGTATACAGATTTTTCTAAAGTTTTTAATGTTGTCCCCAAGGTATTGTCCTAGGTCCGTTACTATTTATCCTCTTCATTAACGATATTTCCTCCTGTTCCTCCATAAGTAATTTTCTTCTATACGCGAATGATCTACACATCTATTATGAAATTAAATTTCCAGAAGATTCATCCATTCTCCAGCGTGTCTTGAATGACTTTTATAGTTGGAGTTTGCGTAATCGTTTGTTCCTTAACATCAATAAATGTCGCTATACTTCGTATGCGAAAGTTTTTAATATTTTTCAAACATCTTTCTCACTACATCTCAAACTCGGCGCTAAAGGCAATTAGTGAATGAAACGACCTGGGTATTTATTTTGACTCCAAGCTCAGCCTCCCATCCACATAAACTATATTCTTTCTAAATCGTTCGCACTGTTGGCCTTTATTCGTCCAAATAGTTCTTGGTTTCCTGATCCCTGTACTCTCAAACTGTTATACTCGTCCTTAATTTGGTCCAGGTTAGAGTCCGCGGTATTCGTTTGGAGGCCATTTCATGCAGTCTATATTAATAGATTAGAGTCTTTGCGCTTTGCTTTGCGCTCGATGTCATTCGTTGATTCCATTCCATCTTGTCGCTCTCGCTGCTTATTAATAAATCTCATGTCCTTAGAGTCTATGTGTGTTTTGTTGTCGGTAACTGCTCAATAAAATTAATTTTAGTGCTCTCTCACGCATTTTCCGTTGCAACGAATTACTTTTTGTGAGTATTCCTAACACTGTTTATGGAATGAAAGCTCTTTCAAGGTCTATCTATCGAACTATTTCTTTAACACTACTTGCTCTATTTTTTCGCTCTTCTACTGTCTTTTGCTTCAAAGTTCATTAGTTAAGACACTATCTGTGCCTTTGTGCTCAGCTGTCTATCGTTGTTGGCATATTTTTCTCTACTTCACTCTTTGCGTTCATTGCCGACACGATTTATTAACATTAATCAAATATAACCCACAATTTGTTCTTATTGATTGAAATGTCTATGTATGAGTTGAACTTACCGATGTCTTCGATGTCGGCGATGGCTGCTTGGAACTATTTCTTCAAGGTCGTCGTTTTTGTCGGACTCCATTTGGATTTGCATGTCGTAAGCAAAATCATCATTGTACTGCAGTTGACTGCGCAAAGGAATATTGGAAATGGAAAATAGAAAATAGAAATACACGAAAATAGATTGGAATTAAGCATCTGTGACTAACAGTTTTGAATAAACTATGCAAATTTTATGCTACAGATTGAGTCAGTGGGTGGAAATTTCTGTGAAAATTTAATTGATACACAAATATGCGCACAACTACTTACACAGGTTCATTAGGTGGCATACTAAGTATGCAGTGTTGTAATCCACTTGGCGTTGGATATACTAGAACGGGGTCTGAACATCTGTGGTAACGTTCTGTGCAAAAAAGAATTTATTTATCCGTATAATATGCTTTATCTTAAATATCTATGGACTTTTGACAAAACTACTTAAGCCGACTTAACTCTTTTTTCCTATCAGCTACTAATTTGCCTATTTTTACAAAATATTTGACCAATTAAGCATTTATAGCCATATTTTAAGTAACCATCTTAGTAGCTGTGTGGAATATGAAATTTTCCTATGAGGGATCTAAACTTATTGACTTTGAAGCAAAGTTGTTTTGTCAAAAGTCCGCAGCTATGTGTATGTATGTGTGTCGAGTCCGAGTCACTTACTATATTTTCGTTTGCGCTTTCGATACTCATCGTCGCTGCCGCTTTGCCCTGACGGCCAGCTGGGCTTGAAGCGCTGCTTGTCTTTCTCGCGATCACGTGAAGAGGATTTCGTTGTGGTGCAGCAGCCGGTCGGCGCCACACTGGAGCCGGTCGATGTAGAAGTCATGCGATTCAACTTAGCCGTATCCGCAGGCACCGCTGATCCGGCCACAATAACCCCATTGATGGCGCCATTCCGAAAACCAGAGCCGTTCAACGCTATAACAGCTGTAGTGGTCTCCAATGTGCCAGGCGCATTAGCGGCATAGTAGAGTGTAGGAGGAGGCGATGATAACTGTGAAGACATTGCAGTTGCAGTAGCAGGAGTAGTCGTAGCGATAGTTGTGGGGTGCGAGGATATTGGCTTTTGTGCGTTAGATGATATTTCTGGCTGTGCGGCGCCAGAGGAAGCGAATGCATTTTTATTTATACTATCTACTAATTGTTCACTATGACTAATATTGCTCGGCATTGTCCCACTTACAAAGCCATCATCAGTAACCGGCATAGTAGCCGGCGCGTAGGGGGCGCGCAATAATTGTGGTGGCAGCGGTGGTGGACGAATGCGACCATTGCCGCCGACCACTAACAGACTTGTACTCTTCGATTTGAAGCGATCACCTAACATGAAGGCACCAGCACCAACTCCACCACCACCGGTGAAGGATGTGGTGGGCGAGCAGATGGGTGCATGCAGCGATAATGAGTCGCTCTGATTCAACAATGTGCTGACAGTCAAATTTGCGCTCTCCTCGGAAGTATTCTGTCGTGAAATGTACCGTGAATAGGCTGATGCATCGCCAAAGTCACCTGCTCCACCATAAGTGCTGTCCGTATAAGACACTTGGTGGCGAAAGATGTGTTGCTTTGTTTGGGTAATTTTATTGCTGGTGGGGATGGTTGGTATAACGCTGCCGCCAGCGGTGGTACAGATGGCAGCTTTGGACGTTGCGGTGTAAGGAACGGCAGTGGTGGGCGTGATTCTATGTTTAGCCGAGGTGGAGACCTTATCATTTTCAATACTCACAGTTGCTTGCGCCAATGGTGGCTTCGGTTCCGGAGCTGCTATTGTTGCGACCAAATGTCGTGGCAGTATGGGACTGCATTGTGCGCTAATGGATTTCGCTTCCAATACACGCAAACGTTTGGCAATGCGTGCACGCTCGTACAGAAGTGAGGCAGTTTCCTCTGGTATGATCTCAGCGCCACCAAAACTTACAGTGCAACGCGAGCTACCAAAAGACAAGCTCTCGATGCTGTCACGTAACGAAGTTAGACTATCGTCAGCCATTGTCGAGGTGTGCAGTCGTGCACCAGTGCCATTCTCATAACCGCTGGCCAGTGACGTCGTATCATAAGTGCGTTCCAACAGTGATGCAGGCAATCCACCCATGCCCCCATTTCCATTACCATTACCATTAATTACTGAAAGTGAACGCCTGTGCATGGCCGCTCTTGAATCTCCAGAGCCTGAACTCGACGTCATTACTTCAGCCGGAGTATGCGTTTGAGCGCGTACCAATAAGCTGCGCTTCACCACCGCTTGACCAACACCAACACCGCCATCAGCACCACCCCCACCACCACCACTATCGCCAACACTTACATCAGGCTTGTCCGAGGAGTTACTAAGCGTGCTAGTAACACTGCCCTCAGCGGTCTGTCCGCTATGGGCAGTGGGGGCAGTGCTAAGCCTTGTTTTAACCTTCTGTGTCTTCGTGAGTATTGTGCGTGCTAACTGCGACCGGTGACTGCCATTCGAGGCAGATGAGACCACTTCAATTTCATCGCCGACCTGTCGCCCGACCACACGCCCACTCGGCTTTCTGGCAGTCTTTGGGGTACGAAATGTCGTTGGTGATGCAATCATTGCGCCAAAATCTCCGCGCATGAACACGTCAGGCTCGCTATCTCCACGTCCCTTGCGCGAGCCGCCGAATAGTTTACGACTAAAGAAAATCCGACCGATCGACTTGCGTTTCATGCGCTTTGCACGTTTACGCTCTTCACACTCTCGCTTGATGGCCATTACTTTCTTCTCCAGCAATGTGCTGAAAATAACCTCGTAGGTGAGAGCCCGTTGCAAATCCTCGAGTGTGTCATTGGTGCTGACCGCTTTGTCGACCTTCATTAGGGCTCGAGGCGTTGGGATGTCATCAGCATCGAACACGACCTCCAAGTGCTCATCGGCTACGTCTTTCTTCTTTTCCGTTTCAAACTCCACATCCCTCTCTTCCACAGCTTCCTTTAGTATGCCTTCAGGTGGTCGTTTCTCTTCGGCTACTACAAATACCGTTGAAACGAGGCCTTCACTTACCACGCTCGGCAACTGGTCCCGCCTTCTTTCTTGACTACTCCAAACATTCGGAGCAACTTGAGCAAGAACCTCTCCTTTTTCATTCTCCCGCTTATCCAACCTTTCTTCTTCCATTGTATGTTCTTTATCCTTCCTTTTATTTTATGCTCGATACTATGAAGATTCAATAGCCTCCAGCTGTGAAGTTAACATTCCCGCCTCTCTGCACCAGTCAAGCCTTTCGTGTTGTCTTTGCAGTGTCTGCAATTGTTGTTGTAAATGTTTTATTAAAGAAGAGGGATGAGTTTCGTCCAAGTTTGTTTGTTGTTGTTGCTGGGTTTGTTTTATTTCGAGTGCTATAGCTATTTTCGATATTCGGTATGTTGGGGTCGAACTGTTTTTGTTTAACTGCCACAACATTTTTCAATTGTTCGGTGACATCAGTTCAACTGCGAGAGTCGGTTTCGATGTTATTCTTTGTGTGGTTGTGGTTGCTGTGATATCTGTAAAACATTTGTACTGCTGTCGCTTCTTTTTCTTTTCTTCCTTTTCATTTGCTTCGAGTTGCATTGGAATGTCATTCATATTCAAATTTGTTTGTTGTTTTTGGGGAATTTGCACAGGCGTGATTTATTACATTCTGTGCATAGGTTTTCATGTGTGTGAGCTATTCATGTCGTTCCATTTGAACTCAATCGTTTTTGTGCCAGCTAAGCACTTTCTCTTCTCTTCTTCTCTCACTTTTTGCAGTTCTGCTATTTTGCGGTTCTTTGTGTGGCACTTGAACACAATCACAATAACTCAATTCCACTCAAGTAATTTATCTGTGAAATAAAAAACAACAAACAAGAAAAAGTATATGAAATAAATGCAGGAAAAAGTGTGGCTATTAATAATTGAAAGAGTACAAAAATGGTTAGTCAATTACATAAATGGTTTGGGAGCTAAGCTAGCAAATGGTTAGCAATATTTTTAGTTCGAAATTGATTCGAGAAAGTATACATTCTGTGATTAGAATGAAAGGTGACTTATATTTGGGTTGGCAGTGCTGTTAATTGAATCATATCTGTCTCAAACGTCTCGCCATTATCTCCTTTAGCTTCAGATTTATACAGGTTTTATGGAAGTAGCCTATTTTTGTATAGGCTGATTCGGTTGGCCAAAAAAGTTGAATTAAATTCGGTTTGCAGAATGAAGTTTATGTTGGCGCAGCATTGAAAATGTCAAATAAGGGCTTTGATGGCGAGGTTTTGCTAAAAAAATTATACAGTCCGGTTCACTTGATTAGAGGCAATCATTTTTGTGGAAGAAAATGGTTACTAGGTAATCCTGTTTGATCTGGTAACCCAAGTTTACTGATAATTCAAATTAAGCCTGCACTTTGCTCGAAAATTAACGTGCACCAAAGTGATATTCCACCCAACGGTATTTCGCAGGTGCAAAACTTCAGCAGCTGTAATACTGTGCTTGATTTATTGGTTTACTTCAGTAGAGGCACTCAGTTTTCCTACATTATTTGTTCATTAAAGCTGTGAAAAGCGACGTTTTTTAAACATGCATTGTGCTTGATCGAAAACTTCTTTATTCTAATAAAATGGAAAAGCAGAAAGGTTTAAAATATCGCGAAAAAGGTCAAATCGATATTTTGACATCAGAGGCACTTTCAAATCGCTAAAAGATTGGTCGAAGTCCAAACGTTGTTGAAGCCACTTGCCTCCTATGATAAGACTTACAAAGACAGAACTTCAATGGCTTTGAGACCGAAGGAAATCCCTAAAATCCTTAGGATTCCATTACATTTCGCTCTTCCAACAGGGCGAATTCACCATTCAGAGAGCTTTTCTAACACCGCCACTTCTGAAGTATAAAAAGTTACAAAAAAAGCGCAGTACACTCTACGTTATATATTTTCTCTCCCTCTAGTTTACTCTCCATTTTCGCGCGTCCATCGACGCCTAAGAGGTTTCACTTAAAAAAAAAGATCTTTGAATAAATTTCGCAAAGAACGTTGCCTTGATTTTACACGGGACCACATGGCTTGGAGTTCTGTAACCAATACCGTTCCCGGTGAAAGGAAAAAAGTAGTATTTAGTGACGAAAAGAGGTTCAATCTGGATGGGCCACATGGATGCAATTACTATTTCCATGACTCAAGAGCGGAAGAAAGTACTTGAGTCGACAGCCGTGTAGGTGGTGTTGTGGTCTAAAATTTAATTAGACTATCTAGAAAAATTGTACAAATCTCTTCATCAACAAGGTAGCAGCATACCGATGTACTTACCCAGCACGCGCTGAGTTGAGGCGAATCCCATTTTTCAAGAGCAGTCGAGCGCTCTGTCACTAGATACTAGGGCGGGTCGATTTAAAAATCGCTCATTGCTCTGTGAAAATCATATTCTAGGGATGAAAATAAGAAACTTTGCCGAAGGAACCATCTGATGTCCCCCAATTTGGGTCGAACGAAAAATCCCACTTTCACCCATTTAGAGTGCTCCAATCGAGTCCAAATGTATGACCGACCGCCACTAACTTTGGACAGCCGATCCACTCATGCCAGTGGCACACCCCCTGGAACACCCTTGGGGGGTTCCCCATACAATCATTTCAAAATATCACCATTTTTGGCCTTTACATGAGAAAAGAAACCAAAAAGTTGGACCCAAATTGGGGGAAATCAGTATTCGTTTTAGAGGTATGGTTCCTTCGGCAAAGTTTCTTATTTTAATCCCTAGAATATGATTTTCACAGAGCAATGGGCGATTTTTTTGCCTCCCCACAAATCGACCCAGCCTACCAGATACCCATAAAATTTTGCTACCAGGGGATGCAATGCATCGGAGTCTTACAGCAAATTAATAAATATGTAAGCTATGCTTTTCAGAAATTTATTTGAGAAAGCCACCAGTTATAAAACGTAATCTAATTATATTTTCCTTTGATTCAACTAATCAAAGGTGAAGAAATAAAAATGTGTTTCCTCCAAGACATCCCCTCAGCATTCTAATCACTTAAGTTGCATAATTAGATAGTCCCTAAAATATTCGACATTTGAGTGATGACAAAATGTATGCAAATCGGAAAACGATTACCAGTAGATGCCAATTAATCAAATTAAATGCCTACTTAAGTGCAACAAGTGCACATTCGTCTGGCAAGTACCAGCTTATTTGGTTGGATATTTAGGCGTACATATGTATGTGTGTCTGCAACAGTTGAATGTGCACATGCGCCAGGGGCATATTTTGGCATAGACGATATTGCTCGAATAAACCCTGAAGACACACACAACTCACGTAAAGGCCGCGTTCTCAAGCAATGTAAATCACTGCCTGCCTCCTTCTCCACCTCCTATTGCGATTCCCATGCACACAGTTGCTTATTCGCTACTAGCATATCACACGCATACATACACACATCTGCCTCGACACATATCATGGGGGAGATCCCAAGCTGTCACTATTACACGCCACTTGATTGTGGTGTACTTGGAGCAACCGCAAGCCACACCAGTCTGCGATAAGAGATTGAAGTATTAGTGTTTCCACCAACAAAACCAACAAGCAAACACCGTCTTGTAAGCAACCATCTGCAGATGCGCCGTCGGCCGAGTGTTGCCGCACAAACAGTTAGATGTTTGCGTTATGTTAGTCCACTGGGTTGATTCAGAAGGTTATTGATGCATATTGAGCCAGTAGAGCAGAAAATAAATTAAGACTGCATATTTATATAAAACAAGCTGATGCCGCGGCTTCACTTGCGTTTAAAGTATTTAAAAAAAGAAAAATAATAATTGGAGCATGCACTTCTGTTAGGTGTTTGCGCCGTGCAACTTGATGTTCTTCCACAAATGGAGGGATCTACAGTTTTAGGCCGACTCCGAACGGCAAATGGTTCTTATGAGGACCCTTTTCATGACAGAAATACAGTCAAAGGTTCAGCATTGCCTGCCGAGGGGCGACCACTCTTAGAAAAAGCTTTTTCTATTATATGATGTTCATACACGGAGATTCAAACTTACGCACTCCCGTATGGTAGTCACCCACCAACCCACTCAGTTGAGGCGGCCGGCACTCATAAATAAGCTTGAAAAAGTAGAGACACAAACTTTATTTTGTTTAACTCCAATACTTTCTGAATTGAAAATTAATGGCGTTGCCACCATTAAAAAATACATTTTAATTAAAACGTGCCCAATGTGCGTGATACACTCATCCTAAGACTTCATACATCTGTATTTTTTTCATTTTCTTTTTTAAGAATTGTTGTTAATATTTTCAACAAATATTTTAAATCACATTCCGGCCCCTAATTCAAGTATGTTGTTAATTTAAATTTCTGTTTAAAATTAGTTGGCAACCCCATTTAAAAATATTAATGGATTAAAGCAATATTTAAAATTATGTTGATACGTTACAAAAATAATTTTTGAGCTTGACAATTGATTTTTTTTTTTTCTTTTGTAAAAATTTCTTAATTTCTAAAAAATATGTGGCAATACTAGCTAAATATATTATTTTTTAAACTTTTTCAAAAGTCTTCAGTTTGATACCAATATTTGATTATTCAACTGAGTCTAGAATCGAAGCAACCACAATACTTTTTCGTATTACATCAACTCCAGCCGCAAACAAACTCTTATCCAACTAGTTTTTTTTATGGAAATGTTGCAACTCATCTAATTTATTTGTAATTTTTTTTCAAGAGGTGTACGATAAGTCTGACTCAAATAATAACCATACAATTGACTCTTTGCCATTAGAGGCCATGGGAAGCTTTACCTTTTCCCCTGTGATGTCGAACTCGCAAGCGCTAATCTGAAAAATAGTAATACTTTGGACCCGCGGGCCTTGCTCCCATTTTTTAAACTACAATCAACTTTCATATCTAGCACAATAGCTAAACTTTTTAATAAACGTATAGATAATGCGGTTTATTTGGATCCTCGGAAATTATTATGTTCAGTTGTTTCCATTCATAAATCAGCCGATCGTTATAATATATGCAATTACAGACCCATCGTGAAACAAAGTACTTTTTCAAAGCTGTTTGATCTCATGCTTAAAATGCAAGTTTTTATTAAGATGTAATCCGCAATATCGAAATGCCAGCATGGTTTTATGCCACTAAAGTTTACCTGCAGCAATCTTAAGTTAATTGTCAATAAAATTATCAATGCATTTGAAGATCCAGCCTAACTTGATGTTATTTATAAAGATTTTTCAAAATCTGCGACTATGTTGATCATACTATTCTTATGAACAAACTCTCTATCTTCGAAACTAAACGAAGGCTTTCAAAATTTTTAATTACTTTTTTAACTGGCTTTTTATGACAATACGTTTAGCGCAATCGTCCGACAAGTCAACGCTTGGTCTGGTATGCATCGGGATGCACACTGAAGTCATCTATTATTTTTCATTCTTATTAATGATTTGCCAAATCATTTTGTTAAAAAGAAACATTTAATGTTTGCGGATGATGTGAAGTTATTTCTAAGAATTCGTTAAGTGTCTGAATGCAGTAATCTTCAAAGTGACCTTGAAAATTTTTACACGCGGTGCACAGTGAATAATTTACACCTAAAGGTTCAAAAATTCGGTGATGCCCTGTCCTTATACTTTCAGTTGCAATCTGGCTGTCAAAATACAAAAAATAAAATGAAGGGCTCGGGCCTGATTTTCGATTCGAAACTAACTTTTGTTGGGCATGTGGGCCATATTGTGCCTAAACCATTTTCGATACTTGGGTTTATTCCTAGGAACTCAGAAGAATTTTCTCATCCAACGACTTTAAAAGCGCTGTACGTTTCGCTGGCACGCAGTCTCCTAGATATTTGCTTGATTGTTGCATAAGTTGGAATCTTAACTGCGAAACTCACTCAAATAAAAAAGAAGGAGTGCAAGGAGTTTTTACAAAGTTATCTGGCCAACTGTGGGCAAATGGTTATCTCGAATATTTGGGTAGGAGTAAACTTTTTTGATTTGCAGAGCTTATCTGTTAGAAGAAGTTACTTTTCAATAATGTTTATGTACAATGTTCTTAATGGCTTAGTAGGTTGTGGTGCAATTTACCATTTGCTAAACCTTCATTACCTTTTTGCAGTCGCTGTACATACATTCAATTATGCATAAAAGGAGCCGATATCCAGATGCATCCGACTGCGCAACACTCATTGCAAAGTTATAAATTTTAATTTAAATGAATTTAACCTCAAGTTGGATTTATTTAAAATGTTTAACTGATTCAGTAGAATGTAGTCGAATAAATAAATGAAATAAATGAATTCGTAGTAAATTCCTACTTTACATTACAATTCTGGTGGCAAAGCTACCAAAAACTTTGTAGCTGGAATCGTTTTTTCTTAAGGACACTTTTTGATACCCAATTCAATACTTCTATTTATTTACATTATATACATATATATGTATATAATTGGCGGGTACACCCTTCTCGGGTGTATGACCGAGCCCCTCCTCCTATTTATGGTGGGCGTATTGATGTTGTTCCACAAATGGAGGGACCTACAGTTTTAAGCCGACTCCGAACGGCAGATATTTTTTTAATAGGAGCTTTCTCATGGCAGAAATACACTCGGAGGTTTGCCATAGCCTGCCGAGGGGCGACCGCTATTAGAAAAAACTTTTTCTTCATTTTGGTGTTTTGGTAGCCAATTCGGCTAGGTCTGCCGCCTTTTTTACATTACACTTTTTTAAATAAAATCAGGTAACCATATTCTGCTATCCACTCATTTACGACCCACAGATTTACAAAAAAATAAAAAGAATATTAAAATTGTTAAAATCGGGCAGTTGTTTTTTGCGATGCTCTTTGATAGAAATTCTCTTCGTTTATTTGTATCTGATCATATGAAGAGATATACCTATGTACATATGTGTGTACTGTGCACTGAATCACGAACAATAACAATAATAACAACAACTGATAAACTATTGATCTCTTCCTGCAACAAGTTTTTAAACGTCGAATCTAAAACTGGTCTGCTACAAAAAAATTCATGAGCAGGACAAACATATATACCACCGCTAACCATTTATTTAGAGAAGATACGGTGAAAAGTGAGACCGACATATCTAAGCTGCGGTAGTGAAACTAATTAAGTATCGGAAAAGCTCACTAAGTTCATACTTTCTTGTGTAACAAACAGTTTTAAAAAACGGCACCTCGCTCATAAGGGAATATTGAGGTTAAATTCCGCAAGAAGAAATGGACCAGAAATTTACCCTGTTGGCAGTTTAATCAAAAATATTATTAACAACCCCTGTCTACAACCACTAGAAGTGGGAAGATTAACCAGCCTTCAGCGAGTCCCATCGAAATATTTTATGAAAAAAATACTCTTTTTGTCATTTCCAACATGTAAATAATTATTATAAACCCTAACTCCAATTACGGGTAATTGTTGGTAAAAAATAAATTATAAAAATTACTTTTTATTCGAATAGCTACTTAGTTTCACTGAGAAATATCTGTATCGGTTTAGTTCACTATTTTCCCCCTACTAAGTAAACTCATATTCACCACAAACAGTAATCAACTTAACACTAACCTCTTTTAAGGCCACATAGACGTACACACTAATGCTTGTGTGCGCATTGAAAGTTTATGAACAACAAAAACAGCAACAAATAGAACAGTGTAAACAACCACAAACACAAACATAAACACCAAAGTATCGCTTTAAATTTGAACAGTTGCCAACTATGCTGCCGACGCAGCTGACACAAACACGCAATATTGTGGGCAAAAGCAACAGCAAACAGGTGAGGAAACAATAACAGTAATAATAGCAATAGGAAGCAGCGAAACAACGAGACAACGAGTTGTGACAACGTAAGTGAGCAAAACGACGATGGAAGATAGCGAATATTGCCACGGGTAATGATGGCATGCCAAAGGTTGGGTGGGTGGGTGTTGCATGGCGTATGCGCGACATACGAAAGCATTTTGAATTAAAAATGTTGGTATATGGAAATTGCTAAAACTAAAAGCTGTTTTCTGTTGATAAAAAACGTGTTTAAGCAAGCGTACTTATATTACGACAGTTCCAATGTGTCCCAAACAATCTTGCCTGCAAAAGCAGGCAAAGGGCGAAACTAATGGCATACCATTGGACTGCCGACGATGGCTCTGATTTATGGTCGATGGCATTTTGGTAAAATTTGTAAATATGTCAGGAACAATAATCTGTTCAACAAATGGAGGGACTTACAGTTTCAATCCAACTCCAACTTTTTCGTGGCAGAAATACACTCGGAGGTTTGTCATTGCTTGCCGAGGGGCGACCGCTATTAGAAAAAAACTTTTTCTTCATTTTGGGGTTCCACTGAGATTCGAACCTACGTTCTCTCTGAATTTCGAATGGTAGTCACGCATCAACCCATTCGGCTATGGCGGCCGAAAATGAAATTGGTTATTACTTTTCCACTAATCGCTTTAAGTTGAATCGATTTTTGCGTGACTAATATTAGCAAATTTATTCACTGTGGAAATGAAGCATCAAATGCATCAGGCAACGAAAAGGAGCATTTGAATTCTTCCTCATCCGTATTTAAATGAACCTTATTTTTGCTGCTAAGCAACCTTCTTTAAAATAAAATTAAGTCCTAATAAACTTAACTCAAGCCACACAACTCGGACAACAGTTGATAGCCTCATCTATTTAGTCAGCATTTGGTATTGCTACTACAACAACAGTAACAAAAACATCAGCCAGGGACAACATCTGTATTAGCAACCCAAGAAGATCAAGAAGAAGCTGACTCACAGGCAACCCGCCGCGCGGAAGTACAAAACAAGCGTAAAACACAAATTCAACACTTGCTATGCTTGAAATGAAATGAACAAAGTTGTTAACCTTCAACCCTTTATCTAACAGAGCTTCACTAAAAGTATGCCATACTTATGTGTAAGTAAATACAAGCTCCCATTCACATATGCATGCATACTTACGCATATTTGCGGACAAACAACTGCGGCAAAACAACTTAAGTCGGCATAGGTTTTTTTCCTGTCAGATACTAAATTTTAAAGATTTTGATTTTTAATTTTTACAGATTTTAGTAAATCACTCATTTATAGCCTCAGTTTTAGTACTCGCATTAACAAAAGTTGAATAGGAACAAAATGTTTCTAACAGAGATCAAATTTATTGGCCTTAAAGCAAAATCTGTTGAAGCCACTTAAGTTATATTGTCAAAACTCCAAAGATACATCTGCATTTATGTTTACTTCTGATTAGCAGAGTTTGTCGTCTGGATGGCGCAGATTGTCGTTGCGGTTGCTTTGAAGTAATGTTACTATTTATTAGCTTGTTTCGGTTAGTGGCTGCCGTTGCTGTCGCAGATTGCTGGTGCATACAACATGCAACAAACACAAATGTACTCTAAATCTTATTTCAACAGCTGGGAGCAACTAACGATCAAGTCTTCTGTGCTTTGTTGATTTAGTGCATTAGCCAACTTTTGCTCTATTTCATAATTGTTTATTGCCTTCCTGTGCGTGCGAACGATTTGATGGCAAATTTGTGAATTTCGTAGAGTGGAGTTGGCTTATGTGCACTTAAGCAGTCATTCATAACTTTTCATATGAGAGTTTTCAAATAGATCTGAATTAGTGTTTTAGTTTGAGTCGAGTAATAAAACTTGTGGCGATAATATGGGATTTCAATTAACAGTAATGGGTATTTAATTATGACTTTTGCTTAAATTGAATCGAAACCACAATTCTAGAAAGACGCAAATCATGTGGAATGAATGGAATGCAGATTTAGGAAAAATAATCCTTATCATGTACACTAGTGGCGCCTTTGAGAGTGCTACAGGCATTTTCATAAATCGGATAAATAAAATTCTCGCACATTCCTGCGAGAACCATATAAAAATAATTATAATTCATTACGAAATTGTTGGATTATGAAAAATTGGCAGTTTCATTAAGTTTTGAATATTTCAACTGTGCGCTGTGCGGTAGGGTAGCATAGCCAGCAAGAAAACCCTGCAACACTGCTGAGTATTAGATATGTGCTCATATTAACATTATGACTAATCACAAAAGTATTCAGCAAACTATTCATTTTTGTTCTACCCATGGAAAAAACTGAGCACTTTCTCCTATCGATGTCATATTCCCTTAGCAATTTCATATAAGTGAAAAATATAATATATCGCTATGCTCTAGGACAACTAATCAGGGCAACTTATTATGTAATAACTGCAGGCAACTAAACTGCTCATTATTGTCATCGCAAACTGCTCAGTACTAATAATCGAACTATTGATTGTTGTCCCCATGAAGTTTTCGCCACTAATAATCAAACTAAGAGAACAAACTAATTAGCACTAATAATAAAACCACAAAATGTTGTATATGTGATTCTGATAATGCGCATGTATTAGAGATTAATCAAGTACTTGTAAATATGGTTGAATTTTTGCCTAAAATGCTCCGCATTGTCTAGTAGGGAATAAATGCTATTACACTGAAATCTGCAGTGCCTAATTATAAATATAAAAAAATATTTTGAGTGATGGAGACCTTTACTTTGATCCTCATGCTCTCCATTCTTGCTGTTTAGTTCACAGATGTCAAACATGATTGATTGTAAAAATTATAAATCTTGCGATAGGGTAATTAACTATGGGCCACCTTGTATAATACCTTGATCAAAAAGTTCCTGAAACAACCGTCAGGTGTTTTTTGTTTGTCAGATTTCCGTTAACATTCTTACCAAAATTTTACCGCCATTGCTTGATATCTATTTGTAAGTCTTGAGTAAGACAAACTCTGCCCGTGCATTCAATTTTTTACGGATTCCAATTTGCAACAACGAGTTTTTATTCAATTAAATCAAATTTCAATATTTCAAATCGAAAGCCTTAGAAATGTTGTGAAACTGTATCGGGAATGGTACGCTAAAGAAGAGAGACGTTTACGAGCGGTAGAAACTTTTCAGAAGAAATCGTGAGTCCGTCGAGGATGATGAATGCAGTGGCAGAACGTCGGCAACTATAACTGGTGAAAACATCACTAAAGTGAAAGAAATGTTCATCAATATCCGCAAATTGAACATTATAAAGCTACCAGAAGGCTTAAATATTTCTTATGGATGCGTTCAGCACATCGTAGTTAATGATTTGGGTTTTGAGTCTGCGATGATATCGCCAAGGCCATGATGTCTAAGGTTGCATACGAAACGCAATCCAGACACCAGGAGAGTAAAAAATGAACCAAGACTAAAAAAATCACGTCGTTATCCGTCAAAAAAAGCGATGCTCACGGATTTTATGGATTAAAACGGCTTTGTACAACAAGAATTCTTGACGGAATGCCAAGGAACATTATTTGGGCGTTATGAGACGTGTATGTGAAACAATTTACCAATAACGAAAGGATTTGTGGGAAAACCCCTCGTGGATTTTGCACCATGGCAACGCACAGGTCATCATTATATATATATGTATATATAATTGGCGCGTACACCCTTTTTAGATGTTCGTCCGAGCTCCTCCTCCTATTTGTGGTGTGCGTCTTATTGTTGTTACACAAATGGAGGGACCTACAACTTCAAGCCGACTCCGAACGGCAGATATTTTTATGAGGAGCTTTTTCATGGCAGAAATACACTCGGAGGTTTGTCATTGCCTGCCGCGGGGCGACCGCTATTAGAAAAATCTTTTTCTTAATTTTGGTGTTTCACCGAGATTCGAACCAACGTTCTCCCTGGGAATTCCGAATGGTAGTCACGCACCAACCCATTCGGCTATGGGAGCCGCCAGGTCATCATTATCCGCGAGCTTTTGACCAAGAATGAAACGCAGCCATCGAATTCAGCTGCGCATCAGGCTCCTTGCGATTTTTTTCTGTTTGACCGAAATGTTTTAACAGCCGAAAGGAAGTAGTGGAAAAATGGAAGACGGCCCTAATGACTATACCGAAAGCCGAGAATAGAGTTCCGGAAATATTTCGAGGTATGGATCAAACGCTGGCATAAGTGTGTTGCAATTTATGAGGAGTACTTTGCAGGTGGTAATATCGCTTTTGAGGAATAAACTTTTGTTTTGAATTTTCTAAATATATTACGGGAACTTTTCGATTATTACTTTTCCTGGACAACATAAAAAGAGAAGCTTATTCACGACTCGGAAATACATTTTTGCATTATGTGAAGCTTTTCCCCCTATTGACTTGTTTATGCGCCGATTTTTCAAAGATAAATGTAGCATTAACTGAAACTTGTAATTAAATGGTATTAAGTTCTTAAGTAGTGCTTACTAAAAACACAATCCCTTAATCTGCGCTTGAATTCCTACCCTGCCACTATGTCTCGTGAAACATTTCATAATCACCTATTCAGCATACATTCTGGTTGTAGAAGGGGCTAGTGTCGCACTAGTTGCATAATGGCCAATTACATCTTGACGCGAAACAAGAATTATTCTATTACCTTATTAATTTTTTTTTGGAGTTGCCATCAATTAATATCAGAATAAATAAAAAAATTAAATAATTAAATTTTAAAGATAAAATTTTTCAAAAATTACATTTTAAACGAAACATTTTGAGCTGTACTCAAATTCTTTAAGACTGGCCACACGCTAAAAAAAAAACCAACGACAATATCGCTAAAAAAACTCTACGCTGGAATCCATATCAGCAAACTGATAGAAGAATTGGCAGACCACGTACCACCTGGCGGCGCTCAATAGAAGCTGAAATGGAGTTTCTTGGATTATCGTGGAACGAACTAAGATCCCTAGCACAACACCGTGTCCGTTGGCGAAGAGGAATGGTTGAGGCCCCTTTATATTCAAAGAAAAATGCAATTTTTTAGTATAAATGGTCGGGTGTTTATTTCATTATAAAGAGGAAGGTATGCCATTAGTAGTGGAAAATGACATCAGGCAAATTACCACCACGACCACCACGCTTACAGGACAATATCCTTTTCATGAAATGTTTCATAATCGAATTGCAAAGAGGCTGCCCTATGTCCTTGATAGCCTCACGAATTCTATCTTTGAGGTCTTGAATCGACCCTGGGCTGTTGGTGTAGTCCTTCTTTTTCACGTGGCCCCAAATAAAAAAGTCACAAGGTGTTAAGTCTCAAGATCTTCGAGAGATAACACAGTCCGAAAACTTTTTCTATGAAAGATCAATGGTTTCGTTTCTTGTGTGGCACGTAGCCTCGTCTTGTTGAAAATAAACGTTGTCCAGATCAATACCATCCAATTCTGGCCATAAAAAATTGTGAATCAATACTGTTCAAAATAACACCTGTTATTGGAAAACCCTTTATATGTATAATAATAATATATAAGAGCAACTCCTTCAGCTGCAAAGCAAACTGGTTGTGAGGTGGTTAAGAACTTGTAAGGATGACTGCAAAGAAGTTGTTGATACGCTTTTACCCACAGGAAGCAGCCATGTACTGCAAAAATAGCAAGTCAATATAATTTTCACATACAAAATTATACTTAATATCCTCATAAATAGAATAAAATATGAAATATGAGAAATTGGGGCACAAAGCAAAAATACATTAATAATGTCTATTATTGCACGTCGTCACCAGCTGACGTTCGGCGAACTATCACTTACTGCGTCCACACATGAAGTTGTCCGATTAGCAGAAACGGATTCACATATATACAAACACTTGCCAATGCATGCATACGTATATACATATTTTATATAAGAATATGGGAGTGAGATAGATACCAATACCTTTTTTTTTATTTTTATATTGACGTAAGTACGTAAGTGCTCTATATGAATATTTGTACACATATATAAGTATTTATGCACGCACTCGTTCATACAACGGTCCTGTCTCCCTTTGGACCAAAGCAAATACTAACACCTTATCTAAATATTAATTGAGCGTATTAAAAATAGAAAAACTATTAAAGTACGCGGATTCTAGTATTTGACGCTTGTCGTGTTAGTGGGCAAAAAGTACATACATACATGCACATTCATGCACCTATACACACAAGAGCACAGGCATGTGAGACACCCGCTTATTTATTCTTACCTGTTTTCTGTTTTGTTGCTGGTTTGAGTGAATTGAACGGTGAGAATTATTAATACAATATTAAAGTACATGCCAATCGCTGTCCGCCACGCGCTAATCGCCTTGCTATATCGCTGCAATAGCTGGCAGAGCACCGGTGGAAATATAGGTAGCGGCCATGAGAGGCGGGAGGTTTGAAAAATGCAAAAAGTGTGGCAAAGTACTTCGTACTAGCAGCAAGTAAAACCGCACGCTTAAGCAACTACATATATCCACAAATATGCGTATGTGTGTGTGCGTTTTGAGGTAATATGCAGGTCAAGGGCAGTTAGGTTGGCCCACCAACCAATCAACCAATGAACCGACCAACCAGCCATTAGGTGCAACTTAAATTTTCTTGTGCCCTCGCATACCGGAACAATCGATGTGACCCAATCACTAACCAAACAGCTGGAGGCGAGGGATACGAGGGATGAGCGGAGCACGTGTGCCCTTTTGATTGTCATAAGAAATTAATTTTCACGACATATGAGAATCAATACGTATGCCAGCCAACCTGTTTATTTGCCCCAATTTGGGGCAATAAGTGAAACCGAATTGAATATTATGAAGTTTAAAAAATGGTTGAGTACCTGTTTCGGACAGACAAGCACCAAGGTCAGTAGAAAAGCCCATTCGCAAGCCCAGCAACAATCATTGCAACTTTCACAAAAAAGGGCACACGAAATTATTTCGGTCACGCTAAAGGATACGATAGAAATGGTACACTATTGAACAGACCTCCACGCTTGAGTGGCGCCAAATGAGAAAAAACGAAATTGGGAAAAAACAAAATGCTACCTTTTAGGGACCTTACTTATTTTGGACAAGCGCGTATTGTGTGAGCCTCAGAAAGCCGCTTTGAGTATTTATGCGTTCATATGACTAAAAGCATATCCAAATATTTGGCGCAGCTGAGGCCAGTCTGTGTGAAATGGAGAGTCACAAAAAACACGCACATGCACATGCATGCTTATGTATGAGTTTGTTTGCCTCAAAGTGTATGGGTTAACACCTTAATCGATAATAAGCCAAAGTGTTTTTGCAAGTAAATATATTAGGAAAAAGTTCAGAAAGCAATGCAAAATGTGCTTAAATATAGCAAAGGCCTGTGAAGTATAAACACAAGTGTTGTTGCTTATATTTGATGTATTCCGGCCACCGAAAAACATCAATCACGCAGGTAAAGGTACTTCCAGTAATTAATTGCTCATATAGAATATTTTTTAAAGTAAATATTAAAAAAAAAACACCCCAGAAACAAAGTTATACCAGCATTCTACAACGGTCTCAAATCCTTAAAAAATCATGTAATCATTTGTTGCTGTTCTTCGTGATTCTTCAACATTTTACTGCGCCATATCAAATTTTCCCTTACATATGTATGAATGTACGTACGTGTGTGCAATGTGCCGCAAATACAAATAATCACCTTAATGGAAAACGTTCTTATTTATTTATCATGTTGGCATTGGCATTTGTGAAGAGGGCAGTGGTTAAATATTGATGCTTAAATGAGTCACATTCCCTTCCCAAGAACTTGCGACAATTGTGCCTATACCTTCAAGCAGTTATTCACACAATTCTGAAAAAAATATATTTTTGCTTAACTATTCTGACCGAGTGAACTCAACAAAACAAATAATTTGAAGTTTATCTACTCATATTTTGCAGCAAATCTCCAGATAGCACATTTCCAAACCTTACAAGCCACTTAGTAATCAGTTTTGTGACGGATGTTTTTAAACCCCAACGCGGCTAGACATGAGTAAATGGGATTTACTCCAAAAATGAGACTCATCTGTTAACAACTCAGTAGATGCTCAGAAATTTCAACTCGACTTGAACAATTTTCGTCGATGGTCGCGGCTGTCTTTGAATATTAAAAAATGTTTTCAAGGCGTCAGTACATTTTTAACACATCCTACACCATTTCTAATAAAGTTCTACAAATTCTAATAGAAATTACAGATCTTCAAGTTTTATTCGTTACAAAATTTTCCTTCAGTCCTCATATTAATTTTATTCTTTCATTATTATTATTACTATTATTATTTATTACTCGGTTCTGGGCTTCATTCATCGCAATACATCTAAATTTTCTGATCCGTATACCTATAAACTGCTGTTTACGGCTTTTCTTCGATCTCACTTAAAGTGCGGTTCATCATTTGGGTACCTACTTTCAATAAATAAAATAAAGCGCCTTCAAAAAATAGTTCTTAAGCAGGCGTTACGTTCCCTACGATTTTAAGTTCATTTCTCATCCCATAATTCTCGGTTGAAGTTAATTAATTTATAGTCTCTAGAAAAAAGAAGTGCAGTCCTTTCACCTTCGTTTATTTTCAGTATTGTTAATGGCATCGTTGACTGCCTACGATTTATTATCCAATTCTAGTCTGCTTGATTTCGCTTTATCTAAGTCTAATTTTCTAACAACTTTACATTTAGCTGCTTAATATTGATTTTATTTTGATTGCTAATATTTCTGTTGCCAAATTTGGCTTGTTTTTATTTACATTTTTGTCTAGCCTGTAAGGCAATTTTTACTAAAATAAAATAAACTAAAAATAATAATTTCTTATCAAAGGCAAAACAGTGCAACAGTTCTTAACTACAGCCAGTGCTGCCGTACATTTTTCTAAAATCGTTTAAAATTGCTAAATCCTGTTTAGCTAAAGTTTCTGAACTATTCTAATACTCTCTCCAGGCATTCGATTTTTTCTCGATCCTTCTACCTGTCATATTTATGAGTTTAGTTAAAAGCTACTGAGCTTACCGCGGTCTAACTCTCTGGAAGTTCCCGTAAAACGCAAATGCATAGATAAGTCAATTAGGCAGATATTTTTGGATGTACAGTGGCGAGCAGAACTGACTCAATGTTTACCACATTCACGCATTTTTGATTTATGTAGACTAATTTTTCAAAATAATGCTATCAAATTTTCAGGTCAAGTGCTTCATTTATTAAGAAATAAAACGTATTAAATCCAGTTTACAAAGTATTTGAAAATAAAAAAATATTACAAAAATAACAAAAAATTATATTTATTCAATTTGTCCTGTGTTCAAATTCGTCAGTAATGCTTTATTCTTAACGTCCGTTAGTCGTTCATCAAGGGGAATAGCACAACGCTTGGAAATTTTCCAACAAGCTGTACTTAGTGTTCTTAAACGACAGAATATAAAGGTGCTAAATGTTACAAACAGACGCCCCAATCGACTTTCTGACAGAGATCATCAAATAGCTAAAACATCGCCGCACAAAAGATTAAAAAGCCCGTCAGTGAGTGGACAACAACCAGAATGCTGAAAGAAAGGTTAAGATTCTGCAAAAAGTAAAAACACTAGAGTGGTGGCGATTGGAAAATACTGATATAGTCCGATGAGATCCGTCGTTTCTAGTCAGATGGAAGGCTGTATGACTGGCAGTAATAGTCAGTCAGCAGTAATAGTTAAGCAAACGTCGAAGCATGGCCGTTTTAGCTGTATGGTGTGGGGCTGCTTTACTTGGTGGCATATTCAGAATATTTGAATATCTTGCAGACCAATTTGCCAGATTTCGTTGACCTAAGCGCATATCCAATAGAAGGGATTATATTTCAGCAAGACAGGGACCGAAAACATACCGTGAAAATTGTTCAAGAGTGGATAAAAATCAGAACTTGCAGCTTTCACAATGGAAAGTACAGAGTCTTGATTTAAGCCCGATTGAAAATATATGGGCTATTTTAAAGACACGGCTAGTTTCTTACGAAATAGTCCGAAAGAACATCGACGAGCTATTGATAAGAGCTCAAAAGAAATGGCGAGATCTTCCACACTTAAGTATTGAAAAACTGGTCGAAAATGTGACAAAATACTAAGTTTTATGTAATAAACTTCATTATGTTGGCCTCCTTGCCACGAGGATGAGGCTTAAGTGGTAGTTTGATCCCTATATCATGGGGGCCAACTCAACACGAACTAAGAGGGAAGCTCCATATCGGGATTGGCTAGCCATCCATCCATTTCACTGCGAAATTGGTGGCCATCCAATCACCATGCGAAGATCACCGTACCGACGAAGATCCCTTATTATTCCTAAACGCGCGTCATCCTATTATTTCTTTACTCACCCCCTAATCAAGGGTGTTATGCGACACCGTGCCCATTAGATGGTTTGCAGCCAGGGCGCTTACCAGACCGGCTCCCTCACACCGTCCGCCTTAGGGAGTAACTGTGGCCTTGCCACGGCATGGGGCGCTGCCGTGGTGGACCATTTGAATTCCCCTTTATACTACTTAGACCATTTCGCTTGCCTTGTCAAGCAGGAGGTCGTAAGAAAAAGATGAATTTAAATACTGACTCAAGCGAACAAACTTCGACTGTAATGGGAGCAGGTTACAGTAGTCGTAGTACTACTACCAAGCATACGAAAAGCGCTATGCTAAGCTTGATGGTGGCAGTTCTGTGAGTAAGAAAGGACCTAGAGGTAAGCCAACCAAGGAGGGGATGAAAGCGAAAGTACGCTACAAGGCTCCGGTTGCACATTGGAATTAAAAAATTGGAAATAAAAAAGGCCGGTTTTCGATATGTAACCATTTTCTCATGGGAATACATGGTAATTTTCAAGGTGTTGGCGGCACGGGTAAATGGTAAATAAAAAAATATAAAATAGGTGTTCAGTTATTTGGTCATTGAACAAATTTAACATAGGTTTTGGCTCCCAATCTATACGTAGCAACGCTTATCAAGAAATATTAAAAAAAAATTCAAACATTACCTTAGAAAGCATTTTTTCCTTTATTTGTTTTTGCTTCCTTTTACATGCTACCAAGTACATGTCTACATGTGTATTTTTTTCCAAGAGTATAACGTAAATGTATAAGCGGAAATATTTCTAAATACATACTTCGCTCTGTATGCAATGAGATTCTTACGGGTAGTCTTCTGTGTATGTATGCACACACAAATATTCAGCGATTGTGGAAATGTAAATATTCACATAGCTGAACGTATTGATTGGCGCTGCCCAGGGTTAATCAACTTTTAGGCGGCCAGCCAAACATTTTACGAAACCACCGAGCGACATTGCGATACGCTTCTCACGCAATCGTAACTGTCGAAAATATTTGTGAGCCAAATAAAATAAACAGTAAATGTTTATACTAAATAACAAGACACACAAAATGTATTTGCATGCACGGCGGTTCTGCTTTGCTGGTTTTTCGATATTTTTATAGTTTGCGGCTAATAACGTTTGCTTGCCTTTCATTTCAATTGAAATGTGAAATAGGTCTGAGACATGCGATATCTGCATGTAAATGTGTGCAAATAATTAGTTATTTGTAATTATTATAGAATTTTATTTTTGGAAAAATTTTGCACTTCAAAACGGGAATGTTATTTAGCAGGGCTTTTGTGGTTACTGGTAGTGGCAGGCTAATCACCTACCCTGCCAGAAAGCAAAATAGATTAACGAAACCAACGCAAGAATGAGTCTTGTCGAGGCCCTATGCTCCCGACTGGAGTGAACAAGGAAACAAAGAAAAAAACAAAGTGCGGTTACGTAGAAGGGGGACCAGAGGAAGAAGAAAGCTATAGAAATATGTACGCTGGCACACACATTCAACTTGTATCGATACTAAGACTCACAATTGCCTGTCTGGGCAAATTTTAAGATGTTCCTCATTGGCTTTTAACTTTAATTTTAGTGGTACACAGAACTTTTTTGAAGCGTGCTTAGACGTGTCTAATAAAAATGGTGAGAAAAGTTTACCTCATTTTGTTTTAAATGAGCTTTCCATGAAGTTGTCCAGGTCGATGTCCTTTATCTCGATGTCTGAGATCTCCTTAATTTGCTGTAGGAAAGGCTTACCGAAGGATCGGAGTCTTGCCCTGGCTAGTCCCGGACATTCACATAAATAGTGGAAAAGACTTTCCTTCCCCCTTCCGCTTGACAGTTTCTACAGATAGGATAGAAGGGTAGATTGAGTCTAGCTGCATGATCCCCTACTATTCAATGACCTGTAAGGGTTGCAGTGATGCGTGAAATGTTTGGCCGAGAACATACTAGCAGGTCATTCGTCCTTTGGATTTTGTATGACGGCCATGTGTTTTTTGTTGTAATACATGTAGGTATTTGCTTCCATCTTCTTTCGGCTAAAGCATGATGCTATGTCTAGTGTCGAACCTTTTCTTGCTAGCTCATCCGCTATCTCCTTGCCCCGTATGTTCTTATGACCGGGAATCCATATCAGAGTAAATTCAAGACAATGGCTGAGCAGTTCCAGGTCCTCTCTACACTGTAAGACCAGTTTAGATGAAATGTAGTTGGAATCTAAGGCCTTAATAGCGGTTTGACTGTCTGAGAAGATAGCTACTCTTGCACCAACTTCCTTGTAGAGCTCTAGGGATTTGCCAGCTTCTCTGATCGCTCAAAGTTCTGTCTGGAACACGGTGGCATAATCAGAAAGACGAATTGACTGAGATAGGTTGATTGGCTCCGAATGGAAGCCAGCTCCCACACCACAGTTCATCTTAGAACCATCGGTATAAATTTCGATATCGTGTCTTCCAATCACCTCTCCTTCGCTCCAATCGGTTCTCGGTGGAAAACGTACCGTAAAGCCTTTCTTGAAGTTGAGGTCGGGGACTGTGTAGTCTTATCCGTTTTTGAGCAGCGAGGGTCCCTGTAGGAGGATCTTACTGTGACCGTACGACCTTTTTGTCCAGCTTCCTATGTCTCTGAGTCTCACCGCGCTACAAGTAGCTATTGTTTTAATGTGTAAATCTAATGGCAATAGATGCGTTAGTACATTGAGCGCTTCAGTAGGACTGGTGCTAAGCGCTCCTGTAGTTAAGATACACGCTGTTCTTTTCATCTTGTTCAGCTTAGTTTTGTTATATTTCCTTGCTGTTGCAGGCCACCAAACTAGTGCCGCATATGTTAGTATTGGCCTTACAATGGCTGTGTAGGACCAACTGGATAGTTTTGGTTGGAGACCCCATTTTTTCCCAACATTCTCTTACACGTGTACAGTGCTATATTCGCTTTCTTTACCCTGTACTCTACGTTGGACTTCCAGCTGAGTTTGGGGTCCAGGATAACCCCTAGGTATTTTGCCTGTTTGGTGCAAGGCTGACGCCGTTTAGTTTTGGGAGATTCAAGTTTGGCACCTTGGTTTTCTTGATGAATAGCATCAGTTCAGTTTTTCTCGGGTTTACACTTAAACCACAGCCCAATTGCTGAGTAATACCAAAGCTCCTTCCATAATCTCACTGATTGTGGTTGGAAACATTCCTGAAACCATAAACACTATGTCGTCCGCGTACGCCACTACTTTAATTCCATTTCGGTTGTATTTGGTAAGGATGCTGTTTGCGACTAGTAACCACAGCAGAGGGGATAAGACTCCTCCCTGAGGGGTTCGCCTGTTGGCAGAGCATTTTATCGCGCTGCTGCCTACCTCACCGATGATTATTCTAGTTTTGTGCATGTTCTCTATCCATTCGTTAAGACCTATGTCTGTGCCTAACATATTAAGAGCCCCAATTATGGATCTTGTGGTAACATTGTTGAAGGCCCCCTCTATGTCGAGAAAAGCGACTAGTGAGTATTGCTTGTACTCTATGCAACTCGCAATCGCACTTACAACCTCATGAAGAGCTGTCTCTGTGGATTTTCCTTTGAGATAGGCATGTTGAGATGGTCAAATCGTTGTGTCTGTAATCTTTTCCCTGAGATATACATCCAACAATCGCTCGAGAGTTTTGAGGATGAAGGAGGATAGGCTGATGGGTCTGAAATCTTTCGCTGTATCATGACCGCGTCTACCAGCTTTGGGGATAAAGGTCACCTTAACCCTCCTCCAACTTTTTGGTATATGCCCTAGCATAAGGCTTTTCCTGAAAAAGACCTCCAGCCAAGGAATCGTCGTTTCTCGAGTGTTCCACAGCATGGCTGGTAATATCCCATCTAGACCGGCTACTTTATATGATTCAAAGTTTTTTATCGCCCATAATACTCTATCTTGGGATACGATGTGGTTGATTATAATGGGTGATAGTTTGAATGTTTGAACACTGACAGTATTGATCTCAATATATTCTGTATTGCCTGGGAAATGTGTATTTACAAGATGCTCTAGTGTGTCGGCCGAGGATTTTGTCCACTCTCTGTTATCTTTCTTCAAGAAAGAAGGGTCGATTTTGTACTTATGTATATATACGAATTTTTCTAAAGCTTACGACAGAGTGTCACATTCAATTCTTGTTAAGAAATTAGCATGTCTTGGCTTCCCCTCCATATTTCTTCGTTGGTTGGAGTGCTGTCTCTTGAATCGTAGATGTGTCGACTACTTCAATAAATTAAGAAATAAATAAAATTGCCTCAGTCCTCTATCGCATCTATCATTTGCACTTTTTATGTTTTTGCTAATAAACACATACGAATGTAAGAATAAAAATTTCGTGGTAATCATTATTTCCTAAACTTAAATATTTAAGAAAATAAAATTTATCGGTGCCCAACTTTCAATCACAAAGTAATACGGCTACCAACTCACTGCAATAACAAAACCACCAATCAGCATCAATAAAAAATTCACTAATTATTTATGCGCGCTGCGAGTACAACATCCGATCACACTGAATCTCATTAAAATTAAATGTTGTATTGTAATTTACAATGCAACTTTGGCTATATAATAAAAATTTATCTCCGCTTCCGCTCAACACATTTCATTATGTGGATAAATAATCTTGAATGTTTATAGACTTTCATATATATTTAATGTGCACATGTAAATACATACAGACATGTGAATGTTTATTTATTTAAGCTTGTCTCCCTTTTAATGCGAGCACTTTACGCTGACTTCAATTCCAATTAATTTTTGATCCCTCTGACATTGGCTATGTCGGTGCCTTTACGAAATTGACGTAGTTAAATGATTTAGCTTATTTCCGCAGCAGAAAAACTTCTAAATGTCTGAAGTATTAAATATGTTGGACATTTTCCAAAGATGCCCTTGGAGTGCAATGCAGCGCAAATAAGGTCAGCATTGACCCCCAACTGTAGTCAAAGTCTGTATTGTTCAACCTAAACCAGATCCTATAAATCTAACTTTCAACTTAAAGCAAAATTCAACAAATTGTTTGCTTTTTAATCTGCAACTATAGAAAATTTTCCTGGTACAGTTAAAAACAAATAAATAACTAAAATAAGTAAATAAATCGCATAACAAATAATAATTACCTAATTTTCTTAAGAATTTATATCTTCAATATCTACGGTACAAGTTTTAAATTTAAAATTTAAAATTTAAAAGTAGAACTTAACTGTTGGAAAAAATGTTTTAAAATCTTTTCAATCTAATCTTACTTTCCCATCAATACTAGTTTCATATTTACGATATTTACACATTAGAGCCAGTTCCACCAAATGGCATTCGAACATTTGGTTTCGAACATCTAAACAATGAAAAACGTAGAAATATTGAACAAATTTTGTTAAAGCTTGCGAAGGTTTTTATAAAGGAGGTGGCCGGCTTGTAACAAACAGCCTTTTTCAATTTGGACACTTTTTCGAATTACGGTCTAAAATTTTTCATTATACTTAATGAGTCTTTTGTGTTTTTTGTATTGTTCGTAGCTTAGGAAAGTGGCGCGGACGATGAAAGAGAATACAATTTTGAGCACCTTTGCTATAACTTTTGTGGGAAATAGCATGAGTAGAGATGTGTGATTAACATACTTCCTTGTTAAGGTTTAATCTCATATAGGCTCTAAAATTCGCTCGTAAAGCTTGCAAGTAAAATGCGTTTGAAAGTCAACAGTCCAATTTCGCTCTAGTTATTTTTTTCATGAGTTGGCAGCACTGTTAATAACATCGGGGGGCCAACTTCCATGTGAATGTCATTATCAGTAATATATTTACGCTTGTGTTTACCAAACGCCCAAGAGTGCATTTTTCGATTTCTACAATGTCTGATTTGTTTGAGCAGAGAAGTGCCATCAAATTTTGTTTGCGGAATGAAATTTCGACTGCGGAAACGTTTAGCATGTTGCAGAAGGCATTTGGTGATTCGACCATGTCGCAGAAAAATGATTATAAGTGGTACAAAGACTTCAAAGAGGGTCGAGAATGTGTAAATGACTTGGAGCGCTCCGGACGACCATCGACGTCAACAGATGACCAACACGTCAATAAAGTGAAGGACTTAGTGCTGTAGAGTACCTCCACTTCACTTTCAAACTTCTTTCGAATTCTTTAAATATATTTTTAATATACAATATTTTTTTTTAAATATATTTTTTAATTATGTAAACCATTTCAATTCACTCTACTCTGAAATTTCAATGACAAAAATTCTTTTCCTTTTTTTTTGAAACCCGAAACATAAGTAAACACATGGCACACACCAAATACATTTTTTTGTCATATGATACCCAACTCCAAAGCAAAGCCATAGCCCACTGTGAAGTAAGTTAACCTGAACAAAATTTAAGTCAACCTAAGCAGAATTTCATTTGTATAGTATTTTTAAGTGTTTACAATTTTGTTATTGATTTTTACTTGTAACAATGTTTGATTGTAATTATGTATATTTTATTGATGACAAGGCAAAAAGAAAGTATAAAAATAAAGCCATTTTATCAGAAGGCAGCTCAGTCAGCTCAGTCTCAACCTGATAGTTGGAAGGCAGTTATTTGCCCTAACTGAAAAAAATAATCTTTTATTTACAAAGGAATCTTTAGTCGGCAGGTTTGCCCTAAAGCTCTTCCAAAAATAATAGCACCTATACATTGACGATCCAGCTTCACATTACATGGTTCACTTTACAGTGCTCAAAAATCGTCAGTTGACTGTTAAAGACCTTACTGATATGATCGAAATATCAGAGGGATCTGTGAAAACCATTTTGAAAGACCATTTGGGCCTACGAAAAGTCAAATCTCGTTTGGTACCGAAAACTCTCAATTCGTCGTCGCGTTGATGTGTGTGAAACAATGCTTTCAGACTATCAGGACAAGCTTAAATGCATCATTATGGGAGATGAGACTTGGATTTATGCTTACGACCCTGAAACAACCGACCAATCAAGCGAATATCGTGCTAAAGGCGAGCCCAGACCGAAAAGAGCACGTCAAAGTCGTTTAAAAATAAAGGTCATGATGACGGTTTTTTCGATTTTCGTAGTGTGGTGCACTATGAATTCCTTCCACCTGGCCAAACTGTTAATAAGAAATATTATTTGAGCGTTATGCGTCGTTTACGTAAAGCAATTCGTCTAAAAGGACCAGAATTATGGGCCAACAACTCTTGGTTTTTGCATCACGATAATGCACCGTCTCACACTGCACTCGTTCTTTGTGACCATTTCGCCAAAAATTCCACGCATATCGTTCCGCAACCACCGTATTCGCCTGATTTGGCTCCGTGTGACTTCTGGCTATTCCCAAAACTCAAGAGACCACTCCGGGCAACGCGTTTCGAGTCGATTGAGGAGATAAAAGCTGAATCGAAGAAGGTGCTGATGGCTATACCGGAAATGGACTATTTGGCATGTTTCGGGGATTGGAAAAATCGTTGGCATAAGAGTATTTCATCGAAAGGGGATTATTTTGAAGGGGATTAAATTGATTTACAAGAATAAATAAAGATTTTTCATTTTACAACCAAATTCACCTTACTTTTTGCCCGCAGTAGTATAACCACTCGTTCGCCTGACTTGCTGTTTGTTTTATGCAAGAAGAGAACCCCAAAATTCAAAATTGACATTTGGGGGAAAGTGCGCGTGATTGATTCATGCGCTAAAACACAAATGGTATGTTTCTTAAATAATTTAAGGCATAATTCATTAAAATAAATCGTTCCATTTTTAGTAAAAATTACACCAAAATGTTCGTTGGATGTCCAGATTGATGCTGCTAACGATCAAAAGGGAATCTGTCACACTAGAAACGAACTTAGAAAAAATACCAAATTGCAGCTGGTGAAAAATTGTTCAAATTTAAAGTATAATAGGAATGGTCAAGTCTACTGTTCAAGCGATATATGACAAAAAAAAACTAAATTGAAGTGCATTCGTTATCCGCTACACCTTCGATTGTCTGAAAACTGACCCGCCACAAAAACAGTGTTAAAAAAAATACAAAAGCTATTGATATATGTGAATTGAGGAAAATAATCCACGAAGAGTGTCTCATTACTCACGCAAAACTTGTTTAGATATATTCAAGAAATTCGAATAAAAGAATTTTGGAAAAACTGCAACATCAAATATGCCGAGTGAAATATTAGTGAGTCATGAAAACAATTAAAGTCCACTATAATGAACCCTGTCTGGAAGTAAATATGGCGGAAATTTATGCAATACAAGGGGGCTGAAGTCTTTTCTCTTCCTAAAGTTCGAAAAAACGTATAGAGACTAGCAAACGATTTGTGTTTTGAAGAGTTGGAAGAAGGTGGTTTAGTTGGTTTGTTCGATACAGTCAGGGAACCAACGTTAGGCCATCAAATTTTTTATATGCGTCGGATATCGCATAATTTACTAAATACACAAATAAGTCTCTTATCGATTGTTGTTGCCAAAACCCAAAAATAATACATCAAAAATTATGTGTAACTATGAGATGATGAATCATAAATCCATGTATATAAAGAAGCCGTTGCGGTATTTAAATTTCCGTGGCATTTTTGTTTCGCTTTTTTTTAAATAAATGCATGTCATCGCAAGAAAATTCTGTCAAAATCCCGAGTCAATTAGAGTAAAATTGACGATTCTCTGAGTAGTTGCCCCTCAGCAGTCAATGGCAAACCTCTGAGTTTATTTCTGCTATGAAGAAGCTCCTCGTAAAAAATATCTGCAGTTCGGAGTCGGCTTTAAACTGCAGGTCCCTTAATTTGGAGAACAACATTAAGACGCACACCACAAAGAGGAGGGGAGCTCGGCCAAACACCCAAAAAAAGTGTACGCACCAATTATATATATATAAAGGGTGGTTAAGTTTTAAGGGCCGGTGTTGATTTTGAATAAATAAATAAATAAAAAATAAATACAATTTTTTTAAGAAATTATTGTCATTTCTCTTTATTATGACAATATTGGTATGGCTCAATTACGCATAAAACAAAATATTGGCCAAATGGCCGCCACGTCCTCGGTGGCACACCCCCATCCGATGGTCCAAATTTTCGATGACGCTGAGGCATAATCGAGGTTCTATGCCGATAATGTGCCGAATTATCTCATTCTTTAGCTCTTGAATTCTTGCTGGCTTATCGATGTACACCTTTTCTTTCAAATAACCCCAAAGAAAGAAGTCCAATGGTGTCGTTGACGTTTATGTGTGGTTCACATTCAACATCAGCCCTTGAAATTTAACCACCCTACATATATGAGTAGTTGGGCGCCCGTTGCTACAGACCGAGTTTCTATAAAGTGTTCTTTAAGGCATTTTTCTGAAACTTGTTACTTGTTGTTCACAATCTACTGAACGGATCATTTTCAAATTTAGCTCAGCACTTTTTTGCATAATTCACAAGAACCCTTTTAGTCCACTTTTTAGCGAAAATCGATTTTTTGGCTTCCAAGTGCAATGAAAAATTGATAAAATAATCCTCCAAAAGATGCCTAAAAGACATCTCCTTTCACAACTTTGGAATTTGAATTTTTCGTTTGAGATGATGATGAGGCGAGTAATGGTGGGCAATGCAAAAATACTTTTTTCGAGGCGACTCCGGAAACTCACTGTGACTCTCTTAAATTCAATATTTTGTAATGAAACTTTAGGAAAATTAAACTTAAATGCCTTATTATCAAGAAAAAAAAGTTATATATTAGAATAAATTAAAACTATCTGTAGCGCCAAAATTCTTAAAATTGTGCCTCCATGTGTTACATACTGAAATTAATATAACTGAAACTGTGTGACTGAAACAGTATGACAGTACCTTTATAAAAAAAAACGCCCTTATTGGTTTCTTGAGCTATTAAATATGTTTTCTTCCGCCGAAATAGCTCGAAGTTCGCTGCGGTTTAGACTAAGTCGGTCGTTCTCCACTCTGAACCCTTTTTCTTCACCCGGTATCATAGAAAATAGCTGCGAGAGCCACTTGCTCTGCGACAACAGAACAAATAATAAAAAAAGATAATAAAACCATCGGCGACTTACCAAAAAGGTTTCCGTAGAATAAAGGAAATTTAATTCAATTTACAAATTTATTTTCAATATCATTAAATATCATGAAAAGTGAAAAACGGAACACATTCGGCTGATTGTTAGTTAAATATTTTTCTTTACTGCTTGCAATTTTTGTTATGAATTAAGAAGGTTTTATTTTTAAAGTGACATTTTCTAAAATGAGTTTGATTCAAAAGTAAAAAAAAACTGATTCGCATTCATTTTACTGGCACACTATAGCCATCTGTTTTTCTTTTGTTCGTTCAATCTGTCCAAATACAACTACAACAAAAAGTAACTCAGTTCTGTGAAGACCAAAGCAATGCAAATATAAAATGTCGTCCGACCGCTTTTATATACCTACACATGTATGTATGTGTGTTTGTACCCATATATAGCCATGGCTTTCAGTGGGCAAATATTCCCAGACAAAGAACAACGAATAGGAAATGTAGAACAAACCAAGCAAAGTGAAAGTCACTTGTTACTTGCACATTTACGTCACAACACAAAATAAACAAATGCCAGCAGCAAATATTCATACGTGCATGCAGTCGCACATACAAATACGATAATGTATGAAAAGAAGAAAAAACAAAAAACACAAAACACAAAAGCAACAGCCCACAGATTTTGCAGAATATAGCCAAGTGAAAATAAATAAACGCAAGAAAGAAAACATACAAAAGCGCGACAAATGCCAAGAACGCCAGCGACGAAGACTCAGCTAAGCGCATATAAGAAAGCAAACCTCAAGTCCATTAGGGAATGTGCGGGGGAAAGTAGAACTGCAAAATATGAAAATCACGTAGATGATTGAAAGAAAGTGCAGAAAAAGGAATTGAAAATTTACCTACGAAGAATAAGCGATCAAAGCAGAGGCAGCAAACACGTTGGAGCGGCTTGTGCGCCTAAAAATATGGCAGCGCTCGGGCAGACGACGAGCGCGCTCTGAAAGCAAAAATGAGAGGCCAAGCCAAATGCTAGCCAACAGCGCTGTTAATAAAATGTTGCTTTCGATTCTCTCAGCTCTCGCACTCGTCTTGCGACACGCACACACACACCCACTCGTCCGTGCACAGGTGGGCACTGGATGCGTTGCCTATAAAATCGCCAGCACATTGGCATTAACTTTTCATTGTTTGCCGGGACACTTAGCTGGCCGAACGTTTGCCATGGAACGGAAAATTGAAAGGGAATATGAAAAGAGAAAGAGGAGAATAAAAACCCGATTGCGCCACGAATAGCGGCGGTGCCCGAAAAACAGCTGAAAATTACCGGAGGGCCAACAAAAGCAAGTAAAGAAGTGCTGGAATGGTATTTGCTGCGGGGGTAGGGGAGCGGAGGGTATGAGGTATAGGCGCACAAGTAAGCGCAACAACTGGCTGATTGTGGTCGTTTTGCTTTCTTTTCTTTTATTCGTTTTTCATAGCCCGGAAAACTATGTTACACACTCCTATCTAAGGCAGCAACAACAACAAACAAAAGGCAAGTCTGCAATTTTGCGGTACAAATGGCGGCCAGGAAAAAGCAAAGGCAATGAAGTAGGCGCGAGCACATTGGATGAAGGTGTATGTGAGGGCGACTACATACACACAAAAGCACACGCACCCCAACGCATATACGCATAATATGTGTATGTATGTATGTGAGCATGCGAGCATATCTGAATACTCGCGCCTTCCCATAAAGTGCTAGTGCGTGAGACTGCCTGTTCACTTGGTTTGACTTATTGTTTGTGTGCTGCTGCATTTAATAAATATTTGTACGCATGCAACTGGATCGCGCTTGAAATTAATGTTTGTGCAAATTTCGAAAAAAATTCATATTGTGAATAAAACAAGAATCTAAAGTGATGGAAAAATTATTCTGAAATAATCTTAATTTAATTGATTAATTTTTAATATTACCCTTAATGTTTTAACCTTAAGAAATAAAGCCATTTTAATCCCCCTTTTGGAGTTGAATCAGTCCAACTTTATTTCGACTTAGATTAAAAATTTTAAGGGAGTTCCTCATCCTATTTGGGGCGTGCGTCTTGATGTTCTTCCACAAATGGAGGGATCACATTTTTAAGCCGACTCCGAACGGCAAATGGTTTTTATGAAGGGCTTTTTCATAGCAAAAATGCACTCGGAGGTTTGTCACGGGTTTGCCGCTATTAGAACGAACTTCTTCTATCATTTTGCTGCTTCATGCACGGACACTCGAACCAACGTACTCTCGAATGATAGTCACGCACCAACTCGTTCGGCTACGGCGGTCGAATGTAAATACCTCCTTATAATTGTGAGTGAAAATTTTTTTAATAGTTTAGGAATTTATATACAATATGTTGTTAGTAGTTAAGTCTAGCCAGACTCATTTGGTTCGAGTAAAAATATGTGTGAATGGGATGTAAATGAAAAACTCTTAAACGATAGTTTTTTAAGCAGTTTTAAGATTGTCCTGAAAATAGTTATTTGGAATTTAGAATTTATTAACATAAATCGCAGAAAATATTACCTATATAAAAGGCTTTTAGATTTCCAAGTTAAACCACAGTTAAGTTCCAATAATAGGTCTTGACGGCAGGTACGCCATCTAAATTTAAAAGTTACTTTGTCATAAACAACTCTTGTATTTGGGTGTACAGCATTTCAAACCCTTTCAAAAGCAGTTTAATTTTTACAATAGTCTCCAGTTCTCATATTGCATGGCCAATATGCACAGCTGCACTGAATGCACCTTACCATACTCAGTTGAAGTTCTAACATAAAGAACTGCCTTCTCCGCTTGGAGTGTAAAATCTTGAGAATGATATTTGAACCAATAAGGAAAGCTGATAGATCTTACAGAACTAGATAAAATGATGAGATCGAACAGCTGATATCAGATCAAATATTGTGCAATTAGCTAAAGCTTAGCGGCTGAAATGGTTTGGACACCTACTCAGTATGGACGGCAGCATAATTACGAAAAATACCTTGAATTATCTTATCATGTGTAGGAAAAAGCGAAAGAAAGGCCGCTGAGAAGGTGGGCAGACGATGTGGATGCAAACTTACGCCTTATAAATGTTAGAAGAAGAGAGGCAGTAACCGTCATCTTGAGCGCTAGCACTGGCGCACCCCGAGCTGTAATTTCTATGATGATGATGATGGCACAATTGCAGAGATAAGGATTATGCACATTTTGGTTTGAGGAGGCACACACCTTCTTTGCCAATAAATCCTACCTTTTCACAGTGGTAAGATTTTGATATATTTTAATAGCCTCATTAAATTTCAGTCCCTTAACATAAGCTAAAATAAATAGTACAACTGATATAAATGTTCCCGATATATCGGAGCTAACATCTTGACATTAGAGAGAAAGTTTACTTCAACCCGGTTTATGCTTCGTTGAAACTGAATAAGATGGTATGGCTGCGGAAGACTGACTGTATACTAAAAAAAATACGTGGATGCATAAAACGAATATTGAAAAATGATGTCGGACTGAAGCCGTATAAGGCACAAAGAGAGCAGAATCTGACGCTGACTCAAGAAATAGTTGCGCTACAAAATGTCAGTGAGTTGCTTCGTTTGACCGAAAGTGGTGAGCTGTCGAATTTTATTTCTCCCGATGAGTCCCTATTTATAATGCAAATGTATACAGGGTTGCCGGCGAAGTTGCCGAAGATACTTAAGGACTGTCTAGGATATTTCTGATAGTTTTGTTTTTTAAAACAAGCAAATTCGGAGACATGACATCCAAAACTTTACCATTTTCCCGATATGCGATTTTAAAGATTATTCTAAGCCAACATTTTGTTTGTTTTTAAATCTACTTTTCCAAGCTTAATATCTTTCTATTATTAATAAAAAAAAAGAAAAAAAATTAAAAATATTAAACAGAATATATAATATTACCTATAAATATAAACTTCTGTCACTTATTTTCCAGTAAATACTCTCGCATTTTATTTATTAGAAAAATATTGCTTGATAGTTGGTACAAGATCTAATTGAATCAAATACATTTAAGAATTTATAGCATTTTAATAGAAAAAAGTAATATGTTAACCAAGCACTGATAGTTAAAAATGGCTCTTTGTTAAATTTCAAATTTGAAATTAAAAATTAAGAATTTATTTCCTGCTTCATACCATTAAACAAAATAAAAAGTTATGGAAATTGTTCTGGAAAATATTTTGCAGAAAAAGTAGTATGCATTTTTAGCTTTGGGTTTGATGTAAGGAAACATTGATGTCAAACACTAACTGTTTGATGCCGGCCATAATTTAAATAATCGACAGAATAGGGCACATTTTTTTAACCACCAGCAGATCTTCTATGATATATGTATGCATGTCTCCCTGTTTTTTAAATGTTCGACTTATGCTGATCGTCTGAGCTGTGCTGCAACCACATTCGTAGGTGCTTCAATCGTTTTCTTTTGCTTGTTCCTGGTTAAAATTAAGGGAGACAAAAAAATCGGGCCCTGGAACTAGCAATTAGATAAAAGTACGTACCAGCAACAAGTATACTTCTTTTAAATAATCTTCAAAAGCAGATAACTCGAAAAGGATTAAGTTTGTTACATATTGTATCTAGGACAACTTTCCCGGTAACCCAGTATAGGCAAAAAAGGTCGGAAAGATCAGCTGAAACTCTAAATGGCTAATATGTTTCACAAAGCAAGCGCCACTGATGCTAATTTTTTGGGTTGCCCTGACTACTATTCACTCAAATTTTGTAACCGCGAAGTCAAAATAAATGCATTAGTAAAGCAGGAAATTATTTTAAACTCAATTCTGAAGCTCTCTGCCGACAAGCATTTTAGCCACCGAACCCAAGCATCCCAACTAAACCCAGTACAGTCACACAAAGCGCTGGCAATGAAAAGTGACTGAAAAACAAACTTCCAAAACGTCATTGTCTCTGAAAATCACGAGTTCCTTAGACCGTTAGACTTTTGAGTCGGAGATAATTTAAAGAGAAAGTTGGGTTAAAAAAAAACCGGAATATCATGGTCCTCAAGCATATAATTTTTCAGGTAATTGTTTTTCAAGATAATAAAATTCTTCCGTAAATAAATAAAATGTGGGGTTTTTAATTGGTGGATATTTGGAACTCATAAAAGATACCCAGTGAGCTAAAGGAAGGCAATGTGAAGAACACAGAAAAAGGGCAGAGTAAGGCAGAGATGCGTTCTCTGCATTCACTCCTGTTCAACCTAGTACTGGACCAGTAATACGTCAAGCGTACGTTGCTAAAAAAGATATATCTTCAAGTCTGGGCCTTACCTTGAAAATATTGACTACGCCGACGACTGCTGTCACTAAAATACTCACATATACAGTCAGATATCGCAGCGGTAAGCGAATGTGCAGCAAAAGTGGGCTTGAAAATCGATATTGCGAAGATAAAGACGTTGTGTGTCAACACTGTGGGCGCGCAAACCTTTCAGATAAACGGCACTAAACTCAAAGTAGTGGATGAGTTCCGCTATCTCAGAAGCGGCATGAATAAAAATGACGTCTCAGCGATAAACATTCATGTATCCAGGCGCCCGAAATTGAGGACCTTTAAATCGAATGTATATTCTGTTCTTCTGGATGGGTGTAAGACATGGAACATAACAATACGTGATACACAAATTCTCCAGGTATTCATCAATCGCAGCCTTCACAAAATTGTGCAAGTTTTCTGGCCGTCGAAGCGGATGCCCGTTCATTTTGCAATCCCTCAGTGAAAGTGGAAATGGAACCCCCAAGGCAGTCGGAGATATGGTAGATCATCTAACACATGGCAGCGACTAGTGGAGGCAGAAGCGCTGCAAGCTGGACGCACTTGGCGTTTCTATTTGTTTATTGAGGCCCTTTGTGCCACCTAGGAACTACGGGAAAATATATATATTTACAATTGGTAACAGTTCAACTAGAAACAATTAGGATATCGACAACTTTATCGAGCTCTAATTATGAAAAATACTCCCCACTTTTCAATTTCTTAAAATAGAAATTTTTAAGTTAATCAATTTTTTGGGAACTAATCAAATGAAATCTCTACATTTCACTCCGACTCCACACAAACAATGGATAAAAATAAAGTGAATGGTCGGTTACCAATTTTGAAAAAGGTGGCAAAAAATATAATACATAGTAATAAAAGATTCAAATTGTCATAAGCCATAAACAAATTTTGAAAGGGTTTAGGAGGTTTCTTTGTTTGTTTATGTCTCTCAATTTTCCCAATTTTGGGGTTTTACTCGTAGCTTCTGCAAACATGAATTTACTTAATATTTAAAAAAGTGTTTGTTTTTAATTTTTTCAAGAGACATTATATATTTGCGTTCATCAAATTATCTTTATAAAAGTACAACAATACATCTTGTTAAGGTTAAACCAATTTTTTACCACAACTACTGTTTTATGCCAAGCGTGGTTTGTACAAATTACAAGTGATTTGAGGGGGGTGTTGAAGGCTATTATCAGCTTCAAGCTTTTAAATGATACCAAAAACTCTGAGTTTTAAGGCTTTCGAGTTTTGCATTTTGACCTCGTTCGGAGCAATGTGCGCCGCCTTTATGTGAGAGCTCTGGCCTTACAATCGCACAAAATAAATCTCAAAGCATTTTTTTGATTTTTTTAAATTTAACTGCATGTAAGACATAGACGTGCGGTATGCAATGTAGTTATCCTCAGAAATATCAGAAAAAATTGCCCAATGGAATTCATAAGAAAAAAGTTTCAAATGCCCACACCAACTTAATTACAGTAATACAATAATAATGGCAAGTTTTGTAAAACAGCAAAATGAAAATAGAAATAAAAATAAATAAAAAGAGATGAAAATAAAAAAATATGGCAAAAAGGCCCCTATATAAAAATATTTACTTTTGAATTTTATTTATTGTAACGCACTGCGCGTAAATTGAAAACAAATGAATAATTGATTCGCTTTTGTGGGTGTGAGGAGCAACTTTAAAATTTATGCAGCGCAGAGATAGCGCAACTGGCAGCGAACAACATAAAAAAATGAGCAAGCACGCTGTGGGATCCTTTCATCAAATTGAAAACCGAAAAAAAAACAAAAATGTTGTATAAAAAAATAAATAAAAGTAGAGTAACCAGGAATGCAGGTATAATTATTAATAAATGTGAAAGTAAGTGTTTGTGTACCTATGTATGGCAGTGAGTGCATAGACAATACATGCACACACATACACGAACGTATCCATAAGCCGTTACTGGAAGTGAAATGGAATTTCACTGTCAGTTTTTGCCACTCAAGTCCACTGGCCAACTGACGCAAAATGGCCAATAATAATAGTTGTAGTTGCTGTTGTTGTTAAAGGGCGCAAGGACACAACATAACGCTGTGGCCGCATAAAATATGAATGAAAGACACTTGAACACAAAAATTGCAACTAAAAAGTGAACCATAAAGAGCAATAATTTAAATTTATCGCAGACATTACAGCGGCTCTCGCGGGGTTGGCCACATGTGCGACGACAGTTGGAGCAGAAGTTTATCGAGCTGGAGCGAAGGTAAAGTGGAGTCAAGCAAAGTTGTGAAAGGAACCTTGATTCGAGTACGCGAAAGCGGGCTAGAAAAAATGCAGTGAAGAAAAAAAATTGCGGCACAATAACAAAAACTGTTTACAAAAAATATTTAAAATTTACCAAACAGGGATAATTACATATAATATATAAATAGTATATTATTATATATGGTGTGATGTGTGGCTTTGTACTACTTAAAGCCTTTATTCCAAAACAACATAATTGTTATGAATAAAAAAGCTTAGCGCTAGAAAAATTTTCGATTTTTTTTTTAATTTTCGAATTTGGTATACTTTACTTATTTATTTTATTTTTGTCAAACCTACAACCATAGATTATTTTTACAATGATTAGCCTGAAAAGTAGCTCACATATTTAAATTCTAGATTAGCAAATTTAACAATAAAATTAAAACTAATAATAATAATATTAAAATTTCAGTAGTAATTCTCTATATTCTTTTCACCAGTGATTTGCCTAATGACACAAATTGCTCCACAGCAACTTTTGCTGATGACACAGCCTTCTTGTCGGTAGGAGAAACCCATATTGACTCAATCGAAAACCTTCAAATTTATTTAAATAAAATCTCAGAGTGGTCCATTAAATGGCGCATAAAACTAAATGAAACAAAATCGGTTCATTTAGACTCCACACAGAAGAAAATCCAATACCTGCCACTATACATAAACGGCGTGCAAATGTCGTATCACAAGAACGCCAAATACTTAGGTATGACACTAGGCACACAACATAGATGGAATGCTCACGCTAAAAAGAAAAAAGAAGAGTTAGAAATATGTACTGGCTTATGGGCAACCAATCAGTCTTATCCCTATACAATAAAATTCGTTTATATAAGTAAGTGCTTAAACCAATTTGGACCCATGGGATCCAGCTATAGGACTGCTCAAGCTCAACCAATATAAAATCTATAGAAAGATTCCAAAATAAGGTACTACAATGCGCTGTTAATGCAGCTTGGTACGATCGCAACACAGATATCGAACGCGACCTTGGCATCGAATGAGTTGCCACTTCGATCAACATAAACGCTAAGTCTCATATGGAAAGACTACGCCACCATGTAAATAGCGAAGCCTCAGCCCTAATTGATCAGGGTAAATGGAAAGAAAGGCTGAAACGGAAAAACCGCACCAACTCACGCAGTAGCCCACTTCGCTGCAAGCCTTGGGCAGAGCATTATTAAATTTAGTTGTATTGCACAAAATTAATTCCAAATTGTTCGTTAGTTTATAATTTATTAACTAGTTACAATGTAAATAATACAAAAACAAAAAAAAAGCGATTGCAATAAAAAAGCAGTAGTAGTAAAAAAGCTCAAGTCGTAGAAGGTACTAAAGTAAAGATATAAAAAACTAGTAGTAGTATGTTATCCTATTACAATTGTAATCAATTTGGCTAAACACAAACAGCTTTAACCAGGTCTACTGTAAAATATTTTAAATTCACATATTTCAGCTGGCGCTTACCAATGCAGTCAATAAAACAAATTTGTAACAAGCTCGGTGTTTTCTGGGATAGAAGTGGCATATACGCGCGCGTGATTCCGCTTTTGTTAAACGAAATATTCCTTTGCTGCTCACTTTCATTTCAGTAGAAAATGCGGTATAAACAAAAACTTTCTGAGCAATGACTGATACCAATAAATGGAGTCACACTTTTTGGCACATAGAAATTTGTATGAATCGAAAAGTTGGCTTCTATATTTGAGTAATTCCACTGCACCACTATTCCATTTCATGGCTGCCAATTTTTGAAAGCCACATCCTTCTTCTTCAGGGCGCACAGTGGGGCTTTCTATAGTAAAAAGAGTTATTCTAGTTTGTTCGAAAATCATTTTGTTTGACAAGTATTGGTAGATAGATAAAGGTGATAAAGTGAAATTAGTTTTAATTGCAATGTCTATGTACAAACCTTAGTATGAAAAAAGTATTTGAAATTTAAAAATGATATTTTCCAGAATGACAGATACAGGTATATTCTTTAATTTCTGATTTAACTTAATGATTTTGTATTTATAATTTCGTTGTATCAGTGGCTATAAGTTACCCCTTACAAAATTATTAAATATTATATTAAGTGTATAAGTAAGTTCAACTTCATATAAACTTACAAAAAGTGCTCAGCTTTTTTCAGAGCCAAGACTGTATTTATTTAAAACATTGATCTTGTATTTTTCATTTTCCGCCAAATTTAGGTGCTAGTTCTAGCAAACTGTTTAAAAAAGTGGTTTTCTTCCAGAAAGTTCATCCCTGATAATGAGAGTTTTTACTGAAGCATGGCATGGTAAAGGAGATAATAAAAAAATCAACCAGCTAAGTTGGTACTGATGAGTGACTTGAATAAAAAACAAAACCCTTAAAATGCTATATTATACAAATTTTTTCGGATATGTTGTATGCGGATGAAGGAGAAATAGACCAAATACCATTGCAGCCGTTCTCAATTTGAAAGCAAATACTCCAAATGTTTGAGTATTAAGTGTTTCTAGAAAAATTCAATTACCGGGTCTACATATGTCGTCGTAAAGGGGGGCCAATGAAATCGTTTGAAGAGTGTTCTGATAAATTGAAAAAGCGGAAAGTTGAAAACTTAGTTTTTGGTTAAATGAAGGAGAACTGCAATTTGCTTTGAAAATGTAAGAACGGCTTTCTGAAGGTGAGTGAATTTCTTCCCAATTATCTATTCAAGAAACATTTAGTTTTTATTTGGATTTACTATATATAATATATATATATACAATTGGCGCGTACACCCTTTCTGGGTGTTTGGCCGAGCTCCTCCTTCTATTTGTGGTGTGCGTCTTTATGTTGTTCCACAAATGGAGGGAACTACAGTTTTAAGCCGACTCCGAACGGTAGATATTTTTTATGAGGAGCTTTTTCAGCTACGGCGGATTTTCCATGCAATTCATAAAGAGACAATTTTCCCGAGCCATAACAGCCGATATATACTAAAGTTTCAGAAAGATCGGTCGAAGTAAATTTACAAAATCTCAAATCCAATTGTAGAGTTTAGCAAAAGAAAACTAGCAAAAAAAAGAAAACATTTCCAAATCAAGGGACTGTGGGGCGTTTTGTCAGCATGCCAAAATACGCAAAAATCTTTGTGAGTGCTTAAAGCAAAAAAGTAAACCAAACGCAGTTGAAAAAACTAATTTAGTTGTAAAAGAAGGCATAAGGAAGTAACATAAAATGTATGGTGCGAAATAATTTGTTTTCTTGCAAGGAGAAGTACAGTTTTTTTGCAAGGAGAAGTACAGTTTAGTACAACTTATAGACACAAACGAAAAGGGTAGCCAATCCAGTCCACCATCGAAGTGCAGTTAGTAATCAGAGCTTAGCGACGCACAAACAACTTACAGACTTAAAGGTCGGCAGAGTTTCGAGCAAACAGGTTATAGGGCGTAAACATCAGAACTGTGACAATAAAACTTTTGACAAGGCATTGACTTCTTTGATCAAGCCAAGCATATTCAGCTACAATCTGAATTACTCACTTATAGAGATGCAAAAATATAAACCAACAGGGGTTGGTAGAATTCAGGGCTGCCTGAACATCGCAAGAAGGACGATTAATGCTTCAATCAATCCAAGAAATATGGGTTATCATTGAGTGGGCAGCCGATTCGATGACAAAATCAAGCCTGGCAGCGAGGCATTTGTGAATTATGATGTCAAATATACAGCATTTCCACATTAAACGTAACAAGCTTCTGCAACATAGTCCTCGATTTCGCTAAAATTGGCCCATGAGCCAAATTTATGCTCGAATTGATGGAAATGGACTCACACAAATGTGGACTTTTTTCACAGAGGAGGATGCAAAAATCGAAAAGAAATTCTAATAAGAGATACTAAAACCTTATATAGGTCAAAATTTGTTATTATATTTTCCCACGATTTGCATTAGTGGAGTATCGTAGAAAGATTGTAACTCAGACAGTATTTCAGTTTGACAAAATAATTTTGAACAAGCTTTACTATTTCTCTCCATAATACAATATATTAAAATTATTTCGAATAAATTATAACTATTGAAAACATTTAAAATTTACTTTTAATACTCATTTGCTCCTCAAAAAACTTACCTTTTCTACCCTCAAGCGACTTTTCCGATGTTGCGACTTATCTGAGAATTTGTACTATACTAAAAAGCGGAAAATAAGGAAAAGCTAAACTAATAGTTATTCTCACCATCAAAGCTACTAGCATTAAAATTCAAATCGCCAGACTCTTTTTGCACAAACACTGCAAATTTACTTTTCATCACTTTCAGTTACAAAATCTCAAAGCTTAAGAAATATTTTAGTATTTTCTTCAGCAACCAGTCGAAAGGTCAACTTAAAATAATTTCCCACCAAAAGCATATCTTTTCTCATATGCATCGAAAACCATGCAGAGAGTAACCAACGTAGCTTTTCAAATAAAATCCAAAGAAAATATTTTTTTGAAACCAAATAAACTTTCCACTGTTCTGGCGAAATAAGAACACAATTGAACAGCAAACTGCGAATTTTCAATGCATGCGTCTGTTCTGCTATGAGGCTGTACAACGTGGAAGGTAACCGCAATGGTCACAAGGCGTCGGCAAACGTTCTTTGATCGCTGTCTGCGAATTTTCTGGCTTCGAACGTTTTCCTTCAATTGTATCCTGTCGTATTAACTGTAGAAGATAGATTTTTTCTTCACATGTAGCCAAGGTACACCGTTTTGTGTTGTTTTGTCTGCACGTTTAATATCTGGCACTTTAGGAAACGAATTTTTTGTTCGAAACTAAAATCGGTTGAATATTTTCTTAAATAAGCAGAAGGTGGATCTTGCCATTTCTATTCTTATCCTTGTTTCAGCTGATGCGTCCCAGTTTTCATTTGTAGCTTAAAACTTTTTCAATCGGATCGCCATTTATCGTTAGTGCTCCTTATGACTATAAATTTCCTGTTGACGTGCATTAATGAAATGATGCGGATAGCAGTGACTTTATTCAGTAATGTTTACAGGTCAGGCATACTGTTTTCTAAAGGTGTAGGGTCATCGGCGTATCTAATACTGTTTATGATAACGCCACTTTCCTTAAGGGGTTATTCGCAGTTATGACTTTCAAAAAAATCGATTTTTTTATTGCATTTTTGTAATGTATATATATAGAAAAGTATACGCACGAAATTTGAAGTAGATCTAAGCAATACTTTCGGAGTAATACCTAAATATGTAGAGATGCCTCGGCACGTTTTAAGGTAGGTATTGAAACTTTAAACGTGTTTTTTTCTTTTTGTAAATCTGATATTATTTTCCATTTTATAATCAATTTACGGCCAAATTTTAACGTAAAAATCGAAATCATTTCTTTTAAAAGCTGCCATTTTGTGAAAATTCACTATTTTGATTAGCCGAACGATTAATTACTAGATAATCTAATATATTAACAAAATTTGTTTGGTTTTTTGATTTCAGATAATCCAATCCTGAGTTACGATGTACACCGTAAATCGTCTTTTTTTAAAGGAGGTTCCAGAAATCGCCTGCAGCGCGCTCTATAATCAACATTTTCATAAATAAAAAATTTTGTTACGTTCTTGAAGGATGCTTTTATAACCACCAAAAATTTTCAAATTAAAATATTCTGAAGTTTCTTCAGGATAAATCCTTGACAACCCGTCTTTTATTTGCTTCATAACTGCGTATAACCCCTTAATGCCTTCGCATGCGTTCCAAAGAACTTATTGGCGTATTTTTTTGACGTAGATGTTAAAAAGACAATACACACCCCTGTCTTACGTCTTTTAGGATATGTATGTCTGGTATTTTCATTGCTCACTCTAACCTCTGCCGTTTGATTCCTATAAAGGTTTTTAGGCAACGAAGTTTTTCTTCGTCTATTCCAATACTTTCCAAAATGTCAAATAATTTGTCGCGCTGCACGTTGTTGAAAGCTTTGTTATAGTCCAAAAAACATATTAATAGATATTTTTACCCATCTTTGCAATTCTGCACACGAACATTTAAAGCAAACAGAGCTGACGAGTATCCTTACCATTTTTAAAAACAGATTTTAAACTTCCCATGGCTACTTCACATTTTTATAAATTCTGTTACGAATTATTTTTAAGAAAATTATAAGGGAGTGGTTCAAGAGGCGTATAGTCCGTATTCATCACATTTTTTGCGCTTTTTTTTTTTTGGTAATGTCGTAATGATAGATTTTAACAAATCTTGTGGGTACCGACCAGAATTCTAAAGGTCTATTTAAGTAGTTGCAAATTGTTTTAATCAATAAGTTTTAAAATATCTGCAGGAATTACATCGGAACCTGGCGACTTATTATTCAGTGGGGATTTGACAGCTTGTACAACTTCTTCTATGTATATCACATCCTGTAAACTCCTCTTCCGAATCTTCTTAGTATGGACGGTTGTTACTAAATACAGTGCGAACATAGCTTTCCCTAGCTTTTTTCTCTTTTTGATAGCTCTTTAGCCAAAATGTGCAGGTTCTTTGTATATAATTGGGAACCCCCCTAATATAAATATAACATGACGATGGTGCAATTCACTTAAACCAAATGAAACGTGTGTTAAACTGTAATTCTTTTCGATTTTTTTTGTTGTTGCAAACTTGCAAAGACATGCCATTTGCAAATCAATCTTCCTAAATATTTCAAAGTGCGAATAAAACTCTCAGAAGCACGTATGTCTATGTCTGTATATATGTATAAACTTTCCATCAATCTTCGATTGCATTCAACGGTACGAAATTAAGTTATCACGCGCTTGTCCGTGACGTGAAAGTGTGCAGGAGTGGCAGAATAACTGTAAAAACAGGCGATACACCACGGAGAAATAAACAAAAGCCAATAATGCAGCAATAACACGAATAACAACAACAACAAAGACATAAACAGCTGCAGTAGAAACCAAAAGCAAAGCAACTGCAACAGCAAAAGCAACAATAAGAATAAAAATAAATAAAGCATGCACAGAAATCAGACAATTTTATGGCGTTTTATGACAAAATCCATATCACGTATACGCCCCGGAAGGCTGCCAGTCACCAGCCAGAAGCCAGCTAGCAGCAGGCGGACACGTTTCAAATTCATACACACAAGCACCAAGCAAATTCATACAAATGCACTCGACTACTTCGCCTGGTTGATAAGCCTTACTAGTGTGCCTGATCTGGATTCATGTATGTGTGTGCGTGTGTGTGAGCTGGTTAGTTTATGTGTTTGGCAGTGCACGCAAAATCACGCTTGTTTATGTGAATTCTTGGCAAAACAAAGAGGAGAGCAACTATTCTGCGGCACGTTGGTGTAGTTTGAATGACAGCCATTCCAACGATCAACAGCAATGCAAGCGCACATTGTTGCACGGCTACAGTGATAGGCATACGAAAATACGCACACGCGCGAACACATGCACTGTGCCAACATGAGCTGCTTTTGTTTAATTCCTTCGCAAAGGCTTCTCTTTCAGGCAAAAGTAACTGGGAATTTTATGTCCCGCGGTTATTATGTACCTATTCGCACAATTGCAAACTAGTCCACCTGACTACGAGTCTATGATATTTTCCCTTATACTTTTTCACGAATACGTGAGAAAATCACCTTACTGACAAAAATTAAAGAAGGTATTTATATGTACGGATTTTTTCAATACCAGCGCTCAAACCTTAAAGCTATTTCTTTTTTTCTTGTTATTAATTTTTTAAATACAATCTATTCCAGCTTAACATTTTGTACTAAAGAATGAACACAAAAAATATTGGTCGTTCTAAAATCATTATAACATAAAATTTGTATCAAAATAGTTTCCATTTTATTTTCTTCTTTATTAAGCGTTCTATGTTAAACAAAAAACTCCTATCAATTCTCTTTGTTGCAAACAAAATGGCGCAATTTCTATTTGACTCCAATAAACACTTTTCCAGAACTTCTCATCCAATAAACTTAGTGCTTCCGATGCAATGTGGCAAGTGGTGTCATTCTTTTGAAACCAGATGTTTGTAAGATAAATATCGTCCATCCTTGGCCAAAACATGCTTATCATCAGCGCTTGATATCGGTCACAACGGAACGTAAATGCTGCTCATCAGTACAAAAAATAGAGCCGATGATAACGCGGAACCAAAAGCCCACACGAAATGGTTACTTTTTGAAGTGCAAAGGTAAATAGAGAATGTCTCGTCGACTTTTGTCACTCTAAACGCAATTTTTGCTTATTTACGGTACACATAACCCTAACAAAAGAGTCTCATCATTGACGATGATTTTCTTCTTGTGCGAAAGTCAGCGCAAAGAAAGTTGATTCATGTATATGCTAAATTTAAATTTAATTTCATTCATGAAGCATTTCGTTTATAAGTTTCAAAGGTTAAGTTAGGTAAACCTGGCGAGCGGAAAGTCATCACATAGATCTACTGGCCTTAGTGGTACCAGATGGAGCTTGACCCTTACATTTCCTTGTAGTAAGCCTACGTCCTTTGCGAATCTCAAACCCCGGGAGACATTCTAAATTCTCATATTGTACAGTTCCTAGGCAAATCATTCGGGTTCTAGCTAATTCAGAGCAAGAACTTAGAGCGGCTTCTAGAGTTTTATTACAAGTGGCTAGATTATTCCACCTCCGGTCTATCCGTGTTTTCATGTCCGCAGCAATGTCATTGTATGCCGTATTTAAAGGTTTCAGATGTCGTTTTCTTGTTCGAATTGTATGTAAACATCGTATATATGTCCAGGTACCCAATAGATGTGTAACCGTCTGTCTGGGGCTAGTCTTCCTATGGCTTCCTTGGTCCTTAGAATGTTTTAGATGAAATCTCATATGAGTTGATTGCCTTTATTGCCGCTTGGCTGTCAACGTAAATATTTATGTTGGAGTTGCTTGATGTCTCTGCTAGTGTTATTTCTGCCGCCTTTCCTACCGCAAAGACTTCTGCTTGAAAAATACTACAATGGTCAGGGAGCTTAATTGGCCGCCTGATGTCGAGCTCTGCGCAATAAATCCCTGCCCCTGCTCCGCCCATCATTTTCGAGCCGTCAATAAATATATTAAGTGTATTGGGGCTAGGTTTCATAACTCTTTTTCACCCCTCTTCTTCTATTGTTGTTCAGAATCTCTTCACTCAATTGTATTTCGGAGTCGTATAGTCCGTATTGGTCCGATAACTCATACCTATTGAGCTATATCCGAATATTTTACCGGTAAATTCACCCGTTGCGTTAAGTCTCGCGGCAGATCTAGCTGCTAGACCTTCTGCCGCAATGTCAATCAGTGGTAAGTTGAGTATTCTTTCGAGTGCTGCCGTAGGAGTAGTTTTAAATGCGCCTGCCGTGCACAGTGCGCCAAGACGTTGAATACTTTCCATAGGTGTTTTGTGTGTCGTTTTTCTCACTAGAGCACCATAGAGTAATATTGGCTTTCCCACAGCTGAGTAGCACCAATACATTATTCCTGGAGATAGACCCCATGTAATTCCCAGCATTCTTTTACATGCCTATAGTGCGTTACTGGCCTTTGTCTTCCTCACCAAGTTCAAAACATATTATAACTCTCATTTATCAACTTATGCAAAACTATTCATATTGGCTTCAAAAGCATCAATTCTGAACTCAAAAGGTGTCAATGCACTAATACAAAACCGGTTGACTTTTCATCATGATTGTTTTACGTTCATTTCATTTCCATGTAATTAAATGTTGATTTTTGCTGACCGTGTCATAAAAAGTGCCACCCCTGCAACCAATGCTCGATAGTTCCTAAGCAGTATTAAATTCAACGTGTTATATCCATGAGAGTTACAAAATCAAAGAAGGAAAAAGTGCGAGCTTTGCACTTTGACTTCAGGATATTTTGCGCTCTCTTCTCATTACGGTCGCTCATTGAAACTTAGCTCCAGCAATAAACCTAAGATGTAGTCATGATGGAAAGAATAATGAGATGGCGCCTATCGTGGTGCCGTTGCTTTGCGCTCAGTGAAATTGACAATGAGTTACGTGGTTTTAGCTCCAGTATGGCCAGATTACCATTTTCGTAATTTAATTAACATTTGTTTTTTGTTTTTTAGTCTCGGAGTTTTAGTTCTTTCTTCATAACATTTTTCTATCCTGTTCTAATTAAAAGTAATGTTTATAATTTGTAAAACATTTTTTTAAAATTAGTTCAATAATTCACTCAGTTTTATTTATCTTCACTTTTTTTAACATCTGGTAGCATTGCTCGCGATTGCAGTTGTTGTTGGTGTTCTTCTGCTTTCAGCAGTCAAATCTCTCTCTCGCTGCAATAGCACTAGCTAGCTTTGGGTATAAAAACACACAAAAATGCCCATTTAAAGAAAATAAAACACCAAATTTTTATTGAATTACTTGAAGAACTTTGTATGCGTAACAAATTGTCTTTAGAATGTGCGTTTTTTTTAAATAAATGTGTTATGCTTATATCCAATTTAATTTATGAGTTTTTTTTTTGTTAAGCGAGACTCTTTTGTTAAGGGAAGGACTTATTTGCTATATTTGAGGTTATGTAACTAGATAAGGTAATCTTTTTCAGTATGGTTTCTTTAGTATTTTCCGGTATTTTGTTGTTTATTTTTACAATAAATACACCTCTGCCCTATATCCCACTAAGGATTAATGGCCGGAAGAAACGATTGCACCTCTATGGTTTTAATTCGCATTCTGTAAGTTCAAACGCTTTTTATGTAAAAAGGTTTTCAATGTTAAGAAGAGTTGAGAGAAGAAGATTTAATATTCTTGCATAACCTTAAATGGAGCCAAAAATTAAATTTGCACTTTCATCAAATTTTATAAGAGTCAAAAAATTTTCATTAGCACTAAAATCTTTTCAGAGTGGTAGCTTTAAATTAAAAAAAAAAGAAACAAACACGAAACTTCAAAGTTTTCGCATTTTGGGTATAAAAAAGCACTAAATTTATTGTGAAGAGCAAATGGTTGGCAACACTGGACAACTGGAAAAAACGTGACGTTACGCTCTCTTGATGGGCGCAATCTTCTTTCTATCATTTTCGAGATGTAGCTGGGTTAGGCAGAGCGTATGTGCTTTCTACCTGATCATCCAAGAACGAAAAACCTACGCCTTTCTCCCGCTATGGTATCGCATTCGAGAAAAGGCTGACACTCTATCTCATAACCTAGTATTTGATGGAAAAAGTCATACAATTTCGAGAGTACCTAGTATTGGACTAGTTCCAAAATTACCAATTAGAGGTGTATTTAAAACATTTTATTTTATTACTATGAAAGGGAATGATGCAAACGTTAGATGAAAATAAATATTGGTGTAGTGAAATCGAAAGATAAACTACAAAGTAACAGTCTGTCTAAATAAAATAACAAGGCGAAATTTAATAACGAAATCTAAAGGTAATATGCAATTTTTAAACATAATTAGTAGAACAGCGAAAACTGAAAGAAGCAATTTTGTTTCTTGATTTATTTAATTAAAAAAAATTGTTTTGAAACGAGAACTTTGCAATTTTTCATTATTTATTCAACTGGTCCAAAAGTGGTGATTTTCGACACAAATTGGACTAGTGTTTTCTGCTTGCGTTATGGTCTAGTTCTTCAACTGGTATAACGTTGATACAAAGGTGGACAATTAACAGAATACTAAAACAAGGTAGAAAACGAACTATACTTCAGCCCTAAGGCAAACTGGTAGTTGGGTAGTCAAAGTAGTTCAGTCTAGCAGGTTTTGCCTGCGTTAGTGTGTGCGTGTAATATTAATTAAAAGCGGCATTTATTTGTTTCCCCATTTTTGTTTATGTGAAATGTTTCGCCATTTACTCGCTCATATTCACTCGCCCATCCTGCAACCTGGTACAATTTAGGTGCGTCTGTATGTATGGCATTCTCATTTCACACACTTCCGTTGTTCTGTTTATGTTTTGTGGATATTTATGATACCTCGACTCGTCCCTTCTTCAGCTTCTTTACCCATTGGCCGGCATTTTATTTTATTTTCTTTTATTTTACGTTCTTGTTCCTGCCTAGCACGCCAAGAGATATAAAGTGCTTTTGAGCGATGTAAATATTTGTATGTATGTAGGTACATACACACATACACACGCATTCAAAAATAAACAATTATAATGTGCGTTCACGTGTGCATTCTGTGGCTAAAATAGGAAATGTAAATTATTATGAGAATTCAGCCAATTTAGCAAAGCATAAACAAAAACAAAAGCAAATGCAAAATAACAATGTGCATGTCAATCCGTGTATGTGTGCGTGTATCTAGAAAGCTACTGACAAAAACATTTGTTGTATATTAATTTATAAAAAATTATAAAAATTAAAAGAAAAACCTTGCAAAATATTCCAGCCATTAATTCTGCTGTCAACAAAGTTTGCTCCATATACACCTACACATGCACACACACACTGTCCTGTAAGCTCCAATAAAAGCTGCATTGAGCTCTGCACTTTAATTGCTTTGATTTTTATCAAAATGAAATTTACGAAAAGTCGTTATTGATAGTTTTTACTAAAACCAATACAAACAACATTATTTTGCTGCGCCATTTACTGTATTTCACTAAATTGAAGATATATTGTTAAAAAGGATTAGCATAAATTGCCATACAGCCATCACAGTCAAGGGCAGATGTCCAACTAGAATGACAAAATTGTTTTAGTAATTTTTTCAAACAACAATTTTTCCCCTGGAATCATTTAAATGCAAGCATGTGTTGGTATGTGCTGAATAAGTAGAATACCACAAAACTTGCAGCTTACTTACAAATGTAAAATTATTTCAAAACACCGCACATACACCCGTGTTCAAAATAATAGGAACATGACGAATTACCAATTTCTTTTCTGGGATTCATTTATAGAAAGCACAGTGAATTCTCCAACAAAAACCATATAACCATATAACTCTACTCAAAGTTCCAAACTGGATATTGGATATTTTCTTCCATATAAAAACTTCCGAAAATGTGCTTTAGATGAAAGAAATGCTAAAAAAAATTCCAAAATGAACGCTCGTTTGTGACGGCTACAACGAACGGCGTAAAGCAGGTTATTAAATATGGACTCCGTTGCCTCAGCTGTGTCGGGTTGACCTTCGGTATTCGATTAAGGCATTCTCCTTGTCATGTCGGTCTCCTTGCCGCGGGGATGAGGCTTAAGTGGCGAGTTAACCCCATTCTATATAGATTAACTTACCACGAACTAAGAGGGCAGCTCCATATAGGAATTGGGTATCCACTCAACCGCGGAACGGCGGAATTGGTGGCCACCCAAGTACTATGTGGAGAGTACCGTACCGACAACCTGGCAGGAGGTATAAAATGCATTTTCCTACAATGTGGAGGCTCAACAAGGATCTCTCTGCACGAGGTAACCCACTTCTGGGAAATCCTCCCGTCGAGCAATCGACGGCTCGGGCATCGGATGTGCAGGCCCGAACCCCACATTCCCCTATGACCGGAACTGACACCCAGGGTTCCGGAGGAAGCGCACTACTAGTGGTGAAACATGGCACATTGGCTATGCCAATGGAGAGCCGAGTGAGTGTGAGTGATACACCGCCGTCGAAACGATCTGAAGCAACTGAACAAGTTGTGGAGGATGTGGAGATGGCGGACAATATCTCAGTAGACTCAGACGGATCTCTGGTACCGAGTAAGTCTTTGACAACGGTTAAACCTGGTGCGAATCAGGTAAGTACCGGTAAAAAGACCGAAGTTATTGGAGATTCGAACGCAGGTGTTGGTCTAACCGCAAGGCAGATCAAATGAAGGAGACAGAAGGCGAGGCAAGCCGAAGCACTAGCTAAGGCAAGGACTCAAGCTCCGTCAACTTCGACACCTGTAACGGAAACGGGAAAGCGCGGCAGAACAGAAGATTCCTCTGTAGCGCTGCGCTCTTCCGGAAACGAAACGGGGTCTGTGCCAACGACCGGGAAGAGGAGAAAGGCAAAGAAGAGGAAAGTCGAGAGACGGAATTCGGAAATGCCTGCATCCTCGACCCAATCCAAGGCAGACAAACCTTTGCCTGACAAGGCAGAGGCTAAGGGACCTCAAATGTCGAATGACACTCTTCCGTCAACGTCTGGCGAATCATTCGCGAGAATGGCAGCAAAGGCAATGACGGTGGAGATACATACCGACAAACAAGATGGTCTACTGTCCAAAGGGCAACAAGACTATCTCGACAGCTATCTTTGGAAAGCTATCGGTGAGTCGAAAGACGCGCCGACGTTCGAGGGGAAAAGCGTGGTGGACGGCATCGTAAAGGTGCACTGTTCCAATGCTTTTTCCCGAGAATGGCTAGAAAAAGCTATAGCAAAGATTCCAGCCTGCGAAAACAGCAAGTTTATTCTTGTTGAGAGTAGCAAAGAAAGGCTGGTACGAGCGAGTGTCTGGATTCCGGGTCCTTCCTGTAATTCAGCAGAACTCCTCAAACGCATCCGTGTTCAGAATAAGGATCTTGACACGACTCTCTGGAGAGTATACTCGTGCACCAGGCAGAAATCCGCTACCACTTCGGAGGCGGGTTCCCATCTGGTACTGGGTATCGATCTTGGGTCCCTCAAGGTGCTTAAGTCGAAGTACGGGTGCCGTCCTCACCTACATCTGGGGCGGATCCAGTTCCGCGTCCAGGATAAGGTGGAGGACAAAGCGTAAATATACTCAGTCTCATGACTGAAGTAATATTTACACAGATTAATCTGCAGCATAGCAAAGCGTCTACGGCTCTCTTGTGCCGTAGGCATGCAAAACTGCAAACAAACCCACACATAATACTTATACAAGAACCATGGGTATGTCACAAGCGTATCTGTGGTCTAAGTGCTATGTCGTGGGGACAAATACTTCATTGTGAAGGGAATGTGAGACCGCGAGCATGTATTATCATGCCGAGGTTGATCGAACACACGATGTTAAAAGAGCTATGCTCTGGATATATCGTTGCTGCAAAAATAAAGTACTTAAAAAGTGGGAACAGTGTCGAAGCTATCATAGTTTCGGCCTACCTACCCTACGACTCTTTACAGCCACCTCCTTCGAGGGAGCTAAGAGAAGTGGTCAAGTACGCAGAATCCAATAATCTGGGGCTAATAGTGGGCTGTGACGCAAATTCACAGAACATTGTGTGGGGAAGCAGCAAATGCAACCCCAGAGGTCTCAAGTTACTGGATTTTATCCTGTCATCCGATTTGGTCATCCAAAACACTGGTAACAAACCAACTTTTGTGACCAGAAGGAGACAAGAGGTGATTGATTTAACACTTACCAATAGGTCAGTTGGAAATCAAATCAACCGATGGCGAGTTTTGGAAGAGGACTCTCTTTCTGATCATCGTCTTATCGAATTCCGACTGGGAATTGACACAATATCAATACCTTCCGGTAGGAATCCTCGAAATGTGGACTGGGACAGGTATGGTGAGCTTGTAACAGAGCGATTACCAAACCTAAAAAAACTCAAATCAGCAGAAATGATTGAAGATGCTACTAAGAAATTAGAAGGTACTTTAATCAATTGCTTTGAGGAACTGTGTCCACTCAGGCAAAGCAGACAGGGGAAAGCGGTTCCTTGGTGGAACCCTGAACTGTCGAAGCTTCGTGTATGGTCCAGGAAACTTCTTAATAAGGCCTTGAAGACCAAAACAGAAGAGGACTGGGCCAATCATCGACTTACACAGAGAGAATATAAGAAAAAAGTACGGCAAGCCAAACTTGAATCCTATAGAAATTTCTGCAGTAACGTCGAAGAAATGAGGGAAACAGCGAGACTTTGTAAGGTCCTTCATTTAGACCGCTCAGTAAGGCTGGATTCCATTCGAAAACCTGATGGTTCATACACCATTTCCAAATCGGAAACGTTTAATGCTCTACTCGAAACCCATTTTCCGGGTAGTAGAACTCTCTCTGAAGCTGAGAGTGGCATGAACAATGAACGTGGCAACGGTTGAATCTCTAGGTACAGCTGGTATATTGCTAGTCGGATAGTGACAAGGGAATCGACAAGGTTTTCCTTATCTTCCTTTGAGAACTTTAAGTCCCCTGGACCTGACGGAATATATCCAGCAATGCTTAAAAAAGGAGGAGACAGGCTGATTGAGGCCCTGAAAAGGATCTTCACAGCCTGTCTTGCATTTGGTTATATACGATCCCAATGGCGACGCATAAGAGTAGTATTTATTCCAAAACCAGGAAAAGATGACTATTCCCTAGCAAAAAGTTTTAGACCAATCAGTTTGACATCGTTCATGTTGATAAGTCTGGAACGAGTGGTGGAGAAACATATTCGAGTGGGGGTATTGCCGAGAAGTCCACTTAGTAGAAATCAACACGTTTACCAGAGTGGAAAATCATGTGAATCAGCCTTACACGATCTTGTTAGCAAGATTGAAGCTGGGCTGGAAGCTGACGAATACACAATGCTCGTGTTCGTGGACACTGAGGGGGTTTTTGATAATGCCACTTTCGGCTCGATATGTTCTTCTGCCGAACGACACGGAGTTAATCAAGCCATTATAAAATGGATATACTCCATGCTCTCTGAGAGGCTGTTAACCGCTGGTGGGAGCGACGACGAACAAATCACAGTCAGGGCCAAGCAAGGATGTCCCCAAGGGGGTGTTCTTTCTCCGCTGCTGTGGTGCTTCGTCGTAGACTCCCTATTAGCGGAGATGCAGGAACTCGGCTTTCACGTCCAAGCATATGCGGACGACGTCTGTGCGCTAACATCGGATAAATCCTTAAGGAGGCTTTGCACGAAAGTGCAGAGGATCCTTGACAAAATCGATGATTGGTGCATGAGACAAGGTCTTTCCGTTAATCCGAACAAAACAACCATAGTCTTGTTTACGAAAAAAACGGAAATTGGATGGACTCAGTCTTCCAACACTGAAAGGTGTGACACTTGGTCTTTCCAACGAAGTTAAATATCTAGGAGTAATCTTGGATAAGAAGCTGACCTGGGAGACACACGTTTCACTGAAGGTGAATCGTGCATTGAAGATTTTTCAGCAATGCCGTAGAGCCTTTGGCAAAACTTGGGGTCTGAAACCTGCTGTGGTCCTATGGATATACACGGCACTTATCAGACCAATCATCACTTATGCTTCTGTGGTCTGGTGGCGACGGAGCATGGTTAAGTCCACAATCCGGGAACTATACAGGCTGTAAAGAAGTGTATGTTTATGCATCACGGGTGCCATGAGTACAACCTCTGGTGATGCCCTAAATGCTATGCTTAATTTGCTCCCCCTGGATCTTAAGATACAACAGGAAGCAATAAAAGCAATGTGTAGACTCCATAAATATGGTTTCTGGCACGAAGATGGAACTTCGGGACACAGAGAAATCTTTAAGTTGCTGTCGGAGCAGTATCCACTGTTTTTGGCACCTAAAGATGACCTGATACCCACAGTTTCGTTCGGAAGGAAATTTGATGTCAGATTTCCATTGCGTGAGCAATGGAGCAATCCAGAATGCATGCAGGGAGGTTTGACGGATATTTTCTTTACCGATGGGTCCAAGACTGAAATAGGGTCTGGAGCCGGATGGTACTTAAACGATAGTAATAAGTATCACTATGCTATGGGGGGAACGGCAACTGTTTTTCAAACAGAAGTTTTTGCCATCCTAAAAGTAGCCGAATGGATAATCGAGAGGAGATGGAGCGGGAAACAGATTGGAGTATTCAGTGACAGTCAGGCTGCATTGAAGGCCCTGGAGAACGCGAAGCAAACCTCGAAGATTGATCAAGAATGTAAGAAGAAGCTTAATTCTGTCGCAAGACAAAACAGGCTTGTACTTATATGGGTTCCGGGACACTCCGGGGTTCAAGGAAACGAAATTGCCGACGAATTGGCCAACCGTGGATCAGCGATGCCCCCACAGGGGCCAGAGCCAATAATCGGAATCAGTCCCGCAGGAATCAAGAATTGGATCAACGATTATGTAGGCAATCTACATAAAGAGCGATGGTCCGGTCTAGAACGCTGCAGAACTGCAAAGTGTTTTGTGACAAGTCCGAGCAGAAAACTGTCAAACTTTCTACTAAAACTTAGAAGGAAAGACATTCGGTTGATGGTCGGCATCATTACAGGACACAACCCATGGGGTCAGCATATGACCACCATTGGAATCATCGAGGACCCGGTATGCCTGTCCTGCTTGGAGGAGCCGGATAGCACTGAGCACTTTCTCTGTGAGTGTCCTGCCTTTGCTAGAGCGCGACTACGGGTATTGGGTTCCGATGTCATGGGAATGAGTAATATTCGTTCTCTAAAACTGGAGGATATTTACAGATTCGCCAAAGAATCTGGAAAATTCTCACAGGACTAACTATCTCTATCTCTGTCTCTATTCTTTCCTATCTCTTTCTCTGATACTTTTCTCCCTCCCTCCTTGACTATCTACCCCCTTTCCAGAGCTTTAAATACAATGGGCTTTTTAGCCTGAGTGTTTTAGGAGCCACCAAATCTCCTGGTGCTCCTTGGCTGGACCTCTTCAAATTCAAATTCAAGGCATTCTCTACTCAACTACCCCTGTTTTCTATGGAGGCGAGAACCAAGAACGTTTTCGCTGGTGCTGATGAATGCGTTTTTACGGCGGTGCCACAAGTCGTTTATGATAGTTTCAGCCTGCTATTGGGTGGATATTGAGACTTTCCACTCTTCTATGAAGGCACCGTGTCAAATTTTCTACTGGTTTTATTTTCCTTTTGGCAGTTAGCGGTGGCAATTGTCACCATAACGAAATTGGTGGTCAGATCCGACGGCGGAGCTTCTTTTCACACGGTCACCTAAGAGCCTTCTGCGCTAAAACTTACTGATGAGAAGTTGGTCAATTTGGGGTTCTGTCACGTTATCCGGAGATATCCATCTTGCCCTGTGACTGCGCGCCTCGCTTCGTTGCAGAAATCAATAGCTGTTTTCATTTCTGACGCCAAGGCCGCGTTTGCCGATTACATGCTCCTGTTTACATGAACCAATCTTGGCGTTCAGGTCGCCCATGAAAATAAGAATAGCTTTCTTGTGTGCCTATTTGACCACTGATGCCAGCTGGTTGTAGGAGACTTTCTTGACATCCGTTGTTGCCGATTCAAAGGGAGCATATGACTGAATTGTAGTGATATTTCTATATTTCTATATATATATATTCACAAACGGCGCTACAAAATTCTGCCATTCCACTATGGTCTGAAATTCAAATTTTTTGGCATAAATTAGAAGGAGTGGTACTAGGCCATTGAAATTTCGCATACAGGTTATATATGACTTAGTTAAGAAAAATTCCAAGAATGGATGAAATCGGTCATTCCCCAGGGGTACCTCCCTTGGACCTATAGTAAAAATTTTTGAATTTCAGCTCCAAAAATTGCGATATCTTAACGAAAATTCGTAAGTATATTATTCTCGTCATACGCATCGACGATACTAAAAATAGTTGAAATCGGTCAGTCCCTAGGAGTACCTCCCTTGGACCTATAGTAAAAATTTGGTTTCATAAAATGAAAAATTTGCATATGATAGGCAAAAGCGGTCAAATAATTTTATTATCCAAATATTTATACATAAAGTAGCTTGCATTTAATTACTTCCTCATAACTTGGATATATATTGCAATTCCTTTCTTTATTTAACAACCTCATGTTGATATATTGTCTTTTGCTTAAATCATTTTCAAGTAAAAATGCGAGAGCTTCTTCCGGAGTTAGTGGAACTGCTTCGGGTTTTTTGGAGGTAACAGCTTTTCTTATTTCGCTTTGTTCTGCTTGATGCGCAGTTTTCTTTAAAATAAATGCTAAATCACTTTGTTTTGATTTTTTTGCCGCAACAGTAGCTGCATGAATCAAAAAATCAACACCGTCATTGTTTTCACAAGAAAGATCACTTGCCAGCTTCCTCTTAAGCCGATCTTTTGCATCTGTGTAGCTAACCTTTGGTCGTCCTGCTTTACTTGAACAGGGTTTTTCTAAATCATTCTCAGAAATTTCAATAATAGTTGTTGCGGAAACCCACTGGGGGTAATTCTCTTTAAATCTATTAACCATACGATTACATTTTGATAATTTTTCGCTAACATATGCTAATAAATTTTGTATTTTGTTTCTTATTTCATCTTTTTTCTTTAAACTTAACTCATTAGTATTAATTTTTTTAAAAACCCAATCCAAAACAACATTAGTTTTGCGATCACCCCCCATTCATACTCCAAGCATTTCTTCGTGTTGGAATTTAAAGGTTGCTGAAAATTACAAATATACTTAAATGGGGAAAACGGGCAAATGTTACACACATTATTTAAAAAAACATACCCCAAACTTCCACCGAACATAAAAATCTGGAACAATACGGGACAATACACACAACTTTCACTCCACAGAACACAGGTTAATACGAAATTTTCGGTTAAAAAAGCTTTTAAACAAAACTCCACACTATACAGATATGACACAATAAACCGCATTTTTTTCATTAAGTTAAAAAATAGATACCTTCCTTATATTCTTCCATTATAAATTTATTTCTTTTTTTTTTTTAACTATTATCGAACAGCTGTTTTCTTACAATATTTTACTGAACTGTTTACAAGTTTGTTGTTGCTTCAGAAGCATCATGTTTTACAGCTCATATTTAGAACAGAGTTGCCATATCCAAATAATTTTTTTTATATTTTAGACCACTGAAATGCCTCAATTAATACTGCGTACCTATTTTTTTGAAATAAGAAAAAAAAAAATTTTGGATTTATGCCAAAATATTTGAATTTCAGACCATTGTGCATTCATGGGTTCCCAGTGCAACAATGATTTGGCGCCTTTACTATTAAAAAGGAGCTCTACACCGTCGCGATGCATGTCGTTCTGCCATTTAATATTAGTTTAGTTTTTCAAGCTTAGTTTCTCCGAATCATTTCCAGCTGCGCTCAGAAAACTTAAACAGATCAACGTGTAGTACATCCATAAGCTATAAGCCTAAGAAAGACCTGGTAAGCTCCATTGATAAGATGACCAGATACTCCAAAGTAAGAGGCTGCTTCTAACCTGAAGGACATACGCCTTTGGCACCGCTCGCTCCGAGACAGACGCTAGGAGGCCTTAAAATGGTATATGTCAAAGTAGCGCCCCCGAAGCTTCCCGTCTCCTTGGCTTTGATCATGTCTCCCACGTGGATTGGATACCATATCTTCAGCTATGTTTACTCAGGTTAACAGATTATACGACGTGGAGGTGAGAGTAGGAAGTGAAGTCATAAAATGCTGATAGCTGCTTCCTCAAATTTCTTACCCTCTTAAACCCATAGGGGAGCTACTGCTAAAAAGACATATTAGTTTTTAAAATATTTCGGAGAACTGGGTGGTTGGTTGGTTAAAGTGGTGATTCTTCCAGAATACAACTAGCGCTTCCGCACTGTTTTGTAGTCACATCCTCGTTACCAACTTGTTTAACGGTTATTTATAGCATGACTATATCCAGTTTATGCGGTTTAGGAACCTTATTAGGTTGTTGATGTCTAAGCCAGACAGTTGTTCGAGACTCTTGAACAGCGGTTGGCCCAGAGCTAACATTCTGTCCTTCCAAAGGGCAGCGCATTCACAGAGGAAATGGAAAATTGTTCCCTTTTTCTCCGGTTGTTTACATCTCTGACAGTATGTATGGTGAGGGATACCCATTTTGGCTGCTTGTTCTCCGATAGGCAAAAAGCCAGTTATGACTGCCGTTAATCTTCAGGTGTCCCGTCGTTTCATGTTTATCAATGTCGACGATTGCTTAAGCTTGTAGGTGGGCCATACCGTTCTGCTAATTTTGCATTTCGTCTGGTCTTTCCATCTGCAATCCGCAATTCGGAGGTATTTTAGGGAAATTATATTCTTGACTGCACCTAATGGTGCGAATACCGAATCTCATGGCAGATCCCGCTCTTGCCAGTTCATCTGCTTTTTCGTTACCTTCAATGTTAGTTAGGCTATTCCTACTTTGTTCCACCACTTTAGAGGTTGTTGTAGTCGAACCGAGTGCCTAAATTGCAGCTTCCCCAATTGCCAGTACTTCCGCCTGGAAGACACTGCTGGTATTAAGGAGACGCACAGATTTCTCAATTTTAAGTCTGTGAGAATATGTACCAGCTCCAACACCACAGTCCATTTTACTGTCATTTGTATACACTGTAGTGTCGAAGCTGCTTAGAGAGAATCCCTTATTCCATTCCTCCGTAGATGGATAGAGAGTGGCAAAATTCATATTGAATGTTACCGTCGGGACGATGTAGTCAGTCCTTACCGAGGTTAACTAAGTTTGTAGCAATAGTAGACTGGCATGACCATAAGTTTTTTCTTTCCAGCGCTTCCCGCTTCATTTAACCTAAATGCACTCATGGTTGCCGTCTTCTTAACATTTAGATCTATTGGAATAATGGAGAAAAGTTTCCACACGATTTTTCAATGATATGAAATAGGATGCACTGATATTAAAAAAATAAGCATAAAAGCACAAAAAAAAAGTTGAATAATGATTTAAATCATATATCTCAAAATCGGCTAGGTTTTTGGCATCATGTCACATAACCGAATTAATTAATTTCCTGGTAATTTCGTATAGGTCTGTACAATTTATAAGCAAAACACTTTTCTGAATAGTTTTAATTTCCTTTAATAATTTCGACTCAACGCCAGAGGCCATGCATGATATACCACCCACGACATAGCGACTTTTGTGCGAGTATCTTTAATTCCAACAACAGCAATGCAGAATCACCAAAACTGTGTATCTAACTAATTTTGCGCTATTAGTCGCCTTAGCAAATTATCGTTAAGATAAACGAGCGTCGCACAAGCAATTCGGAACGCACATGAGCACACGCACACGTACAAGTTGAATGGTTGCATGCGCATCTGTCGCCGCTTGTTGGAAGCGGAAGTCATGAGGCGAAACTGTGATTAGATCTCTGCTCAAATGGAAACGGTACAGAGCACAGCGGCGTCATTAGCAACAGTTAAGTGGCGCAAAAAAGCAAAAAAAATTCCTTCACCACTCAGATAAAGAGTGTAAAGGAAGAAATGCGTTAGAAACTCAGCATGAAAACGTTTAGTGCCGAAAATCTGGGAACATTTGCACGCCAACTGCCGCAGTTCTTTACTCAGATTTGCTGTTATTGTTGTTTTCTATTGATGGTGCTGATGCTAATGCTGTTGGCAGCAATTTCGTTTTAAGCTGATGATGAGCTGATTTGATGTAATTACGAAAACTTACAGCCATTTATGAGAGCTTTCAAAGTATATGCACTAAAGATGTGCGCATTTGAGCCACATACGCATACGTATGCAGATGCCTGTGTGTGCGCATGTGTGTATTTGCGGTAAGAGTTGGTAATTTTCTCATTGTCTCTGCCATTATTTACATATTCATTGATGTTTGTGTGCATGTTTATTGAAGTGGAAGTGGAGATGGAAAGGGAGGTGGAACATTCGTGTTTTAATGAAACGGAATTTCGAATGCTCATTTCATGCCCAGCAAGGCCGACTCGAATAAAAGATAACTGCATATTGCTTAATGCAGCGTGAAAGCGGGTAAAAACTTTCTTCAGTGCACTCACTGCAAATAGAGAACATTTATACTGGTACATTTAAAGCCCATTAAGTTAAGTTCTGCTGGTCTAGTTTTCTGTCGAGGTGCTTTCAAAAATCATGACCAGCTTGCAATTTAGTTTTTTTTTATGCAGACGCATCGGCCAAGAGAGATGCCCTCTATGTCTAGTCCAAAGGGAAATTCAATTACAGATTTTTGGACTAACGAAGTAGACCAAGGATAGGCATATTTAGAGTTGTAGCAACTATTGGGGGGCAAAAGCTATCAGGAAGGCTTGCTACAAAAGTACAGTTTGCCGATAACATAACCTGTCGGAACTACCTCTAGAATGTTCGGGAGGAAACTACCCACACTGTCTGATATTAGCAGGTACGACCAGGAATAAAAATTGATCCGCTGCTTCCATTTTTACTCTCATCGTACAAGCAGTAAGAAAACGCTGCTTGGAGGGGAGTCAAACAATTTATCACGCCCTCTGCGCTATCTGCTCCACTACTCATCTGTTCAAGTTCAGAGTAATAGCGAGAGCAGCCCAATGTTTGTTTTAATTTTGCTGCTACGAAGTAGTTAATGCAAACCCCGGGTAAGACAAACATCGATTTATCGGGTTTCACAATAGGTGACCAAAGTGAATTTACTAAAATGGTTTGTCTGAGTAGACTACGCTAGAATTGGGGATAGTTTATTAAAAACTCAGTACAACTTCTCTGTAGGCAACTTGCAATACCATCAGGAATTTAAAGATCTTCGCGTTATTTTTGATATCATATTTTCATTCATCAGTCATCTTAATTTTGGCATTTCAAAGGCATATACGATGATTGGTTGTGTGCAGTGTAATAGCACTGAATTTTCCATAAAACTGCTCTGCATATATATCTTTTGTTCGCTCACATCTGAAGTATGCCGCAATAAGCTGATGCTCTTCTCCCGAGTCCCACATTGATAGGATAAAGGGCATGCAGGGGGTTTTTCTCAAATTTGCTTTACGTTCATTGGGTTTCTCGGATCCCATACATTCGTATATTGCACGTAAAGCGCTGCTCAATTAGAAATCTTTCGATAAAAGGAGGTGAGCATTATCTGTAACCTTTATTTTTTTCATTATCCAAGGAGTTTATGATAGTTACTTTTGGAAAGAATAAGTTCTGAAGTTCCACGGAGGTGTCTTCGTTCTTCATTGCCTTTCTATGCAGATGTTGTTGTTGTTGTTGTTGAGGTGGTTGAACATTTCCACTGAAATACTCCTAATTAGTGACCAGCACCGTTTTACTACCTGGCTAGTCCCGGACATTCACATAAATAGTGGAAAAGACTTTCCTTCGCCCCTTCCGCTTGACAGCTTCTACAGATAGGATTGAAGGGTATATTGAGTCTAGCCGCATGATCCCCTACTTTCCAATGACCTGTAAGGGTTGCAGTGATGCGTGAAATGTTTGGCCGAGAACATCCTAGCAGGTCATTCGTCCTTTGGATTTTATATGATGGCCATGTGTTTTTTGTTGTAATACATGTAGGTATTTGCTTCCATCTTCTTTCGGCTAAAGCATGATGCTATGCCTAGTGTCGAACCTTTTCTTGCTAGCTCATCCGCTATCTCATTGCCCCGTATGTTCCTATGACCGGGAATCCATATCAGAGTAATTTCAAGCCAATGGCTGAGCAGTTCCAGGTCCTCTCTACACTGTAGAACCAGTTTGGATGAAATGTAGTTGGAATCTAAGGCCTTAATAGCTGCTTGACTGTCTGAGAAGATAGCTACTCTTGCACCAACTACCTTTTAGAGTTCTAGGGATTTGCATGCTTCTCTGATCACTAAGAGTTCTGCCTGGAACACGGTGGCATAATCAGGAAGACGAATTGATTGAGATAGGTTGATTGGCTCCGAATGGAAGCCAGCTCCCACACCACAGTTCATCTTAGAACCATCGGTATAAATTTCGATATCGTGTCTTCCAATCACCTCTCCTTCGCTCCAATCGGTTCTCGGTGGAAAACGTACCGTAAAGCCTTTCTTGAAGTTGAGGTCGGGGACTGTGTAGTCTTATCCGTTTTTGAGCAGCGAGGGTCCCTGTAGGAGGATCTTACTGTGACCGTACGACCTTTTTGTCCAGCTTCCTATGTCTCTGAGTCTCACCGCGCTACAAGTAGCTATTGTTTTAATGTGTAAATCTAATGGCAATAGATGTGTTAGTACATTGAGCGCTTCAGTAGGACTGCCAAATTATGCGACCAGTAAATGATGATTTCCCAATATCCATTATTGCTCTTGCTGCGTGTGCGATTGCACCTTCTCATTGAAACCACATTTTCATCTTCCAATTCCGGCAGTAAGAAGTCGCTCATAAAGAGCCTGTAATGTTCGCCAGTAACATTCACCGTATTGCCGATGACGTCTTCAAAAAAGTACGGCCCAATTACTCCCCCCGTGTTATGGGATGCAATGGATATAATGGTTCTTCGTGCATCACAAAAGAATTTTCAATGCCGCAAAATCGAAAATTTTCCTTATTGACATAGCCGCCTAAGTCATTCATCATGATTTTTGGCACGAAATCGTCCGCTTCGTTGCTGAGATTGAGGATAGCTTGACAGTCATTGACACGCAGCTGACGGCCAGCAGGCATTAACTGATGCGCTGTTTGCATTTGGTACTTGAACAAGTGTTAATCTTTCATGGTCAACAAAATCAACTTATTCCATGCGCTTTATTGCTTATCTGTTTGTATACTGCAGCTGTCTAGTTTAAAAGCGTCAAATATCACTGACGTACAACGCCATTTACAAAAAGTAAAATATCTTCCGATGTCTAATTTTGCACCACCTTGTACATATAAATATATATTAATTCTGAAAAAGATGAAAGGGATTGACTTATCCCCACATGACACATATTCTCTAAGGCGCAAGTATAACTAGAAAAATGTAAAGCCTCGTCTTTGAAAAATTTGCAGTGTATCCAGTAAACTGGGTTGAAAAAAAGCTACAAAAGTTTGCCCCTGTATTTAAGGCTTTTGCAGCTTTAAATTTTTTCTATGGCAACCGATCTGGTCTAATGTCCATTCGTTTGTATGGTCACTAATAAGAAAGGGGCTGACTGTTCTGTTGTTAATGTTCTTCAGAGTGAAGGCGATAAAGCCCTTCCATTTCCTTCCGAATTTGTTCAGTAATTATGAGACTCTTTATGAGGCCAATTGAATTTCACTCCGAGGTCCTAACCAAATTTTCCTGACGAGGATGTAAGTTATTTTTTTTCATGTGCATAAGTATATCCACTTGACTCATAAAAACTGTGAATAATTTAATAAAAAATGCATCTATTTCGACTCCTTTGGTCAAAGCAAAAGGAAAGAAAAGATGCTCGCATTGTTAGTGATGCATATTTGAGTTCTTTGTTTTGCATTTTGCATAACATCTTGGAGCATTTCTGAGTTATGGTGTCGCTTTCCTCACAAATATTAACTTTCAAAGAGTCTTAAGATAACTTCTTGTGACCTGAAAGAATGAACACCTTCTCAAGCATATTTCTGTAAAGCAGAGTTGTCTTGCCCGATGTTAGTAAATAGTATATCCTTGCTTGGATGCTGTAGGCAGATGTCTTTAGGTTTAGGGCATTATTTGCTCCATTAATCTATATATTTGGAAAGAAGATAAAACGCCCTCAATTAATGTAAAGGATGATTCTAAATAGATATTTACCTACAAACCTTTAAAATAACTATTTTTTTATCATTCAACTTATTGAGCTTCTGCTAGCTTGGTGATAAATGAAAATTAACCACACCTCCAAGCAGAGTTTGCCTGTTTTGGTCCGTGAGCGGTGTCTTATTTCCCACCAACGCTGCATATATGCCGAGCGTTCCCCTATCCGCCACGTGGGTACGCAACCAATGGGAGACGGGAGACTCCAAACAGCTTTCCATAAAGCTCTCCTAAATTTGCATTTTGTAAATTTAAGGCGTCTTATGGCAATACAACTTAAAAAACTCTGTTGTGCATTTTTATTGTGGCACATATTTTTTTAATCCAAATATTGACATCCTGCCTCAATACAGAACTTTTCACTCTGCTCCAAGTCTACTGTTCTATAATAATAATTCAAAGTTATGTTTCCACGACGGCTGGATCAAAGCTCGATGCCCATTAAATTAAAAAAGAGTTAACCTAAAGTGTAAAAAGCTCGATTCTCACTCACCCATTTAGACATGCACACCCGTTTAATACACACACACACACAATACAATTAAATACTCGATGTGATTAGCTTAAACAGCTAAGTTGAGACACCCATTTCCACACCCTTCCTGTTTGCTATAAACTAAATCTTCAAGCACATCACTGAAGGATATCCAACGCGGCCACCAGCGCGCCAAGTCAGCGAGAACAAAACCGAAAATGGCGGATGAGTAGACATGAATGAGTGAAAATCGAAAAGCAAGTTGAAAAGGTGAACGAGGCTGCTTCAACAGCTCAAGAAGGGTACAGAAGCCGCAGTAGCAGCTGTTGCTCGTCAAATGCTGAGCTCGCTTGCAAAGTTATTGGATAAATGAACCCTTTCACCCACAACCATGACAAAGCAGAATAAATAAATAAATCAATTCAATTTTATGCCTAAAGTCAATTAGGCTAATTCAATGCCACTGAGCGTTGAACGAAATTGGAAAAGACGAAAGCAAGCGGAAATAATGGCAGGCACACACACACAAACTAAGTATCCTTAATTTTATGCACGTATATGGGTATAAGTAAAACACGTATATCCTTAACATGGATGCGCATGTGTATGTATACAACTAATTATGCAAATTGCTAAGCACACGAATTGTGAATAAAAATGAAAAATGTTGGGCAAAAAGTCAACTGCTTGGAAAAAAACAATAGAGAAACCGATATTTCATTTTCCATGACGTCGAAAAAAATGTATTGAAAGGCAAAAATTCTTAGAAATTATAGTACGTATGTACATGTAAGTGTATTAAAAACAATGTACCCTTGCATGCGTAAATATTAGGGGCGTCTTTGTTCGCTTGCAATTTTATATTTGTAAGTACGGTAAATATCAAGCAGTAGTTGCCCTTTCAAGTAAGACGGAAATTTATTATAAATTTAAGAACATGCAAATATCGTTCCATATGGGCAGATCACCAAGCAAGAACCAACCCAAAAGGTGATATCGAAAATGGCGATGGATCAGGCACACTCTCAGAAAGAACAGGCAAAGCATAATCAGAACAGGATTTAAATGGGACCGTCAAAGACACAGACGTCCAAGAAATACCTGGAGGCGCTTCTATCTTCGTCATTTAGAATGAGGAGGAATAAAAAATATGGCAAATCGAGGTAGCATTTGAGCCATTTCCCACCATTTCATTCTTCTTTCTTTTTTACAGCTGCAATAAAACTAATTTCACACGCCTGTGTCCATTCATGGTGGCCAGTACCAAATAGAATTTATCTGAATCTTTTCTAAAATAAACAGTAATAAGTATATAATAAATAATATACATAAATCAAAGCCTTCAGACAACTATAGAAAAAATTTTGCATTTATCTAAGAAGTCAGGAAAACTTAGTTTTCTATACCAAATTACCACACGGATGTGCACTTACCAGCTTGCAAACAATGATTAACACAATACGGGACTGCCATTTAAAATGGAGTTTGAAAGTTAATCTAACCAAATCAAAAGTCGAGGTAAATGGTTTTCTGTGCTTTATATGGAAACAAATTTGGTGCCAGTGTTTTGGAATTTGTTAAATATTTAAGAATTTTATACAAAATTTGGAACTTTGGTCTATAAGGGTTCTGTTGTGCAATAAGCTATATCTTGATAAGGTATTGAGGTAAAAGTATAGCTTGAAAAATTGAAAATGCTTCGACTTCTTCTTCTTCATTAGCGCGATAACCGCTCAAGCAGTAGCATATTCAATACTGTCATTGGTTCAAAAATCTTGCGCCATACGTTCGGACAGACATGACGAGAACCTTGTAGAGCGAATCGCCTAGGAGAGATAATATTATATGTGCATAGAGATGTTTTTTATATTAGTTCTTTAGTTCTTCTTAAAAAGGTCATCGAAAAGTATATTTTAACAAAGAATGAAAAAAATATGTGTGAATAAGTGTATCTAAGACTTAAAGTGCGTTGCCATCTTTACCTTGAACAAAGCTTAGAGCCATCTTCACCAATAGCAAAGCGATAAAGTTATCACTAAATGAACCCCTCACTAAACACAAGCAAACGTTTACCCGACCACTCCATATTCTCTCAGACTAAAATGTCAGGAATACAAGAGGTCGTCAAGAAATTTAGGTATCTTGGAGTAGTTAGGTATCTTGGAGTGATACTTGACTCACAACTCCATTGGAAGCTACACGTTGAAAATCGAGTAAAAAAGGCCGGAATAGCTTTCTGCTCCTGAAAATCTAAGTTCGGCAAAAAATGGGGACTCAAGCCACAAGTCATTATTTGGATTTACAACGTAGTGGTTCTGCCATTTTTAACGTATGGATGCCTGGTTTGGTGGGAAGCTCTTTGGAAGGGTTATAATATCACTAGACTGGGGAGGGTACTACTTGTTTTGGCGTCAACGGAGTACGGAAAACTTTTCCCAGTACTACCCTTAATGTCATTTTGCAATTAAATCCCATCAACTCTCAAGTTATTTCCATCCCTGCTCAAAGTGCAATCAGGTTAAAAGAAGTTGGCGTCTGAAGGCAACCTCTCAAGAGATATGGTAGCGTTTTTAGGCAGTTAAGATCGTTTTTCTTCGTACTTTGTACATATCTCTCTATCCGCAAGGGTCATTCCGGAGCAATCTTTCCAAGTAGGCAGGGTTGGAACGAGGCTGGTATCTCTGTCTTTACTGACGACACCAAGTTGGAATCGGGAGTCGAAGCAGGAGTTTTCTTTAAATCAGCTAATTTATCTATTTCCTTCAAACTGCTGAATACTGCTAGTGTTTTTCAGGCAGAAGTACTTGCGGCCCTGCTGGCATGCAGATTGCTTAAGGGATACGCCGTATTAATATTATTTGATTTAATTTAAGTATTTCTAATCTTCTGCTGGGACTCCATTTGCGTGCAGCGCCTCTGCTCAAATGTTCAAATGCTCAGTGCATATTAAGCATACCTCTTTTTTTTTTTGAAAGGCAAAAATTTCATGCAGCTAAATCAATACGAAAAAAAAAACTAAAACAAGCGCGCATACTTTCAAGCATACAAACATGTTCGTATGGTTTGTTTCGAAACAAAGCCGCCAATTTCAAAAACAATAACTCGGAACAAAGTTGCCTTGTTGCAAGCGACAGTCACTCCCTCCTGTTTCCGCAGCATTTCAGAGAGTTTTTTTTTTATTTTTGCAGCACTTAGTGGCCATGAGGCCGCATGCAGTCATTGATATATATTCCACTCGCCTCGCTGGGTAGTGTTCGCTTTGCGCTGCGCTTTTAACGCATCACCAAAATAGTAGAATTTGTGTCAGCGCCACACTTGGATTTCGTTGTCGCCAAATTCAAAACAAAAAAGATGGGGAAAGACATTTTTCGCTGGCCGCGAATTGCCTACGAGGAGTAACATCCGGAGAATGGCCGTTGGAGAGAAATACGAAGGAAAAAAGGGGGAGCAAAAGTTCTTTCATTCGCTGTAGAACAAAAAGGCAGCAAGCTGAAAAAATGGCCGCATTACCATCGTACTCAAATGCAAATGTTGCGTGAAAAGTCGCGTCTTCTCTGTGCTTAGAGCAATTTTCTCATCACAATTCACACACGTCTAATTTTCTTTGTTAAACGCAGAATAATTTATTTTTTGAATTTTCACTTCGTTTACTCTTTAAGTCTTACTCTTGAATTCCAACTGCATTCAATGCGAGGAAAATCATTCGACTCCAAATTTATGTGAGTAAGCTTTCTTAAAATATTTCATTCCGTATATGGCAAAACAATTTCAAGAGTAAGTCAGTAAAAGAGAAAAATAGAAAAAAACACAGTAAAATAGGAAAAATGTGTTGCATGTACTAGCCGAACCTTCAAAGCATTAAAGGTAAAGGTCCTACTTGACCATAGAAGATTAAAAAACCCAAATAAAGCAATTTTAGAGAAGAGATTTTACCTATTTCTTTTATTACACATTAATGTGCAACTTTTTCTAAATAATGGCACATCATTCGAAAGCCATCTTTTTCTATCGCTTCTAATTTTTTTACCATTTGATAGCGACTACAAAATCGGGTTCTAGCCGCATGGGGGATAGTTAAGCTCAGGCTGCACGGCTGCAAAATAAAATTCCCAAACCATACATATTAAAGAGGAAGACTTCCCACTTATTAATTCGCCATCGTTGGTAAAAAATCTATTTAAAAAATGAGGAAAGTTTGAAAAAGAGGAAATTACATTTTTTTAATCTGTTCGTCACATCAAACAGTTCCTTATTTTTCGGACAATTTGTGGTAAAAGCCCACTCAGAACATTTTGCCCAGTGTAAAAATTTTTATTTTCATAAAAAAACTCGAATAACTTAAAAATAAGATATTCGACGTATTAAGTTGGGCAAAATGTGTAAATATTACTTCTACCTAACCTAACCTACATATTTTCCGATTTACACGCGAAACTTTTTTGTTTTAATTCTAATGGCAGAATCTTGAACAACCACCAGCTGGCGACCTAAGTGGACTAATTTTAATTATATTTTTCTTTTTTTTTTTGTTTGTTAGATTTCCACATCTATGATTAACATTCCTACCACAATTTTGCCACCATGGCTTGACATTTGTAAAAGCCGTCTTGAGTAAGTCTACCTCTGGACATGCTTTCGATTTTTTTAAAAACAGACTTGAATTTGCTACAGGAAGTATTGAATTGTATTAAATTTTACGTTCAAAAATGGATTCAATGGGCGAAAACCTTGGTAAGTATTGGGAAACTATTTCGGTAATGATACTCTAAAAAATCAGCTGTTTCCTAGTAGCTTGCTTCAGAAGAAATCGTGAGTCCATCGAGATCGTGAATCCATCGAGGATGACGAACGTAATGGCAACCCGTCGACATCTAAAACTGATTAAAACATAAAAAAGGAGAAAGAAAAGTTTATTGATAACCGCAAATTAACGATCAGAGCGCTGACAGAGGACTTGAACATTGCTTATGAATAAGGACATTGTGGTTAATGATTCGGGCTTGCGTAAAAGAGGAGTTGCTGTGAAGGACCCAAAGGACCTGAATTTCATGCAAAAAAAGGAGCACGTTGATATCGCCAAAGACATGATTTCTAAGGCTAAATCCGGGTCATTATTATTAAAGACGCAACGTGGGTTTATGGGTACGGCACGCAATTCAGACATCAGACGAGTGAATAAAGAGCTCCGAATAAACCAAGACCAAAAAAACAAGTCGTTTTCAGTTAAAAAAGAAAGCGCTGCTCCTGATTTTCATAGATGAAAACGGTATTATACGAATTTTTGCCAGAAGATCGGAAAATTAATAGAGAATATTATATGGGCATTACGTGACGCATACGTAAAGCAATTCACCAAAAACGAAAGGATTTGTGAATAAACGCACCATGACAACGCACCGTCTCACAGAGCAATCATTGTACATTGTACGAATTTTCGATCAAGAACGAAAGGAACTCCTATCACTAGCCACCGAACTCAGCAAATATATGGCTCTCAGCAATTCGTTTCTGTTTAATCGAGTCAAAAAAACATTATGGGGAACGCATTTTAACAGCCGAAAGGAAGTAATGGAAAAATCGAAGATCGTTCTTATGACTGTAAGAGGCTGCAGCATTTGCATTTTGCCTAGTTTATAAATCAATATTATTTCCGAGAATTTCCATTACAATAGTGTACAATTACACGAACGAAGTTGGTGTTAGGTTTTTTAGGGTGTCAGCTGTTATCATTTCATAACCGAGGCTTTTATTCGTTTTCGGCTTGGAGATTTGAGAAATTATTTCAAAAGGCTTAAATGGTTCAATCACTGAGGATTCTTGGACAACAGAAGGTGGGATAAAGCCATGAATTATTTCATAGGGTTGAATTATCCTTTGAAGGTGTTGCGCGAAAGCTTCAGCCCTCTCGATATCACTTTTTGCCCAAACGTGAGAGTTATGTGCTTTTTAATTAGAGGATTGTGGATGATTGGTTCCTTTATGTTCGCTGTGGCTTTCCAAGGAGAATAATAGGATTTCTTATCAGCTGAAAGCTGTTCTAAATTTTTATTGAGCATTTTTCTTTTGCGTTCTTATAATCTGTCTTCATTATTGATTATTGTGCCACACCGACAAGAGTTCGATTAGAGGGCTATCAGTTGCGAATAGTAAGAGCGTGACGACTGATGTTATTGTCTCTGTTAGCGAGTTCGTAAATCTTATATATTAATGCGGCTCTTAAATTCGGTATTCAATATCAGTGGCAAGGTTTAAGGAACTGCATGACGTGAAAAAGTCATGAACAGCAGTAGAGGTGCAGCTCACTTCCATCAAAGTGGCCTACTTCAAGCTTCAAACGTACTTCAAATGCAATTTTGAAATGTCAATCTCCACCTACCGACTCACATTTCATTCTATGCATTCGTTTCATAGAAAAAACAACCAATTTGATTATTAAACCTGATTGATATTATATTTGATTTGGTCCATAATGCTGCGACTTTCTTAGTATTCAAATTTTGGCCAAGCCACGACTTTTTTGTTTTTCTTTTTCTATAGCCATTCCCGTGGTTGTAGTTTAATAAAGTGACAAGTCTGGAGATTACTGTCGCTGCTCCTCCCAACACTTATGGGATTAAGTTATTTCTTTTAGCTTTGAGTTATAGGCCGCCAGGCACACAACACATACACAATTACATACACAGTGAATTGAATTTTGCCGCTTTTCTACTGTAAGCAGTTTTACTTTTCAATGAACCCGAAAAAAAGCGAAAAAATTTTGTTTGTGACACTAATAAAATAAAAATTTGCATAATCATGCCATTTGCTTGTTCAACTGAAAATGTGTGACACGCTAGGCTCGCAGCTAAAACGCCACCAAAAAATAGTACACATACACACGTACACACAAATGTATACGGAATTGCTTGTATCTGCATGAGCAGCTCCAAGGCTTCATTGAAGTCACCGCTCAGCAAAGACACACACTTACATAGCCACATACTTATATGCATATGAAAACATACATACATCCATCAGCCATAAAGCTGCTCGAAGTCTCATCATGCCGCGATCTATGAATTCAATTTTTCCTCTAATACCACAACTGAAGGTCGCTCACGTACCACCGTCAACTTCAACATCAATGTCAGCGTCGCTGCTGCCAACGCTTTTGGCGTTTTTCATTTGCAACCACTAACGCTTACAAACAGCGCGGCGTGCCTGCGGAGGCGTTTTGAGTAATCTCGCCCCGCCCGACTGAGGCACATAGAGCAGCGAGGTTCAGTTTAGTCGGGTAAGTGGGTGAGTGAGTGAGTGAGCGAGTGAGTGAGTGATTACATGTGTCGCAGAAACTGAAGGCGCATTCGAGATCACAATGAGTGTGTGTGTAGGTATGTGTGAAAGTGAAAGAAATTATTGAACTCTTCTTTGCAGTTATTTTGATGTTGACGTAACATTTTTCCCTTTGACTTACTTAGCTGTGCAGTTTGTTTTTTTTTCGTTTTTTTGATTATGCAAATTCGTCCGTCTGTTGTGAAATTAAAAGGAACATTGATCCACTTTTCACTAGAAACTATTTTTACTTGATTTAAAAAGTTTCACTTTTCCATTCATCATTCACTGATGTCATCCAATAAACTCTCTCATAAATGCCCACCTGTACAAGTGCACAAGTTACGTATGTATGAATAGGCAATAATCTCATCGCAAGTTCCGCGTTCAAACAATCAAAATTAAATCATTAAATTGTAATTTATTTGCTTGTGGCCCGCAACAGTGTTTTAACGATTACACTGACGAACAACACAACATTTTGTATTTGGCATTGATTTTAGATACACAATTTTTTGAATAATTTTTTTGAATGTTTCTATTCTTTATTTTTTCAATCATCACTTTGCTGAGAGTCCCATAATGCAGAAATCATACACCTAAACTAAACAAATGTATTCGAAAAAAACTTCCAAACTAAATCTGTCAAAGCAGTCTATACAACCGTTGAAAAATACTTAGGAACGATGGATATACAAGGGCATATTTTATCAACTACGGTGCTGTAACAGTACTTTTTGCACCATTAATATTCATTGAAACGCGTTCATTTATGTATTATATTGTAATAAAAGACCCAATAAAGACCAATAGAGTCCTACCCCGAAGACCGATAATTATTTGCCAAACAAGGCGAAGGGGAGTCTGAACTATGTGAAAGCTCAGCTAGTGTACCCCACAGCAGTATCATAGGCGCCATCCCATACTTGGTTGGTTGGTTGGTGACCCCGCATCGGAGTGCCACATAGACCGCAAGTTGGGGCCGCTGTGTTGCCCTAGAGATCATTATATTATATAATTTCCCCACCCAACCGAGATTTTTATTATAAATTTTGGTCAAAGATATTAATTCGTTTCGAGAATTTAATGAGAGATTCGATTTTCAGGTCCAAGAGTACTGAAGATTGTCAATTGTTGGAGAGCCTAGAAGAGCGAGTCGACTTCTGGCTAGGTCAGGACAACTGCACAGCAAATGTCTGCTCGATACTTCCTCATTTTCGTCCTCGCAGTATCTGCATAGGTCGTTTTGAGGAACCCCGAGCCGACGTGCATGAGTACCCAAAAGGCAGTGACCGGTGATAAGAGATATTGTATGCCTTAGTTCGTGTTTCGAAAGACTTATAAGGGTTTTTGTCTGTTTCAAATTGTAAGATGGCCAGATTTGTCTGGTCGTAACGCAAGTAGCTTCCACTCGCCATCTGCGATCAGCAATGCTGTGAAATTCTCGATCAATGATCATTTTACATGTTGAGAGCGGAATGTGGATTGTGGGTAAGTTACTAACAGCTTTTGCGAGCTCATCAGCTTTGCAGTTACCTTCGAATCCACTGTGACCCGGTATCCAGATAACTTGGACAGAATTCTGAACACTTATTTCGTTAAGAGATAAGGGACAGGATCGAACCACATCTGAGTGGGTTTAAGAGGAGATGAGTGCTCCCATACTTGCTATGTACTTACGATATACCAGCTTCTGAACGCTGCTAGTTGAAAAGTTCGCAGATGACACTGCCGTAGTCACAATTGACTTCCACCTCCATGTAGCCTCTTAAAACCAGAAAGTACTCATTTAAATAACCCATTGGTAGAAGGAGTGGCGAATTAAGCCAAACCAGCCAAAATCTTCTCAAGTCACTTTTCCACTAAATCGAAAAACTGGCACACCCGATAACATAATCATCCCAAAATTACATGGAAAACCCATATTTTCACCAAACGGAAAGTTCTTATGTTTCTCTCGAAAGTATGATCTAACTTTACTCAGCTATCCTGAAGCCGATATGGAGATACAGAGTTGTTAAAATTCGACGGATCCATATGGCAACTCTGTATCTTTTGACAGAGACGTCAAATCGCTTAATGGCATACCGCGTTGGAAGCGTCAGTCCAAGCAGATTTTTACCATGGAACAGTACACGCCACGCGAGTGCTCCCAAATTGTTGAAATTTACATTCATCAAAAAAAGTCAATTGTGAAAACTCAACGTGCGTTAAATAATGTGAAAAGTGCGCCTTCTAAGAACACCATTAAACGTTTGTACGAAAGGTTTTCAACTGGTGATGCTCTTTCTAGTCCAAAGAGGCCAAATCAAACCCAACCAAGGCGTTCGGATGAGAATATTGCTCTTGTACAGATCAGTGTGGAGACGTCGCCAAGGACATCCCAAAATCGCCGTTCTCAGCAGTTGGGCATTGCTCGGACCATTTTACAACGAATTATACGCATTTATTTGCATTTATTCCCGTATAAGATTCAATTGACGAAAAGATTGTTGCCTGCGGACAAGCCTCGTCGATTGGAATCAGTCAAAAGATACAGGGTTGCCAGATGGGTCCGTCGAATATGGGCAACCCTGTATAACGGGGTTTCCAATAAGAGGTGTTATTCCCGTAAAAGATCAATAGTTTTATTGCTTGTGTGGCACGTAGCGCCGTCTTGTTGAAAATAAACGTTGCCCAGATCAATACCATCCAATTTCGCCCATAAAAAATCGTTAATCATCTCTCGATAATGCAATCCATTCACCGTCATTGTTGCTCCAGTTTCATTTTCGAAAAAGTAAGTTCCAATGACTCCGCCGGATTCAAAACTGCACCAAACAGTCACACGTTGAGGATACAGAGGCTTTTCAACAATAACTCTTGGATTTTCTGAGCCCCAGATCCGACAATTTTCCTAGTTGACGAAGCCACCGAGGGGGAAATGGGCCTCATCACTCAAGGTGATTTTTTGATGGAATTCCGAATCATTTTCATGCATTTAAACGACCCAATCAGCAAAGACACGACTTTGTTGATCGGCCGGCTTGAGTTCTTGTGTTAACTAGACTTTATAACCCTTAAGACCCAAATCTTTATGCAAAATACGGTGTAATGACGTTTGTGGAATGCCTAATTCCAACCTGGGTTTTCTTTAACACTTTCGGCTACAACAACAATATTTTCGGCTGTTCTTGAGCGATGTGCACAGGATGGTTTTTAATGCTTTGAAATATATTTCTATGTATAAAAAAGCAGAAAACGTTCCCAAAAAAAACGAAGAGAGTTCCCAGAATAAAAAAAAAAGAGCGAAAGCCTACTAGCCAGATTGATGCGTAGATCGTTAGGTTGTCAAAAAAAGAATCCCAGGAAGAATGCTGCTGACATACATGAAAATTTTTTGTTCATCTTGAAAAGCCAATAGCGAAAAGACCAGTTGCGCTTGCACGGAATTGAGTTTGCTCGAAAGCACATATCCTTAACTCAAAATCAGTGGAGTTATTTTTTATTCAACCTTGAAATGAAAATGAATAGAGTTTATCCAGATGGTAGGAAGTACATGCGACGGCCTAATCGACCATCAGCTCGTCTCACTAATTATAAAGCACGGGGACGGCACAATAATGGTGTCGCGCTGATTTTCGTGGAACGGTGTCGATCCAATTCATGCTATTGAAGGTAATATGGATGGGGTCAAGTACATTAAGATTCTTCAAAATTTCAACAAGACAATGATCCGAATCAAAATTCTCGTGTTGCAAAAAAGTTTTTCGAAGACAATTCGATCAGTGTTCCGGATTGGGCATCTTCGTGTACCGACTTAAATCCAATAGAACATCTTTAGAACGATATAAACAACGCATTCAGTACGCAGTGCATTTCTTATGATTTGACCATTATTTTGCAACGTTCGAAGTATTTTTATCAAAAGAATTTCGCGCTGTATTAACTTTTGCACCTGAAGTAAAAAGAATTATGTTTTTCTTAGACAAAAAGACTGATACAGATCGAAAACATTTTAACATTAAAGACATTTAAGTGATTTTATTGAAAGAGGACTCAAATGGAGAGAACTACATAAGTATCGTTCCTAAGTATTAGGAAATTCCATTATCAAATTCCGGAACACCTTTAAACAAACGCAGCTCTTATAATTACTGAAAAGAGATTTGCTTGGGCAAAGGCAAATTCAGAACGGTATTCACATGAATTTTCCTTTTGGACGAATAATTCGTTTTTTCATTTTTTTTGTTTTGTTTTTTTGTTCAAATAATACATTTTTAATCTCTAATTACGAATCAGACTAATCAGAGTCAAATTTTTAACCTTAGAAACGGGGAATAAAATTTGGGAGATGAATTTTAAATTTAAGTGAACTAAGTTACTCATGGGTCTCTCCAGTTGCTGATTACAATTTTAATAATAGATTTTTAAAGTTCCATAAATAATCTCCGATTTTAAAAGCAAATTTCATAATTAATTATTTTGCTTATTTCTCTTAGTTCATCTTATCTTTTTGTTTCACAAAATATTACAAATGGAAAATTAAAATGGGTTTCTTGGCTTTTTCTTTTATTTCCGTCGGGGAGAAACGGGGCTTTCGGGGCTTATATTTTGAAAAAAATAAAATTAAATTAAAAGCCGAAATCTTTCTTTTCTTTCCTTTGAAAAATATTTCATTCCAACTCTGGCATACCAACATTTGTTGCCTGTGAATTGTACCAAAACGTACTGTGAATGCCATTTGTGTGTTCTCCAGTGTTACGTGCAACATATTGCAGTCTCTTACCACTGAAACCACTCAGTCAACACCGCCGTTATACACATAACTAACACACATTATTTACACAGAGCAGTAAATTCATAAAACAATATGCGCATTAGGGTGCTCCGAATAAATTTAAAGTCGTTTAACGCTTGCCTCCCCACTGCGGCCACTTGCATTGAAATATATTACGCTCTGTAGATGCAAAAGATAATAGAGTACTAATATGCTTCAGACTAGGCTAAATACTAAATATCGGCTACAGAATTTTCCCCCAATGTGAAAGTGTTCACTATTTTTTCCATACAATAACCTTAAAAAGAGTTTAAGATTTTACGAAAATCCCATTTCATTATTTGTGAATACTTCGAAGAATCAAAATTGCAAAAGTAGGAATCATAACGAAACACCCTATACTGTATAAAGTCCATGCATAATCACCCATTATGTATAAATATTCCAAACAAATATCATACAAACACACGCACAGACAAGAAGAAGAAACTGCGAGAGTTTCAGTTTGCATTAATGACTCAAATGGGCCAGCTACTAAAAGCACAAGAATGATAAAACTTGAGTCGTGCAGAGTATCGTGTCCGCTATAGCCAACACTCGATGAACAACGAATCTAGAATTTATTGAGCTTCCCACGGGAGTACTACCAGAGCGCTTGGTTATTGGCCATATGGCTGAAGGGCTTCGTCATCGATTGGTTAAGATGTTTTGAACACTGAATTAAAAGGCTGGGAGGTAGAAATTGTATTTCTTTATTTTCATGACTAAATTTTGACGGAGTAGAAGCTTAATTTCATTACATCACTTGGAATGGATTGCAAAAATAAATTCGTTTAGGAATAATGTCTTTGAAAATACTATATTAGATTTTTTAACTTGGCAGCACCGTTCGACTGCCGACAACTGACAGCTGGTTCGTGTTCAGTATACTTTGCAATTGCAGTATAAAATTTGTTTCATACGCAAGATAGTCCTTGATAATCATTTTCCTAAAAAAAATTTGATTAGCTGTAACGTTCGTTTTAGCTCAATGGTTGCGTAAGGAAGCAAACTGCCAGATGCAGAGTAGAAGAAATGCTGGAACTCATCTTGGGATGCCATTACATACACAAAACTTCTTAGTGTGCCTTAATTTAAGACCTAGTGGAATTGTTAGACAAAACTTTTTTCTCTGCTTATATTGGCTTAAACTTTGCAATCAATTGTGAGTGCTAATCTTCGTTCCGCCTGTGGAGCAGCTTAGAGATGAAAGCGATTTGGCCGAGATGCCACAGCATGCAATATGGTGGCTCTTACGACAATTAGTTCATTGATTGAAGCATTCGAGGGTAGTTTTACATAAGGAATTTTCCAGTTGGCCGCCACAATCTAATGATACCAAATTTATGAGTTATTTCCTCGGAAAACCGATGAATCAATGACATTTGGCTAACTAGCAACTAACATTCAAGGCGTCATTGCCAATACACAATCGGTGCTGTTCCGAAAAGCTATCAAGATTTGGATTGCAGATTGTGTTTCACTCAAGTCAGTCAGCCATGAGGCCGTACATCCGAACTATTTCATACCCTTTAATCGCAATTTCTTAAAAATTTCGGGTTGCAGTCTTCAAAGTAGATTACAAATTAAGTTGCTTTTTGAAAACTTTTTTTTGTGCTGACGGAGTGATGTGTTTCGACAAACAAAAAAGATATTGATTATTCGTTAAAAAAATAAAACAAAGAAAATTATATTTGTACAGAGTTTCATTGAAAAGTAATGAGCCTTCCCGCGCGGAGCGTCTGCCAAGCGATCAACCGAATCGGTGGGGGAAAATGATCGTTGGACCGTCCCCGTCCACTAGAAACCGGTCCCAATTCGCTGGCAACAGCGGTGCAGTCAACATCGCTCCGCGCGTGAAAGCTGTTCTAAAAGTATTATTTTTAATTTTTCAATTTGGTTTTTAAACTTCATTTTTTTTTTTTTTTTTTGTTAATAAAATATGGGGGATCGTGTTTGCGACATTAAGGGCATTAAAACAAAATGCTATAAAAATTGAGCTGTAAAAATTGTATCCCAAATGTAAGTGCATTTTCCCCATAGAAATGCAACGGTAATATTCGAAACATCGGCTGCAAATTTCTCATTTTTTTAGTCATAAAACAAATTTGAAGTTCTCTCCTGTTATGGAGGCGCATACATACATATAAATTTCAATAATCATTTGCAAATTACCTTTCATATCTATAGTAAACTGTCAACAATAAATGTGGAAATAGCAGCATATTAAAATAAAATATCCTGTGCCGAGAAAATATGAGCTGAGAATTCTTATAAAAAATGAATAAATTTGTTGAACATCCCCACCAATGAACCGCAATAAACTTAAAATTCGTACATTCAAATAAATGGCAAAAATTTATTGCTGACCCATTTTCTGCATTTTTAAAATACATACACACAAAGAAGGATTCAAGTAGAGCGCCATGGCCAAGGTGAGCTCGACAAATAGTGTGAGGAAACAAATAAACATGAATTACATGAGGAAATTATATCTCTTAAACGAAGCTTACAGATATGTATCGGATGTTTTTTAAGAGCTTGGGAAATCGTTGGAACGATTTTCTTAGCTTTTGTAATCTGGTAGATAATTACATTGCATTTATTTTCCAAATATGATACACGGCATAAGTTGCATGACTCATGCGATCAGTTCAGGTTTTGACTACTTTCTCCAATAAATCTGGCGTCAATCGTGGCTTGAATATTCCGATAAACCGATTGTTTAGTGCGCTGTATGGCAAGTTGTGCCGTCTTGTTGGAACCAAATATCGATAGCGCTCGTCATTAACCGCAACGGCAGCTCCTTCCTCATTTCGAAAGAAATAAAAACCGATGATGTTACCAACTCGCGAACAGACTTATTTCTTTCAAAGTAAATTTTCACAATTTTTAAGCTTTGTTCGAGCGTTAAACGGTTCATGATAACTTTAAATTTAGAACTATCGCTCTTTAGTTTCGCATTTGGATTTTTTCCGTTTTCAGAGATATGCAGGTTATAAAATTTATAGTCCACCCACCTACATGGATTCCATTTAGTATAAGCAGAAATTCGATAACAACGACCTATGAAACCATATACTGGATTTTTCGGAATATTTTGAGCGTAGCGCCATCTAACGAGTATACTTTTTTAGAAAAGTTTCCTTTTATGCAGTTTGGATCTATTTTTTTACCACAAATGAATGCCTGGCATTTATCTGCATGGAAGAAAATATGAAACACAATCAGAAAAAAAATTGTCAAAAATCAAGCTTGCACTTTTTTGGACTTAAAGTCAATGGGTTCATAAGCCTACATTCTGGATTTTTTTTAAAGTTATTTGAATTTTGTAAAAAGAATTTAATGTTTTTTTTCAAATTAGTTTGAACCGTGGCTTATATGGTTTATATCATTATATTAAAACAATTATTCGAATTTAATAAGAAACATGACCCCATGATATAGTTATGAAACACTCTGTATTTATGAATATGTCTAAATATGAATCCAGCAGGCCCCAGAACTATCTAGCGGATTCAGAGTTTTCTAAAAACATTTCCTTTCAAATAGTTAACATATTTTTCGCATTTTTTCAAGGGCTGAAAAAAGACGGGCCGAAAAAAGATAGGAAATTTTCCTACAGATGCTCACAATAACTCGGCAACATTTCATCGTAATCGGATGAACTATTTGCGAATTAAAAAAATACAAATAATAAACCCCTAGTTTTAGATTTACAAGTAATAAGCTAGATAGACCATGACGTTAATCGGGATTAACGGCGTAATTCGGAATTATCTGTGGAAGTAAATGCAAGTAAGGAGCTTCAACTACTAGACTTAAGGGAGAACGCCACTGTGAAAGTTCAAAAAAATCAATTTTTTTTACATAAATTGTTATTATAACTACTCAAGAAAATGTGGTAAAAATTTTAAAGCGAAATTCGCTTTATTCCCGATTCTATGTGCACTTAAGTGAGCGCCCGTCGGTTTGGCCCGTAACGCTTACGATACGATGCTTTATTTCAAACACGTTTTTCTCGAAACGACTTTTTTTGATACAGTGGCAACGATTTCTCGAAGACTAATGAACCGATTTTAATTTTCTTTTTTTCAGAATTTTTGTTACCGCATTGGCTATCGTTGAACGCAGCCGATTTTCAAAATTTTGAAAATAACCATTTTTTTGGGCCTTTTGAAAATAAAACAAAATGGTGAAAAACACACATCGAAATTCAAATCAGCACCATTTTGTCAAAAGAGAAAAGAAAAAAAACGGCCACATACAACGATAGCCACTATTGTGTAGATTAATAAAATGTTTGGTTTTTTGATTTCAGATAACACTGTGTGACAAAAAAAAAAAATTAAATAAACTTTTATGGAGACCTAGCACAACTTGTGGGCATAGAAAAACTAAAAAAAATGGTATAGCAGAAATTTCCAATACACCCCCAAAATCTCATTTTATGGCCATAAAAGTTTTTCAGTAGGTTGATGTGAAGAATCACTCCTAACTTCGCCAATTTCCATCCGATTTCGAATTTGTTTTCTTAGTTCGAAAGAACAAAAACAAACCTTTTTGACAGTGTGTTGACAATTTTTCTGAAATGACAACTGACCAGACTGTAGACGGAAGTATTTGGAATTTTTTTATTTTTTCTCTATTTTTTCAACTTTGACATAATTTTTACGATATTATCCGTTATTGAGGATTTTTTTTAGTACACCACTGTTATAGTAAATTTAATTTTGCGTCGAATGAGCTATATTTGACTGTAATTGAATTAAAATTAATAGAGTTGTGTGAGTTTTAAGATTTTAGTTTTTTTTTTTACTAATTTGGTATGTAGGTATAACTTACGCTAAATGGGAATAAGGACGTGTTTTGATGCGTTATTATCGATACGTAATATTTATTGGAGTGTATATGTATACATAAGAGTACACTGTACTGCATACAACAGAACTGGTTAGAACTTACGAAAATATCTGAAAATATCTTTGCTGTACCGCTGCCACCAGATGACGTCATTTTTTTAACTCGTTACGTTTATTTACATAATTTTGTGAATTTTTAATATCTTTTAATATTGTAAAATTTACATCAACATAGTTTTATACATATATAATATAATAAATTGTCTTTTGTCCGATCCGGGAATAATCATTCCTACTTAAAAAAAAAAAATTCCCAAAAATCGATTATTTTTTTATCCCCCTCAGTGGCGTTCCCGCTTAATTCCCATAATTTAAACAGATTGGGGAAATTTTCGATGGCAACACTGCCAAAAAACAAAGGTTAATATCTATTGGGAATGAAAACTAATGCAACTTTTAAAGAGAAGAACTAGAAAGATTCGATGCAATGCTAGTTTGCACTAACACATTCGAAATTACATGAATTGCTTTGATACATATTTCGGAGCAGTTTGATAAAAGTAATTTAAGATTTTTGAAAATAAATAATTATTTCCTAATATCGGTCCAGCTAATGCCCATATTTGTTGCCTGCCGTCCATCTTTTACTGACAAAACTACCAAATAAGCCAATCAATAATCCGCGTAGCAACAGTCTGTCACACCACAATTTTAATCAGAATTAACTGCGCTTTTAACGCCGCCGTCTGTCTAGGCTATTAATCTACTACTGAAATTTTGTTTCGGTGATCGCAACTCCAAGTCATTTAAGTAAAAACTCCAAGTAAAAACACTATTCTTCCTATTTTTTTGACAGGCACCGGTGTGGCATAGTGTGAGTGCTTGGCCTTTTTCCTTGAGCGTATTGGCGGAGTTGCTATACCCAATTAGAATTTTTATGGTAACATTAAAAATAATAGAATATCGACAAAAACCAAATACAAAATAGTATCTTCGACTTGAAAAATTTACAACAATAAATATTTTTAAAATTTTTCTTAGCTATAATAAAGCTTTTTATAATATAGAGAAATATCTACATTTGTACGACATTTTTAAGACTTTTTGGTACGATTTTCTATGGAATTAAATCATTTTTTATCCAACCATCTTACATAAAAGAGCATTTTGGATTCAGGCGATCTCCGCTGTGCGCATTTTTGAGTGTTGCTGAGAGTGTTTTTACTTATCGATCTGTACAATGCTCGTAATAAACGCCCCACCTGGCAGACCATCCAGTGCATGCTGTAGTGAATAGATTGGATCCAACATTTTCAGTGATAAATATTCCTGTGCCACCGTCTGCAAAATTGATAAATTTCTCAGTACACACCCGGGCGAATTTCGTGTAAAAGATTTGGTCTACAACCTAAGAAGAATAAATTCACTCCAAATGAGCAGCTGCTTGATCGTTTTAAGGGCCAAGCTTTTCTATTGGACTAAGCAAAAGTTATGATTTGCTCCTATTGAAAAACCCTCCACATCAAATAGTAAAGGAAATTTTCTAAGGTTCAAAAAAAAAGCGTAGTGCTGTTAAAATAAATGATACTTCTGAAGTAAGAGTTAGCCTTGCGTTGTTAGCACTAGGAGGGAGAAGCTGGAAAGATCTATTGCACTCCAAAAGGTCTATTACTCAAAATAAATATACATACCAGATATGCATCTGTATGGGTGCACGTATATGAAATGAAAATTCACCTATGCATAGCACCAGGCCATATGTATGAATCTACAGTACTTTACAAGCAAACAGATATGTCCCTTTATGTACACATAATTCCATACATGCATACGTACCTACACACGTTACAAGCGCCAACCTTTATTTGCACTGCAGTAAATTGCGACATGAATCTTGCTACATTTTTTTTAATCCACGTAATTTGTCTCCGGTAAGGGTCTACTATTAATAAAAATGAAAATACATAACCAGGCCGAGTACCACAAGCAGATGGGCAAGTTTGCATGTATGTGTGAGTGTGTGCCAATGTTTACAGACTCGCTTGTTTGCACAGACAGTTGCACGTGTGAATGCCAATAAAAATACAACGAATGAGGACGACAACAACAGCAACAACGACAATGAGGGCAGTGCAAAGACTGGCAGTACAGAAAGACGACAAAGAGGTGAAGGTTAATACATACGCACCAATATGCCTTACAAGCGCACTCACACTCCAAGAAATGCGCATATACATGGCTAAACAAACACATATGCAAAATCAGTACATATGTACTTATATGAAAGTATGTGCATATGTATGTATGTATGCATGTAACCGGCGTTCAAGTGCACAAATGAAATCGAGGAGCGGATGTGCGAAAATTCCCTTGACTGTGTTGTCAATGCAAAATGCACACAAATAAATTTTTTAAGCTCATTTTGACAATTTGAACTCATGAAATGCCCTACACGCACACACACACATGCATAAACAGAGGAAGGCATGCAAATTACGCGCGACAGTGCAATGACAGTAACAGCAGTTATGTACAACAATGACAGAAGCTGGAGTTGCGCCAAGAGCAGCACACACTCGCACCTACAGTATACAGTCTGTCTAATAAAGCGTTACCGCCAACAACTTGGAAACTATTTGACCAATTCGATGCTAGCAAACTGCAATGTAAGGGCTTATAATATCAGTTTGGGTGAAAAAACTCCATTATTTTCTCGGCAGATTGCTGTAGTAATCGATGTACTCGTACCCTAAAGTATCGATCAAACAATTTAGAGTTTATGCTCGTTGTCAAGGTGTCGTTTCATACTATTTAAAAAGTTATTTTGCAGTTTTTTTTATGTTTCATTGAGTTGTAAGTTACAGGGTGAGCAATGGAATTCAATAAAGAAAAAATTTGGTACGTTTCCCAGTTTCTATTTGACAAAGACGAAAAAGTTCGTGCAATTTCGGTTTCGTCGATTCAATTCAGACAGTTTTGATGTCAAAGAAAATGTCGGTAATGTCGATGAAATCACAGAAATAATTGAAGTTGACCGGCATGTCAACCTTCACCTTCACCTTTAATCGTAACATCGCCCAGGAGCTAAAGATCGGCCATAAAACATTTCAACCCATTTGGGCAGAAATTGCAAAAATAATGGACTTCTTTTTCATCAAACAATATTCAAAAAAAAAAAACTATAGTGCATTACCTATATTAGCTTCACCTCTTCGAGCCATACTTTGTGTTAATTTATGCGTAAGTTGTGGAGGTTATCGGCTCCAAATAAACCCATTTCGCCTTGATACTGTTTTGCCGCCCATATCATAATTATTCTCCTTTGAGCTTTTGCTAATTAGGTTGGCATCAGGCGACTGTGAAAGCCCACCCAACGTTTCAATACAATTTTGGTGTTTCCACTCCAGGAACCTTGGACTCCTATGCTTGTTCGATCCTTGTCTTGGAACATTACAAGGTTGACTAATTCTTCTAAACATCTTTTGTTTCTTTCATCAAAACTGCATTCAAAATGGTAGTAAATACAAATAAACGGTCAAACCCTTTTTCTGAGAAGCAACCGCAAACTTAAATTTTAACTAAATGCTTAACAGTTCATTGAAGCTGCCGATTATCAGCAGTACACCAAGATCGACGTATGCAACCATTCAGCCCAAACGAAGACTCATACTGGAATATTACGTTTGCCCAATTTCGTTCTGAATTTCCTTAGCCCATGCAAGCCTTTTTTTACTGTGCTCTGGAATTTTAGCTATTCTGCACATAACCGTCCTCGAATCGTGTAGTTGGATATATTAACACCACTTTCCCTTAAATTGCTACAGTTTTACGCAACGGTAAGTTCGGCCTTGTCACAAGCAAATGAAGGACCTTCTGATCATGCTTTGGAGAGGAAGTCATCAAGGTTTTTTAACTTGGGTATACAGCCGGATGGTATATGACTACCATTCGGAAGTGCGCAGGTTCGAATCTCCATGCATGAAACTCCAAATGATAGAAACTGTTTTTTCTAATAGCGATCGCCTCTCGGCAGGCAATGGCAATCGGCAAACCTCCGACTGTATTTCTACAAAGAAAAAAGCAAATCATAAAAAACCATCTGCCATTTCGAGTCGGCTTAAAAATGTAGGTCCCTCTATTCGTGAAACAAATCAAGGGGCACTCAACACATAGGAGGACCCTAATGGCACCCACTTATTTATGAAAGTCTCCACCTTCTTCAAATATTTTTCTGCAGATGCAGGTGATATTTATTTACCGTAGGGTGTATACAGCACTGTTGGAGCACTGTTCCAAATCGTTTTTCATTCACGGAACCCATTTTATAGAATCAACGTACTCTCACTCAATTTCTCACAAAACTAGCTAATTGCACAACGCGTGTTGCGCCTACTTAACAGCATTTAAAATTTTTTATACCAGAAATCTACTTTTAAATTTTTCCGGTCACGCTTTCATTCGAAAGACTGTACAATCAGGCAATTTACGAACGCTGAAAGGAATATAAGCAAATGCCCCCATGGGAAAAGTCAAGCACCGAATTGACAGCAATCATTTTTGGCAGACGAAAATATGAAATTTGTTGTATATGATTTTCAGAGGTTGCTAAGATGTTCTTTTAAATTTAACATTTCATGTCCCTCGCATGCACGTGCGCTTTGATTGAAATTATATGCAGATTGTTTTAATTAGCAAATGTTCAAGGATACTGCAAAGTTCTCAGGCACCATTTCAAAACTTGTTTCGGATTTACTTTTATTTATTTTTTGTCAGTGTGATAATAAAAAAAACATTGTTCAGATTCTAGCGAGTGTATTGTGTGAAAGGCTGAAGTCCACCATCAACACATTGGTTGGGCCTAATCAGTGTGGGTTTAGTCGTGGAAAAGGCCCACCAAAGGATAATCGACACCTAACAACTTTTTGTCGACTTTAAAGCTGAATTCGACGGTACGAAAAGGAGTTGCCTACATGCCTCGGTATCTGAATTTGCCGGGAATATCCCCGCAAAACCAACCAGTCAGAATTGGGAACGACCTCTCCCAAACGTTTGATACCAAACGAGATTCCAAACAGGGTGACTCGCTGTCGTGTGACTTCTTTAATCTGATGCTGGAAAAGATCGTGCGAGTCATAAAACTTAATCGCTCACGCACAAATTTTTATAAGAATGTATAATTCCTTACGTATGATGACGAAATTCTCATAATAGGCAAAGCGAATGAATCTGATGGTGTATCGGCCGCCACGTCAGTGACTGTTGGCAGTTATGATTTCGAGGTTGTAAACTTCGTTTATTTAGGAATCAGCATTAACACCGATAATATTGCCTTCCTCTGCACGAGGATGAAACGCTGTGTTAAACACGGCCAAAATAGCGGAAGCGGCTATCGCGTCAATAAAGAAGAAAAATAGTGTTTTTTACATTTTATTATTTCTTTCGTAAGCTGAACGGATTTTTGTTCCCCTGCATAGTCAGTGGAATATTTAATTCATTGTTGTATCCAAAATGTCTGCCTTTAGTTTCTCAGTTTTCAAACCCGAAAATTTCAAAGAACTGAACTGAAAACATTGACCATTATTAGTTAAATTTGCTTAAGTTGCATTAAAATTACTAAAAAATTGCTTCATTGATTACCAAAATATGCCAAGGAGATTTCTCTAACAGTAATTGCATGTGACATGCTTTCTGAGCTGATATTCATGGATAGAGATACAACAGCTTTCCCCGCAACTAAATCCGCAACTAAAATCTATTAAATGGATCCTAGGCTGTTTTGCCACCGGACCACCGCCAACGTATTTATGTGATAGCATATTTTCCCACAAGCACTTTGACATTGGCTCACTCACCCCGTCCGCCCTTTGTGCAACACAAACTGGCGCAGCATGTCAGACATAGATGAACTGGGCTATAAACTTCACAAGCGATGACTAACTGGACATTTAACACCTTGTGCGCCAAATAACATAACATTGACAGCAGCCATAAGGCGAAGAACAAAGGGGAAGAGCGTGCCGTGGTTGGGGAGAAGCGCAGAAGATCACAATGCCACCAAAGGCCATTTACCGCCAACACCAACGCCAACAGTGTATTCGTTATAGCATTTCTTGTTGGTTTTGTTGTTGTCACATGAGGCCACACGTACGCGCTATGAGTGCAAATAGTCGATTGGGCTTGGGAGCGAATGCGTGAGTGTGTGTGTGTGCGTATTGCTCGCATATGTTGCAGCTGTCACGCTGCAATCGCAAACAATGAATAAAAGCAACAATAACAAGACAGCTAACAGCAACAAAGTGGTGAGCATTTAAGACCTTTTGTTGCTCCCATTTCAAACGTTCAGCACCTACTAAATGCAATTTGAGCTGTCAAGCGAATGACACCGTGACATGTGGGTGGGCGTGGCGGAAGAAGAAGAAGAACGTAGCGGCAGACAGATTGGTAGTGCAGTGTTGCCAAAGTAGCGTTGGTGCTTTCATTGTTGGTGTTGCTGTTCCGTCAATGTGTGGCTCACGTCTTTGTTTGTGGCAGCCAGCCATTTCAGTAGGTTCAGTTGTTGCACAGGGGACATGCATGTGGCAAACAAATGGCATACAAGCACACTGCATATGTAGGTGTGCATAAAAACACCACATGATTGCATAAATATGTTTATCTGCCCGGGTGTGCGTTTTCTGTTGGCATGGCAAAGTGCAAGTTTTGCCATTTTTGGAATTCTTTGCGTCAGCTCAAGCCGAAAAACACTTGTGAAAAGTCGACAGAAGTCAACAGCAGTGCAGCAAAAAAGAACCTGCAACAACAAAAACAATTACTAAATGCATTCATTCGTTAATTCTTGCGGTATTATATAAATGTATGTGTGCTTGTGTGTGGTTATATGTACAGTATATCAAAAAAATGTTCATTCAAGCTTCTAATTTATTCATACATCAGTGAAATATTGCATTACAACAACGAGTGACAGTTTGATGGCTTTCTGATACATGTCTCTGTGTTGCAATTAATTAAAGGAATTTCGAACTCTTTACTGAAGTAAAAGTAATTTATGTATCTACAGAATATTCTACCAGATTTTTATTTTTTTTTTTGGTAATGCAAAAAAAGCGATAAAGTCATATTTGCGATATGAATTGTAAAGAGTATTCAGTCAAATGTTACCTAAGAACTCAGGAGCACCTTTTGAAGGGGCGTTATGCAGCCACACAGCGAAGAAAATGAGCAATACCGTCAAAGAAAGAAATTATGAAAAGGGAATTTTTAGCAACTCTAAACTTCAACTATATTCACGAAATTTAATAAGCTAAGCAACAGCATACAACATTTTTTTTTTAACAAAGAACCATTTAATTGTGATGAAAATTTTTTTAATTTTTTTTGCAATTTTTGTATAAAGTTTATTATTTCGACTTATATGGTTTTTTTTTGACATTAAGCTATATTGTATAAAAAATGAACATTTAAAAACAAGAAGAAAACTACACTGGTGGAAAAGGGGGGTTCTGGATTTTAGGATGACGACCAACAATGGTATTTGATTAGTGCTATAAAATACGACCTTGGATATGTTTGCCCGGGTGAAAAGTGGTCATAGGATAGATGGAAGTGAGTGGAAGAAGGTGGACGTGGAAAATGGTGGACATGGATGAACCGGGTGAAAAGTGGTCATACGAGTGGGTGGTATTGGGTGCATGTGAAAAGTGGTAGACATGTGAACAGGTGGACATGTGAAAGTGGTGAACTGGGTGAAAAGTGCACATGGCAGCAGCAGAAGTGGGTGGAAGTGGAAAGTGGTGGACATGGGAAAGTGGTGAACCGGTTGAAAAGTAGTCATAGGAATGGGTTGAAGTGGGAGAAAGTGGAAAATGGTGGGTATGGGTGAACCTGGTGGAAACTAGTCATAGGACTGGCTCCCTCTATTGCCGTTATTAAATCCTCTCTTGTCAAGCTACCTAAGATTGAGCAATCGTTTCTGAGCTCGCAAGAATTCGCTTAAATGGCTTTGACTCCGCTCTGTGCGGTGCTACTTTATATTTTGCATGAACAAAAAGCATCTTTCTTTGTTTTAAAGTAAAAATTGCAACAACACTAAAAGTCAAATTCTGAACTTCCTATTTTTGTTGTTCCTTTATTTTCTGAGAGCACTTTGGTAACTCACTGTATACAACTTAGACTAAAATGCAGTTTTAATAACTAAGAGCCCATTTAAATGCCACTAAACTTTGAACGCATGCGGCTTGTGGCATGCAGCACGTATAAGCTTACACTTTGAAACACATACTTACGCACACAAGGTCAAATATATTATATGAAAAACAGGCGTAGACCCATTTGCATACTTTAGTTTTTTGTTCATTGCTTACTCTCTCCTATCTGCTTTGTATAAAATTCTGAACTATTTTTGTGTGCCTTTTAAAGGAATGTGAAAGTTTGACAGCCACTGCAAGGTGGTCAGTGCAGTTACATAGAACAGACTTGTTAGATTGCCAGCATAATCGCACATGCACACAGACAAATTCTCGCATATCTGTGCATCGTCAAATACTCGCAAGCCTATCACAACTTAAGTATGTTTGTGTGTTTGTGCAGATTTGCATATAATGCTGATGCCGGCGACTTTTCTGCCATGCACTCCGGTAGCTAAGCAAACACATGCACATACCTATACGCACACTCATGCATAGAACCTCTGGAGTGTTGTCTGCTCCACTCAACCGAACTCAACTGAACTCAAACGAAATTCGTACTGATTCTTTAGTCAAAAGTTGTTGATTGTTTTTTGTAGTGGTTGTTTGATGGGAAAAGTTTTAGTCAAAAGATCAAAACTTTCCAAGACTTTTTCCTTGGCTTAAATTTGAAGAAGAAAGTCACATTGAATGGCCACTTAACTGCTGCCGGTGGGTAATTTTGTGGTTTTGAAAATTTGTGAATTGCATAAAATAATTCTACTGAAGACCGAAGTACGTGTGCAAATTCACAAATAGATGCATTTTAGATTTTAAGAAGATACTTAAATTATCGACTATGTGTGCGCAGGTGTCGCAGCGATGATAGTTTTAGTAACCATTAAATTTGTGTGTTGTTTTTTATTATGCAATTAGAAATCATTCAAAATCAATAGTTTCCAATGAAACGCAGAAACTGGCCCTAGGTGCAACCTCACTTGGAAAAATGTCGTCAACATAAGCGAAATTATTGTACAAGCATTTCAGAGTAATTAATGAAGACTGCGGACTTCAAAAATTATATAATAACAAAAATTAAAACAAAATTTTCTAGTGTAAATACATTTGTACTTTTGTGTGAGCAAAGGTGAAAGATCCGCCCGACTGCCTATAAACATTTGCAAGTTTATTTGCTTGCGGCCAAATCACATAAATCCAAACAAAAGAAACAAATATTTCACCAATGCGCAGCAAATTAACTCATTGCAATGCCAGAGCAAAATGCTGCGACCGCCACGAAGATCAATAAATAAATGCCACGGCTGCCAACAACAACAACAAAACGATAACATCAAATAAATAAAGATTGTACCGAAAACTGAATTTCCTTAAGCAAATGAGTGTGAACTGAAGTACAGTGTAACCTCTCCGAACGGACACTTCTATTTTACGAACACTTCTCTTGGGCGGCTATTTTTCTTATAACAAATTTTAGGTGTCGGACAAATTACCCCTGGCGAACGTTAAGTGTCCATCCAATGGAGGTTTCACTGTACTATATATGTACATTTGTATGTGTGTATGAGTGTCTGTGCATGAAGCTCAGAAATTAAGAATTGTTTTGAAATTCAACTATGTATATGCAACATAGCCAGACATAACACCCGTACACCTGCAGCTGCCACTTTCCAGTGACCAGTGAACCGAAGGCGCAAAACATCGAACAGCCAATAAATATGTGTAGCGGTGCATACAAACAAACATACATGCACACATATGGGCACTACAAATATTTCATAGGCAGCACATTGATAATATGTAATGATTGAGGCATCGAAATGGACTCGAACCGTTACGAGTAAAATAAATACCAATTCGAAGTCAATGCGTCAAACGCAACTATTTGAGCTCTCTTTGGAAATCACCGCCAGACTGCTGCTGTGGTGAATGTCGTGAATTTATTCATTTTCTAAATAAACACTTTTTTATTTACTTCTTATTCCTTTCCAATTTCCTCCCCAAATAATGGATCTATTGCCTGGCGTGTAGCGACTTTTTTAAGCGGCGTCGGCTGAGTCAATAATTACTGCTCCCTCACTCGTTCCCTTGATCCACAGGCGCCAGCGAATATGTTCCTTGATCTTTGTTTACTACACTTCTGGAGCACATATTTTCTCAAAGGTGTTGCAAAGCAGTGTTTGTTTTCATTAAAGACGTCATTTGTTTTTTGTTTATTTTCACAGTTCTTTATGTTTTGCTATCACTTCGTTTTCTTTGCATTCCTATCAGCTGGCACAATTTAGAATTCTATTTGGAACCTAATAATATAAAGTTTTCCCCATTGAAACATTCTAAATTTTCACTAAATAGCAAAAACTCCCACCTGTAGCCAGTTTAATTACTTTTCCACATCTAGGAATTTACAGGGTGTATCATCAGCTGGTTACTTTTTAAAATATATTCAAATAAATAGATGCCAGTCTATTTCGCTGTCAAAAATGTGGCAGACACTGAATGAAAAATCAATAAATAGAAAATGCTGTATACATATCTCCTTACTAATACTCGTACAGCGCCGCTTCGGCCGAATTGCAAATGAACGAAATATACGAGTAGGGATGCTGGTGCGTCGCTGCAGCGATATTTTTCACTCATTTGATGCCCAATACCATTACTTCCAGTAATCGGAAGTCAAATAATCAAATCATCAAATAATAGGAAGTAAACAACTTATAACATCTCAGCGATTTAGTGTTCGAGAAAAACATTCCACGTTCGATCAAATCGCTAAGTATACACCTTAGAAGAAGCTATAGAAAATAAGGTATTCGATGAGTGTGCCATGAAGGCCTGATCTGCAAACTAAAAACGAACCTTTCATAGCAATACACCGATTTGTCCGAATCATATACTGCTGATAGGTATTTTAGAGTAAAACAAAATCAGGCCTACCCAAGCATTGAAAAAATAGAAGCAGGTGGCAGCATTCTTGGGCTAATACTATATAGTTTTTATTACATTTGCTGATCAAGCACGATTTAAAGGGAAAGTTGCAGGCATCGGTAGATACGTGGTCTAAAACCTGGAATATTGAACTAAAAGAGAGCAAATCTGGGGAGTCGATTTAGCGATGTATGCCTTTCTGTTCAACCAATAACTCTAAATAAATGTTAGATATATCTATGAAACTTGTTACCTACGTCACCGGTAGCACCCAACATACTTAGTTGGTAACATATACTTGTATTTGGATCACCCTTATGCATGTTTCTCCTCTGTCAGCTGCCTATATTTTAAATTGTCCACTCGAGGTATTCAAAAAATATGCTAACCAATTAAAAAAGAGCTGGTCAAAATTTCGTATAAAAGATAAAATTATGAGATTCTTGAAAAAGTTTTGCAGGCATGTGCCGGATATATAAATTTCAGTTCCATCCGAACTAGTCATGTATTGACTTGTTTTTTTTCTTGTTCTTAAAATTAATTTCGCGTATGCTTTCTTATTTTCTCACCTATTTTTTAGTTTCAAATATCTTGCGCATGTTGCTCGAGATCCAGCTATGAATTTTTTGCGGCCAGTCAACTGAAAAAGACAGAGAAACCGTTAAACAAATACTTCCGTTATACACTTAAGTTGTTTTTATTAAAAGCTGTTCATGTGTAAATAGTTCAAGTCCAATAAACAAATAAATATATGTAGCAATATGTGTCTTGGCTATAAATATGTATGTGTATGTACGAATATACATACATATGTATTATTAGTGCACGGATGAGTAAAGTAAAAGATAGAAGAAGATCTAAGAAAAATAAAAAAAATCGGTCGTAGAAAAGACGAAGAATTATTCCTTTTTACTGAAAGTTTCAATCAGTCAGGAATTGCTTCACTTTCAACAAAATAATGAATAGGCTGTATATCCAAAACAAAAACCAAAAGATAATGATGTGTGTGTCTATTTGTAGTACAATGGTCTACTGACTGAGTGCTTGGACTTGTCCAACCCCCACCAAATCTAAATCTGTGTCTATTTACTTATTTATTTATTTATGAATTTGAAATATAATTACGAATATTCTTATTACAAAATTAAGTCAAATAGCAACAGAGAAAAGTAGTTTCGTCAGAGTTATTAGATGAAAAATGTATATTCCGTTGTCGATAAGACTCGTTTTCCAACTCTGATTTCTTTCCCTTGCGTGATGATTAATATATACGGAAATTGTAGCTTTATTATATTGTCACTCATTTGTTCAATTTAGAGAAATGATTAACTCAGCTGAGTAAGAGAGTAAAATGTGCGCATTTTTCTTTAGCAATAAAGCCATTTAAAATCCACTTAAAATCACACCCATATTGGAGTAATTATTTTAACCCATTAAATATTTGAATCTAATCCTTTATCAGATGGCTACCCTTTGAAGAAATGATATCTTATTGCAGGTCAACTCCTTCAACTTGAATCTCTTTAAGGTGAAGTAATGATCTTTTATTAATAAATGAGTACAAACAAAAGGAATTAGTGATCGGAAGATTAATATAGGGTGATCAGAGGGGTGGCAACATTTACAAAATCGACGGTCTATGACAAATGTTCATCACGCGCTCAGATCAGCTTATGGTGTCCATAACCGTTCATAGCCCATTTTTGGTTTAATGGCTACGTCAATAAGCTAAATTACCGTAGTTGGGCTGAAGAGCAACCCGAACCCATTCTGAAACAGTCATAACATCCATTGAAAGCAACCATTTCGTGCGGCCTATGGGCTGGAGGAATCATCGGCCCTAATTTCTTCAAAGACAAGGCCAATGTAACAGAGTGATGCCGGATACCGGAAATTGAAGTCCGGGATCTCAACCAAGACAGCGCTACGTGCCATACAGCCCATGAAACAATGCATTTACTGCGTCATCGTTTCGGTGAGCTATTTTTTTCTCTCCTCGGATCAGTGGATTGGCCACCAAGATCGTGTGATATCACACCTTTGGACTTTTATTTGTAAGGGTACGTAAAATATAAATGTTTTCTATATAAACAAGCGTCGATTGAGCTATTGGAAGCCAACATTACTAAAGTTATTCACGAGATACCCGCCCGAAATCCACCAGCGAGTCATTCAAAATTGGTGTGTACAGATGGCCGAATTACTCGTACGGCGCAGTTGCGGCCAACATTTGAAAAAAAATATCTTTAAAAAACAAATGTCAAAATGTTCCTTACAAAAATAATAAAGATTGCCCAATCGACTAGAATTTTCGTTGCTTAATTTGAATTTAAAATCCGCTAACTCTGAAACTCACCGTTTATTAACAATATGCTAGTACACATTTTGTCAAAGAAAAATTCTAAACCAATTTCCTCGATTTATATATTGTATATATATTTTTTTTTTTCTAGTTTTTTCCCTTTTTCTTCTTTATCAGTGCTTCGGAAATTGAGGTACATATGTATAACATTAATGGTGCTTGAGGCATCCAAAATTGGTACATTAAGAAATTACCATAAAAAAATTTACTAAAAACGAATGTGCTAAAAAAATGTATTAAAAAATCTAGATTTTCATTCATACTTTCTGGAAAACAAAATTTTCGTTTCATTTGACGCAAATTGTTCAGATCTTCTAGAATAAATTGCAATACTGCTTTTTGTCAGTACAAAGAATTTCGATAAGGAAATTTCGGAAAATGCTATTCTCCCAAGTTCTTCTTCGAAACCAAAATGCCTCATGAGTGAGTTTGATACAAAATTCTCTCAAAATGTGAAAAATAATAATGAATATGATGCGAATGGAGATGGTCCATGGACGTTCGTCACGGCTACTGCAGCTCACAAACTATTTTGTGATGCATATACATTTTTCCCTTCTTCATTTTTCTCGCAAACCTCGCCAGTGAAAATATGACATCAAACTTGTACATTCATTTTTCACTTTGACGTATTTATGTTCATTGTGTTGTTGGTGGTATCCTCGACTCCATATTGATTTTCACACTTTTGCTGTATAAAGTCATAAAACTTTTATTATCGCTCGATAATTATTTAGAGTATTTTCAGTACTTGAATAAAGAGATTTTTCTGTAAACATCGCCCCTCCGTCCATTTGTAAGTCTCCCTTTATGGCTGGTTTGCAAGAAAATTGTGCTGGCGACAGGATTTTCCATTTACTCGCCATAACCATTAATTTTATATTTTTACGCTTGCTTTGCGACACGCTGAGCTTAGTGTTGTCCATAAAATTGAAATGTTTGTATGCTCACGCTGGCATTTAAGCATGCGTACGTGTGTGTGAACATCTTTATAGCTGTCCTCATTGTGTGCGTGACTGCAATTCATCAGCGATTCATCAATTTACGAACAAACTTAGATAAACTTCAACTTCACTGCGTTCGATTGCGTTGGCGAATAGGTATGTAAAGACGGATGGGTGTGTGTAGGGAGGAGGTTAAATAGTTTGTGTAGTGGAGGCTTTGCGATTACTTTCACTGAGCACTACCAGGCGATTTAATAAACCATAAGTAATAAGTTTAGGTCAAACGGTCTCATTAACCCTAAAGGTATCGCCGTAGAAGAAAAGCAAGCGTGGCAGGTAATCAGGTAAAGTAGAGGGCCAATAACAGTTGATCGGTGGTCAAGCCAGCCACCTCAAATATTGTACAAAAAGCACAAAAAGGTTTTACTAAAAAAGGCACGCTTGAGAAGAAAACAGATTGCAAAAATAGTTGGGCTATCTTCTAAGACTGATTTGAATACCTTCATGATAATCTTAGTATATCTAAGTTAGCACAAGGCGGGTGCCTCTCCTGTTCACAGCACTTCAGAAGCAGCAAAGTGTCAATTATTCACACCAGTTTTCAATCTGTTTAGTAAGAACGGCGATGAATTTCCAAACGGGATTGCTAGAGGAGGCGAAACTGGGGTTTTTTGCTATGCACCTGAAGTAGTGCCACAAAAAGGCGCAGCAGCGACTAAAAGGCGGCAAAGAGGATGGCGGCAGATTTTACTGCAAGAACGGAACATGCACTGAAGATGTTCTTCTATTATGTAACCGCTCACCCACTCACAAGAGTGAAGTTCTGAATGTCACCATACATAAATGCAGCTCTATAACATAATCTAGATTTAGAGCCCTTAGTTTATTATTTATTTTCAAAAATGGAAAAAAATTTTGAGGAATCAAATATACTGTTGACGATGAAGTTGAGTCGACTATTTATTATCGAAATAATTTTCATAACAACAAGCCGCTGGAGCTATTCAAAGCTGGAGGCGAAGAGCGGACAAATTGCATGATTCAGCTCCTTTGCAGAGTATCGTCGAAACGACTGGAACGTGAGTATATATACAATACATAAGAAGGGTGATCTTACAATCTACACAAACAATAGCGGGGTAAGCTCTCTTAACATCGCACCCAAAGGCCTGTCGAACGTATTGTGTGAGAGAACTCAGCCCATCCTCACAAACTGATTGGGCCTTATCAGTGCGGCTTCAGACCTGGTAAGTCTAACATAGCGCGTACCTTCACAATACGCCAAATCTTCGAGAAGTCCTACAAAAGCAACTTATCACTCACAAAAATAGATTGGATGCTATCAGCAGAGAAGAAATATTCACGTCATAGACAGTACGACAGCGTTGACAACCAACAACTCGAAGTTGGGAAGGACTTTGTTACCTTGGGGCCAGCGCCAACAACAAAAATGACGCCACTTTAGAGATCAAACGGAGAATGACTCATGCCAAGAGGCGTTACAAAACATGCATCATTCCCGTCCTGTTATGCGGCGCAGAAGTATGGACGATGTCAACAGCAGATGAGAAAGTTTTAGGAGCCTTCGAGAGAAAAACTCTACGAAAATAAAAATAGGTCACCTCCGCGTTGACGAGGAGTATCCTGTGCGGTGCAACAGCGACCTGCATGAACTGTATAGATATATGAACTCCCCCCGCGTGATATAAGACGCTCCAGCAAGGCAAATCTACTACACCGTACCTTAAAAGAAATGCAAAGAAGAAGAGGACCACACCTCTGTTAGAAAGATCAAGTGCTGCAGGAGCTGTCAGCTCTTGAGACTTCTAACAGGCAACAGCGAACGCAGGACAGAAACAGCTGGCGCTCTGTTTTGGATTCGTCCAAACCGACACTCTGTTGTAGCGCCACATAAGTAATTAAGTAAGTTTCATAACTATAGCACCGGGACTTATGGGCAAGGTTTGACAATTTGTTGTTTCTTGTCCTTTAATGAGTATTAATTCACAATTTAATTTTACAATTTTTTTTTTTTTTTGCGACGGCATTTTTCATTTCATCCATATAAAGATCCATCGATTGTTTTAAATGGAAAAAACACTCAACGTAGGCGGCACAAAAAATGGTGGAAAATCGATGTTGCTTTTGAGCCACTTCAATGCTGTATCCTATTTTGGTCTCTACGTACTTGAAAATTTTCCTAAAATTTCGATTAAGAAACTTGACACATTCTCTCTATTCATCTCTATTGATCTTGTTTTCAAATTTGCACAAAGTTTGATACTAGGATTTATACAGTTTATGTAAAGGAATTAACTGTAATAATTAAAATTAAATTACGTAGAAATAAAATTTGTAAAAGATCTGCGAGGTGTACTAAGTGCTTCAACGAAAATGAAATATCGGGAAAAAATTAGTTCCTACCTAATTCCACAATTTGGTGATCTGCCTTAATGTGTATTCTAATGACGTAAGCTACGTGTATTTATGTGTAGATATGCGAACATTTGCATCAAAAATTTATGGCCCTCAGCGTGTCTGACAAGTCAAGCAATTTGGAATCACTAATATTTCTTACACAATTTACGACACTGTACACTAATTTTCTAAATGCTCGAAAAGTTTTTCTCCCCAGACAGGGAGGATGGCGCAGTTCGTATTGGGTAGTAGAAAATTGTAGGCTAGCAGCGGAATGGCAGTGGAATGGAATGGAATTCACACAAGTAATATTATTGTTCGTTAATTTTGTTGAACTGCTGAGGGTTTCTAGACTGTTTGTAATAAATGCAATTGCATGATATGTAGCAACGATTTGAGGAGAATAATTTATTCATTTAGTTATGAGAAAATTAATTTTGTTAATTGTATGATAAAAGGAAGTAATGATATCGTCGTTATCGGTTTGCTACCGGCTTTCATTAAAACTGATGAATTAAATATTTTGAAATTTCCTGTTCTGCTTGATTACATTAAACTTATGTTGACATCACCCAACTAGTACGGCTCTTAATACCCCAGAAACCCCTTTAGAGCAGATGACCTTCGGAATTTCAACTAAAATAGAAAAAATAAGTTTCGTGTACTCATTAGCGTTATTTTTATCGTGAGCAAAAACCATAACCGAAACCAAGTAGATAAAAGAAAGATAACAAATGGTCAGCACTATTGGGGCCGTACGTTCAGGCCGCACAAAAGAGGTCATCACGCCAGGAACCGTCGATGAAATCCATATAATGGTATTGTCCAACAGGAGAATCAAAGCGTGAAAGTTAGCTGAGGCTGTGCGCATATCAACTGAGTATGCACATCCCATTTTACATGAATATTTTGACTTGAAGAATAGAAGAAGAAGAAAATAGGATAATTAATATAGCCCCACGGTAGAGAAGCATTGCCAATTGAAAATTTGGTTCTATTCCAAGTGAAACCAGTTTCTCCAAAGCAAAATTGGAATACATTCACAGTAGACGTACATTTGAAACAGAACAAAATAACGTGCAAGATTGCAAATTAAAAAATTAAGATAAATTTGAATTTAAAACTCAAATTAAAAGATGCGGCAAGTACTGTCTCACGTCGTTCACACCGTTCTTTTCATGTACCCTTCACCACAAGCTTCGCTCATAGAATCCCAAATTTCGATTCCACGGTCTCAAAAATGACTAGAAAGACACCAAGCAGGGATAAAATATCCTATGGAATACTAAGAAACCTACCTGGTATCCTCAAAATACGACTCGTGAATTTTTACAATGAAATTTTCAGTATCGGAATCTATCCCCATGAATGCAAAACTCCTATAAGAGCCTGGTTTATAAGGTCGAAAAACACAATTTTTTTTTCGTTTTAAGCGATTCTTAATATATTTCAGAATATTCACACAAAGTTACAGAGCCTAATTCTCAATATTTCCGTAGATACAAAGCCAAAGGTAGGCGAGCGTTAGGTAGTTACGCTGTGACCGGACAGCTATAGTACAAACTTTATCTTCTTTTCTCGACTTTTCATTTTTATGATTTCTTTGAATTGGCGTACATGAATGAAAAAAACGAATGAACCTTTTGAAATGAATCATAGCTTGTTCCCTTCAGTATTAAATTCTCTTCTTTTCGAACTAACAAAATAGATACAAAATTTTTTTCAAGATTTTTATACCAAGTTGAAGTGAATTTTTTTTTATAGAAAGGAATTTTTTTCTTTAAAACCTCCAAAAAGTTGAAATTTTGGAATTTCTCTCAGTTTTCTTAGTTCATCTAGAATAAAAAATCATGATAATTAGAAATCCATTTGAATTTTTTGCTCTAGATAATAATTACGAGCTGTATCTTGTACGCCAGTTGGAAACTCCAGCGTTGCAGCGCTCTACTAATTTCTATGTTAAACATTTTTTTCAACTTATTTTAACCAGTACAAAAATTTTTTATACTTTTTAAATGTTCATTAAAAGATAGAAAAAACTTTGCAGTGCTAAATTAATGTTTTCCTTAAAAAAAATCGCAAAGAGATGCAATTTTTAGACCTCATAAACCAGGCTCCCCCTTAATTGTCTCTATTCCCAAACCCAATAAACCCTCTACCCTCTACGAACTTTAGAACTACCTCCTTACTGCTTTGCAAATCCAAACTCCTTGAGAAGATTATTTCCCTCCGCATTCTGTGGTTCACTAAAGCCAAGGGACTTCTTAGTCGCCTCTAATTTGGCTTTCAAAAAGAAATAGGTGTGAACGGGTCGCATTTATGTTTTGATTTAAATAATTTAATTATATTAAGAATGCAAATATTATCGTTTAATTTTGAAAAACTACCATTTTTTCTTATTCTCCATGCTTATCACATTTTGTATGAGTACTGCTAACTAAACTGAAATCTAAGCTGAGAAAGCAAATAAGCGTCATTCCATTTTATTTTACCAAGCCTAAGCTATTATTTGGTTGATTTTTGATGCTGTTGCACTTCTTGGACGTCAACTCCATGGTTCGTCCTCAACGATTATAAGAGAATGTATAACTATGTATATAACCCTTTGCTGTGCAGTTACAAATGAAAGATCAGATTTCTTTGACAATTTTACTATTTTTTATGAATTTCTGTTGCCGTTAAATAAATAAATAAAATAAATAATTTTGGCTCTTTCCATTGCAAAAAAATACACTGGAACGTTATTTAGTAATGAGTTGTGAGCAAAGAAGGAATTGCTAGATCGAAAAAAAATATCTGTGTGTTAAATTGAAAGATGAGAAATTAAAATGGCAAATTAATTTTCATTCCCTGTCGCGATCAATAATTCCTCTAGTTAATTTTTTTCTACATTTAGCGCAGAGATTCCATTGAATAACAACTTTCCTTTTCTCGCTCCGATGATAATTGATGAGTCACCAATGCATTAATTCCACCACAAATACACAATTTTGCTCATTCACAACACAATTGAAGCGGAGTAAATTCTATTATTGAACACAGTAACCGTTGCTTATCGCTTTGTGAAAATTTATTTATTCTACAAAGACTTTAGAAATACATTTGATCAACTTGGCGTTAAGAAATTTCAAACTACTGCATAAAATGGCCGACTGCGCTGTAAAAAACATTCATAACCTCAGAGTTGAATCATTTGAATACAAATCACAGAAAAGCACAGACTTCTAGGCTTCGACAATCATTATGAAAAAGTGAGTGGACAAATTTCACAATGCCGTATATTTTAATTTTATTTTATTATGCATACAAATTGAGTAGTTTTTGACATAGAATATTTGATTTAATTCTGTTGGCTGTGCCTAGAAATGCAAAACTTAATTAACGATCTAAGCAAAAATGTCGAATATAAAATATTCTCTTTTGTAGCTAAAATACTTCCATTACTTTTATGACTTATGAGCAAAATATGTAGTACTAAAAGAATTTGTCTTAGAAACACAAAGCGATATATTCTACTTCTTTTCAAATCTATGTCAGTTTATGTATCATTACTATACAATTGATTGCCTTTGTAAATTTCCAAAAGTCGCTCAATGCTATTACCATTTTTTATTACCCAAGTGTCGACATTTGATGAAGCAAGAAAACAAACTAAGAAGTCAAATAAGTAGTTGTTTTACAAGTCAAATAACTGTAAAAGAAATAAAAATGCGAAAACATAACAACCGCAAAATACCTCTGGCTTTTCGCAAGTGATAAAATCGCTCACTTTGCCAGGCTAAAGTACGAGAGGCGGCCGATTAGTGTCCGCGACAAGCTATGGCACCATACCAAAGAAAACTGAAACTTCCCAAAATTCGGATTGATTGTGATTCAATTCCTTGTTAAAAGGAAAATGCGCCGAAAGAAATTTTTGAAGAAATGTCATTGTTTCTTGAGGATTCTGCAACATCAAACGTTAAAATATAGATTCGGCATATTCAACAACGAAGAGAGACCTGAAAACCACCTCTCGTGCAAGTCGCCCTGTAACATTTATGACTGAAGAGAATATCCAAAAGATTCGAAAGTTAGTGTTGGTCGATTGAAGAAATAAATTATGTCAGATGACAGAAGAATTGCAGATTTGCCAAGATTGAAATTGGCGGCCCCCCTAGCCGAGTGGGTTGGAGCGTGCCTACCATTCGGAGTATGTAGGTTCAAATTTCCGTGAAACACCAAAATGAAGAAAAAGTTTTTTCTAATAGCGGTCGCCCCTCGACAGGCAATGACAAATATCCGAGTGTATTTCGGCCATGAAAAAGCTCCTCATAAAAAATATCTGCCATTCGAAGTCGACTTAATGTCCCTCCATTTTTGGAATAACAACAAGACGCACGCTACAATTAAGAGAAGGAACTCAGCCTAAGACCTACAGCAGTATAAGCGCCAATTATTTATCTATTTATTTTTAAAGAAATAATTGAAAAAATGTGTGCGTTCAAAGGAGAAAAATCGTCGTTAAAAAGTATGCCTATGATTTGTGCAGTAAAAGGGAAATTTTATTAATGGACTAGTGGACCCGACAGACTTCGTTCTGTCGAATAAATTTTGAATGTGGCAGTTTATATATCGACCTTAAGAAATTTTTACTCTGCTGACCCTCACACACCGCCCTATCATCATGGTGACGGTTCTGTTCAGGAGAATTAAAGAAAAGGGTCAGGTCGGGTGGCCTAAGTATCTTCGCTTCCACGAACTTTGGCCACCCTTTTGGGACGCACAAAAAACCCCGACTGGGATGTTTGCCAGAGGGCTTCAAACTAAGAGGGGAACTTAAGATTCAAACCTGAGTGAAAAATAATCTAAAGGGAACCCAAAGGTGACAAATATTTATAAAGTGGGTGCTTCAATGACAAAACATAGAGATAATTAATTATTGATTATTATTATTATTAACATAGGGTTAATAACCGATATAATAAAGAATAATGAAATAAAACGTATATAAGTATTTTCATCTTTTGGTATTCTTAAAATATGTTTGGATTTGTTCAGCCCTGCATGATTATTCTTAGAATTTACATAATTATTTTTATTTATTATTTGTGAGTGAAATCATTCCTTAACTCGTTCTGAAACTAAAACAAAAGAAGGAATATTGCGAGGCCAATCAAATCTATAGCTCTTACATTTTTTGACTTCTCAATTTGGTCGGGTTCACGATATTATCACTTTTGTGTAACGCATTAGATCCTCCAACGCGAACACGCACACAAACGAACGCGCAATATTTGTATGGGAAAAAGAAAAGGGATATTTTAGGGTTTTCCCGGAAATTATACGAATTTTTCTCGCCGTAAAAACCTTCCTTGGACTTCAAGAAACATTTTAAAAAAGAATTGTTAAGATTGGTCCATGCGTTGTTGACTTATGCGCTTACCAACACATTTTGCGATTCATTTTCATATAATAGATTACTTCTCTAAAGGGACTAAAATGAACGACGAGTGTCGTCTTAATTTTCTGTGTCAGGCAGGATAGGCAGCCATAGACAATAGGCATGGCAGGTTAGCATGGATTGCTCATTTCAGAAACACACCACTCTGGTTCTGAGGAGTACCTTAAGAGCTAAAAAATTCACAGCAATTTACTACCCTACGCTACACTTCCAAATTTAAAACGTGGGAACGAATTCCTTCAGAGATGCGGCGCTGAATAATGGCAATGTATTCACGAAGTAAAAAGTGTACCTCACTTTAGGGGAAGAGCACTGAAAAATAAAAAAATATGAAACCGTACTCTCCACTCATTAAATGTCTTAGGACGCGCACTTATCAGTCACCCCTTGTGCGTACACAAAGCAGTTACAGCAGCAGCAATAAATTGGCTTAACAAAAAGCGAAAAGGATGCCAACGCAGCAGCAGATCACTATCTATGCAAATAACATGCGCGCCATATTTTCAATCAAAACTACACCACTCACCCACACATAGACACGGCACAACGATAAAAGAGGAAAAATGTACCCATTCGATTTTATTGAAAGCTTAAGCGGCCTGTTAGCTTTGGCATATAACGGCATATAAGCAACCAATAAGCACAAATACGAGTTTGTTTATCTTTGTAGAAGAAACCAAAGGCATCTGTTTCTGTATATGCACGTGTGCGTATAGCTATACGCTAATGTTATTAAATATGTAGCGCCCGAATGACAGGCTGACAAGACTACCTACATCCGCACATGCAAAGCAAAACAACACCAACAAACTTAATAATAAAGCTATGCCGTTAAGGACTAAAAATAAAATGCGCAGCTGAGGCTCAGCGGGCGAAGGCAAAAGGTAAAGGTATGGAGTATTTAATGATTATATGGCACAACAAATTGAATAACAAGCTAACTTGCATGGGCATGTGTGCGACATGTGTATATTTTCTGTTAAGGGTTTTCCTCTGAGGGCAGAATTAACTTAAAAAATAAAGGGGGAAGTAGGTATTATGCAAGAATTTCAAGCAACATCGTTCTTTGTTATTTCGCTAAGTGGATCAGATAAACAATGCTTTTCCGAGCTCTTATATTTCAATTATCCCCATCGATTGAAAATTTCTATAGCAACTCTTAAAATCTTTCGAGCCAATTATGTGAAAATATTCTTGAAATGCAAAAAACTCATTAAAAGGAGGAGAGTCTGAGCAAATTTAGCCGCGACCACAAAATAAGATCACTAAGGAAAATATTAGGAGTGTATGTGACTAATTTAAAAAATGTTGGGTCCTTTGTGTAAATACTTTTATGTTTAAGCCTATTTTACTATTTTATGCCATTAGTTTCAGTTTTAAAAGGTTTACCCCACTAACGGCAAGAAGTAAGCTTTTAAATGATGTTAAGAAGCGACAAATTAAAATTTTGCAGGAAATTGGCATGTCAAATAGAATAATTCGCCATCAACCCAATCGATCGGAGAAATTTGTGAGATATTTTTTGTAATTAGGCGAAAGAATGGCATTCCTCCCAAAAAATGTATTAGAAATAGGTGGGGCAAAATTAATCACCCTATCAGAAGATTTATAATTATTGCAAAAGGCGTCAACACATCAATCATGTTTGCCACTTTTGAACTAGGCAACAAGGGAGTGCGTTAAGATAAAAATAAGATCTCCCTTAGGTGGGTGAAATGGTTGAAGTACCAGTCTGGCACTTCCCAAGTATCACTAAAGCACCGTTTTTATACCTTTATGAGACCTCGAACAGGCAGTCAGAGCTGTGGATGTAATGGAGAAAATTGATAGGATTTGGGTTGGCACACTACCCCAGGCTGTCGAAGAAAGGAGCACGAAGTGACCTTAATCGTCTAGCTATCAAACTGGGATATTTACAGAGAAAGTACTCAACAGCCTCCTTCTCTCACGGGTCTCTACAGCTTCTGCAATGGGGGTTAAATGGTAAACCTAGCGTTTACGCTTGTGTGCTAATCGTTAAATGATTTGCAAACACAGCTACGAGTTTGGAAATTGAATGGGGTGGATTCCCCAGGACTTTACGAGATCTGCGTCTATTGTACTGGGGCCAAAGAGTTTTCGAAATATCACATGAAGAAATGGAGCTCCTTCTGTTTTGCGTATTCCTGAGAAATAAGTTGTCCATTTCCTCTTTAACAACAGTGAAGGGGATGCCGATGTCTGGGTAGGTGAATTCTGAGACCAGTTCAGTCAACCTCTTCCTGGCAAGCTCATCAGCAATTTCATTTTCAGCTAAGTTCCTATATCCGTGGAACGTTGATCAGAGAAATGCTACCTGCACACCCAAGATATGTGATCTCATTCTTATAGGAGCTGACTAGTTTGGATCTGCACCATACCGTCATCAGAGCCTTGATTGCGGTTTGATTTGAGAAAAAAGTTGTAATATCTCACAAGCTCCCTAGCAGGATCGCAAACACTTCAGCCTGAAAAACACAAGCAGTATTTGGCAGTTTTACATAAATTCATAAATTGGCTGATTTAGATAAAACTCCTGTTCCGACTCCCGATTCCATCTTGACGCCACTAGCGAAGACAGAGGTAACAGCTTCGGTGCAAATTTCCCTTCGTTCCAATCTTGCCTACATGGAAAGATTGCGCGGGCACGACTTCAGACTCTACCTATAAATATTACCCATGTCCCATGTCTTTTAACATAATTGCACTTTGCGTAGCGATGGAAATAAGGTAAAAGTCGATAGGAAGAAAGTGCAAAACGACATTTAGGGCAGCACTGCGGCAAGTGCCACATGAATGTTGTCAGGCAGCATTTGTCGTTTCGATGGGAAAGTTTGACATATTTTACCATAAATGCATTCACAACATTTCGATGTGATTGCTACATTCGTGTTTTTTACAGTGGCTTTAAAAATGCAGAAAGAAAGTCAAATTAACCCTAGAATCAGTCTCATCAGATTTTTTTCACAATTTTCGTCGTGGTCTAACAAGAAAAGATTTCATCGTCGAATTAAATCATTAAACACCAAGCAAGCACATTATTTTAGCATCGACAAAGCTCATTTAATGAATTATATCGCAGTTGCTACCCGCTCAGCGATGAATTCCATGAAGGCCGTGCAATATCAGTCTCTTTGCCAGGAGATATCGATTCTGTAAGCGAAATAATTGAGCTTGATCGGCATGCCATATACCGTGTGATTAGAGTGGTCAATGGTATGACTAGCACCAGTAAAATTTTGCATGGTCACCTTGTGGTGAAAATGGTGTATTCGTGTTGGATCTCGAACAAAGTAAAACGACAACGGTCAAAGTTTTTCGAAAAATGGTTCCAACGAAAGCAAAAGTGCTTGAAAAACAGTAAAACCGTTTTAACCACCAATATTTATTTTTTCATTTTTCCAGAACGCCCGATGCTCCTATAACAGTTAAACGAAAAATAAAATAATAATACATAGTATGAGAAATTCATCGTTTTTCACTTGAGCAAAGTTGAAAAAGGTTAAGAAGAAAATTGAATAATCAACTAAGAATGTTAGAATAATCAGATTTAGATTTGATTAAACTAAAAGATATAAAATTTATCTGTTTTCAGTCAAAATCGATGTTATTCTAGCACCTCTAAGTTGAAATTAGGTCTCCCCCAATTCTGAAGTTAACTGATATAGCTTTTGGAAATACACTGCAACCAAATGGAGGGGATTGTCTACATCCAGAGCAAACGTCGACTTGCTGTTCAAAGGCTCACTGCCTCCTCGACGCGATAAATCACAAGCCAAATAATTAATAACATTTTGGTAATGCCATTTTACAATTTTAAATTAAAATCACTTATTCTTATTTTATCGCTTAATTTAACGACACCAGAATTTTGTGGTTTAGTTTGGATAATCGGCTTGTTAACCAAAGCAGCTGATTTTCTTTTTTGTTTTTTTTATTAATGAAATGGGGTACCAAAAAGTAAAATCGTTAAAAGTGTGGTTAAGGAAAGATAATATGCGAATAGCCTTAGAAGGTGTTAGTGCATTCCACTAGTGATAAGCTCAAAAGAGCTACGAGAATATTTTAAGTAATGGAAGCCACCTCTTAGCATTCTGAACAGAAATTACATTAAATTGCCTTAACTTTCCGTACCAATTGAAGATACATTAGAGAAATATGTATGTTGGTATGCATACACCTGAAAAAAGAGAAAGACATCTGTGGTTTGAAATTTATCGTTTGGCAAAGGAAAAATAGTAAAACGCCCACTTTTCGAAATGAAATGGAATCGTGTTGTTTTTGGAAACTAAACTGAAGAAAAATATACACGCATGCACACGGATATGTATGTATGTATGTAGGAGTATTTACTCGCTTGCATGCATATAAAATGCATACACAACAAAAGCGTTACGAAGAACCACCCGAAATAAACAATAACACAAAAAAGAGGAATTCAAAGACATGGAATATCAATGAACTCAACCGAAAAACATCTGTTGCTTTTTCGAGTTTATTTAGTTACAATTTAGCTGATTGGATGTTTTCCACCGCACATTTTCCACATAAAGCTGACGACCACAGCAGCAGAGCAGCAATTGGCAGCGGAAAGTAAATAAATAAAAGTGAAACAATTTGGTGTGGAAAAAAATACGCGCGAAAAAACTAATAATTATTTGAAAGCGGAAAACAAATGAGATTAGTGAACAAATTTATTGTGTCCAGACATACTTATATACATGCATACATATTTTTGTAGCTGAATTATTTACTTTTCTGAAATTAATACTCATTTAATTTTTCCATAGGATTTTCTGAAACCTTTCCGGTTGCAGTACAATTAATGGAAACTTTATCATTTGGTTATAAATTTAACGGTAATACTGTGCGTCCAAAGGTTTTTAAATAAACAAAAGGCAAATGCAATAAATTTCCTATAAAACAAAATTAATTTTAGCATTTTTAAATACTATTAAATAGTTTGTTAGAGCAAATTAGATGCTGATTGAAAGTGCTGATTATTTTAAATAAATTTCACCTCAATTATATGAAAATATTTAAGAAAACCTTCCTATGTAAGATAACGAATATTTTTTCGAAAATTTCATTGGTCTTATACGCTGCGCAGAATGGGCTATTACAGAGTGGTGAGATGTAGAGTGTTTGTGATGTATATTTATTATTTTTATAGACATGGTAACTCTAGAATCGGAGACAGGATATTAGTTAATGCGCTACAGAAATTTAGATTAGATTTAGATTTAATGGAGCACTTCGATCTTACGGCCTTTTGCGCCCTCTACTCATCACAGCAGCTCATCCAGATCCCTTATTAAGCATAAGATAGAGCTGAGTTGGACTGAGCATATTGAACTTTCTTCCGGCTGCAAATGGCCGAGATGTCTCAACCTTCTCCGCACTATAGGAGAAGGTGCATTGTAGTCTCCTGCGGTTGGTCGCAGCAGCGACAAGAGTCAGTGAACCATATCCCGATCATGTGGTGATGACTGTGCAGCCTGTAATGGCCTGTGAGAATGCCCGTGAGCATTCTGAGTTTATCCTTGGGGAGGGCTATGCGTTTTTTAAACCTCTTTTGGCTGATCTAAAGCTAGCACCTCTGTTCTCATTGATGGCTCCGAGATGAAATCGAGAGTCATTACAGGAGTTTTCTCTAAATCAGCCAATTTATCTATTTCCTTAAAATTGCCGAAAACTGCTAGTGCTTTTCAGTCAGAAGTCTCGATCCCGCAAGCATACAAAATTCATGGGGAACGTGGGAGCGAGGCAGATATTAACATTTTTTCCGATAGTTAAACCGCGATCAAAGCACTAACAACGCCATGGAATAGATCCAAACTAGTTGACTACTATAAAAAGGAGATCACATCTCTTGGGTGTACAGGTAGCATTTCTCTGATCTGCGTTCCAGGATATAGGAACTTAGATGAAAAGGAAATTGCTGATGAACTTGTCAGGAAGAGGTTGACTGAAGAGGTCTCAGAATTCATTTACCCAGACATCGGCATTCCCATTCCATAGCACAAAGGAAAAGCGCAGCAGAGAAAGAGCTCTATTTCTTCTTGTGATATTTCGAAAACTCTTTGGCCCCATTACAAAAGACGCAGGTCGCATAAAGTCGTGGGGAGTCCACCCCATTCAATTTTCAAACTCGTAGCTGTGTGTACAAGCCATTTAATGAGTGGCACGTAAGCGGAAAAGCGAGGCTTACCATTAAACCCCCGTTGCAGAAGCTGTAGGGACCCGTCACAGAATGAGGCTGTTAAGAACTTTCTCAGCAAATGTTCGGATTTGACAGCTAGACGAGTAAGGTCACTGGGTGCTCCTTTCTTCGACAGCCTGGGGTAGTGTGCCAACCTAAATCCCAATAATCTTCTCCATTACACCAACAGCACTGACTGTTTGTTCGAGGTCTCACAAAGGTATCAAAATGAGGCTTTAGTGCTATTTGGGAAGTGCCAGAGTGGTACTTCAACAATTTCACCGACCTACCAACGATATTTGTGAAAGAAAACGATGGGAAATGAGAAAAATAGGGCTTTACACACTCAGGAGTGCTAACAAGTGCTATCAGGACTCTGAGAATCTCTCTGTATTTCGTTTTTATACCATTTGTACACATTTTTTCATAGGCTGGAAAATATTAAACTAAACTGAGTCGACTGTGTGTTACGGCCAGTTTTAGTAATATTTGATTTGGCCATAATTCGTGGTTATGACATTTAACATGCACGACTCACTTTTCATTCCTTAAGTCAAATGTTATATTAAAAGATACAGGTATGAAATATATCTAAGAACGTAGACTGAGTACCTTCAAATGCGTTTCATTTATTTTCTTTGCCGGCGGCTTTGTGTATTCATTCACTTGTAATAAAACTAACATTTTTCCACTCGACTACTGCTTTGCCCAATAAATTCTTATTAGAAATTTAGTCATACATCTACTAAGCCAAATTTCTAGTCTGCTAACTCAAGCAGTGAGTTAATATTTCTATGGAGCTACTTGAGATTCTTGAAAGCTACACCTTTTCACACACATTTTATACGTCCATACATAAATAATTGCTTTCGGTGTGGCAACGATCAGCCCATCTTCAAATTCCTTGCAACAAATCATAAAAAAATCAGCACTTAGCATTTATGCCAAAGGTAGAAAGCGAAAACCTTGACTGCATAGATGTCAGTCTATCCAGAGGAGATGAAGTATTCCGCAAAAACCAAAGCAGCTTTCTTTAGATCTCTTTACGCCTGTTTTACTATGAGAATATACCAACAAATACGAATACAAATACATACACTCATGCAATATAACACCTTTGAGAGCTCCGCTCTTACCACAAGCGTAGCTGCTACGGCTGCATTTTATTTTCAAACTCAAGTTGACTTTTACGCTACTTGCTTGTCAGTGTTGTGTGTGCATGGGTGTATGTGTGTGTGTGTGTGTGTGAAGGCGTAGGTAATGTGTGCTTGACCGATTTTTGAAATGTGACACCTCCTTACATTCCCCTCGGCCTTCTTACCGAGTACATCTGCAAGAGGATGTGCAAGCAAATAGTTGTGTAAGTGTGTGTGCATATGCTTGTCTGTTTCTTCCACCGTTTTCTTCAACTGTCGCTTCAAGCCACTTCAGCTGACTTTTCAAAACAAAAAGTGAAAGAAGTAAAAATTAGATACAAGATATAATGTTATGGAAGCATAAAAGTTTTCCTTTCTACCTTCAAGCTTATTTGTTGGCGGAAATATACTCGTACAATATTTCCTAGTTTTTCTCTTTTCCCATTATACTTGCATTGCTACTTTGGTGGCACTTTTGTGCCAGCTGCCGCATGTCAGTACAATTCCAGTAGGGAATTCGACGCGAAATGCTCTAAGCGTATAAACTATCACTCGTTGAGAAAGCACCTACTATAGTTCGATATATCGTGCACGTGCAATGACATTGTTAGTGGCCTATGTGAATTATCTTTTAAAAATTCACAATCACAACTTCCCAGGAATCCCTCCATGTGGTTGCGAGCCTCAGTGAGCTTTCCCATCATGTAAATGACCTGACTTTTGCTTCTTACTAAAAGAGATATATTGCGCAAAGCTTGCTGAGGTACTTTGTATTTTAAAGCTTTTTAAAAATCTTATCACATTCTGGGGCTTATTGTTCCACAATTTATATGGATGCACGGCAATGCCACCAAGGTGGTGCAGCTCTTTTCTGCCAAGTTAAGGACATATACAAGGTATGTGTTTTGAATTTTCAATGACATTCCAAAGAACCGGCAAATGATGGTCCCAATTTTTATTAGGCGGTATCCCAGGCTACAGTGACCTATAAAGTAACCAGTTAGAAAGTTAGAAGTAAAATTAGTAGGTTATCAGAAATTCCTCTGTCCGCCGATACGAATTGTTTCGCTTGTCGCTGGCCGTTGAATGAATTTCCTTTTCTCCCACTTTCTAAGAAATTCCTTGGTGTGACGCTTTAAAAGTCCACAGAAAGACTTAGAACCAATTAGAGGCATTTCTACTCCTCTTTTAGCTAGATGGCCCTTCATATATTTTATATTCAGGAACCCCACTTTTTAATACTGTGTGGAAGTTCCTTAAGAAATAGAGAAGGATCAGACAGTTATATATCATTTTTTAGATGATGATAATTGATTGAATCGCTTTGGACGCTGTCTGTCTATCTAAAAGTATGTAAATATGGGTTCCTCTCATTTTCCTATGGAGACATTCCCTCATACATATCTCAATGGGGTGTAGTTCTACCTGGAATATTTCTGAGTAAAAATCTATTTTTTTGCATTTATTCCCATAGATTCTCGCCCCGGTTCTACCATCTTTTAATTTCGGCCCATCAGTAAGCCCTATCTGGGAGACAAGTTTGAAGATGATAGAACTATTTTTTCAGGTCGTGCGTTCATTAATAAGTACTTGAAACCTCCAGAAAAGAACGAGTTTAAGTGTTAATGTATCAACCATATAAAGAACAGGAGTATGTCGGCAGTCTTCTCAGATCTTCAAATATCCTTTCATATCTCCACGTTTTAGATCGCAGATATCTTTTAATCTTAAAGCGCTCAAAAAGACCTAATTTTACAGTTTAAATGGGAAACGGCAGTATGCATAAGAGCTCACTTAATGCGTTGAGCATTCTTCGATAAGTAAGTTTAACATTTATATAGATCAGTTTAACATTAAAAGATCAAAAACGTTCACCACTAACCCGAATATTTATTCTTTCTAAAAAGATAAGTTTCATTGAAGAATATGCAATGGCACATTTTTTTATTAATTTTTTAAAAGTAACCAGCCGATGATCCACCTATTGCCCAAGTATTTCTGAGAAGCTGAAAGAATCTTCACTTCGGTCTTCTTGCTCAATGTCAAATTCGAAGTAGTTAAACTGTAGTGAATCTGGTGATTTTTATACGACATTGCCTTATTGAGAAACGGATCATCTTGACATTCACGCCAGCCATCATCCAGCCAAAAAGCGAATGCATCTCCGCTTTGGGAATACCTAGAAGTATGCCACGATTTAAAAAGTAGCTGCTATATTAGCTTCTAAAAGCAACTTCCTACTGTCTCTTATATCGCATATTAGTGCATTCATATATTCTCGTGACTGGCCGTCTGTATCTCCTCTCGAGCAAGCAATGGCAAAAACTAATTTCACATGAAACAGATGCACACAAACCAGCTGCCAGTCACAGCACATCTGCAAGCGAACTCACTTTCAAACATCCTTGCACGCACACACACACACACACACACACATACATTTCTATTTTATGCTATTATTTTTATGCCGTATAAGCGCACATTTATAAATTAAGACTTGAGTGTGAATCCTGTTCTTGCAAAGCGGATGGTATGGACAGCGCGTGTATATATTTGAAATACAAAAACAAAAACAAACACAGAAGAAACATGGAATTGCGCTTGCGAGCTATGAGCTGAGAAACTCATAAAGGTGTTTGCATCTGCTGGTAAGTATTAAGTATTGCAATGGAATTTATTTATGTTTTCACTGCTTGCACACAAACACACGCAAACGAAATTGTGTAGAACTAAATGATGTTAATAATGACGTTGTCGTGCTAGAATGCTTCACGCACAATTCAATCTTTATTTAATAGGACTATGAATAAGTTCGTGCGGTTTTTTTTCGAAATTTGAAACTTTATTGACGTAAAATGGTTACAAATTTAATATTCAAAATATTGTCCATCGCTTACTACTACTTTTTCCCATCTTTCTGGCAATTCACGGATTCCCTTTGTGAAAAATTCGGTCGGTTTTGCCGCAATCCACGAATCGATCCATTTTTTGACTTCATCGTAATTACGGAAGTGCTGGTCAGCCAGGCCATGTTGCATCGATCGGAAGAGATAGTAATCGGATGGCGCAAGGTCTGGACTATACGGCGGGTGGGGTAGGACATCCCATTTGAGCGTTTCTAAGTATGTTTTGACCACTTGTGCAACATGTGGCCGAGCATTGTCATGTTGCAAAATAACTTTGTCGTGTCTATCGGCGTATTGCGGCCGTTTTTCTCGCAGTGCTCGGCTCAAACGCATCAATTGTCGTCGGTAGACATCCCCCGTAATCGTTTCATTCGGTTTCAGTAGCTCATAATACACAACACCCAGCTGGTCCCACCAGATACACAGCATAACCTTCAGGCCATGAATATTCTGCGCCGACGTCGATGTTGAAGCATGGCCAGGGTATCCATACGTTGCCCGACGTTTTGGATTGTCGTAATGGACCCACTTTTCATCGCCAGTCACAATTCGATGCAAAAAACCCTTTCTTTTGTGCCGTTGAAGCAGTTGTTCGCATGCCATAAAACGGCGTTCAACGTCTCTTGGCTTCAATTCATACGGCACCCAATGGCCTACCTTTCGGATCATTCCCATGGCTTTTAAACGTTTGGAAATGGTTGATTGATCAACTCCCAAAGTTTTTGCAACCTCTTCTTGCGTTTGAGCCGGATCTTGATCGAGCAATTCCTCCAATTCGGTATCCATGAACTTTGGCGGCGCACCCTCGCGTTCTTCGTCTTCCAAGCCAAAATCACCACTTTTAAAGCGTGCAAACCACTTCTGGCACGTTCGCTCAGATAGAGCATGCTCACCATAAACTTCCACCAAGATACGATGACTTTCGGCTGCTTTTTTCTTCATATTAAAATAATGAAGAAGAATTCCCCGCAAAAACACATTATTTGGCACGAAATTCGACATTTTCAAGTGTGGTAAAAATATTGTTGTTTACGCTTCAAATAAAAAACTTATACTGACGTTTGTGCCTTACGACAGTAGCTCTCCAATGAATGTTTGGAAATGTGGATCGATGGAATAATAATCAAGTTACGCCATCTGTTGTAAAACCGACCGAAACGAACTTATTCATAGTCCTATTACAAGCAAAGTGTTGCTTTGGTGCCACAAACTTTACATTCCACTTTACGAGAGGCCACTTTGGCAAGGTGTTAAATCATAACGCTGAAATGTGATAAGATAAATAAGATAATTTCCTTTTTTTTATATACATAGCTAGAATAAAAAACCGTTTCTTCTAGTCTGTTTCATATCCATTGAATATAATAATGGCAACGTTGCAAAGTTGAAACTTCGGTTAAATGAGCACCTCGTGGCAAATCTCTTGCAAGTCAGCTATTCATCAATTATCAAAACTAGAAACAAGAAAATGCCGAGGATAAATAGACAAGATAAGTCAATTAATAAACAAGTTTGTGTAGGGAAGTCACTTGCGTATTTATTTTGTGAAAATAACAGTTTTAAAATAAATTTAATTTTACTGTATTTATGGTTAATGGTAAAGGGTTAAGGTATGGCCCTTTAGCCCTGCGACCATATTGATCTACTGTGCACCGTATGCTGTCTATTGACTGTTAAGTATGCTTATGAATTGTACCAGCTCCTTCTAAGGGAGTGATTGGAGGTCTTCATCTGTAAGCATGAACTTGTTTAAAAACCTTTTCCTTCTATGCGTCAACCCCGGACATTCGATGATGAGATGTTCTATAGACTCCTCATCTTCGCAGCAAAATCTGCTGGTGCTGGTGTTTGTTATGCCTAATTTATGTAGGTGTTTGTTGCAGGTGAAGTGACCCGTGAGGGCGCCTGTGAGTGTGCGGATGCTCTTTTTGTTTAACGTGAGGGCCATGTTAGCTCTTTTAGCGTTGAAACTTAGGAACTTTTTGGAGTGTCTAAGACCCTCTACGTTGTTCTAATGCAGATTTAATAGAGTTTTGGCCCAGTATTTTACTTTTTGTTTTAGGTTGTTTTTGTTGAATCCGAACATGGGACTAGGTCCGATGAAGTTTACATCTGCCCCTTTTTTGGCTTGAAAGTCTGCCTTTTCGTTGCCGTCATATCCCTCATGACCTGGTACCCAAATTAATGAGGCATTGTTTTTGGATGCCAGGTTATTGAGTGCCTTGTGGCATTCTAAGAGAGTTTTTGAGTTGTAGGTATAGCTATCTAAAGCTTTTAGAACTGATTGGCTGTCCGAGAGTAATTTGATCTTTACTCTCTTGTGGTTTCTACGTCAAATTTCTAGACCAGAATACCCTCTTAAAAAAAATTCCATGGGGAGATAATTTGTGTACTCCTACTTCAACCTTTTCCATTTGATTATCTAATAATAAAGCTAATAGGTTCGAACTTTGAGGTTTTTTTTAATTTCTTTTTGGTGTGGTGGTAGTGTTTTGTGCCCTAGAAGTTGAAGCAAAAGAACAAGATGAACTAACTAGGTCCTCTGGAGTTGTTGATGGAAATGCCGACGGACTGACTAATGGTTTTTAAGTAAGCTCGTGGATGCTCCGTAATCAATATATCAATTATAACACGTTTGTGGACTGATAGATGGCCAGCGGGTAAAAAAAACAAATGTTTGGAAAACAATTTCTTTTTTTTTTTGTCATGTTTAAAACAATTATTCACAGTGCTGTTTTTAGAAAGGTGGCAACTCTATCCACATATCTTCCTCTTAATTTAAGAGTTTAAAAAAGCGCGCCAGTCGTTTCTTTCTCGTGCTAACCGGCGCCATTTGGACACACCAAGTGAAGCCAAGTCCTTCTCCACCTGATTTTTCCAACGCTGAGGAGGCCTTCCTTTTCTTCTTCTACCACCAGCTGTATCTATTCGGACAACATGACCCAGCCAGCGTAGCCGCTTCATCTTTAATCGCTGCGCTATGTCTTTGTCGTAGTAAAGTTCATACAGCTCATCGTTCCATCGCCGTTGCCAACGTCCAAGGTCCAAAAATCTAGCGCAGAATCTTTCTCTCAAACACTCCAAGCGTCGCCTCATCGGATGTTTTCACCGTCCACGCTTCTGCGCTACCCATATATCATGTTTTGTATATTTTTAAGTACTTGTAATAATTTAGTTATTGTAATATTTTAGTTTTTCAACTAAGTGGCAACGCTATTTTCTTAAACATTTTCATACGTAAACCTTTGACTTATCGTTCTCGACAATTAAAGAAAAACTATCGAAATTGGTCACGCACAAACCAACTCACTGGTTTCATGTAGCTCACGGCAGCAGGCATTTTCAAGCTCGTCTTCGGCTCAGTGCAACTGAGCTCATCCCAAATATTTGTGCTCGTGAAACTTTGATGGAGGTAAATTCCATTTCGCATATGACACGAGTGTCTGTAGTACCTTCTGTTACAATCTTTAAAACTTGCAATCATGCATACAAACATACCTCGTAATATTACACTAATTTTAACGTCTAGTAAAATGAGTTCATAAAAACGAGGGCGAAAGAGCACAAAACTTGACAACATTCTATTACCAGCCTGTCTGCGAACACACCGACGCACGCGTGCATAGCAAACCACTTACTTCAGGGATATTTTCGCGCAATTTGCACTGAAAGCAAGCACTTCTCATCCACAGCTGCAGCCGCAGCAGGCAAGCACACCAACGCGCGTCGACGAAAGTGTGTCACCGTGATTTTTCATAATTTTTTCACACCTAAAACTTTTTTGCCATTTTCCTATTTTATCCGTCCCTTTTTCTTCCTTTCTTTGCTATTTGTCAGTGCTGACCTTCACCGCCGTCATAAATATTTTTGCGCACAGCAAATAGCGAAAGTAAATGGCTTAAAATGCGGTCAGTGCAATTCACTCCATGGCTCTTCAGTCAAATTGGGGAAAGCCGACTTTTTTTTGTCTTCAGTGGTAAAATATTTCAAATAAGTTGTTCTAAGCAGATTTTTGAGGCAATTTTCGCAATTTATTTATTTACTTTATTTTGACTTTAAAGCTTAGAAAATGGATACAATAAAAAAAAGACTGTAAATCAGCTGGTAAGATGCCAATCTGGCTTTGCTTTGTCAGCACCATAACCATAAACATCACCGCTCTTCACCAGTGCAGCACAACAACAATGCGTCTGCCTAAATCGGTGTCTAGCGCAGACTGGCGAGCAGCGCGCAAAGTTCTCGACTTGTCTTTTGTCGATTGGCAATCAGCCAAATAGAAATTCGTCTCATTTCCGCATCTATGAAAGTCGTCGCCGTGCCTTGCCATCGCTATTTTATTTTCTAGGCTTTACTTCGCTTTGCATTTGTCGCCACTTTTCACAAGCTGTGACATTTTAATCCTTTGAAACATATGAAAAATGTAGCCATTGGGGGTTTCAGCTTTTTTCAATTTTAATGATTGATGGTTTGGGGTCTACTTTCAATGAGTTTGCAGGCAATAAAGAAATTTTAGATTATGTTTACATTTGTGCTTCTAATGCCTAATTTCAGAAATAGAATCGCATTTACTAATGAACTGATTTGCAATTAACTAATGATTGCCTTACTCAAAAACCAGACCATCCAATTATTATGTAAAGTCGGCCGCTGAGTCCTAGTTTCTAGTGTCTAGAGAATCCGTTAACCGATAAAAAAGATTGGCTTGTCACCGATAAAAAAGATGACAAGCCAATCTTTTTTATCGGTAAACGGATTCTCTAGACACTAGAAACTAGGACTGAGGTTTTAGGTAACTAAATATTCCAAACTTAATTTTCGCATTATTTTCGTTAACTTAAACAATTCGAGGATTTTTAGAAATGTATTCAAAAAATGTTTGGAAAATATGAAAATTTTTGTTTAATATAATACGAATTATATGTATAATGTGATAAAACGATTTTTCAAATTTTTTCTTAACCATTTTTTAAAACTAAAATATCTAGAAAAAACATAAAGCGTAAATGAGAAAACCTCTCAAATAAATAAAAATTCTTCGTAAGTGAATAAAAATACTAATTTTTGCATATGACGCCTTAAGATATTATTACTGGGTTTTCCTAGTGACAAATTACTTAGGAAATATGCTTTGATTATAAAACGTCTATGATATTTTTGTCGACGAACTACTTGTACATTAGGGCGGGTCGATTTAAAAATCGCTCATTTCTCTGTGAAAATCGTATTCTAGGGATCAAAATAAGAAACTTTGCCGAAGGAACCATACCTCTAAAACGAATTCTGATGTCCCCCAATTTAAAAATATCACCATTTTTGGCCTTTACATGAAAAAATCAGCTAAATGGCTATGTTTTTTCTTTATTTTTATTTATTTATTGTATAATAATATTTATTATTTATTTATAATAATATCTATTTTTTCTCTTAAGAAATTTATTTAGTCAGAACATATGTAAATGAAAAAATTAATTTAAGTGAGCTATAGAAAAAAACTAAAAAGTTCGACCCAAATTGGGGGACATCAGAATTCGTTTTAGAGGTATGGTTCCTTCGGCAAAGTTTCTTATTTTGATCCCTAGAATATGATTTTCACAGAGCAATGGGCGATTTGTTTGCCTCCCCACAAATCTACCCTAATATACGTACATATATTTTCTTCATTTATAACAGTACTTCTTTCCTGATGGTAGAATAAAAGGAAGTCGGTCTGAAAATTAATCCGAAAAAAACTAATCTAAAAGAACTAAATCCGAATTCCAGCATTCAAAACGTTAACAACTTCACCTACCTGTAACTGAACCTATAGACGAAGGTGCAGCAGACGACATACAAAGCAGAATCGCAAAAACTCGAAACGCGTTTGCGCAGCTGAACAAAATATGGAATTTTACATCGATTCCCACACATACAACTTTGCGAATTTTCAACTCAAAGGTAAAGCTCATGAGAGACTCGATCGCAAATAACTGCAAGTTTTCTCGACAAATGTTTAAAACATTTATTGTGGACCCGAAAGGATCCCACAGAAACATGCAGATAAGCACTCGAATAGAACCCGCGAAGCAGTAGAAAAAAAGAACGTTCTAAGTGCACTTGGAAACGAGCACGCGAAAAAAGTTAGGGCAGCAGGGAAATTTAAAAAAAAAATTACAGTAATCGCTAAGGATTGTAACGGTTGGAAGCGCTTTGTAGAGGTCCTATCTCCCACCGAGGTTGACATGAATTGCAAATAAGAAGACTCACAAGTTGCATGTACGAAGTGTGTTCAAAAAGTATCGCGAGTTTTGTGTTTTTTCAAAAATTATTTATTTATGTGCCAACTATTATTATTTTTTTATTTTGTTCCGCTCCTCCTTGGATGCCGCCTTTATCTCGTCAATCGTAGCGTAGCGTCGTCCTTTCATGGGCCTCTTCAGTTTCAAGAACAAGAAAAAGTCACACGGGGCCAGATCTGGGGAATACGGTGGCTGCGTCATCATTAGTGTGTTGTTTTTGGCCAAAAAGTCGCGCACAAGTAACGATGTGTAAGCAGGGGCGTTATCGTGATGCAAGAGCCAATTTTTGTTCTTTCACAAATCCGGGCGTTTCTGGCGGATTGCTTCGCGCAAATTACGCATAACTTGCAGATAATATTCCTTATAGACCGTTTTATCCTGTGGTAATAACTCATGATGTACAACGCCGCTGCAATCCAATAAAACGGTAAGCAAAACTTTTACATTCGACCGAACTTGGCGCACTTTTTTCGGTCTTGGTTCATGCGGAAGCTTCCATTGAGCTGACTGAGCTTTGGTTTTCACGTCATAACCATAAACCCACGAATTGTCACCAGTTATGACCCTCTGGAGCAAATTTGGTTCGTCTCGAACAGAGTCCAACATCTCATTAGCCATGCTCATGCGATGCTGCTTTTAGTCGAAATTGAGCAGTTTCGGTTCTCATTTGCGGCGACCCGTCTCATGCCCAAATCATTGAAAAAAATCTAATGGCACGAGCCAATCGATATGTCTAGGTCCTCAGCAACTTCTCTAACGGTGATTCGACGATTGGCAAATACCATTTTCTTCACTTCATCAATTCTTTCGTCTGATGTTGAAGTGCCCTGGCGTTCGACACGCTTTTCGTCGTTCAAATCTTCTCGGTATTCTGAGAACATTTTGCATTACCGATAAACGTTGCTTTGGTGCGAAGTAGCTTCGCTGTATGACACAGTCAACATTCGGAATGCATTCCCGCACTTAATATCGTTTTTCACACAAAATTTGATACAGGTTCTATGATCCATCTTTTTGAATAGGTAAAAATCGAAGACGAGCCGAAACACGTGCAAGCAAAGCAGCTGTCAATAATTAATTGAACATTCAAAATGGCCGAACTCGTCGGCATGAGTGAGAGACATGAGTACCAACATATCGCCACAAAAAAATCGAAATTCGAATATGCGTAACGGAAAATTCAAAATTCGCGATACTTTTTGAACGCACCTCGTATGTACATTAGAGTAGCTCACCTAACAAGTTGCGGTTTTCCACCGAAATGTCATGTTTTATTATATTTCTGCTAAAATATTTCGACAAAATATTAAGATTTTTGTGAGAAATATAAAGCTCCAAAAATCTATTTTGCTTCATAAATAAAATATAATAAGTTCCTAAAAATATTTCTTCCAAAAAACTGCCTCAGAGGATAGAAGAGTTTAAGCTGAAAATTCTGTAAATATCGTTTAAAAGTCTTATCAACGGAAACAAAATAGCAATTTTTTATGCCATTTTTGACTCTTTCGGGAATAAATGTTTAAGGAAAGCTTTAGTAACTCAACTAAATATGTATCGATTTCGACTTTCAAAACTTCGTGGGGAAGGTATTTTCTCACACTATCAATTTCACTTTTTCGACCCTATGAATCATACCATCATCTAAATTATCCCCATCAAATATTAATAGGTCAAGCTGGGGAAATGATGATGAAGTAAGGACATTTTCCACACTACTATGTAGTTTCACTACCATTACACAAAAAAAAAACTAAAAACCTGGTTCTTCAACATCTCTAAACTCGTCTTTCCTTCATTATTATATTTTCTGTTATTAATGACATTTAGTACTTTTTTAATTTTTAATACAATATAAAAAACATTCCTATGCAACATAGTAAATCTATTGAACACAAATACGAATTTAGTTTTAAAATGTATGCATTAATGATAAGCAAATTGAAAACGAAAACGTATGTATCCACAGAACCTCCGATGATGCAACTCCTTTCCTAAAGCTCATGAACGATATTTACAATGCTAAAAACCAATAATACTCGTAACTAATAAGCTATCCGGTAATGCATAGAGTTACTCTGAGTAACACCAAAACATTTTAAAGCTCGATTTAAAGCCTTGCTGGGCGGATTTGCAAAGCCAATAACCAAATTTCGTTGGTCCATCACTTACATACTCTAATTAAGGCGATATAAATTTAAATCTAAAACTCAAAGCTGCTCAAACTCGGCATAAAGAAAAATTGCTCAATATTAAAACAATAACAGACAAGACTAAGCCTTCAAAACGCACACATTTTTTTACTGTATTTCTTTGACTACTTTCACCCAGTTTCTCCTTTTAAAACTATTTTTTTCTATATTCCCTTATTTGCGCTTTTACTTTGATGAGTTCCAAAGTTGGCCACTTAAGCAATTCACTTGGTTTTGAATGATTTCAAGCACACATTAGCCACATACATCACAACACATTTTCTAGCAGACTAATCAGCTCACGTCCGCATAGTTAACGCGATTGGAATAATTTAATCCGTTCACTTAGCCCGGACTAAGCAGTGAGCTTGGCACGCAAAGTCGCCATTTCCGACAAACACTGCTAACTTTGATGAACGCAAAAGACGGGCAATCAGCAGAACGAAGAAGAAAACGAAGAGGCGTGAGAACTGCGCCATTAGATCAAGAAAGGGCAAATACGCTAGGTAATAACTAAGGTAAATACCATGAAGAGGGCATGAAGCACCAGGGCAATTGGCTGCAGTATTTGAGCAAATATTTCAAATGTAACAAGAAAAGCGAAACAAAAAAGTATGCAAAGGAATTTTTAAATAAAAAATTAAAGGCAAGGAGAAAAGTGCACTTCAATGTGGCCTGGCGGACTATGGCCCAGTTTCTTACATTTAGGCGTCTCTCTTTATTTTGTACCACAAATGCAAGTGCTTAGAGTTTTGGCAGTTTTTGAGTGGCAAATATATACTCCAAATTATCAATAGCGTTGGGATCGAGATATTTCTAAAAATCGCATTTCCGGGCGATTCGGTTTACACTTAAAATATATTGAGCATTTTTCACACAAAATTGAACCCCTTTCTGACACATCTTTGATTTGATTGTAACGTTTTTACGGCTTCTTAGCACAAAAAGGGACAGGTGCGCATTTGATTATGTTGTTTTTTTTATATTTTTGCAAATGCAAATATTTTTTAGCTTAGTAATTTTCATTACTAAAAGCTCGTTCCGTGATAGATGAAATTGATAAAAATCGCCTGAAACATTCTGTGTGTTAATAGTAGTAGAAATTTGTTTTTTTTTATTTTTATTAATAATAAATTTATCGTTTTTAAAATCTTTGGGTTTTCAACTGCAAAATAAAATTAAACATAAGCTCATAGTCGCAGTAGAATCGGAGCTATGAACTTTTGAAAATGAGACTACACGACCCATCATCTATATAAAGCGAGTCGCAATATACATACATTGGAAAGTTTGAACCATATACACAATTTTTTGGTTTAAACTAATTTTCATAATTTTTTATTAAAATATATTTCATTCTATAATAAGAAATACATAAATTCAAGTATCAAACTTTGTGCACAATTTTTAAGCATTCATCCGATTTCCACCACAATTTCACACTCTTTATTCAGAGTTTTAAGAAAATTTTTGAGTACGCAGCCTTTTTAATTCTAATCCAATTTACTATAAGTGCATGTTTGAACTGATTAAAAGTTCTCGATGATTCCTTATTATTTTTCTTACTTCACGGTATTACGCTTTCGCTCCATAAAATGAATGCCCGATAATTTAAAATATATACATATACAAAAAACCAACACAATACTCGAATTCAAACCACATTTTATTTTTGGTTGATATACATAGATTAAAATCAAAAATGAGAAGGTCAATTCTTGTCCACATTGTTTACCAAAGAGAGACCCATATGCGGATTACGTGAAGTAAAATAGTTTAAAGTGAAATGGCTGCCTTACAAACAAAGACATACTTTGGTAACACAAGAAATATTCAATTCGATTGAAAATGTTTGGGTAGAATTATAAGACGAGTAGAAATAAGCGGCTGTCACAAATCAACCCGTTCGGCGATAAAATGTCAGAGCGCATCATCTGCGAATGTGCAGTCCCTCAACCCGTACTCACTCACCCAGTATGCATTAGAAGTCACCAACTATGCCATATCATAGGTCGGTGTGCACTACGGCCCTATAAAATTTCATCCACCAGTGAATTGAATTTCCTGAGTAAGCACTAAATAATATTTTTGTTTTTGGCTTACTGGGGCTACTACAAGTGACGTTAATGCAACAACCAAGATTTTTTATGTTGATACGCCTGCTTTAGCGGCATAGTAAAAGAGATTTCTGCTAGCTTATTTACAAAATGTGGACCCAAAAGCATTTGTAGTTGGCCATTTTCTATCCAGGCTTGACTTCTGTTGGAAACAATATATTCTATTGTATTATCCTTCAAGTTCAAAGAAGAGATCAAAGTCGCAACTTTTAGGTTGAAAACCTATTAATAACGCCCGACTACAGCGGCATACTGTACTTTGACTGCAGCAAAAGCTACCTCGGATATTTAGCTGCCATTTTACTTTCTTGCTAAAAAAATTCTGAGTATCAGTTTCTGGTTAAAGACTGACCGATACCAGATACCAGACTCCGATCGCCAGAAGGACTTCCATTTAAAGCTCTCTCAATTCAGAAATGGATTCAGAAGTTTCGCAAAGGCTACTTCTATTAGAATACATTTTTTTAAATTAATATTTCATCTCAACACTGAGCTTCGAACTCGGCCCACCGATTGCCTTTCATACACAATCCCACTCAGCTAAGGCAGCCACCAGGAACTTTGTTGAACTAATGAAAGCAAACCAAAATGCAGTCATCGGTGCGGCCGGCCACAGCAAAGCTGAACTACGCTAACATGCAAACGTGAAGCAATTAAAATGCAATGTAAGGACAAACACAATTTCCTGCATAATATTCTAAAGTCAGAGGGGTTAAGGTAGCACAAAGTAGCTGCAGGCTTAAAGCAGCCTTAAATGCTCAAACAATGGAGAATATAATTAATGCCTTAACATGTATGCGGCCAATTAGTGCAACAATGATTTAATACCTAACGCTGTGGCGGCAAATTACCACATAAGTAGTAGTGTATTTGTAGTAGACTGTGTCATTTGGCGCACTCGTGGTCGCCATGGCGTATGATGAACATGCCGCCATAAATTACCACCGGGTACTGAGCAAGCAATTGAAAGTTACTAAAATTTTCTTTGCTTTAAATTACAAATATAAAAATCCGTTAAGCCAAACTTGAACTCATTCAAAATGTCTATGCGAAATTTAAAATGTAATTCTTAAAAGATCAAAGGCCGGCACAAACCGGGGCGACGCAGCCGCGTGCGAAAAGTCATTAGATTTTTTTCCCCTAACGACGGTCATATATTTTCGCGCGCTAACATTAACGCACTACTAAACAAGTTAAAAACTTCAACGGATTGATGCGAAAAAACTGTCTGTGAAGTACAACTACAAAAAGAACAACTTTCGCTGCGCACACAACTGCACACTCAGCATTACCCAGCAACTGAGGGTTGAGTGCAACGGCAAGTTAATGTCCTTGAAGAAAAGTTGCCAGCATTAAACTGACTTTACATATGTACATATACATAAGAGTATATGCAAGCATATGTATGTAAGTGTGCAAGTGGTGACTGGTCATAAAAACATAACGCCGGAAGAGCTCGTGCGTAATCAGGCCGGCCAGCTTGGGCAACTGGGTCGTCTCCGTAAATGTTTGAAGCCTTTCTCTTCGGCATAGTTATTTATTTTTATCTTTCTTTTTTGTGTTTAACTTTATTTTTGTTGCATTAGTGTGAGCCTACCAACTATTTAACCATCCAACATCGTGCAATAAAGGGCGAGTTATCCTTGAGCTACAAAACTGACATTTGAGAAAATTTCAAACATAAGCCCATACTATTTATACACTTACTCATAGCCACACATATACCCACACACATACGTACATAGTTGAATCTCCGCATACTCTCTTCAGCTAGTAAATACTGTTTTTCTGATGCTGCTGGCTGAAGGATTATAAAGTGTAGGCATGTTTCATAGTTTAAGTCTCTGTACACACGGGCATATGCTTGCATGTGTGTGAATGTAAGAAAAAATTAAATGTGTAAGAAAAAAATAGACTTCTCCTTTTATTGTTGCTGGGCCGTGGAGCAAATTTAGGGGCTCTAGGCCCCAATTTTGAACTTTAAGAATTGAGGGTGAAGATAAAGAGGCTTGCTTTTGGGTCATCCTGGTATACACATTTTAAATGTATGCATATAGTAGTGGACCTCCCAAGGTCATGTCTATAAATATTGAATCTACATTACAAACCAACTGCTAAGAAGGCAGCTACGATGGATGCGCTGTTACTTTAGTGTGACCTTAAAATCTTTACTTTTTAAAGAACTTCACTCAAAGGTTGGCGTCACGAGGAGCTTTATCATAGCAGAAATGGTGTACCATTCCTGGAGGTAACAGTTTTAGTACAATGTTAGGTTAGGTTATGGTGGCAGTCGTTCTATACGACCAACTCACTTAGTCCTTACAGGTCCATTGAACCGGGAACCTCATTTACTCTTCTTCGTAGTACTATTTTGTGGTTCTCATGAAGCGCAGGACCGGTCCCTTCTTCACGCCAGACAGTTCTGTAAGATAATTGAAAAAGTATCTATCTAGAAAACCTGCTATGATTTTAGCTGGAGAATGGCAAAAGAATTGCTCAACTGTTTCTCCCTCTTCCTCTTCCTCATCTCTACACCTTCCACAATATTGACGGAAGAAAACCCCTGATCTCAAGGAATGCCTGCCAAATAGGCAATGACGGGTTATACAAGTCAAGATCTTCGAAGCAATCTCTCTTAAAGGGCTAAGCAGTATTTTAGTATTTTTCTTATTCATTTGCGAACACGACAGTTACGCACATGTCTTCATCTCCCGTGCCCTATTATATATATATATATATATAGGGTTTTTCAGTAAGAGCGCTTCAACTTTTGAACTTTTTTGAATAAAACACAAACGGTTCGACTTTTTTAACTAATTTTTTTTTTTATTATCGAGTTTGAACATATACATTTAAGTATGAAATTCGATTTCTTTTGCATGACCACTGCGTGCACGTTTTACGAAGTCCAATCGTTGAACCCAATTTTCGACCACTCTCTTGCATAAATCGGCCGAAATTCCAGCAATTTCGCGTTCAATATTGGCTCTGAGCTCATAAATCGTCGCCGGCTTGTTACTGTAGACCAATGACTTCACATAACCCCAAAACGGGACGGCTTGTTAAATGGACCGTAAAATGGCCGTAATGCTCTTAAAGTAGCAGCAACAGAACGATTATTTTCATAAAAAATTTGCACGATTTGCAATCGTTGCTCAAGTGTGTAGCGTTCCATGATGAAATGTATACTAATGAAGTTTACAAATGACAAGCGAAAAATAAAAAATATTGCGTCGTTGGTCCTCCCTATCGGAAAAAAGTTGAAGCGCACCTATTGAACAACCCTATATATATATATAATTGGCGCGCACACCCTTTTTCGGTGTTTGTCCGAGCTCTTCCTCCTTTTTGTGGTCTGCGTCTTGATGTTGTTCCACAATTGGAGGGACCTACAGTTTCAAGCCGACTCCAAACGGTAGATCTTTTTACGAGAAGCTTTTGCATGGCAGAAATACACTCGAAGGTTTGCCATTGCCTGCCGAGGAGCGACCGCTATTAGAAAAATGTTTTTCTTAATTTTGGTGTTTCACCGAGATTCGAACCAACGTTCTCTCTGTGAATTCCAAATGTTAATCACGCACCAACCCATTCGGCTACGGCGGCCGCCTATTGGTCTATGATTAATTTGCTCATGGCCATAGGTATCCCAATGGTACTTCTATCGCTGAGGAGTTGAAACTACTCTTCTTTGGCTTTCTTGGCTAGCTCATCGGCTTCAGAACTTCCGATTAGAAAAAAAATGTTCTTCATTTTGGTTTGGCCAACAGCTACTACTGTCCAGAGAATCAAAATTAAGCACTTTATTTGTCACCTTAGTCTCTAAATTACCAAAAAAGTAATCAAAAATCGATGACTCAGGATAAGTTATTTGCTCTCGGAATAAAAATGATCCCGAGATAGTTTCATGAAATTATTTCAGAATGAACGCCAAAAAGTGCACCCAAAAATTAAAATTAGGATGATATTATTTCACCCTAGTAGGTAGGGGGGTTAGATGGCAAGAGTACCATGAGTACAGTATAAGTGGCAATAGAGTGCTAGGTTGACACCATGATCTAGACCACTACCTGCAAAAAGTTGCAAACCTTAAAGGGAGAAAAACCATCTACAGCCATCAAGTGATGTTGATGGAGTGGAAGAGAGAAACGGATCTAGGCTGGAGAACTGCCTCAGGCTATCCCTGAAAGACAAAGATATTTATGTCTCTCTGCCAATAGTGATCCCTAAGTATTTTGCACGACAGCAAAATCACGAAGACCGCAGCTTAAAAAACACTAGTAGTTTTCGGCAGTTTAAAGAAGACAGAAATATTGGCTGAACCAGAGAAAGCCCCTGGCTGAAAGGCCATTTCGGCAGATTTCCCTTTCTGGTAAGCATGCAGGGGTGCAGATAATTTGGTTTCAGAGTGCTCTCATATGTGATAGACACTGGCATGATACCATCAATACCTGAAGGTTTGAACGGGGAAGAGCTTTCGATTGCCCAGTTGATTCTGTTGACAGACACAAGTCAGTTTTGAACCATCTAACCATAGCGCACAAGTCGTTTTTTATATACCTCAAAAATACGAAAATAACATCTACGACAATCCGTATTTCCAAAGCACGCCTTCTCTGCCGTTGCACCCAGATACCCCACCGAGCACAATGAAGCACCTGATACATAAACTTGCTTACACGTGCATTTATATGTTTATATACTTCATCAATCATGCCGAATTCCGTATCACGAAAATCATACGCACATTAAGATTTACCTCCGAGTATACATACTATTAAGTTACCCACGTATATATGTAAATATGTAACTATGAATATGTGGGGCCCCCACATTGCGAGAAACGCCGTCGAAATGTAGCGATTCGTGTTTGCTTTACCCCAATTTTAATGTTTAATGTGAAATGTTGCACTCAAAGACGACGAATGAGTCTGCCAACGAGTTCACACACACACACACCCCCATCCCTTTACTCACACTAACTTTCTTCTTTTATGAAATGCCTATAAGGGAAAATTCGAACAAGAACCTCAGAGTAAATGCGCTCAAACGAGCTTTAAGCGAACGCCTGGAATGCTTTAGAAACAAAGGAAAAAACACTAGAAAAAAAATTGAGAAAATAAAAAAGGAATGTGCGCACTTGGTACAAAAGTAAATGGAAAAAAATGTGAAAAGTGAAAACTTTTGGGAAAAGCCAAAATGATCTGAAAACGATAACAAAACGAAAAAAATAGTGCAATACAAAAACACAAATTTCAAAACAAAACGAAAATAAAATGAGCGACAAGTTAGCTGTACGAAAATGTGTTTCAAACGTGAATTTTTGCGAAAAAAGTGCTATGAAAATAAAGAAAACGCACAGCAAAGTTCAAAAGAATTCCTTAAATTTTATTTTTAGTTGCTACGAAAAGAAAGTGCGCACACAATAAAAAAGGAAAATCCATAGTCCAGATTTTTCTAAATTTTTGTTAGCGCTCGTGCGTATGGAAATAAAACGGAAGATTACTTTTAAGTTACAAAAGCCGCAAATCGATTGCGCTTTAGCGGAAATATATTTTCTGCTTCTTTGATGCTGAATAATAAAAACGTGGTTCACTAGCTTACTTCCTATATTTGTTGTTGTTTCACGTTTTATTGAAAAATTTCTAGCATACTTTGCGTATATAAGTACATATGCGCGCTTAGTTAGCCGTCGCATTGATTTACTTTTTAGAGCAAAGCCAACAGCCAAAAGCTGAGAGTTTAAAACAAAGTCTACAGGGCGTATGAGCGATTTTTGGTATATTGTATTAGATAGCACACAGTAGTTGATAACAATAAACCGAAATTGTCATACTTCGTATAAATGCTAAGTATTTTGTTTCGGTTTCGAAAGTATGCATATACAAAAATTGATAATATTTGTCTGTCGTATTTTAAACGTCATTATATAATTAATATTTTGAGGCTTCCTCCGTAATATTTCGAAAACAGCTGAACCGATTTGAAAATACCTCCAACAATTTCATTTTGATTGCTTTGATAAAATTTTTGAACATTTTTATGCAGAGTTTTTAAACTTAAGCACTTTTATCATTAATTTATGTGATTTTTTTGGAAAAAAATTGAAACCAATTTTTATTTTATTTAGGAAAACTTCAAAAGTTTTGGTATTTTTATTCTGTGAACTCAAGGCCGGATTAGCAATATAACCACAAATTAAACCATTGCTTACATTTATTTGTTTTACTTATATGTCAATATTTCAAGCTTATTAAGAAGTCTTATTAAGCCCTGCTTGACTCGGCACAACTAAAAATTCCTAAAAATAAAATTAGAAATTCTAAATATTTATAGGCCATTAAAACAGTTGTTTTGGACCAACTAAAATCAATACCTGAAAAAACTAACTTAATTCATAAAAAAAAAAATCGATTTTTCAAGATGTTATCGCGTAAATATTTATATTTTACCTTAATATTTTAGTAGAAATCTTAAAATAAAAGAAAATTTCCTTCCGAAAACCACAACTTATAGCATTTGTTTGGGCTGTGCCAAGCTCACAAACGTCAGAGAATTTCAAGTACCGAATCACAATTTAAAATCATTCCTTACAATGCAAAAGCGTTCCATTTTTCGCAAATTTCGAGAAACAACCCCAAAAGTTCTCTGCAATGCCACACATTCCAAACAAGATAGCTGCAGCATAAAAAAGGACATTTACAACAACAAAGTGAAGTGTCCTAAAAAATAGTTTTTAAGCAGCTGCGCACGCACGTGGAATATACTGGGTGAACAATATGAAGTGTTGCCTTTTCAAAACACCATAACTTTTTGTGTGAAATTAGTTTTTATTGATTTCAAAGACAAAATTGTTCAAAAATGATTATTGTACAATTTGCATATATTCACTTTAGCTCGATATGACCACCTTTTGCCTTGACTATAGCCTTCAAACGGTCAAAAAATGAGCTGCATGCTGCACGAATGTGATCTGGAGGTATTTTAGCCCATTCTCGTATAATCGCTCTTTTCAGCGCATCCATGCTGGCATATTTTTTAGTCCTCACTTTACCTTCTAAAATGGACCAGATGGAATAGTCCATCGGATTTGCGTCTGGTGAATTCGAAAGCCATTGTGTGGACGGAATGAAGTGGGGAACATGATTTTTTAACCATTCTTGGTTCACACGAGCTTTATGAGACGGTGCCGAGTCCACGACTCTAAAGCAGCTTCTAATACATTTTCCCGATAATAAGTCGCATTCACTTTGACCCCAGGCTCGATAAAAACGATTGAAGAGCGTCCATCAGCGGTCAGTGCGGCCCAAACCATTACTTGCGATGGGAAATTGATTCGAGTGGCCATACCTAGGCTCAAATTCTCGAATGAGCGTTCGGTTAAGTAATAACGATCATTTTTAGTGTTTATGAACTGCTCAATTAGGAAATTTTTTTCATCAGAGAACACAATGTTAGGAAATTCGCCACGTTCGTGCAAGCGCAACAACTCCTTTGCTCTTTCGCACCGAACTTTTTTTTGCTGTGGTGAAAGATCGTGTGATTTTTGGAACTTGTAAGCCTTGACTTTGAGCTCATTTTTGAATATGCATCGAATGCTGTCTTGCGATATTTTCAGTTCTTTGGCCATTTTTCTGCCTCTTTGACGTGGATTTCGTTCAAGTCGAGCCTTCACTTTCCGAACCATTTCTGGTGTTGTTGCGGTTTTTTTTGATCCACCTTCATAGCGTTTTGCAATGCTGCCAGTATCATTGTAACGTTTCATAGTGCGGTACACAAATATTTTATTCACTTTGAGGTGACTGAGCCCACGAACAATGGCTGGTTGTGATTTTCCAGCCAAATATAACGCAATCACGTTTGAAATCCATACCATAAAAGAAAAAAGTTCAACAAAACTGAGACGCAAATGCTTTTGATGGCTGATAAACCACATATTGAACTATCATTAGAACAATTTTGTCATGAGCTGTTTTACACATAAAAGCAGTGTGAAGTTGGTAACACCCTGTCGTTCACCCTGTACATGCACTGTATAAAAAGTGAGTGTCACAGTAAACCAAACCATTTTTTTAAAGCTTACTCTGTGCGCTAAGTTTTTATTGAATTTTAACTCCCAGTCTATAAAACACAGAGTCTATAAAACACAGTATAACTATTAGTCATCGATTTTTTTTAAAGAATACAAAATTTTTGCAAAGCTGAAAACTAAAAAATATTGCGTCTTTAAATTTGTCTTATTTCGGATATTCAGATTTTTAGCTCTTCAATTCAAGCAGATTGGAAGATCTTTTTTGTTTTTCCAGCGGCCGCTGTACCCGAATGGATTGGTGCGTGACTACCATTCGGAGTGCGTAGGCTCGAATCTCCGTTCTTGAAACTACAAAAAAAAGGTTTTTTCTAACATCAGTCGCCGTCCAAGACAACGATAATCTTCCGAGTGTATTTCTGTGCTGAAAAAGGCGATTATTTGTGCAGAAATATCAATACGCACCAAAAAGTACGAGGAGCTTGGCCAAGTACCAAATAAAGAGTGTAAGCGGCATATTTGGCTTTAACTTCCCGAAACCTTTATTTATTTTTTGCTCTCTCTGAAATAATACATGGTTGACTACAATTTAACTCTTAATTTAACTTAAAGTCGCTATATAAATCACACCAATTTAGAAATCTCTAATTTTCTCAAGTTCGTTCGTTGATAAGGTTCGCTATGAACCATCATCCGCATCAGACGGCGTTGAAAAAATGTTGCAACACGCAAAAGACCCATAGGAACGTTCTTACAATATCCGATCTGCAAAATTTATTCAACAAGTGCAACCAACCGATCATTGACGAGGGCCCTCTAAAATCAATGAGGGCCTTTACGAGGGAGCTTAATATTTCTGATTGTCTTATCCGACGAGTTGTTCATGAAGAGCTCCAGTTAAGGTACGACGTTGTGTCGGAGCAAATTTGATAACAGCGAGTTATCCAATCAAAGCATCTTCTAAACATAATTAAGCACCCTGAAGCACCTGAGGTGTTATGGTTTTTATCTAACGAAAAAATTTTAACAAAGACAAAAATACCAACCCCAAAATTTACCAAGGTGACAGATGTATATGGGCCAATCCTAAAGAGTTTCCTGTTGTCATGTATACGAAGTCTCCAGGCACTGTTATGATTTTAGGTGTTATGAGCAACAAAGGATATGCCACTTCTTTACTCAAAGATTTTTATTGAATTCGGTTGCATATGGCAATTAGAGGTTCGAGGTACATTAGTGAAACCCACGATCGAAAGTGTAAGCGGTGACAGTCCATACATCTTTCAGCAAGACCCCGCTCCTTCGCACAAAGCGATGGTGACACAAGATTGGATGGCTGCACACTTTCATAACCAGATAATTTCACACCTTTATCTCCTGGATTACTACGTATGGGACCTAGTTAAGCGCGAAACCAATAGGCGTCCTTATTACACCATTTCTTCCCTGAGAGCAGCAATTAATATCGTTATGGTGAATATTAAGCATTTGATACGGACCCGGAACGTGGAGGTTACTGCAGCTAATGGAAGTTTTATTCAATCATTTTTTAGATATGTAACAATTTATTCTTGTGTAAATCGTGACATTTCATAAAATGTTGTTCAAAATAAAAGGTAGTGAGTTTTACTCTCAAGTTGTCCTCAAAATGTTTGGGGAAAAAGAAATCAATTATGAGGCTGTAGTGATGAATATCTCGAAAGTATCGGTCAAACAGTTTAAAGTTTTTACTCGTTGCCAAGGTGGCATTTCACACCAAAAATGTCTATGGCTGTTTTTTGGTTTTCGCATTCAGTTGTGAGTTACAGGGCGTTAACAATGGAAGTCAAGAAAGAGAAAATTCGGTACATTTTACAAATTTTCTTTGATAAAGACGAAAATGCAAACCAAGGCGCTGAAATTCTGGATGGTCTTTATGGTTTGAATGCCGTAACAGCTAATTACGTGCAATTGTGGATTCATCGATTCCGTTCAGAAATTTTGCACGCTAAATACCTGTAAATTGTATATAAAATCACAGAAATTGTCGCAGTCGACCGGATTGCTAATATTCGTAGCATCGCCCAGGAGGTAAATATCGACCATAAAACAATTTTAAACCATTTGCGCAAAAATTGTACGCTATAATAATGGATTTCGTTTTCCTTATGAGTCCATCAGGACAGTGGTTTGACTAAACGAATACACAGTAACCGATAAACAATTTTTGGCCGCGTTCAAAAATGCCGTCAATTTGTAACACCACAGGGAACTGAGACCTTCTTGGCTTTGGGTTTGCTTTGGTTTTCCTTTGTTACCATCGTTAATCCTCAGCACTGGACCATTCGTATGCAGATTGAAGATTAATTTATACGTGGAACTTTAAAAAAATTTCTTAATTTAACAAGAAATTATCTATAAAGTTGTGGAAGAAAGCGACAATACTTGTCTTTCCAGAGCAACGAACAACTGGCACAAAGCAATACAACAAAACAAAAAACAAAGCACATGAAAGAGAACTAAGCCTTCAAAAAGGCGAACATAGAAATAAATGAACGTTGCCGGAAGTGAAATAAGACATTCGTTGAGAAGAATAACTGCATAACTGGAAGTATCAGGAGGTATTGTGTTTGGTGATGAAATATGTAACACGAGAAACAAAAGTGGCAATTGAAATCGCAGAAGTGGCAAATGATACAAACACACACGCACGCACACACTTGCACACACACATTCAATTGCAGCGAACAAAAGGTAAAACGAACAGACTTGTGCCGCAAGGCAGTTAAATGAGCAATAGGAAGGCTGAACCGTGGCGCGGCGTAAGTAAAGTGAAGGGAGTGGAATTATATTGTGCGCCACAATACTTTCCAACAACACAATAGGACTGGACGGGGAACGGCGAATGCTCACGAAAGGAGTCCCACAGCACACTGACTATTCAAGTAGGAACATATGGGTGTATGTGTGTGTGTGCATGCAACTCAACAGGTGCAATCGATGTAATACACCAGCGGCGTGTGGGCATACATATACGTGTGTGTGTGTGTGTGTGAATGTGTAGGTATACCGGGGCTGCTGACGAGTAGCAGCATACAAATAACACTTTTACTGCAATATATTGTTGTTGCTATTTCTCAAATCACACTTTTTTCTCTTTTCCACTCAACGTAACACTTTTGCCGTTGTAAGCAGCTGATTGCCACACAATGTGTGCAGCGCAAAATATGTTGAAACTATTTCTAACGCCATCAAGTAGGCGAGAAGCCTTGCACGGCATAACTTCGATATAGACAAAGCTACTTAAATATGAGAAACTATTTTCATAAAACTTTATTTATTGCCAGTCATGCGATTGCTAGAGACAGGTAGCCAAAGGCTTCGCCTCGGAACTTAGTGAAAGTATCAAATCATCTTTAGATGAATGCTTGTTGAGCTGATAAAAAAAATGAGAGTAGCCACTTTTTTTCTTGTTATAGTCCCATTAGCATTATTGTTTTTTAGCATTTATTAGGTCGCTTGGTCGGGTTCTCTTTAGACGTCTTTTTGTGATGAAAACCGAAATTTGCCTCTTCAAAATATCAGAATTTCTTAGTAGCAAATGCACATAAAATTTTAAGCATTTAGAAAACTCCAATTTTTTTTCTTAATTTCACCATTTTTTAACCGATAGGATCTCTTTATTCCCAAACGTTGGTGGCAGCGTAAAGCAGAAAGTGACTTAAATGAAAAGAGTCATTGTAAAACCGTTGGCCATCCTTTTAAATATCCTTCAAAATAGTCTACATTTATTAGGATGTCAAAGATGAGAAAGAAAAACAGAGATCTATTTTATTTTTTGATATACAGATATATTTATCGGGGTTTTTTTTAGCTGCATGATAACTATCGGTATCGATAACTATGACTTGGCAGTTGAGAATGGCAAACTGTATTGACATTTCTTTTCAGTAAGATTTCGCAAGTCATCACGAATTGTTTAACACCAGATCAAAGCTTCCAAATTGTGGAAATTTACTATGAAAGAAGTAAATCTGTTTGCGAAATTCATAGAGGGAAGTGTTGAAGATCTCAACTTTTTGGCCTTTGTGCTTCGGCTGTGAGGAAATGTTTGCATACGGATCTTAGAAAAGTAGTAAAAAATTTAACTAGTCAACGGAACCTGTAACCCGTAGCCGAGGCGGACATATGCCGGACGTCATGTTCAAAAAATGAGTGGCATGAAATTATCTACCTGATTACAATAAAAAAAATTGCCCCAACAATATTTCTGTTTTGTACTAACATTTTAAGTTCTCAAGCACTGTTCATTTACCTCAGCCGCCTACGCTTTGAAACTTTTTTACAGAACGATATTATTTTTTATTCTCATTTAAAAAAAGGGACCTTAAAAATCCCGAAAAATTTAAAAAATTAAAAAAAAATGTATCTCTTTTCTTTTAAATTTTAATTACTTTTTATTAGAACCCTGAAAATCCACAAAATTAAAAAAAGGCAAAAACATAATAAAAAAAAAATTATTTCAAAAGTATTATAAAATGCACAGGCTTATGGGCGTGCCAACTTTGAGCAACAGGACTATTGTCTGCAGTCCTGTTAAGTAAAATTAAGTAAAAAGCTTCTAACGGATAGTCTTTAGGTCGATCACTAGTTTGTACTTGTCCTTTATGCGTTCCTGCCTGTTCATTCCATTGTATGGTGAGTTCTTGTGGCTAAATTCCTAAGATTTGTGTTTTTGCTCGTGCCTGCTATCTGGAGCTGGGGTCAAGATGTTTCTGAATAGTTGTGGCTTTATTGGGGATTATGTGATTTAGATTAAAAAAAAATTGTATGGCTAATTCTATCTATTCCTGCAAACATATCTCTCCTTCGATGTTTATATTACAGGAAGGGAATAGTTAGAATCACTGTTCTGCTGCTATATTGGGTTCATAAAAAACATACATTTTTTTCTGCGCCTGCTTCATCTATTCATCTAGGTTGTAATAATACTAAATAATGTGTCGAATTTTCTAAATTTTTGAGGCGCTGCTTGAAAAGACCCGATATGACTCAATAAAAAGAATAGTTGAAATTTGACTTCAATATGAAATTTTAATTTCACCCCTCCTTAAATTATTTACTTAATTTTGTTTTATTTTGAACTGCCAAAAATATATTTTTACAAATGTTTTCCAATTGAAGCATAAGACATGTTTTGGAACATTCCCACGACAGTTGGTTTTACGTTGCCGGGACGCCCCTATTTTATATCGCGCCTAGGGCTATCACTCCAGCATCATCCTTCGAAAATGTATGTGAAATACTTATGCTACTATAACAACAACAACAACATGTTGTGAAACACCTCACAAGCCCCCGCAAATGTTTCGCCCACACACTACACTTCCTCCAAAATGTGGAAAAAAATTAAAAAATGTATACCACTTCTAAAATCACAAACAGCCACTTCTCATTTATTAATAAGTGAATACGTATAGAATTTGCTGTCAATTGCAAAAGGTGGCTGCTTAAAGTTTGTACGAGAACGTGGAAGAAGTTTACGAACGTGTGGCAGGAACCCAAAGTTATAATGACTTTTAAATTCTTAAATGGCAGCAGTGCACACAAATGCCGCGCAGTTGCCAATATGTTTGTGTAAATATTGACGCACAGTAATGTATTTACATGACAACATAAGCAAAATTGTATCACACACATGCAGCTCACATATGAACCGAAAGCACTGACTGTCACTGCGTACTACATGGCGTATGAGTAACATCCGAACCGACTTCTTCTCACTTCTCTAATTTTTTTTCTGAACAACTTTACTTAACATACCTGAAGTAGGGGCAAAAGGGGAATTTCTTATGCTGTTTTCCTCTACGTCATTCGTTGGCTCTTGGATTTAGAAACATTCCGGTTGGCGCTCCCGCAAGCTGCACTCTGGCAGATTGCTTAAAATATTCATGCCTTGACTTGCGCCAAACTTTAGGCGAGAACTTTGAATTTTATTTAGATGTGTCTAGAAAGCAGCAATCGCTAAAGACTGCTTGTTGAAAGCAGAAGGAAGAACAAATTTAACTTGAGGAAAGTCGGAAATCATTTGCTCACTTGTGAACAGATTTCAGTCAATAAATCAGCAGAATTCGCTTAGTCTGCTTAAAGTCTTGCAATCTCAATTAATATTTTTTCTCTGAGTGTTAATAGGTTGTGGTGCTGTTAATAGATACGGCGCTTCTTTCACTTTGATTTATTTTTAAAGAGCTACGAATACAATGAAATAAATTAAATTACTCGAACAAAGTGTGGCCTACATTTAATTAGGGTACTTCTTATTTGGCATAATTTTTTTTTAATTTTTGTCACGCTTCATTCTTTTATCCGATTCTAAAACATACAAAACCTAAAAAAAATTTCGCCTTTTTTCAGCCTACAAAGAAACGTAAAGGTCTAGCACGATCTGATAACACTAAGGACCAAGAGGTCTATGAGATGGCTTTCAGTCAGCCAGGTCAACCTAGCCTAAGCTATAAGCAGATGCAATATATAAATACTTAGTTATAAGCACACAAAAAATTTATAAATTCCATTGACCTTCTGAAAAAAGTGACAAAATTATGCTTATTTTGCATTACCACTTCCTAACATCGTAAACCTTAACAAGCCTCATTGCTTGAAATTAAAACACCCCAATTTCCCAAAAGACCTGCCCAACCAATCCATATACGTTTTATGCTGCGATTAATTAAAATTTAAATTCTAATAAATCCAAATACCTCAGCCCTTATGGGAATCCAACGCTACCCTTTTTTTGGTTTATTGCACAAATTTGCACAAAGTAAGCATGTACATATGTGTGTGTGTGAGACAAAGTGCAACACATATGTGTGTGTGAGTGTATAATGAAATGCATCTGCTACATATCTACGTATGCATGTCAACCACTTACCTTCTACACACTTAAATGTCAAAATCCGCATGTCAACATGAAGCAGCGCGACAAAAGTAACATCGACACCCTTAGCACAACGCTGCTGTTATTGTGCCACAGCAGAGGGTTGGCTGGCAGGCTATAGTTGTGTGCTGGTGCGACCACTAAAACACTAACCGCATCACGCTCAACTCGAGACAGGTTCAGAGAAGGCACAAGGTTCAAAGGATGCGCTGCAATATTATTACAGGTGGCAAGCGCACACAAATGCACTTACACGCACGCAAGCACGTGCACCCCCAACCATTTTGTTTTTCTTTGTTGCTGCATAAAGGTAGCACTCGTGTGCTTTGGTGTGGAGCACATTTGCTAACAAATGCTATTAAAATCATTTACAAATTAACACACACCTGCAAAGGTTACCCACATTTTGAATGACGTTCAGCAGAGACACCATGGCGTATGCGTGGCTGGCAACTCAGCTCTATGAATAAATGTGAGTGGTAGCAGCAGACCAACGCACTGCCACATAGACACAGTAACACAACGACACACCGGCAATGCACCTAAACACACAAAATGTCACTCGGTTAAGTGGCAAACCCCGCTTCCAGTGAGCAGGCAGTTGGTCAGGTAATTGCGTTGACTGGGCGACCGACTGCCAGTTATCTATCGGCAATGGCAGGCGGCACGTGATGACTGCAGTTGCGCTGCAAACGCACATTCAGCTGTAGTGACGGAAGCGCTCTCGCCACTCAAATTTCCGTCTAATCTATAATCGATTTATGTTCACTTCACTTTCAAGGCATAGCTGCAACTACAGCCGAACTGTCGAACCGGCAGGCTAAGTGGTCATTTGGTTTGCTATGTGCACCAGTCCACTTGTTCGCTGCTGCAATGTCACTATTTCCACTACACTTTGCTATGTCGATGTATCGACAACTTTTGTTGCGCTGCAGCTGCGTTCATCCATTATCGTCTAACACTTTCTGACATTTGGCATTTAACATTTAGCATTTGGCATTTGGCATTTGGAATTTTGTGAGTTTGTGGATTTACCGCTTTTGGTTTGTTCGCAGATTGACTGATCGAGCTGACTCACTGATGCGCCACCGACATTGAAGCGACAATCCGAATGGCATGGGGCTATTGACTAATTTGCATATTTAATTTGGGGTAATTTTCCACTACATATAAATAAATTTATGGTCAATACGAGCTCAATACCATTTTACTATTGTTTTTGTTATTTTTTGTTTACTTCTTTATTGATTCAAGGTAATGAGAGTGTGCCACTTATTTTTCAGCGTAATTATTTTCAGCTCTGTTTTGAATATATTTTTTGCTTTAGTTAATTGCACAAGCGACTGTTAGTTTTTTATCGAATATTTGGGCATTTCTTTTTTTATATTCTTATATATATTTGGTTATTCTAATCACTGCAATACTTAGATATTTACTCACTTCATTTTTAATGCGCTTTAAGAATATTTTGTATTTGAATTTTCAATGGAACTTGAAATTGGCTCCGCTTTATAAATTAAGCGAGTATTTGAGCACCTAAATAATTTTCAGTTTTCCAACACCGACTTGTCACTTGTATTTTTTTTAATTTTAACTTTTCTTTAAAAGTTGTATTTTTGTATTAAATTATTATTTTGTTTAGAATTCTGTGGGACTTATTTTTCTATTTTCTATTTAGTATTTTTTTGTGAACTATTTTTTTTTATAATTCTTTAGTTATTTTTGAACTATTTTTTAGGTTTATAATTTTTAACTATTTATTAAACTATTTTTTTTTAATTTAACACCTCTTTAAATTTTAGTTACAGTTATATTTTTATTGGCTTTAGTTTGAATAAAAATTTATTCAAAATTAGTTTTAATTAACTTTTTCAAAATTTTTTAAATTTTTTTTTTGTTTTTCAAAATTTTTTCGTTTATAAAGTTTCGTTTGCATAAAAATTTAATGAATTCCTTCCCCTATTATATTGTACTAGAATTTTTTTTTAGAATATTCCACAGCAATTAGAAAATATTTTATGCTATAATTTTTTCAAGCGAACTATTTTTCTCCGTTTATGTTTTTGTTTCAATAAGCATTTTTATGCCTTTCGTAAGTATATTTCTTAAATGTAAATATCTTAATTGTATTCATCACTTAATGTTTAATGTTTACACTTTCAGTTTTTTTTCTTGTTATTAGCACAAATCAGTTTCTGCAGCTCTTTTTAGAACTTTTAAACAGGCATTTAGAATATCCCAATTTAGTATTTTTAATTTGAATTTCACACATTTTTATTCTTCAATTAAATTTTTTATCGAAGTGACTGCGCATCTTTCTCTTATTTTTTATATTTAACTGTTATTATTATATGATGAATTTTAATTTCTTATTTCATTTTACATTTTAATTTAAGTTTTTTTTATTTTAGCAACTTCTCTTCTGTTTCCTAATTAGATAAATAATTTATGCAACTTACATTTTTTTTTATTTAATGCAAACCATTTTTTTTTTTCTTAGCCATGGGCCCTTTAGACAAACTTAATTAAGCTAAATTTCAACCATTATTTCTTCAAGCTTTCGTAGGCTTTCATTTCACTATTTCGCAATTTTTCTATTTTTATTTTTCGCTTCAAAAATATATTTTTCTTTCATTTCATCTATTTTCGCACTTTTATGTTTTCGTTATTTTTTTCGTAAGCATTTTAATATTTTCAAACTTCCGCTCTATTTTCTCACTATTTTTACAATTTTTTTTTTAAACACCGCAAGATCCAGCAAGTGAAATGAAAGGAGTGGTTTTTTTGTTTTTAAAGATATCCAAATTTAGTCTGTTATTATTTTCTTAATAATTATCATTTTGTTCTGCGTATTTATTAGTTTACTTACTTATCAAATTTATTTTGTTTAATTTTTTTATTTAATTTTTATTTATCAATGTGCGATTTTTCCGTATAGCGATTTCCCATATAGATACTTTCCACTTCATTAAAAATCTCCGTACTCAACTGCCTAAAACACATTTTTTAAATTGTGCTGATATTATAAAAGAATTTATTTGTTGAGGAGCTGATAAATAATTCCAGCTGTATTAATTTTAATTTTTTGTGTTATTTTTAATTTTTGTTTTTTTTGATAACTATAGTTCTATTTTCTTACCCTGGTCTATTACAAAACTAAGAATTGCAGCCGGTGTAGAAAATTTTAATTTGTTTTGAAATTTTTTTTTTTTATTAATTGAAGGCTGTATAATTGAGCAGATCTTTGTACAAGTTTCAAGAAAAAATTAAAATATTTTAAGGCAATACTTTCTTTGCTTCCCAAAATATGAATGTTTTATGTGTATCCTTTATTCTAGAAATCGGCATACAAATTTTTCTACATTCGAACACAACTTTTTTATAATCGACTATTAATAATTGATTTTTATTTGACTGCGCACCACTACTTTAAACACACTCTTAAATATCAAAATTCATAGTAGTTTTTATATTTCTCGTTTTATCCGCTGATTGCATGCAATGACACTTTAGAATGGTAAATCATGTTTTTTTTTTTATTTTAATATTAAGTCCTTCTAGAAAAAATATGATTTAAGTTATTAAGTATACTTTCAGGCGTTTTGTAACTGGGGGAAACTGATAATATCATGAAATTGGAAAAAAAATTAACAAAAGAAGGCACAAAATCAATTATTTCACAATTCTCTTGCCAGAAATTAAAGAAAAACTTATGCAATAGAATCAAACTTTTTTATGAAAGAATGTGTTATGTTTGAAATAATTCACCAAGAAACCGATCAGACTACAAGTGAGATTGGTTAAAGTAAAAGTAAAAAATTCTAAATTCTAAACTTATATCTAAATGAAAAAACATTGTGCGGGAGCATTCACGTTACCCCTGATAGAGAATGCTGACGTCAACAATTTCTTTCGCCTGAGTTCTGAGACATATGGCATCCTTACTCTCGCACAAAAAGTCAGCGCATTACTTGCATTGTGGCTGCTAAAACAAGCATCAGTGGCGCCAGCAAGCGGAAGCGGGCAATCGCGGTAATAGCGCAGACACACAAAATTTAGCGAGGTCCTCAACCATCTGTGTGATCCTTCTGCCAGAAAAATGTGACACACAGACGGCGCTTCAAGCTCTAAGAAGGCGTTGTTCCTAGGTGGGCATTCCCACCACTTAGGACTGGTAGCGGCAGGCTAATCACCTACCCTGTCAGAAAGCAAAATAGATTAACGAAACCAACGCAAGACTGAGTCTTGTCGAGGCCCTATGCTCTCGAGTGGAGTGAATAAGAAAAAACAAAAAACAAAGATTATGATATAATAATAAGCGCATGGTTGTTGTTTGTCTTGCTTTTGCACTGTAATCAAAAGGCATAAAGCAGCGGCGGGGTTTTGAGCTGCGCTGCACTGCGATCCTTGATGAAAATGTCAGGCAAACTCTAGTGAGTGGCTTGAAGGACACCGTTGCTTATGACGTCGATAGCGATATGCGATACACTAGACAGGGCTAGTATACAGACGGTAAATAACCAAAAAATGTTGGATGTAACCTTTGACAGCTTGCTCTCCTTTTCTGCGCATACAACCGCAATTGCCACAAAAGTCCAAAATCGCAACAAGGTCCTCAAATCGCTGGCCGGCAGCACTTGGGGCAAAGACAAAGAACTGTTGCTTTCGACATTTAAGGCAATTGGCCGCCCGGTTCTAAACTATGCTGCGCCTGCCTGGTCGCCTGGAACTAGTGATTCGCAGTGGATAAAGCTACAGGCATGTCAAAATACCGCCATTCGGACAGCGACCGGGTGCCTCCTGATGTCTCCCATCCAACATCTTCACAACGAGGCGCAAATGCTCGCAGTAGCGGAGCACAACAAACTGCTAAGCAAGCAGTTCCTGCTGGGATGTTACCGCAGGTTTCACCCCGTGCAGACACCTGCTTGAGTCAGAGCCGCCTCCCAGGTACGTCAGCAGACACCTCTTAGACTACGCTGACGAAATCCAGGACAAAACTGACCGAAACCTACTGGACCGGACAGTATTTAGACAGTCAATAAACGACATTCACCGGGAGACCGTTACCACCTTCATGAACTCCCGTCCTGTGAATGCCGTAATCGGAGTCCAACCACCACCTATCGCAGATGAAGAGCTCCAGCTTCCCCGTGAGACTCGTGTAACACTGGCACAATTACGTTCTGGACACTATAGCAGGTTAAACTCCAACATATCCAGAATCGACCCCGACATACCAAACACATGTACGGAATGTGAAGGTACCCCGCACGACACTAACCACCTCTTCACATGTCCCCTCAAACCGACTCATCTAACCCCCCTCTCCCTCTGGACCCAACCTGTCGAAACAGCATGTGTCCTGGGCCTACCCCTAGATGAGCTAGACGAAGACGACCGATGATATGCTTACACGGTGCCGCTTACTACCTATGCTGTTAAAACAACAACAACAAACGTCGGTGGCGACTACACTGCTTTAAATTTCAGTAAGCTGAGCACGGACCGCGTACAGTTTGAAAATCGATCCAATAGTTCTCTATTGCAGTTACTCCCTTTTGCATAGCGGTTAATGACTGCTTTAAATTTGCCATGTCAGCGGGCAACTCGCCGATACTTGGCAATTAATCTGAACTACTAATATCGGCTGTCAGCTCAGCAGCAGAAGCTGTTTGAGGAGTTTTTGGTGATGCACTCACCATCAAAACAGCAAGCGATAGTTAACAAATATATAAAGTTAAGCTTGGTTTACTAATTCACTGGTATTCGAACCATCATCATCATTAGCACTGCAGTCTTGTGCAGACCATTGTTTCCACTGCTTTTTTTGCTTCCGAACCATGGTTTTATAATATTACCATAAACTTAAAACCGAACCTAAATAAGCAAGAAAAAATATGAAAACTATTAGCCTTTGATAAGGCGAAATACTATTTACATGCAAATTAAAGAAGCCAAAGAGATATTTAAGAGCTACTAGATAGCTTAAATTAGATTTAATGTACCTCTCAAAAACATTTAATGTACCCGTTTAGATGCATTAAAAAGTATAGCATCGATATAATACTGCTAGCCGTCTTAATACTCCACTGTTAAGAGTTGAAGCTTGACTAGCGTGAGAAGTATTTTCGACCGTCCCTGGTACATGAGCTACCGGTACGTAGGCAGCTCCTCCGCTCTCTGCTCAAAGAAATTGCACCCTAAGTCCAGTAAATCGGGGCTATACAATGACTTGCATTATAAAATACATAAATGTGATAAATTATCAAAATCAGCTTGATAGGGAAATATTTCAAGTTCATCGCAAGAGAAGTCAGGCATCAGTCATCATTTAACTTGATTGGAATGCCTTCCCAGTGAACTTAGAATCTTATTTGCCGCTTGAATATCAAAATACGTGTCAACTCCCTCAAATTATATTACACAGACGAAAAGCCAATTAACTGCTTATTTAAAGAGGCTTAACTGTGTTCCGGGAAGCACGAGACCAGCATTCGCGCCTAACTTTAAGGTTAATAGGAGAGGAAAGCCAAATGTTGCTCCTCCAATCATCCTATTAAAGTCTTAGTGTCATGAACACCCATTTGAGTAAATAATCTAATACCAATAATTTTTGACTTTTTTTTTTAAAGCATCAAAAGTTCTCTCATTTTCACACACACATACGACAACCATAATTTACGTTTCATATTTGCTCACCAACACCAATTCTAAAATAAATGAAGTCTATGCAAACAGGCCAACACCTGCGGGAAATTGAATTAAAATTTTCATTCGATTTATATTTCGAAATTCGAAAATTTACAATTTACACCATGAAAACAAACAAACAAACAGAATGCAATATTTTGAAGAATTTTTGAGGTAAACACTCAGCACCTGTCATTGCACGTATTTGCATTTGGTTGCACAGACATATATGTATATGTATGGATGATGGCAAGTTGAAAATAAAACAAGTAAAAATTTTGGCTTCATTGCAAAAGCGCAGCGAAGAAAGTTTTATAGAAAAAAATTCAAAAAAAGCAAATATGTGCGCAGATAATTCAATTAATTTTTGAAAAATAATTTTCGAAAGTCAATTCCAAAAACAATTATCGCCCAACACCAGATGATAAACAGTTTTAAAATTTCAAAAAAAGAAATACAAAAAATTCTTGTAAACAGCTTCTTTATATGCTACAGGTTAGCAAAGGCGAGTTGAATGGATGAGCAGACATTTTCGATAATGAACTGTAAATGCATTTGCGAACAGATGCTGGACAAATGTTTACATATGGTTGTATAAGTAAACGTACATACATGTGGCCGTGCAGGCGCGGAAAGAAACATAACAAGTTTCACTGATTGCTTGATTGCTTGACTGCTCAAATACCACAAAAATTATGGCCACATTTCAGTGGAATCACAAGTCAATCGTTGCAATTCGTTAAGTATGGTAGAGATTTTATGATGCCTTTATCTTGATGAATCATAAAACTTTTGAAATATGCGCTTAATTATTCAGTTTGCCAGAAGACTTCATTAATTACAAAATTAAATCGCAAAATATGCCTACTGCAGTAAAATTTCTGAAGTTTACTTTGAATGATTGCATGTACATGCATGTGCAAGGAATTTTTCCAAGTTTCTTAATTAAAATATTTGTGCTGTAAATTTGTAAGATTTTATGTTTATACGGCAGAGTATACATTCAATTGATTTCGAAAGCGTGTGATGAATTTTAAACAAATATATGCCGCACTACACCTTGGGGCAAACTCAAAAGTTTTGTATGGCTTCTCGAACTATTAGTCTCCATTTACAAACAACAGACGGGAACACAAATTTGTTCGATTATTTCTTCAGCATAGACGAAACATCCTCTTTACCTTGCTTTGACTGTCTTAAGTAATCAGAGAATCTGCGGAATCTTGATGCCACTGACAAAATTTGATTGATTTCCAGAATCAAGAACCAGTTTATAATTTTTCACAGATTCTTTGCGTGCTTTATACGAATCTGGTCTCAGAAGAGCATGTGACATATTCGCAATAATAGTGAATAATCCTTCGTAACACAACATAGGAAAACTGCTAAGCTACTATGGAAATGAATAAATTCAGGCAAATTAAAAATGCATAAATTTTCAAATATTAAAAAATGAATTAGCTTACATCCCTCCTGCAGTACAAACAGTACAATAAACTGAAAAGCCGTTTCGGTGACATATCCCGGCCGCCGAGATCGTCCAATCTTACGCCTATGGACTTTTTTCTGTGTGGTATCTCAAAAGTAAAGTCCATGAGAGAAATTCAGTGACTATCTCAGCACTAAAAGAAGGTTAATGGCATCCCGACATCACTTCTCCAGTGAGTGACGTGGAGTACGTGCACCAGACTCTAAGAATGTCTCCGACATAACGTTCAACATTTACAGAAAATAATTTAAGGGTACCCGGTGGTATCGAAATTTCAAAAAATCGATTTTTTGTTTTTTCGTTATTTCGAAAGAATCGTATCTTAAGAATATACTGTGAAATCTTCATGCGGAAATTCCCAATATTATAGCTTCTACAGCCCATTAACTAGGTAGAGAACGGTCCACGCAAGCATGTACCTCAAGCTTCAAACTCATTTCTCTCGAAAACTTTTATCGGCCTTGTGTTGTCAAAAAAAAAAAACACTTCAACCGAATCGTCTGAAATTTCAATGTATTATTCACAACATCAATGGCTATCGCCGGTACTAGAATCATATTATTATTTAAATTATTTCGTATTTTTCTGATTAAAAACTGAAAAAAAAAAACTGATTTTTAGAGTGCCAAATTCAAAACCGCGCCATTTTGTCAATTTTTTTTTTTTTATTATTCTAGTACTGGACTTAGCTACAGTCATGCTAATAAATAAATACTTGGGTTTTTGTGGTTCAGATAAATAGAAAAGCCAAAATGGAAAACACCGTCCAGGTCCAATTTTTCGGGACGGTCGACTGCAGCGCCAATTTTAAAATTATTAAATTAAAAAACAAAAAATTCCTTATTTTATGTAAAGGAAGTTCAATAAAAAACATAAAAAATTTAAATATCGTTTTTCCTGAAAATACCCTAAATTTTCGAGCTCTAGACCACCAGGACCCCTTAAAAAAATAAAATCCCCACGTTTCTTCTTTATACTAGTTATTACAACTTGTATCATTTGTGAAAGTTTTTAAAATGAATTCCTTTTAATTCCAAATTCTGCCTTCGGACAACCTGTACTTAAAAGTGCTGACCACACCTAATTCTTAATAAATTTTAATTATTTTTCCTTATACGAACCTGTTTCATTTTATAACAAAATCCACATTAATCAAAGTCAAAGTTTCAAACTCTAAACATTCGTCCAATTCTCAATACAGTTTCAAAATGTTTCTTTAACATTTATAAAAAATTGTTACCTAATTAAGCTTATCTAATTCTTCTGTATAGTATACAGTATTCACAGTATTATATTCCATGTGGAGAAGACGCGCAACACCGTCAGGGATGCCAATTTTCAAAAATCAAATATAATTTTAAGCCACTTCACACGTGACTACACTAAAAAAACTGTATTATTATACCAAACTTTAATGGTAGCCACCCTTTTTACCGGACCCTATTTCATGAAATCCTTTTTCCCGACAACGGTTACCCGACAGATATTTAATTCCCCTACAACCTTTCCCTGACAAATGTTGTTTTTCTTTATTTAGCTTTAAAATAATTCCAAGAAGAACAGGCGGATGTTGAAATTATGATAGCTGAACTTAGTTTGGGGCGATCTGTAAAAGCGGCACCAAAAAAAGTGGATAGAAGTCCAAAACCGCTTGCGGTCCATTGTTTTACAATATGAAGAATACAAAAATGTTGGCACTGTTTCCTCATATCTAACGTTATTGGCACACAAAATTGCTTTTTGATGGTCTCCATTTTGATACTACGATTGACATATATTAATAAAATTCCTTACAATTTATTATTATTTTTTAACTGTCCGGACTTGCATTTTCGGGAAAAAAGTTGTCAGGAAATTAAATTCGGGAAAAATATCTGTCGGGCTACAGGTTGTCGGGACACGAGTTGTCGGGAAATAGGATTCGGGGAAAGAGACGGGAATCAACTTTAATTGGCTATGAAATTAAGTGCCCAATTTTTATTTTTAATGCTGATTAAATATATTGAAATTTTGATGAAAATTTTTGAACTTTCAGAAATTCTGTATAAAGGTTGAAACTGGAGTTATCATACCCGTTGTTATAGATCGAACTATATTAAAAAAATAATTGAAATTAAAAATTAAATAAGTAAATATAATTTTATAATTTTGCTTTTATCCCGAATTCATATTTTAGAGGTTGTGGATAAAATGGATTGCGTTAAAATGTCGAAAAATGCTTATGAGAAATGCAAGCTTTACAACAACTATTTTGTATGTTGCAACATAATGCTATACGACACAAATTATTATAATTTTTTTTTTGGCCTTTTAGTTTGAAAATTTTCACGCGTTCAAACGTCATTATTAGCGGCTTCTAAAGTTTACAATGTCACAAGTCGGTAGGTTGTGCCATCTATGGTTTTATGTGTACAGTAATTTGATCAGTAAATATAACTAAATATTACTTAGTACTAGGTTTTTTGAAGCAATTTTTGAGGTTAATTGCAGTTTGCAAGGGGTTAAAACTGCAAAAAAATACTGTTTTTGGGTATGGTATGATAATTATCGAAGGACTGTCATGAGACACTGCATCCGCAGGGTAACAGTTTGAAGGAGTTTTTGGGGGAACTGGCATAACTGCAGAATTTTCCTTACAAATCCTGGCAGTAATGCCATTTAATCCATCCATTTTGTGCTGCGAAGCCATTACTACCATTTTCTGCTTTACTAAAATTTATTCAAATGCATTTACAATCTATAACCTCAGCAGAAACGTCGAACCACAAGGGCGGCCACTACAAGTAGAAGCATCGAGCAGATGCATAATTTTTGACAACTCCTTTAAGTCGTTGTTGTTGTAGCAGCATAAACATTCCCCATACTTACATACGGTGAATTCTGCTGGAGTGACGGTCCTTGGCCGGATATAAATCCGGGTTGTTTCTGTAACGTAGAACCGACTGTCGTGGAAACGTCCTTTAAGTCGTCTAATGCCGTGCTGTCAGTTAAAATCTCAAAATAAAGATTAAATATCAATTGTTTTATAAAACTCCTCAGCTTTATCTCCATCTTGATTAGTTTATCTTCTTCTCTATCCCTCTCTCTCTATCTTTGTCTCTATTTCTCTGCTCTTCTTTACCTTTTTGCTGTACCTTCATCTTTAACCTAACCCAACTTGTTTTGGGCAAAACTGCGAATTGAGACTACGAAATGATATGACGAGTGATATTGCAAGCAAGAGTAGAGTTCGCCAAGAAAGTCTCTTATCACCAATGCTCTTCAATTTATATTCGAAATGTATATTTGAAGAGGCTTTGGCAACAGTCAACTTAGTAACAAAAGTGAACGCCGAAATAATAAACGTAATTAATATATGAGCTGCCGATGGCACCACAATATTGGCTGGCAAAATTAATGATGCAATATCACGTAAAAGAAGTCAGCGAAAAAAGTCTGCAACATGGCCTAAGTATGAACATCCAAAAAACCAAATTCATGGTTGTTTCAAAAAACTCTCAACAAATCACCAACTCAAACATTTATGTATATAACAATCCGGTCCAAAGAGTATCGCGAGTAACTCTTCGAAGTTACTCGATAAATGTTACACAAAACTGAACAGTGTTGCAAGCCACAACGACGTTAGTCTTATTTGGATGCCTGGACATTGTGATATTACAGGGAATGAGTTAGCTGATAAATTGGCTGAAGGCTTTGCAAGTATGCCACTAGTCCCTGAACCCTTTCTAGGTGTCAATTCTGCATCTATTCAACTATGGATTGAGGACTTCATGAGGTCTACCCACAGAGGGCGTTGGTCTGAGTTGAACTCGTGCAGAGTTGCCAAGCGCTTTGTGAAAGAACCAAACAGGAAAACAGCGACCTTTCTCCTAAAACTCAGCAGAAAGGACCTGAGAGTTCTGGTGGGTGCAATCACAGGGCACAACGTCTGTGGTCAGCATATGGCTACCATGGGGGTCGTGGACAGCCCGATATTCCTATCCTGTCTTAAGGATGACGACATTGCAGAGCATTTTCTCTGTAGCTATTCGGCGTTTTCTAGAATCCGACTTAGACTTGGGTTGCGATATACTGAGTGTGGATAAAGTTCATCCTCTTCCTCTCCCGAATCTCTTAAGATTAATCAAAGAGTCCAAGAGATTTGTAAAAGAGTGACCTCAAACTCAAACTAATTTATCCGTCTTACCACCCACTTTTTATCTTTCCTATCTCTATTCTTTCTACTAAAATCTATTCGAATGTAGTACAATGATCTCCTAAATGAGTACTTGGACTTATCCAACCCCCACAAATCTAATCTAATCGCGATTGTAAGTAAGTACCTAGGATGTTGGCTTAGCGAAACTTGGACAAATGACAGAGAAATTTTCGGATTGCAGCAACGAGGGGAGCTTCTTTCAATTACAGGAAAGTTCTTTCCAATAACAGTTTTATCATGAAATTATATCTTCGGAGCCTTAAATCTAAGGTTTGGTACTAGAAAAAGTACAGTGTGGAGGCATGGCCACTATTGGTTACGAGTATAAATAAAGTAGAGGCGTTTGAGATATGGTGCTATCGGGATTAGATGAAAATATCGCGGACAGACAGAGTTAGTTATAAATAAGTCTTAAAGCAACTTAGAAAGGATAGAGCGCTGTTACTAATGATAAAGCGCCGCAAAACCGCATATTTTGGTCGTAGTAGGCGTAGTCCTAATTGTGATTGTGCGAGGTGAAATCGAAGGTAAACGTGGAATTGGAAGCAAACAAATGGCTTGGATATGCAACGTAAGAGAGGGAACAGGATTAATGACTATTAGACAGTTGGGTGAAGCAGCATGAGGCAGAAATATTTCTTTAGTACATCAATAAAATTGTACATATTATATCAATTTAATACTGTGATCGCCTACATTGTTTCAAGAATTCGCAAATAAAGAAGGAGATCTTTATTCTTATTAATGTTTTAAATTTTTTTATGTTTTTATTTATTCATATTATATTAACCTTCACCTTTGTCCCGTTTCAAAGTGGTGCCAAATTGATCACCCTATCGGAAGATTTATAACTTTCCAAATGACGTCGGACGTCAATCATATGCGACACTTATAAGCGACAGTACTCGTATATAAACAGACAAACAATGTAGCGCGTAAAGGTCAAACTAAAGATTTCCATCTCTTAAAATCTTTGATTTTTATTATATAATATGTGACCTGGTCTACGAAAAGGTACCTTACGTGTGAAAACAAGTTTTCGAGAAAACAGCAGTTAAAGTTTAAACTTATAAAAACCCTTGTAACTTTTTTAAATATTAATATTTTTCAATCCAGTTTGGCTTATTTTCTTCAGCATAGATAACAGCATCAATAAAATCACAGAAGCAGTGAAAAACATTTTTTTTATATATAAATAAATAAGAAAAAGTTAATGCAAATCGCAGAAATCGTTTTAAAAAATAAGTTAGCTTTTGTGCCATATTGGATCAGCTAATTTGATTTTTTTAAAGCTCACAACAGATTCGTAATCAGCGACCTCCAAAACCCCCGATCATTTTTTGTAAAAAAATTTTTTAAAGCAGACTTCAGTATCGTATTCATTACACCTTAGACTGTCCTGGAATGGTTCAGTTTTTAATTTGCACAAATTATTGTCTTCGTTATTCTAATTTATATCATGACAAAAAATCAGTCTTTTTCGTATTTGTACTTTTCTTTTTTTTACTTTTAACAAACTTTTAAACAAATTATAGCCTTTCCCACACTATTCGAATCAACAAAAAAGTGAAAAATGATTTTTTGACACGTAAAGTACCTTTTCATAGACCAGGTCACATATAGTAAAGAAATATTCAAAAACGAAATTGATGATTAATTTTTCGCCACATTGCATTAAGAAATTCCCTGTACCTTCATGTTCGATTTTGTCTTTATCTTTTCGTATTTTTATTTTTGTTCATTTATGTATTTCCATTTGCCTTCACTCTGTAATAATCATACTTTAAATCTTATTCCTAAACAGCTGCCTAACACTTTCTTTAATTCAGCATCAATATGAAGGCATACATTTAGGAGGCATAGGTACACGTTTTGCCATTTGTATTAGTGTAATTTTTGTATTGATTTTTTCGCCTCATATGCAATGAACTGATTTGGTTATTTCCCCTTCAGCATCAAAATACCTTGGAAATGTAAAGATTTAAATTTAAGTTTTAGCCGCAAAAGACATGTAAATAAAACAAGCTTTCCTATTTATTTACTAGTATAAGTGTAAGCACAGAAAACCACTTATACGACAACACTTTTTACACACATTCATTCATATATTTTGTAAATTAAAGCATGAACTTCTTTTTTCCCAAAGGCAATGGGACATTAGTGCAGTCTAAACGCTGTCTCGGAGATTAGCACAGCCCGCCAGCCACGCATACACTCTCACTTAGTTAGATTACCGGATATCAAATTAACCCGCATATACTAAATAAATTTGCGTGTGTTCACACGTACATATTTGCGTGTACTTGTATGTGTATATGTTTGGAAAACAACTGCCAACCAGCATCCGTCAGCCAACACTTAAATGTTGAAAATTTTCGCCGCATTTAACATGACAACAGCCATGCAACAAACAACGCGCCACACTCGTGTGCAAAATTTTTTCTACATTCAAATCTAAAAGCATACGAATGTAAGCACGAGCATGCTTGTTTGAATGCTAATGCTTTGCTGTTGTTGTATGAGTACATTAGTGTGGGCTTGCCACATCGCAACCAGCAAGGACAATTTAATTTTAACAAAAAGTTGCGCTGCGCTTTTTTGCTGCAAGCGGTGTTTGGCAAGCAGAGGAGAGAAAATGCAATAAAAACAACAACAGTCAAACTAGAAAAAGTATGTTTGCGGTGTTTTAGTGACACGGAGAATGAGTGTGTGCGAGGATTTTCGTTGTTTGGTTTTTGTCTTTTTTTGTTCTTTTTTTGCCTTTGTAAGGACATGCGAGTATTTTGTGGCTGCATTTAGTTGATTTTTGCCATAGGTGCCTAGAGAAGCTCTGATGATGGGTGATTTTGAATGCTTATGGGCATATGAATGGTCGGGGTACTTACAGCTGTGCACAGACAAAACTATCGGATATTTGTAATAAAAAATACATATTTATCACTCGCAATGGCAGAAAATATTTTATTCAGATTTATGATAAACTTTTTTCTTCATTTTTGAGCAATGTGTGAGTGTCTCGTCAAAAAAAGTAAAATTAAAAAAAAAAATTTTTAAATTTTAAAAATTTGTCTCACTATCCAAGCCAGTCTGGCGCCTGTTTTTCTTCACATTTTTGTAAGACCCGAGGTACTCCTCTACAGAGGCAGGTCACATCAATGAAAGCAGGTGGTAGGCAGAAGAATAAAGTCTAGTAAGCCAGCTTCATGAGGCAGTGTCAGCTCACCGCATTTATATGTACTTTGCTCTCCACCAGTTTCATCCCATCTAAGAAGCCATTTGAGAAGTGAAGCGGTATTGTTGGTGGTGCTATTGCGAGGCGAATGAAATAACAAGCACAAACTGTAACTTAAAGCATACTTATAGGCCTAGAGAATATAGGCACAAACAGCCACTGGTTCGCATTCTTTATTTAAATCTTTTATGTGGCAATTCAATGCATTGGTTTTCTAAGATCCCACTTACACGTTGGAGTTAATATAGATTCCAACGGTACCTGCTTTCTTGGAAAGTAGATGCAGATATTTACATAAAAATTAGTATGTGTACCAGCATCTCTCTTTAAACCTTTCTCACGTAAATATCTTCATAGAACCACTATTTAAATTTTCCAAAAATGTCATCTGACAATCTTGTAAACAATAACCCTGCTTAATTTGCTTCCATGGGATCTTAAGATACAACAGGAAGCAATAAAGCAATGCGTAGACTCCATAAATATGGTTCCTGGCACGAGGACAGATCTGTGGCACACAGAGAAATCTGTAAGATGCTATCAGTGCAGTATCCACTGTTCTTGGCAACTAATTCCACGATCTTATGCTCATAGTTTCATTTGGAAGGACATTTAATATCATATTTACACTGCATGGTCACGGGAGTAATCCAGAGTGCATTCGAAGAACTTTTACGGATATTTTTCTTACAGATAGCCCCAAGAATGATATAGGTTCTCGAGCCTGATGGTACTTAAACGATAGTAATACATTTTTTTACACTATAGAAGGAATGGCAACTGTTTACCAAACAGAAATGTTTGCCATTCAGAAAGTAGCAAAGTGGACAATTGAGATCAGATGGAGCGGGAAAGGCATCGGAGCCTTAGTCACAGTCAGACTACACCGAAGTCCCTCGAGAGTGTAAGCAAGCCTCAACTATGGTTAAAGAATGTAAGAAGCAGCTTAGTTCTGTTGCAAGACGGGTAAGCGTGTACTTATACGGACTCCAGAGCACCGGGTGTTCAAGGAAATGAAATTGTCGATGGATTGACCTACTTTGGAGCAGCGGTTACCCCGCAGGGACCAGAGCCAATAATCGGAATCAGTTCTACAGGGATCATGAATTGAATCAGCGGTTATGTAGTGTTTAGTTGTTTTATGCATTGGTTTATGACAAGCCCGAACAAAAAACTGTCGAACTTTCTCCTAAAACTTGGTAGAAAAAACGTTCGGTTGATGATCGGTATAATTACAGGACACACAACACAACCCATGGGGTCAGCATATGACCACCACTGGCTTCATTAAGAACACGATTTGCCCTTCAAAGGGTGTAACAACGAAGTTGCGAATTTCAGGTTCGCATGTCATGAGAATGAGTGAAATTCGTTCTCTCGAACCGGAGGATATTTTCAAATTTACCAAAGTATCTGGAAAGTTCTCACAGGCCTAACTATTTCTAGCACAATTCTATCCTATCTCTTTCTCTATGTCTCTTCTCCCCTTTCAACTCATTTACCTTCCAGAGCTTTGAATTCAATGGGCTTTTTGGCCTGAGTGTTTTAGGAGTTAATATTCTCTCGGTGCTTCTTGGCTAACCTTTTTCCAAATTTCAAACAATAAATAATGAGATAAAACACAGCAAGAACCCACATTCCTCTATCCTCTTCTTTTACATTTCAACAAAATAATACTTTGCCGTTTTCCCCTTTTTGCTGAGCTATCACAACCACCCATTCTTATATTTTTTAGTCTTAATTTTAATCATTTTTTAAGCCTTATAAAATTATAAATATTATTATGAATAACTACATCTACGCATGTGTATAAGTGTGTGTGAATATACAAAAACATACATATGTACAAATGTTATGTCAAAAACACCGCAGTTATTTATGCATTAGCGCTTAATAATTTAGATTTTTTTCATGACGACGCATTGGGCTTTGCAGTTGAATACAAGTTCGCACAGTTTAAATTATCACACACATACAAGCACCCGTATATAATTATGGTTAAATTGGGTTAAGGTAGTGATAGAAGACCTGAGATGGCTTTGTTAAACCCAGCATGCGGAATGGTGAGGAAGCTTAGGCTGGATAAATTCTACAGAGATGTGTATTCATTTCCTCATTAGAGTAGAAGAAGCTGCTCAATTGCATTCTGTTTAATCCCATTGCTGCAGCGAAACGGTAGGTGGGCGGAGAGTGCTTTTTTCTAAAATCGTCTCGTATAAAATATGTAAATATTTATAGGTTCTCTAACAATAATTTGTTTACAAGAATTAAAAAAATAACTTCAGACTCAACATTCATACATAGATATATAATTACGTGTGTGCACATAAAAGCAAATAAAAACACCTTTAGTGCCCTAAAAATAAAATAATAATAAAACAGAACAAAATATTTCTTTACAAATTAAATTTAAATTAATTTTACTGTGAAATAAACCTTAAGTGATGACGCACTGATGTTGAATTAAATCTAAGTCTGCGACTACCTGACTACTGCAGTGTCTTTCAAGCTGAGTTAGAAGCCAGAAAAGAGGCTGTGTTGAGGGTCAGTTACCCGACCGCTGTAGCACAACCAATCACCATCTGTCTGACAGTCAAGATGCTTCAAAATCTCTACAATGCAACAGCACTTCCTCCAAAGTAACAATTGAGTGCGGGCAAGTTAGCACCATTTGCAAATTTGAACCACTTTCTACGGATGTCTTCCTTTCAAACGCGCTCCGCAGCGTCTACAGTTACAGCCGGCAAATCGACAGTCCGTCAAATGTGACACGGGAATTCACAGCAACAATTGAGGAGCGTAGCAGCGGCGAATTCTACTAAAATTTGCACAGATGACAGTAAATAGGAGGCTGAAGGATGCGGCGCCGCTTTTGTAATTGACTCAAGTAATAGTTGGATGCATCACAAAATCAAACTGCACGAAGTTTGTACAGTATTTCAAGCTGAAACACTTGCCATCGATCGTGCCTTGGAGTGGGCTGAGAAAAATGTGTCAACTAAGAAGCTTTAGCTAGACAGTCGGTTGTACCTCACAGCTGCAGAAGATCGAAACAACAGAAAGCGCTTAATCATATCTTCCGCCTTAAACAACGACGCTCGGTCTATTTTTTCTGGATAAAAGCACATGCCGGGATTGAGGGATATGAGCTCGCAGACATTTATGCCAAAAAAGCAGCAACTGATGATCGAAAAGAAAATTTGCAAACCGTTGCAGCTACGCAAAACGCAAAATACGCTCAGAAGTTGGAGCGGGATGGCAATTTGAGTGTTAGCAAGACACCACTGGCTTAACAAAAAACGTTTTCTTCCGATCTCTAGAAGAAGCCAGAATACGCAGAGAGTTATTTGGCATCACTTTTGGGATGACTCAAATGCCGACAGTACAACAGCACTGTCCATGCGATAATTTAATTGGCTCATTTACTTCGAAAGTGTCCTCGGTTTGCAAGGACACATCACAATGCGATGAGCATCAAGCATTCGGTTACAATCCGTTAGCGAACACCAGCAGCTAATAAAATCACTTCAAAAATCTGTATGCTATATAATTCCTAATATAAAAAGCCCGTTTTGGGTGTTTGGCCGAGCTCCTCCTATTTGTGGTGTGCGTCTTGATGTTGTACCACAAATGGAGGGACCTACAGTTTCAAGCCGACTCCGAACGGCAGATATTTTTTTTTATGAGGAGCTTTTTCATGGCAGAAATACACTCGGAGGTTTGCCATTGCCTGCCGAGGGACGACCGCTATTAGAAAAATGTTTTTCTTAATTTTTGGTATTTCATCGAGATTCGAACCTACGTTCTCTCTGTGAATTCCGAATGGTAGTCACGCACCAACCCATTCGGCTACTGCGACCAATAACAAGCAAATATAAACGTAAAACAATGATTGTTAATAGCTGCTAGCATGAGGAGGAATAGTATAGAACACTTTTCCTTCCGCTGTATAAACTCCTACCTATTTAAGTGAATGACAGACTCGCAATCAGCAACTGTATGCTATATTTCATCGCTTCTCAAGGAGACGAAGTGCTTTCAACACATCTGTACTTAAAGAAGAGACTTAAACCTAATACCTATCGATAAGCCATCCATGAAAATGAGATGACTGGGTCTTCACTTAAGCTTCAAGAAAAAATTGAACGATGAATAGTCACACCGACTGAGTAGACTCGTTTCAGTCGCTTCTGTTTCTTCGGCCATGTATTCGCTGATCGAGACTAGTCCTTGCTTGCTTCATGAAGCATTAAATAAAAAAACTGTATAAACACTGATTACTTATTTACTGTATTGTTAAAAAATTCTTTTGAGGCAAAGCTAGTATTCGATCATCCTTTCTAAGAATTTAAGGACGAAATGTAAAAAAATAGCAAACGTCATCGGCTTTCGCATTTCTTCTTTTCGTTCAATTAATTCCCGGGAAAGGTAAATTTTTAGGTAACTTTTGGTGACAAAATAAGAAAAATTCGATGTGCCACAAATTGCGAAAAATACATCAAACTGATGTGCCACCTCAAATGCGCTGTAAAGGAAAAAGTATTGCAAAATACATTCGTCACGCTGAAGCACAGGACAAATACGCACACAAAAGAATCGAAAAGAAAACTGTGTAATAAATTGCGAAGTATCCTAAATAAAAGTCGAAAGCGGAGAGGTGCGCCTACGAAGCAAATATTAAATGGAAAAATTAAACAAATTGTTGATTGTACATAAGACACAAATACATTCACATACACAACAATATATGCGTGTATATGAAGTAAAAGTATATATGTCAACACATTGACAAAAACACGTACATGGCATGAAAAGATGTATGAAAAATGAAGTATGAAATTGTGTACATAAGCAAAATTGCGCCAGGCTGTGCAAGCAAAGGCACAAAAGCCTACAGGATAAGCGAAAAGTATCCCACGCACACTAACACAGAAAATCACACATAACGTCCATACTTTGTAGGGATAAAGGCGCAATTGCTGTGTATGGCTGTGTATGAGTGGAAATGCGACTGTATACGTGCCGTAGGTCCTGTGGGTGAGCGCTCAAACTGCTCCCTTCGACAACCGAACTTTCAGGTATAATGCTCCAAAGCCGAATTGGAGCTCGCCAGGAGAGGCAGGAGAGTAGCAGCGCAGTGATGCTCATTGTGAAGTGAAGCAGCTATGAAAGTAAGGGCGAATTTACAGGTGAAAGGGACTCAAAAAAACTGGATGAAGTTGCGTGCTTTCTGTCGAATATTTTAGAACGAGAAGAGCCAGCAGAAGAACCATTAAAATAATAAATAAAAAACGCTATCATAAAATTATATCCAAATGGGAATTTTAAAATTATAGATAGTAAACAAAGTGATATTAAAAAACAGAAAGCCTCTTCGTGGGTCATGGCGTATGAGTAACATTTGAAATTAAGTAGGCACATTTCAGTAAAGCAAGCGAGCAACGCTTTTGGAACACATTTTTCGCGTATTCATACACTAAATTTTCACGTTCTATGAACGATCACCACATAAATTAATTTTGTTTTTTCACATTTAACTTTAGAACTCCACGAGAAACGTTTTCAAATTTTCAAATTGCTGATTTTTACATTTCCATTTTATTCACCAACTAATTTTCTTCCCTTCATATTTACACTTCACCACTACATCACTATATCGCTATATTTAAGCTTAACACGAACACATGCTCACTTAAAATACATACACAAGTATGTATGGTAGCACACGCACACGTGCGCACTCATGCACATACACTTTGGAATTTTTTAGCGTCGCGTTCAGCTGCTGCTGCGACTTATTCTAAGTGCTTCTTTTACTAATACATCTGTCGCAGCACATTAACAAACCGTTTTTTCGTTTACAAACCAAACTGCTCGAATGCTCGTTGCGCACTGGATCCGCTGGTACCGTTAGCTGCCGCTCGGCTGGGCGCCAGTGCCGACAGAGCATACGATGGGCCAAAGTGCGACAGGTCGATGTTGGGCATCGGCAAACACACACACACACATTTTCATATTCTCTCCTCCATCTCTCTTTCAATTACGCTCGCTCTCCGCCTCTCTTGCGAGGCATTCACTGTTACTCTGTTGGCAGCTGTTGAGCGGTTAACAGTGTCGTATTGTCTCGCACTATAGCGTAGGCCAGGGTTGTTTCTGTTGCTATTTGAATGCCTGCCTGTTGCTGCTCCGGTTCCGTTTCCGATTAAGTGCTTTTTTTCTGCAATGAGTGTTCGACAATGAGCGCTGCTGTGTCTGTGTTTGTTGGTCGTTATTGTTTGGGAAATTCGGCCAATAGGTCAGCAACGATTTCTGACTGCCAGAAAATGGTCAGCAGGCAACTTTTTTTACATTCAAGTTTGATGGTCTGCTGACTTACCTGTTAACATTTTTGAAATTATTTTGTATGTTAAATAATAGTTTCTTTGAAATATTGGATAGTTCTGAGATACATCTTTTAACTACATCAATTTAAATCAAACTCATTTCTGGTATAGCACACATTTTAAATGTACCCCAAATGGTAGCAGAGACCGGTCCAGGACTGACGAATCTCCAACCACTTGGCAGTAGAGCATTGCTACTGTAGTCCTACAATGAACATAGCAAAATGCATACTGGGGGGCAATCCCCTCCTCTGCATTACACTTCGTCCAGCTCTCGTTAGTCCCTTCGGAGGTAGCTAAATGTGGGATACACGTGGGCCGGACCCATTAGCAATTATATAAATTTGCGCTTCTTTTACTTTTCTTTCTTGTATTCCTTTTTGTTACATTTTTTTTTTCAAGCAAACCGTTTTAAAAAGCGGTGAAATAAATAGTAAAAACAAATAATTATTTGCGCTTACACCTAGTTGTAAAGCTTATGACATGAGCCTGCAAACTTGCATTTTCTTCTTCAACTATTTTTGAGAAGACACTGTATATGAAAAATATTTAAACTAAATATGCTTTTTGACTTACTATACAATACTTACTTTTCATAACCAAAAATTTTAAACCATAAGAGATAAAACTTCTTCATCGTTGTTAGAGGATTCTGAAATAAAATAATTACAACCAAGGCTCATTGATCAGATACAGAGCCGGCGGAAGAGGAAAATTCCGAGTATTGGGCTAGTGAACCATACACCTCAAAAGATTTTCCAGTTGCGAAGGCTTCAAGAAATTTGAAAAATCGAGCAGAAGTCGTATCGAATCGATCTTATAGAGAAGTGATAACTTGGTCGAATATTTCAAAATCTTTTGGAACATTTCTTTTGGGATTGAAAACAGATGTCCTTGTTCTTAGTTAAAGTCGTAGCACTTTAGTAGTTTTCGTCGTCGAGGCAATCGTGGCTAATCGATGCCAAATTTTCCTGAATCCTTGATGCATTTTTCCCATATTACGTCGAATTTCGATTCCCGGGAGTCAATCACATAATATTTCACTTCCTCAACTTTTTGCTACGAATCATTGACGCTATATTCAGAGTTTTGTAAATCCTTGTTCAATATTTCAATTTGCTTTGTTGGCATTTTCCCTCGGTGGTGCCGAATTTTTATTTGATTGCGAAAAATTGGGATTATTTTCGTCTTTTTTATACTTGATGAGGTATTTTTCCATTTTATTAGATTTTCCGGTGCACGAGTAGCACTCAATTTCAAAGGATTTTACCGGCAATGCAATTCGTGTTGACCATAAATACGTATATGAAATGACAATAATAACGAACAGCTGATATACGCATGCACAAAAAGAGAGAGGCTTGAGCATTTACGCTTGTTCAACAAAGGTGACACTTTTAGCTAGGTTAAGTAACATGGAGAGACATTTGAAATGTAAAATTTTGAGAAAATGTTATAGTTTGTTTTGGGTTTCATTAATTTTATTGTTATTCAGATAAAAATTGACCTTTGTTTCAAGATTCCGAGTATTGGAATCTTTATTTATGGACTTTAACGTTCTACACCAAAACTAAAACAAAATACATTGTTTTTAGTTTTTCTCTGCTGCTACTATCTGTTCAACATGCGTCGGTTATAACCTGAATAAAAACACTATATGGCCAAATCAACTTTTTTCTAGGTTTTTTATTTTTTATTTAAAAAAACTCAATAGTATTACTAATTAGTAATTCCTTTTTGATTGAATCCATTTTTTATGAAAAATAGGTTTTTTTTCAAATATGTCTTTTTAACTTTTTATGTTCGAAATTGCTGTATTTATGCATATCAAAGAAAAGAGCGCTTAATCACCTTCAAAACAACAACCATTTTTTACAAATCGGTCCACAATTTTTCTAAATATAAGGTTTTTAATTTTTCGAAGATCTGATCTTTGGTTCCTGTTGAAAGTTAACTCGATTTTTGAGCCACTTCAAACTTCAATTGATTATGCCAAAACTCAATGCAAATACCAATCCAAAATGCAAAATCAATTTTTTTTTTATTTCTGATTAAAAAGTGTGAAATTTTGAGGAAAAATTTTTGTATTTTTCAAAATAATTTACAAAAATGTTGGAAACTTTAGGTTATATGGTTCTTGATGTATTATCAACTACATTTTTAGGCAACAAATTACTATTATATTTTTTAATAAAAAAAAAATTCAACAAAAATAAATAAATAGTCAAATCTTTGTAATGTCTTGCCCCGCTATAATTGCGAACACCGGTGCATATGTCTCTCTTTTGAAAATAACTATAACTTTACCAAATCAAAGTATATTATTTATTTACAAATTTTATTTTCAAGAATTCAAGAGAAAATGATTTCGGACTGACTACCAAAATTATATGAATAAGAATAAAAAAAATTTAAAAGTAACTACATAAATTACGAAGAATTCTGAGTGGAGTAAGAAAACAGAAATGGGTAACCAATAACATCCTGAGTAACATTGAAAGCAAACGAGAAAGCATGAATCGATCTTCAACTTGCCACTTTAAGTTGGTGTTTAGCAAACGTGATGAGTAAGGTGGGTGATTATCACAAGTCTTTCGAGATTCATCTAAAATCAGTCAGACAAAAGAAATTAGTTATATTAATAGATAATCTTGTGCCTGATCGAAGCTTCTTTTCCAAATTAACAATATGGTGGCCTTAGGAAATGTTATTCAGAATTTCAAGAACAAAACGACAATTAATTATTAAAAAATCGAAATTTTTGAAAAAACCCAAGATCTTACCAACCGCTTTTTAAGTTCCAGTGATCACCAGTTCAAAAAACATACTTTTGTTAAAAACGCATTTAAAGTTTTGCTATCGATTTATGTAGAGCTATACGAATTATTTAATTACTTACACTGTGTCATCTATTTCTGGGACATATAATAGTTCTTCAGCCGTCATGGTAGCTTCCAAAATTTCGATTTGCTGTTGCAGCAGGTAGCATTCTACCTATTCGAGCGTTATCATTAGCGCACTTATCTGCCACTGTTGCACGTATGAAGCAGCTGCTGCTAGCTACTTGCTTCGAACGCTCCGGAGCCCACGAGCACCCTTTGTTAATTGTTGAATAACTCGAAAAGTATTTGTCGCATATTATATATTACTTTAACAAAATGAAAAAAAATCCAGTTTTTTAAAAACTCTGACTACTCCTAACGCCTTCACTCAAATACTTAAATAGTTTCAAACATGATAAGATTTTGCTACTGAGTCTGAATCGTCGCAAAAAATTATCAAAACTCTACTTAGCCTAGTACAAAAGGATTTTCGGATTCGCTGATGTCAAATGCGATGCCAATTTTGAATTTGAATTTGAAAAAAACGAGTCCACCATTTTGGATTTTTAATGGTGTGCCCAATTTAATTAATGCGTTTGATTTTCAGTATAAGCAGCCTTGTTTAAGTATCCAAACACTACTGGCACTTCTTCCTCTCATTTCCATTTCTTAGAAAACATTTTGATTCCTGTAAAAAAAGAACTCATAATTTTATGTAAATTTGGAAATTTTGATAGAAACCTTTGGCTTCACAACAGGGCAAACTTGCCAAAATCTACTCTATCGGGGCACTGCTTTAGTCGGCTTTGAGCAGTCTGCATTTTGTTGTACTCTTCAACTTCCTTATGCCTCTCCATTTGTTTCTCCCCCAATGTGTCCAATGTCCTCATGTAATTCATGTCCTGGCAGTTGTCATGGATAGCAGACAGACAGTTAGAACTTGTATCTATAAAAAAGAATAATTATATTGTTTATTAAAATTAAATTCGAAATTTAGGCTTTTAAAAATCATTGCTTGTTCATTGCTTTTTACTTTCATTTATACTTTTCAATGATTAGTAATCCTTTTCTAACTAAAATCTATGACTTGGTTTCCACTTTCTGTTTGTATTAGCCCATTTGGCGAAATTCTTCGATACCAATGGATGACCATCCTCGAAAGTCTACCATCTTCTCTACATTCATATCGCTTTAGGTGTACCTGGTCTGGCGTATTCAGTTAATTCGATGTAATTATATAAAAAACTATTGCAACGACAAAGGCAATGTAAAACAATCTTTAATTAAAAAAAGAATTCATTTAAAACTTTTTGTATAACTACACCTACATACACATCTGCAAAAGCTGCCATTGCCCATTGTTATTTCATTACCTGAAAGAATGTTTTGCCTTCACCTTACAAATATCCTGCAAGCCGTAATATGCTGACAAACGTGTACATATAAGAGCAGAGGAAAAAGTGCACATATCCATGCGTGCTTGTGTGGAAAGTAACTGCATATGATAGCAATGTATAGAGGCAGATGTAACAATATTCATATGTGTGCATTTCAACTGCATTTGCGTTCGCACTACAAATCCTCGTTACAGTCACTCGCAGCGAATTTTCCAATTTTCTCAACACTTTATTTACATTGAGTCCTCTACAGCGACAGCGACAGCGACATCAAAAGCAATGGCACCAAAACTTTACCCTTTAAATGAAGCTCTCACTTCGAACAGTTTTGTGTTCGCGTACCCAGCAAACGTTTAGTGTTGAGTCAGTCCCATTGCAGAAGCTGTGGAGACCATTCAAATAAGGAGGTTGCTCCTTTCTTCGACACTGCTATCTGCCTGTTGGAGGTCTCATAATTTTTTGATAAAGAATTTTATGTTTTTGGAAAAATATTTAGTTTTGTTGTTAAAAATTTTTAAGGAAGAATTTTTAAGTATCCGCTTTCAGATTTGTTTCTTAGTTTTTTCAGTACTAAAGGGTTTTTCAATAAGGGCGGGTAGATGTTGAAATGGAATAAAATGGCGTTTGCTGTGTGGCACGTAGCGCCGTCCTGCTGGAACCACATGTCGTCTAGGTCCATTTGGTTCAATATGGGCCATAAGAAATTGGAAGGGCCACCACGTCTACCGAAAAATGGGCGCAATGCGCGCAACGTTTGCGTTAATGAACACTCATTTTGATAATAAAGTTTTATCATTTGAACGTGCTGTTCAATCGTGTATCAATCCTACTGGGATTCCTATAACTTTTGGAGTTATACTAAAACAACTACAGAACGGACTAATGAAAAATAGAGCACTATAAAAGAAGTGCCTTCGTATCTAAATACGCATGCCTTAACCAAAAACTACAATAAATTTATCCTCGAATAGCCAGGCGGCCATTAAATCAATGAATGCGGCTATACTAAGATCAGAGCTTGCCCAGGAATGGGGGGCAGCTCTAAATCAGATTAGTGTCGTATTCAAGGTTAGCCTTATCTGGGTTCCGAGGCACAGAAATATTGAGGGAAATCGTAATATTCCGAAACAACATTATCCAAGAGACTAATAGGTCAATGACAGATGAAGGCACATGCGTATCAGCTAAGTTACTATGGCCACAAATAAATAAGAAAACGACAAAGGAACTGCATAGCCTTTCAAGAAAAGGTCGTCGCTTGAATAACCGGTCATTGGCTACTTAGCAGACTTTTTTGAGATTAAGAGTTTTCTCCCGAGAATATTGTGGAAATTGTATAGATGAGGAAGAAGAAGAAACAGTTCAGTACTTTCTTTGTAATTCTCCAGCCTTAGGGCAGGTTTTCAAAGTAGATACTTTTTCAATTCTCTTACGGAACTGTCTGCGGTGGGAATGGGACATCCTGCGCTTCACAAGTGCTACAAAATGTTTCCACGATGAAAAATAAATGGCGTTCCCGTGGTATCACAATGGAACTGTAAGATTTACGTGAATGGGTCATACAGACCGAGTACCATAATAACCTAACCTAAGAAATGTATACAGCGGCTCTTCGATTTTAGTTGATGCTGATTTTTCCCATAAAGAATATTACTTTGCGTTTCACATGGAATGACTTTCAAAATCCACACACATTGCACTGCCGTGAAATATGCGTGAAATTTCGTATCTATCTCAGAAAACACGTTTTTTTTGTTGTTCAAAGGTAGCTTTATTCATCAACCTAATTTCCAACGAGAGCAACTCAATTATTTCAGCACCGCTCTAGTGTTTCAATACCACTTTTTTAGAACGATTTATCTTTTGCCTCAAAATAGGACACAGTTTCAGCGATAACCTCTTCATTCGAGCGAAATTTCTTGCCGATGAGCACTTTTTTTATAAGTAGGTCTATGAAACGCCGCTGGGAGCTAAACCTGGCGAATATGGTCGATGTGGGAGCAATTTGAAGTTAAATTCATGTAGTTTTTCCATTGTTTTGATTGACTTGTGACATGATCGTCTTCTGTACCATATGCGGGCGTTTCTTTGCAATTTTGGCCCTCAAATGCTCTAAAGTCAAAGTATGTTAGTACCCAGTTCTCGCAGTGAAAACACCGAGCAACATACCTGTACCAGCAACATTTTCTGACACCAATTTAAAATTTTCTCAATTGCTCCTGGGGCGCTGCTCATAAATTTGATATTTCTTCTTATTTTACAATCAATATTGCTAGCAACATTTCACGGCAAATAAAATGTATGTTAGTGGCAAAATTCCACGGCCTATACAGAAAAATCTTTGTGTCCAATTAGAGAATGATATTTTTTATCAATCAATTTGAGGTCTTAAAATCTTCAAAGTATCGAGGATTGGTGATTGTTGGGTAGTTTGACATACATACCTATACACATTTTCACATACATACACATGGTAGATATGAATACTCTCATTTGCAATATGTTTTTAAGTGTTTGCTGGCATATGACTGAGCGACAGTTGCTGCCAGTCCACAACCAGTTAGACTCTTCATGTAAGTACGAATATGTAGTGGACATACATACATGTACATAGCCACTATCAGCTCAAAAAATATCGAAGTAGGTTTGCGCTTCATATGCACACTTTTGACATTTAATTTGGTAATAAGAGTTGTGTTATTTTAATATGGCTTAAAACTGTTTGTTCTATTTAAAGAATTCACTAGTGTCGAACTAGTCCATTTATACAAAAATTGTAACCACTAATAGTTCACGTTTTATTTCCATACAATAAGTTGGATGAACTGTGAAGTATCAAATTAAGCAGATTCTGATTCCAGTGTCTAAAGCTCGAACTAAAGCTTCTAACTAATATTAAATGTGAGTTCCAATACAGTCTGCAAGGTGTTTACGTAGCTCCGAGCCAATTTCAGATTTGACAAATTATTTCTATACAAAACATAAGCGTAAATTTACAGGTGCTGCTGTTGACTTTCAACTGATTTTAATTAATGTGGTAGTAATACCCGGCCTGCATTACTGCGGGCAAATTCTTTTTTTGTTGAATAACTGCAAATTGCTTTTTTTTAAGCTTAAGTCTAATTGTTTTTACTAATAAAAATGGATCATTGGTGAATCGTTTTGATGTATCTCAAACGAGCAGTTCCTTGCAGGTAATTCTTGTTTTAGAAATTTTTTTTTTTCAAAATTTACCTATTCAACCCATAAATAAGACTTTTTAGAAATATTTCGTTGCATGGAGAGTAATATTTTTAAGACAAAAATTACTTTTTTTCTTCTTCTGGATTGGCGCAAAAACCGCTTACGCGATTTTGGCCGAGCTTACCAAAGCGGCGACTAACCGGCACCAATTAGACACACCAATTGAAGCCAAGTCCTTCTTCACCTGCTTTGCAAAGCAGAGGAGGCTTTCGTCTTCTTCTGCTACCATCTGCTGGTATCGCATCGGCTACTTTCAGAGCCGGAGCGTTTGTATCCATTCGGATGACATGACCCAGATAACGGAGAAGCTAGGTGTTTATTTGCTGCACTATGTCCATGTCGTCGTAAAGGTCATCGTTTCATCGCCTGCGATATTCGCCGTCACCAACGTGCAAAGGACCAAAAATCTTCCACAGAGTCTTTCTTTCAAACACTCCAAGAGACGCCTATACGATAAGACGGACATGATGCAAGCCTTGTAAAGTGTTAGTTTTGTTCGTCGATAGAGGACTTCACTACTCAATTGCCTACTTAGTTCAACGTAGCATTTGTGACAAGAGAGATTCTACGTTGGATTTCAAGGCTGACATTGTTATCGGTATTATTGCTGGCTCCTAGATAAACGAAGTATCTTTCCACCTCTACATTATAAATGTCAACAGAGACGTGGGTCGCTACGCAAGTGCGCTGACTGTTTGTTTGATGACAGCAGGTACTTCGTTTTGTCCTCGTTCATCACCAGATCCAGGTCCCGCTTGATGTGACGTCTATACAACGAGAACCCTCTGAAGTTTGATAGACGAGTTTGTGGTCTCGCAAGTAATTGTCATTATGCGCAGTAGGTATGCTGGAATTTCGAGCATTTGCTCTAAGGCGGCTATTACGTCCGCCCGCCTTACGCTATGGATGGCGTTCCTTACACATAAGGACTATGTGTCTGGATAGAATATTACCCCGTTGCGCTGCTCCTACGCTATTTATGACAGTTTCGATTTCCCCTATTATAGACTTTCCGCGTATTGCTGATAGTCCCTCGGCGTTATCTACGGGTGTGGTCAGTCGAGGCTTGATCCGTCTGCTGTGTCGAGCATAAATAATGGCCGATATACTGATGGGACGTTCGGGTTGCCTTTCTCCTTGCTTATTAGCACGAGCTGCTGCTTTTTCTAGATTTCTGGGAAAATTCAATATCTTATACAAACGTTGTATATGCCTAGTAAGACTTGTGGTCGCATTTTTACGATCTTCTGCGTGGTATTCCTTACGGTGCTGGTGCCTTGTTGATTTGTCACGCTTATTTGACACTCAATGCCAACTATGATTTCGTTACTTAGAAAGAGTTATTTTACAATTTTATCCATCGTGCTCTTAATTCCGTTGTAGGTAGCCTGACTCCCAATTTCTTCATCACAATCTTGTACCCAAGTCCCAGGAGTCCCTATTTAGATCTGCTTAAAGTTTCTCCCATTTTTCTTTCTTGCTTCTTGCAATATTGGCCCCTAGCTGCTTTTCCCCACTCTTTTTTTCCTCTGCATCTACATTGCCTTTCCCAGTTTATCTGATTCTAGTGTATTTTCATCTGAGGCGAAGACAGCCACGTCTTAATACAGTTATTTCTCAGTCCACCAATGAACTGAACTTTTACGTTTGATGCAAAGCATTTCTTCTATGGCGTTTTTAAAGATTGTGTCTCAATGGGAATGTGCATCAACGATGGCACAGCGTGGCTGAGTTTTCATACATTCCATTTTCCGATACCACTTTTCTTTAAATTTGCACCGGATGTTCCCCTATTTTCCGCTCCGAAGGAAATCTATTGGTGGTCGCTGCCTATAAAGTCTTCGAGGACCTTCCGTGTCTTTACTACTGCAGCAATGCGATCACATACGAGCGTGATGGTGTTGCTTCTTCGCAACGGAGTCTTCTAAATGCTCCCGTACACATATACAGACCGTCATATCCAGAACTCTCCCACTCGATGGCTCGATGGCGGTTACCGATCATCCGATTCGGCGATCCATATCCTAAAAGTCATCTAATTTGTTTCGGATTTCTTCGATGTTATCGTTGGGCATTCGAAAGCAATTTATCAGTGCGTTTGTTGGATGCGCGCCTACTCAAAACAATTTCCGCTCCCGTTTACTGATATGTCTACCCACTTCCTGGGGGAGCCACAGTGCCGCAGTGCCAGTGGGAACCTCCAACCAATTGGCGGTATCTTTCTCGTTTGTATCGCTCACTGATTATAACAACGTCGGGGTTTTTCTCTGCTAACAGTTATGATAGCAAGGCGTCGACGGTTTCGCTTTTGTGCATGTTTGCTTGTAGTATAATTATTTTACGCTTTGGCTCTTATATTCCGCGCATCTTCCCCATTCCGGTATATGATCAATCGAGCTCTGATTTGCTTCAGAGTACAAACAGCATTTTGGGGTTTTGGTTCACTCATTGAGCTTATGGATCGATTCGCCGCACCTAATGCAAAAAACCTGGCACTTTCTGTTGGGCCCTCTACAATTCCATGTCAGGTGACTATGACATTTAAAAAATGTTAATTCAACCAGATAAAATTCAGGTGCAAAGCGCACTTTGCATTTTATTTAATACAAAAGAAATAATTTACATATTCAATAACACTTACGAACAGACCACCCATTAACACTTGTCTACTCAGAACCTAATCACCGCTGACTATTCAAAAATTGTTTCACCTCAAACGCCACTATTGCATTTGATAACGGCTTCCTTTGTTCGCGTTTATCAGCTGCAAACAATTTCGACTCCCACAGCACTTGCTGTTCAGTATATGTGTGAGTGTATGCACATTGAAGTACGTGCTTTCTTTCGTAGTCATAAATGTCTATGTATGTGTGTGTTTATGTGTTTGTGTGCACGAGCAAATGTTATTTAGACACCGTCACATGTGAACATTGAGATCCCCCTTGATTTACGGTTAAAAGTGGCATTTCATCGTTCAGCTATTTGTCACTCCTACATTTGTCTCAACTACATACATATATACCTACAAATATATATTTTTATCACGAGAGCGTTTGCTAATTTTAGCAGTCCGAGCTATTATCTATCAACCAAGTTCATTATAAAGATATTTTGCTTGTCATCCCAAGACTCTTCAGATCTTTGCATACTAATTGCACGTGTTTCATTTGCATAACTGTTTACACTCACGTATAAGACTGCAGAAGAGCAGAGAGAGAGTATTTCACAAAAATATTTACACTCTCGTCACCAACAACTCTGATCCCCAGCTAACTCTTTGCTCAAATGTGTGTATGTATGTAGATCTCTACAGTAAGAAGGAAACAGATTTTGTTTTAAAGCTTTTGGTAACGCACGTGTGATTAAGTTTAATCAAAAAGCCCCTTATATTAATTTCATGTTTATGTATATTACTTTTACTAAGTATGTTGACTTTTGAATTCTCATTTAGTTATTTCATCAAACGTTTGCAGCTACGTAAGCTAAAAATGCCCTTGATTTAGGATAGATTAGGTTAGGTTAAATGGTTGCGCGAAAAGGGGGCCCCTTGGATGAAAAAAGCCCCTGATTTTCCTAACATTGGATTTTTAATTAACTCGTAATGCAGTTTCTTATCCATATCGGGATTTTATGCATTTTACTTGTGAGCAACATGAAAAGCTACTGGTGGCATGCCCTGGGAGTGTGTTTACTCCTTGATCTCCACAAACGAGCAGATTAATTTTTTTCAAACCAATATAACTTCCCAATTTGGACAATAATAAATTCAAGAAATATTCGTAACCGGCCTTGGTTCAGAAATTATATAAGGGGTATTATTCGAAAGCGCAACAAGGCATATCAAAAGTGGAAACACTTGAAATGTGCAACAACTTACTATATAATGTCTTCAAGGCTCACAGAAGAAGAGCCTCCAGAGCCATTAAACTGCAAACACTGATATTCTATGAACATCAGTTTAGCACAGCACTGGTTCGAAAAGAACATGGAATTACATTCCTGAAACAGGGATTGTCAACAAAAGTAATCATATTTCCAAAATTATACCACATAGGCTGAAAAGTTCCGAGCCCAACAAAGAAAACACGTTTGTTTTGGTTCAAAAATAGCTTTATTCATCAACTTAATTTCCATCAAGAACAACGCAATAATTCCCGCGCCGCTCTAACATTTCAATACCACTTTTGTAGTGCGATTTATTTTGCCTCAAAATATGCCTCAGTTTCAGTGATAAATTCGTCATTCGAGCAAAATTTCTTGCCTGCGAGCATTTTTTAGGTCTGCAAACAGCCAGTAGTCGCTGGGAGCCAAATTTGGCGAATACGCTGGAAGTGGGGCAATTCGAAGTTCAATTCATGTAGTTTTGCCTTTTCTTTTGATTCACTTATGACATGGGCCGTTATCTTGATGAACAGTCAACAGTGGGGAAACCCGGTACCCGTTTTAAACAGAGCTTTCTCATAGTCAAATGCTCATGCAATATTAAGCCAACACGTTCTGCTCTTTTGATATCTTTATGATGTCAGCTAACTCAACCAACTTCCCTTTCGATCATTCAAAACGATTTTGTGAATTGAATTTGATGTTTTCTGGTGTCTCTACGACCACGTTTGAAATCAGAAAACCATCGATTAATTGTTGCGCAGTCTTCATAACACTTTTCAAGCCATTGCTTTGAATAGTATATTTTCCCAACAAAAAACAGTGTAATACTAAAACGCGAAGTTCTTTTTAATCCATTGTTCTGAAAATAGCAAAAGTAGCGTCACTCTCAGCACAATAACTCACGAACTAACAATTTTAACAGCTGTCTTTTTAAGGTTCGTACTAACTGAAAAAAGGTGAATGTAATAAAACTAGAGTCTTCTATTGGTTATACCCGGCACTTTTCAGCCCACGTGTTACGTCCTGAAATGTTTAGTGAATGTATGAATGGAACAATGATTGGTTTTAACTTCTCTAATATTGATGATTGTGTAGTTGTTGAGTCCGTCCTCAATATGAAATCTAATGCGACTGGTCTAAATGGCATTCATTAAATCTGGTGTTAGATCCAACCGAAGCTGTATAACGGCGCTAATCAGAGTCTCGGATGGTATCAGACTTAACTTTATTAGCACTTCTGGATCATTCTAAAGCTTTCGACACTTTTAATAACGAACTTCTAGCCTTGAAACTTAGCAACTCGTCTAACTCCTCATTGACAGCATTACATTTAATAAAGTCATACCTCAGTAATCACTCGCAAGCTGTTTGTGCCGGTGACAATATATGTAATACTAGCAAACCCGGCCCCTTCGCTGGGCACACTAAAATAGAATAGATATGGTTTAGAACAGAAAATATATGGTTTTCATATTATTTATTTCTTTATTCTTTATTCAAGCGCTTTGGCATAAACAATATTTTTTGTTTTTCTATTTGTTTTTGAGTAAATATAAAATATAAATTGAAAATCAGGAAAAAAGAAGATTGTTTTTAAATTTCAAATCAACGCATATGAATAAACAATCGTCTTTTTTCCTGATCATCCATGAATTTTTCGTTTCAATTTATATGTTTTATTAAGCATTGGAGCTTTTTTAACCATTATCCATTTATATTTTTCAAAAAAAAAAAACGAAAAAAATTGTTTTTTCCACGAACACATAATTTCATTCGGATTTCACATTAAATTCTCAAATTTCGTAAGAAATTATTCACTGTTCCAAAATCCACTCCAAAAAAATTCACAAACAATTTTTACATGTTGCACTTACGTTTTTTCCTTATGGCATCCAAATCAGAAAGAAATATTGACACATTGTAACTCACGCTGTCAATTTGACAGTTCAGTTCCGCCCCAAGCGTTAAAAAAGTAAGCGACATTATGGCTGGCTCAAAAGAACGCTGTACCCGTTGCCAGTGCTCCAACCAAACTTTACGAAACCCATTTTCAATACTTACTTAACAATGTGTGTAAGTTTGGTTTAATTCGGTGCAAAGACACGGCGGGTCCACGTTTTGGCATATATTTCCAGACCCTAGTCATCAATAGGTATGAAAATTACCCCGTATTAAAGCACTTATCAACAGCTTTCATTTGATACCCATATTGTGCATACACAACCAAAGGTTACCCGGGTCCACGTTTTGACCTATATCTCGAGACCCCAGTCACGGAGCGGCATGAAAAATACTCTGTACTAAGGCATTCACCAACAGCTTCAATTTGATATCCATATTGTACATACACAACCAAAGGTTACCCGGGTCCACGTTTTGCCCTACATCTCGAGCCCTATCCACCAATAGGTATCCAAACTATACGGAAACCATCTTCAATACCTTCTTAACAATCTGTGTAAGTTTGGTTTAATTCGGTGCAGACACGGCCGGTTAGCGAACACACACAAAAAGTTGACTTTATTTTATATATAAGATTTTTTTCAGTTTGTGTCCGAAAAATCCAAATATCTTACGGAACCCTATTTTTTCCCAAAATAAAATGTAATCCATGTTACTCTTGGATAATGTAGTTTTCGAATGGTGAAAGAATTTTTAAAATCGGTCCAGTAGTTTTTGAGCCTATTCGTTACAAACAAACAAACAAACAAAGTTTTCCTCTTTATAATATTAGTATAGATTTATTTAGCGTAACTAAAAGTGCTTCCCAAGGTTCGATTCTGGGCCCTCTACGCAAATGATGTCCAGCTATCAGCAAGTGGGCCTGTGACAGTGGGCTACTTTTAAATGCGAGTAAATCTCAGTGTATCGTTATTAACAAGAAGCCTTTCAAACTCGGAGACTACAGTGAAGAAAAATTGAACAACATTATTATGAAATTTGTTGCCGCTACCAGAAATCTAGGAGTAATTTTCAATAGAACTGTATCGGGGCATAGCCACATTCACAGTGCAACAGGCAAGATCTATGGAGCACGAAGGCTCCGTTCATTATGGGCTACTCAGCACTTTACTCCAATAAAAATTCGACTGCTTTTAGTTAAACCATTTCTGTTACCAACCTCATTGTATGGATGTATATGGCGGTGTTAGCTTAATATCCTCTACAACAACATTGTCAGGTATGTGTGTTGTGTGAAACGTCGTGATCACATATCAGTGTTGACTTTAAAGGTTTCGTGTAAAATTTGATGACTTATTGAAAGTAAAATACCTGCTTCACAAGGTCATTAACTCTAGTGAGCCCAAACACCTTGCCCAACGAATTCAATTTACTAGATCGTTCCGACTACTTAACCCGTTTGGTAAGAAATACAGAGGTCTTATATCTGAACGTCAATTATACATAAATTTTTGCTGTTCGTCTTTGGAATGCTCTACTACAAAAGATCAAAGTCATTCAAAATATTTACATTGCGCTTTAAAAATTAACTCATATATTATTTTCTTCACTAAATTGCTAATATGCCCTTATACGTATATGTTATATACTTCCTTGTATTATATGCTTCCTTGTTCTTCTCCTCCTACTCCACTTTTTACAGCCTACTATTACTCCTTGCCAAATCTCTTTCCCTAAAACCTCTCTATTTTTAATCTTTTAGAATTAAACTCAAACACTGTAAAATAATTTACGGTTGTATGTTTGATGAATAAAATGAATAAATAAAATAAAATATTTGTTACAGTCCCCTAATGTCAATCATACATTTCGTGACTATATCCGATCTAGTTGCAAGAAGAAGAGTGTCACAGTTGCTACTCCGTACTGGGTTGGCCTCACTGTCGCCTAGAAAATAGGCAGTTGAAAGCATTTTGCTGGCAGACAGTGAAAACCAGTGCCATCTCCCACGGAACTAATTCGAAACTAGTACAAATTATTGTGTTTATGTGTATTTCCACTATTTCTGGCGAACTTGGCTTATGTATGTTATCTTCATACGCCCAGGTTTTTGCAACAAATTAGCATTATTTATGTCCGGCATTTGCATAAAGTAACCCTAAGAACGTTGCCATAAAAAAGTTAATTAGTAAGACCCATAGAGTTGGTTTAATTGTTTGCATACGAATTTTTTCGAGTTGTGTGTTTTAGTAGTTCAATGGGTTAAAAGTAACTGAAAGTACAAGAAATTAAAAAAAAAACATAGTTGCATCTGTCAAAATATTGGTGTACTATCATTTTCTGACGGGGAGTATAATTAGTTTTTTTTTACTTGATAAGCTAATTTTATAATTATCAATGTTTATGTTTGTTATGCGTGGTTCAAAACGATCATGAAGACATCAGTACTGATTTTTTACCCATTAAAACTTGTGATCACAGCAGCTTCTAACAAAGCAGTACGTGAGTTCGTCAAATATCAGCCGAAATCTGCATAAAAATTCCTGAAACTGGAATTAAGAAACTTTTTACTGCATTTATTCCAAAAAAGTATGCACTTGTGATCACTTTTTTGACTAAGCATAGCATTTGAACCATTAATACAATAAATTTCTGGTTTTTTCAAAAGCTCCGTTTGCCAAAACGTTTCATAGACCTGCAAAAGACTCACTCGATAACCAGGTCGCTTATCGAAAACACTTACTCGACAAGCTTGCAAGCTGAGCAAATGGCTGCACTGAGTCGGCAAGGACTATCTTTATGTAAAAAATTTAGGTGCGCGCGAATTCGTAATTCTTCTCCTCTTAAACGGCTGCACCGGTTGCTATAAGTTTTTGTCTTTTGTTCAAGGAAGCCACCAGTTTGGTTCTTAGCTATAGTTGGCCTTGCCAAGTGGCGCTGGAGTTGAGATGTTCCGAAAATCTCATTCATTCATCATCTCATTAGGCTCATGCTCGGAATGAAATGCTTTTGTGAAAAGTGTATTCCGCTAGATGGCGCTGTGGGCGTAGTACTCCAATAATCGCGCTTATGGCCCGATTTTAGTCATATCAGTAATTGAACGCAAAAATTATCAAAGAAGAAATATTTTTGCAGAGAAGAGTTGTGTTACGCTAAATGAAAAACGCTTTGGCAGCGGAGTCAGGGTTGTCAAAAAATGCGTTCGTGTTTTATATTATTCATTTTTAGGTTTTTGTGCTGTAATAGTCGCCAGATATGCGTACCGCTGATTATCTTTCAGTAACTGTATCTATGCGGAGGTGAATTTAATCATTTCTTATGTACTAATCCGTGTTTGTGAGTGTTCTTAGTAACTCATATTGAATTTATATAATTTGAGTCTATAATTTGTAGGTTTGAATCACTTATAGTCCTCCATATTTCTAGTCCTCATGTCCTTGACGGTCTTATTGTTGATTTATATACATATTTATTATTATATATCTATACTAATATTATAAAGAGGAAAACTTTGTTTGTTTGTTTGTTTGTTTGTTTGTTTGTAACGAATAGGCTCAAAAACTACTGGACCGATTTTAAAAATTCTTTCACCATTCGAAAACTACATTATCCAAGAGTAACATGGATTACACTTTATTTTGGAAAAAAATAGGGTTCCGTAAGATATTTGGATTTTTCGGACACAAACTCAAAAAAATCTTATATATAAAATAAAGTCAACTTTTTGTGTGTGTTCGCTAACCGACCGTGTCTGCACCGAATTAAACCAAACTTACACACAATGTTAAGAAGGTACTGAAGATGGTTTCCGTATAGTTTGGATACCTATTGGTGGATAGGGCTCGAGATATAGGTCAAAACGTGGACCCGGGTAACCTTCGGATGTGTATGTACAATATGGATATCAAATTGAAGCTGTTGGTGAATGCCTTAGTACAGAGTATTTTTCATGCCGCTACGTGACTGGGGTCTCGAGATATAGGTCAAAACGTGGACCCGGGTAACCTTTGGTTGTGTATGTACAATATGGGTATCAAATGAAAGCTGTTGATAAGTGCTTTAATACGGGGTAATTTTCATACCTATTGATGACTTCTTCTTCTTCTTAATTGGCGCGATAACCGCTTACGCGATTTTGGCCGAGTTTAACAAAACGCGCCAGTCGTTTCTTTCTCGTGCTAACCGGCGCCAATTGGACACACCAAGTGAAGCCAAGTCCTTCTCCACCTGATCTTTCCAACGCAGAGGAGGCCTTCCTCTTCCTCTACTACCACCAGCTGGTACCACATCGAATACTTTTAGAGCCGGAGCGCTTGTATCCATTCGGACGACATGACCCAGCCAACGAAGCCGCTGGATCTTTATTCGCTGCGCTATGTCTATGTCGTCGTAAAGCTCATACAGCTCATCGTTCCATCGTCTGCGATATTCGCCATTGCCAACGTGCAAAGGTCCAAAAATCTTACGCAGAATCTTTCTCTCGAACACTCCAAGCGTCACTTCATCGGATGTTGTCATCGTCCAAGCTTCTGCGCCATACGTTAGGACGGGCATGATGAGAGTCTTGTTATTAAATAAGCGTAGGATCGGTTGCTTTCCTAGTAGCGTTTACTTTTTCATCTCATTTCTCTTGTTCGACTAGAATTCGGCACCCGTTCTGTTTGAGCAGGATATTTAACATCTCTTAAGATTTTTCATCAATAATTATAAAAGAATATTTCGTTTTCGCAAAACAAAACTTTGTAAAATTGATGTAAATAATTCTTCACAAAATATAGGTCTTTCAAATAAAGAAATTATATTATATATCTGGCAACTCTATATACTGTATATAGCGGCATAAGCTAAAGTTTATGTTTAAAATACCCCCAACTAGCAATTTAACATTCGTGTAATTAACTTTAATACTTAAAGTCTATAGAGTAACACGCGAAATTTTGTGCTTTCAAAAGTTCTTAGTTTGTTTAGCTTCTTTTTTGGTGGTATGTAAAGTGCGTAATGCGCTTATATCTTTTAATTATGCGTAATTTTTTTTTATAATCAACTGTAAGCACTTCGTGGTTTTTTCTTACAATTCCAATGGCATGGCAGAGCTACAGCACTGGGCGTCTTTCATATTTAGTTAAGCCCGACGAACTACTGAAAATTGCCTCTAGATGCAGACCCACACTCGAACTACAGTAAAACTTTGAAGAGCAATCAACTTTTTAATTTGGGTAGAGATGATATCAGTTAAACTTAAAGTTAGCGGCATTAATAACCACTTCCAACGACAACCTGCCACACTTAAATCAGAAACCCTATTCACAGCCAGGTAATGGTTATTGTCAACTCCTTCGCTTTAAGCATTGGCCATTACCTCTTGAATCGTTTATGAGTTATGGTAATCTATGTTACATAGCTGAGAGAAAGTGCATTTACAATTTTATGTGCATTTAAATGATATCTGTAAAAATAGTGCGCCTGTGAATAAAAAAGACCAGTTATAGAGTACCTTGGCATACTAAGGTACTGGAAAAAGTTTAAAAACTTGAGAAATATATATTTCAAAAAATTTAAATTCTTATACTGCATCACTCACAAAGATAAATATTTGCATTTTTCTACAAAACTTAAACCTTTGGATAGAAATCGAAAGCGAAGTTATATGCTTAAATTCGAATCGGACATAAAATTAAATCCTAACTCCTTCTGGCGATATGTTAAGTTCAGGAAATCATGCCCAAGTATTCCTTCCGTTGTCTATTATAATGGAAATTGAACATATTCTCCTCTCGATGCAGCTAATCTTTTTGCAGACTTCTTCCGCTCAAATTTTCACATAGACTTGAACCATTTCTTCTTCTCTTCTCTTTAGCTTCCGATTTTCTGAAAGCAGTATTTTTTTCTACCTATACTGTCAAATGCCTGTTTGAAGTCAACAAAGCCGTATGCATTACTTGTTGCTCCTTATTTGCCTTATCGTAGTATTCTTTACTAAGTAGTTCGTTGAAATATTTTTTGCATCAATCTATAACTTGTTATTTTTCGCTGATTATGGAGCCACCTTTCGTTTTGCAGATATTTGTTCGAGGTTGAAATGTTTTAGTTTGTTTTTTGATGTTCTGATGCATAGCTTTGACAGCGCTTTCAATTTGTTCAATTTACTGCTTCATGTATGATTTTTTCATTATTTCGCACATTTCGCATTATTTTCTTAGCTTATTTTCTTTTATTTTCATAGTCTACTCTAGCTCCCTTTTATTCTAGCTCCCTTTTGTTATGTATTCCTCATCACACTACTCGTTGCACTACACCATTGCAAAGTCATATTCTGTGCTTGCTTTTATTTGACGCCTTAGTTCGGACTTTGTAGCTCCATATACTCTAAAGCTGTTATATACCTCTACTTCGAAGCTTGACATATTCCAGCCGTCTTTATTTGGAGATCATATTATGTTTGTCACCCGTTTGTTTGAAGCCTTGAACGTGTCCAGAAAGTATTTGTCCATTATGCTTTGCGTTCTTTACATTTCATTGATCCAATTCGATCCTATAAAAGTCGGTGCTTACGATGCTTAAACTAAAAACACTAGATATTAGAAGGAATATTCCCTCCCTCATTTTCTTTTTTGATCTGATAAGTGGCGCGATCCCATCGGTGCTCGAGAAAATTTATTTCGATATTTCTCAGCGAAGCTTACGAAATCATGACATTTTCTGCTTAGGGATGGTAAGAACTAATTACGCTTCCAATGGTCCGTTTTCTAGAACTTTGAGAGAATTGTATTCGCACTTAAAATTGTTACTAAATGAATTTTTGAACTAAATTCTGAGTAGATATTATAAATAAATTATAACAAATGTTACGTTTTCTTTTATTCATTACAGTGAAGCAAGTAAATTATAAGTTTCATTTATTTTTATTGAATAATTAGCATTAATCTGTGTTCCATAATCCGTAAGAGATACTGCATTTTTTAGATTATTAATTGAACTAACAAACGTAGGTAAATATAATTAATATTTTAACTACAATAATTGGCGGCCGCTTGAGGCCATTAAGCAGTTAAAAGAGACTTCATTGATGGAGTGGAATGAAATAGCCTTTCGGTGCTAGAGCACTTTGCTTACTCCATGCCAAACAAACTAAGTCAAGGGTTTTATTTTTAAAAGAACAAATATTTTAATTATCACAACTAAAAGTTTTACGTTTGTTTTCTTAATAATAACGATGTAATGCGCACATACTTCTTCGCTGATATTAATGTTTAATACGGGCGGCCGCCGGAGCCGAATTGGTTGGTGCGTGACTACCACTCGGAATTCACAGAGAGAACGTAGGTTCGAATCTTAGTGAAACACCAAAATTAAGAAAACGTTTTTCTAATAGCGATCGCCACTCGGCAGGCAATGGCAAACCTCCGAGTGTATTTCTGCCATGAAAAAGCTTCTCATAAAAATTTCTGCCGTTCGGAGTCGGCTTGAAACTGTAGGTCCCTCCATTTGTGGAACAACATCAAGACGCACACCACAAATAGGAGAAGGAGGTCGGCCAAATACCTAAAAAGAGTATAAGTGCCAATTATAAATATAATAATTAATTTTATATTTTTATTAAAAAAAGAGCACCAAATTGCGTTGTTTGGTTTTTGATACTTTTTATTGGTGCTATTAAAGTAAATTATACTGGAATGTTTAATGTTTAAATGTTTAAGATAACTTTTAGTAGTTTTACTTGAAATTAAGCGAATGCAAATATGTTTATTTACTTATGGCAATTAAGTATTGTTTGCTCAAGTGGGACAATAATTTTAATCTAGACGGCTGAAAAGCGCAATTTTCTAAAAATACTTTTTAATTATTTAATTTTTTTTCATATTTGCTTATTTATTTCCAGTTTTTAATTATTTAATGACTTGTAGGCATATCCTTTTTATGTTAGAGCTTTGTGGCGCGTCATATCCGAAATTTTTTGCATTTGATCTTAGTGCGCTTGGATAAGCAGTCCAAACTTCCATCGAGGCCAGCACACAAAAACATAATCCATTTTCCCGTTTATAGCACATTAACCCTTCACTGGTAAACCAGTTGAAATCAGGTAGATAATAAGATGAGGCGGCTCGAAGTTATTGGGGGTTTGTAGGGTTGTATATTTAAGGCCATGAATTTCAATCCCTACATACTACCATGCAAAAGTAGCTTAGATTAAACCATATATAATATTTAAAAACAATATAAATAATATTCAAAAGATTTAAGAACGCAGCTCTTGAAAGCGAAAAATCAAGAACAACAACATTATTAATGGAATTTGATTTAAGTAAAGCGCGAGCATCCTTAATTTTTAAGTTTCCCCCATAAAAAGCGTAGAGATTACTGGAAAAATTTGAAACGAATACTTTTGAACAAGCAGTGACAATCAATGACTCCAGCAGAGGAATTATGCGTAAAGCACAGACATAGTGGAGATCTACGAATATCTAAGCACTTGAGACTTATAAGCATGAGACTGAAGCAAACTCTTCTTGCGTTTATCATGGATCCTCATTGGGCAATGCCTCGAATTCAGCGTCTTCGAAGGTTTTTGGGCTTCCTTCACGCGGACGGTCATCCACATTAAAATCACCGTCTTTGAAGCGGCGGAACCAATCTCAGCACGTTGTTTCACTGAAAGCAGCATCTCCATAAACTTTTTGTAGCTGTCGATGCGCTTCGGCCGCCGCTTTTTCGAATGAAAGAGGAAAATCAACACTTCCCGCATATAACGATTATTCGGCACAAAATCAGACATTTTCACAAAATCAAAAGTATATGACACCAAAACAAAATCACTAATGTGTCGAAGCAGTTTGTTTACCATATGTCTAAGCTTGGTTCATGACGTTTAGGTTATGTTAGAATCGACTAGCATACACTGCTGGCGGCATCTATTGACAAACAGCGGGAACTTAATATTATTAGTTGCGCACCGAATATGAATTAGCGCAAGTAAAACTAAATAACATTCCTGAAATTGCTCTTACTTAAGTTGCTGCGAATCGACGCCAAAATAGTGTTCCAGAACAAAACAGTCTGATACCATTTGGGGCAACGTTCAAGACTTTCTCAAATTTCATCAAATACAGGGTGGCTGATGAATTTTGCTACATTAAGAAACTCAAATAACTTTTTTTTTAGTGTATGGAATTCATTTTTTTTTTTTTTTTCAAGTTGAAGGTCATTAAATTTTATTAAATGTAGCTTAACTAGTTTTAAAAATAATTGAATTTAAATGCCCCCCATGCTCGTTGACACAAGTGCGGCATCTTAGTAAAAAGTTGTTCATTGCTGCTTTGAGAGTTGCGACAGGAATAGCCGCAATTGTTGCCCGAATGGATTGTTTTAGTTCATCCAAATTTGTTGGCTTTGTTTTATAAACTTCTTGTTTACATAAACCCCACAAGAAAAAGTCAGGTGCAGTAAGGTCAGGCGACCTGGGGGGCCAACGAAATTCGGAGTTTCTTGAAATCAGTTTATTGGGAAATTTTCGTCGCAACTCTGTCATAACAGTCTGGGCTATGTGAGACGTTGCCCCATCTTGTTGAAACCACACAGAGTTGAAAGGAATTCTCTTTCGGCGTAGTTCTGGATAGAAAAATTCTTTCAGCATTTTCAAATAACGGTCTCCAGTAACCGTAACGGTGTGACCATTTTCTTCAAAAAAATAAGGCCCGACAATACAGCGTGAAGAAACCGCACACCACACTGTCACGCGAAGAGGATGCAATTCCGTATCGTGGAGTATCTGTGGGTTAGAAGTACTCCATATTCGACAATTTTGTTTGTTCACATTGCCGTTTAAATCGAAATGGGCCTCATCAGACATGAAAAGGCAGTTTAACATGTTTTGGTCTTCTTCCACCATTTGCAGGATCTTCTGGCAAAATTCCAAGCGAATCGGCAAGTCTGCTGCATTCAGTTTGTTAACCATTTGAATTTTGTAGGGAAATAAGTCTAAATCTTTGTGCATTATTGTTTGCAAAGACTGTCGGCTGACACCAAGTTGAGCAGATAAGCTTCTTGTTGAAACCCTTGGATTGCTTTGTATAGCTGCAGCTACAGCAGCGATCGTTTCCTCCGTCCGAACTGGTGGGTTTCGATGATAAGGCCTTCTTGCGACTGTTCCTTGCTCAGCAAAATTATTCACCAGTCTCATTATGGTCCATCTGCTCGGGGGATCGCCGCCAAACATCCGCCTGTACTCTCTCTGTACCAAAACTACGGACTCCAGTGCGTGATAGCGGCGGACTATCCAAATTCTTGTTTGCGTGTCCCAGTTATCCATTTTAATGAATTTTAAAGATCAATCTGCAAATTAAAACAAAAATGGAACAGATAACTTAAAAAGAAAAAAAGTTATTCAATTTTTTTTTGGTAGCGGCTTTCATCAGCCACCCTGTATTATACATTGGGGATATGATTGAATATGACCACGTAGACACAAGTACGGCTAGAAGCAATAACATAGTCAAGATTCCTTACTTCCTTAACAAATTTACCAAGTTAATCATCAACATGAAGAACGGGAATGGGTGTAGACTTATCATGCTTTTTAAAAATTACAGCTAGAACCAAATAAATACAGTTCTTCTCATCCTAAGCGCTGTCTAGCGGTACCAATTTTTGGAAAAGTATTTACTTTTGTATAAGCGAAATCGGAGCGCAGATATTGTTTTCAAAATTTTCGAGAGGAGCCGCTATCTTAATTACCACTTGAGATGTTCAGAAAATCCTCTTTCACTTGGTGAAAGTCCCATAAAAATTGGTTTCGGAGATTGGCAAGTGCAAAAAAGTGAGATAAACCAAAAAAAAATCTTACTACAGTCGTTTCTCATTGTCGGAACGACTCGAATTTATATCATGGTATTATATCTGTGTCTCTAACCGCATTCCAAAACAATAAAGCTATATCACTGTATAATCCACACCCAGCTAAGGAATCAGTCAAACAAAGTGAGTAAAATAAATTAAAAAAATATGTACGTGTGTATGTGTGGTGAATAAATACCATACACGGATGTCACAGAAGGGTGAGGCCCATAAAAAATTAATTTGTCGTAAACTACGCAAAGAGCTTTGGAAAAAATAGGGATTATATATGAATACCATATATAATTAGCGCGTACACCCTTTTTGGCTGTTTGGCCTAACTCCTCCCCCTATTTGAGGCGTGCGTCTTGATGTTGTTCCACAAATGGAGGGATCTAATGTTTCAAGCCAATTCCGACTGACAGATATTTTTATGAGGAGATTTTCCATGGCAGAAATACACTCGGAGGTTTACTATTGCCTGCCAAGGGGCAACCGCTATTAGAAAAATGTTTTCCTTAATTTTGGTGTTTCACCGAGATTCGAACCTACGTTCTCTCTGTGAATTCCGAATGATAGTCACGTACCAACCCATTCGGTTACGGCGGTCACCAAAATAGGAATTAGTGGGATTGATATAGCCCCAACTTCCCCAAACGCCCCTCCTTTAAATGACATAAAAGGTAACCACAAACTTTTCCATAGCCAAATGAATTTTTCACATACTCGAAGTCTGTCTGTACCCTAAAGTTAAAACGTGAAAGCTTGAACAAATAATACTTTAGCAAACACTGCCCGAAAATATCTAATGCTCCAGAGATAAATTTCATGTTGGCTACGCGCGCTACTACTATAAATTCTGGTGCCGAAATTCTTGAAAATCAGTGAAAGTCACTCAGCCAAGCACACTGTGGAGATAAAAAGGCACTACACTCAAAAACCATAAGAAGTACCAAAAATCTTATCAGGATGTTTAAGTTTGGCGAGACGTTAATCCTTTTGATGGCACTAGTGATCGCCGCAAATGCAGAGAGTAAGCACACAATTAAAATGTTTAGTGTTCGCTAAAGCACTCCTAACCGATATCCACTCACAATAGGCGATCCTCACGACTTCACCATTCGAAGTATGAGTCGCGCAAATATGTTGGGCAGTGGTATGATATTGGATAATTCGGCTGTGCCCGTTGACGAACTCGATCCAAACTATTGGCGTAGATCGGCGAGTGAGGAAATTAAAAGCCGTCTAGCCACCGGACCCAACACCAACAAAGCGAAGAATGTCATATTTTTCCTAGGCGACGGCATGTCGCTGAGCACAATCACTGCTGCGCGCATACTCAAAGGACAACGTGAGGGCAATCCAGGCGAAGAGTCACAGCTCAGCTTCGAAAAGTTCCCATATACTGGTTTGAGCAGGGTAAGCGTGTACATTTCCTGTGGTCTCGTTCAGTGATTTAGTTTTCAGCGTGTCCTATTTATAGACCTACTGCACCAATGCCCAAGTACCCGACTCCGCTTGCACTTCCACAGCTTACCTGGCTGGCGTTAAAACTAATATTCTTTCATTGGGCGTTGGCCCAAATGTGAACTACAACGATTGCGCAGCATCCATGGATCCGGCTAATGATCTAACATCGCTTTACGACTGGGCTCAAGCAGCTGGAAAATCCTCTGGTTTTATCACCACTACCAGACTCACGCACGCCAGCCCTTCCGGTGGTTACGCGCATGTCGCGAACCGAATGTGGGAGTCCGATACGGATGTGCGCTCGTATCTCGGCGAAAACTACACCACAGATTGTATTGATATTGCCACACAACTCATTACTGAAGCACCAGGCCGCAATCTTGATTTAATAATGGGTGGTGGAATGGGCAAATTTTTGCCAAAAACAATGATCGACTCATTTGGTACGGCTGGTGAACGTACGGATGGCGTAAATTTGCTCTCGCAATGGCAACGCCGACATCCGGGTGGTGTATTTGTTAGTAATCGAAAACAAATGCAGGCACTCAATATTGAGCAAACCAAGAGTATTTTGGGTATCTTCCAGTCATCACTGATGAATTACCATCATCATGCGACCGAAGGAGAACCTACTCTATCCGAAATGACGGAGACCGCTATTAAGTTCTTGAACAAAAATGAAAATGGCTACTTCGTGTTCATTGAAGGTGGCCTCATCGATTATGGCAATCACCAGAACAAACCTGGAATCAGTCTTGACGAGACTTTAGAGTTTTCGAAGGCTGTGGAAATGGCATGCAACATGACTAGTATCGAAGACACACTTATCGTCGTCACGGCCGACCATGCACATCCAGTCAACATCATCGGTTATCCGGAACGTGGCAACAATATTTTGGATATTAATAAAATCAGCTACGATCGAAACGGTGTGCATTATTCAACACTCAATTACGCAGCTGGCCCTAACCAATATTTGGATGAGTACGGTGATCGCATTGAATTGGAAGGCCAGTTTGGCGACGTGGGTAAGTTAGTGTAGGCGCAAATAAGCCAAACAAGAAACCAGTACTCACTAATAGCAATCAATTATTTCATTTTTTTCGAAGATTTCATTTTCCCCAGCTACGTTTCGGTAAGTGATGGTGTTCACAGTGGTGATGATGTCGGCGTATACGCTTCCGGCCCCTGGCAGCACCTTTTCCGTGGCGTACTCCAGCAGAATAGCCTGCCCCATATGATGGCGCATGCCGCATGTATTGGCGATGGCGCCAAAGCCTGCGACTAATTCTAGCTACGCGTTGTTGTTGTTTACCATTAAAGCAGTCCTACCAAATTAAAACAAAATGGTAATTGTCCATTTATATTAGAGCAACCAGCACAGCCACACATCAACTGCCATCTCCCATCTACCAACAATTCGAAAGTAGCAGCACTTCTACCCGCGATATCTTTTGTTTGCCTACTTTGGCTGCGCACTACCTTATATTTATCTAATGGATTTGTTACTTAGCCAAAGTATACAGAAATATTAAATTTGTTAAGCACGTGCAGTCTGGCAGTTGGCGTTTGTTGAGTCGCTAATACTTTCGTTTGCTTGTTTAAATCTTAGTTTAATAAAGAACTTAACGCTTAAGTGTTCAAATAGTAACAGAGCTATTTTCACAACGTTTTTTAACAATGTCAAAATTTCACATGAAGCTGAAAAGGTTTACCAATACAGGGAGCCCAGACATATGTTGGACCCTGTGCAACAAGAGTATCGGGCATATATTTTACTCTTATCAATAAGGAACTGAAAAAACTATATTTCAATTCTATTGTCTGCAATCTCATTTCTTCAGTGAAAGTAAAGTTAAACTAAAATGAATGTTCTGAAATGCAGAAATCTTAAATCTTAGCCCACCAGTCACTCGAAGCCTTCCACTATCCACCAAGCAGGAAATGTACTCACCTTCTGACGCTGGCTTTGACCATTGATGGTAGAAAGGTATTAACTGGCTCCTATCCCACTTTTTGAGAGTGTGTGCGCAGGTTCCTGAAAGAGTGGATAGTTCTTGGTACTTGGGATGTATAATTGCCGCAAATGGAGGAAGTGAGACTGACGTTGAAAGCAGAATTACCAAAGTCAAAGCGTCGTTCGGCATTCTTGCACCGCTCTGGCAAAATAATAACATAAATACGTAAAGTTACCACGTGTAAGGTCACCGCAATGATCAGAAGACGTCTACAAACGTTCATTAATCGCTGCTTGCGCCGCATAATGTGAATTTTCTGGTCGTAAACTCTCAAATATCTAGCACGGAATTACTGAGGAGATCTAATCAATTTGATGTGGCAACTGAAATCTACAGAAGGAAATGGCAATGGATCGGACACACCCTGAGAAAGAGTGACGACAGCATCGTCTAACAGGCGCTGCGATGGAACCCTTTCCAACGGACAGGATGAAACCGTGTTCCATGGCGACTAGAAGTTAGGGGATTCTATAGATATATATAACCAATGAAAACCTGTTCAGAACCTGCCTCTGGTAAATGGGTAGATTCTTACTTCTGACACTACACCCAGAGTATCCCCGGCTTAGAACTCTCATAGAGTTACTTACTTATTAAGACATTTAGGTAGGATAAATTTCTCAATGCGGATATCAATCAAAAGGGTGCCAGGAATACGTTAATCCAAGCAAATTGTTTAAGCAGAGTTACTATTGGTTTACCCGTAAATACATCGACCGCCACTCAGCAATCAACTTGAGAGAGTGGAAGGCGAAAGCAAAGAACCAAACAGGTATAAAAAGGAAGGTGCTTCAGATTAAAGGAAGGTGACCAACAGTGGCTATTTACGCTCGTATTTACCACTTCACACTACTGATGAATTTCGCCAAGTGTGGTATACTTAAACCCGCAGCATCCGAAGGAGTAGCCCAGATGTATAACCCAAATGGTATAGCCCAGATGGTTAAATCACCTCGCCCTCCAGACAGTTTCTGCAGAAAGAATTTGAAGCAATCCCAAGTCTCACCGCATGGACACCTAACGGACAATGTCCGGTAAGTATACCTACCAAATTCGAGAGATGCGGCTTTATTGGTTTTTGAAGTTCCGTCGAATACCCCCGACTTACACGTTTGTGCGCTAGCCCAGCGTTTGCTGAGTTGGCGCGAGGCGGAGCAGACCACAGGTTCTCAAGGGAACCCCAATCCTCTCATTTTGTGATGAAACCGTCTCCAGGCTTCCCTATCTACCCAACTCATCAGCCCAGCAGTATCCCTCTCTGCCGCTGTTATCGGGAACCCAAATAAGCCTAATATCGAAGTATTCGGATGCAAGCGAGAGAGAAGTCAGGCATTCCCCGTCTAACCCCGAACGCACAAACAGCGAGCCGAAGGCCCTAATTGCCCCTTGAGTGTCGGAGTACAGATGTAGATACTTTACAGTAATTACAGAATTAAGCAACCAACCCACTTCTTCCTTAATTGCGGCTACCTCCGCTTAGAAAACACTGAAATCTGAACTTGATGGGGAGCTCCTTGCAGAATACTCTTCTGACCAACTTCGCGCCATCCGTAAACATGTTTCCAATGCCCTGCCTACAAGTGTTGCACATCGCCCACCCCTCCCTTGAGGGAATACGAATGGAAAAAGTACCCCTCGGAATTAGAGAGATAGAGAGAAAAATAGCTTATAAAGAGGTTTTACTGCGCTGATGTCCACTCCTAGGTCATGTCTTTCCATCTAATGCGCTATTGCATTCTCTACCTCACATCCTCTTGTCTTTGTGACTATAGGCGGCGTTGAGCATTGTATTTGTAATATTCGACCTGCACCTCCTTAAGCCACTAATTCAATCGACTTCCAAAGTCGTCAAGTATGAGTAACAACTTTAGAGATGTGGGCCTGTGAGAAACCTCTCTGCTCACTCGTCTATTTAAACCAGTTGGCTAGTCAATAATTTGTAAAATTCCTCGCGCTGTCCAAATGTTCTTTGCTTGTATGCCTGGAAAATTTACTAACACTTTCAAGTAAAACCGTTTCGCCCAAACACGCATTTAAAATCACATTTATGGCCATTCACATTTGAAAGTGTGGAATTTTACACTTTACTTTGCAGCCAGTTGCTATTTCCTTGCCTGCCACAGCCGCACACACGCAAGATACCATGCGCACCGAACTCACTTGTCATGCGACTGACCGGCAGACTACGAACGCCAGTTATTCCACGGTCCAAAGCTGGTTTGAAGTGCCTGAATGCCATAACAAAAAAATATTTGCATAAATCGCAGTTTTTATAAGCATTGAATGCACTCACACACCAGTAGAAGGAGAGCGGCGTGTGCAACGCAAGCCAGCCAGCTATGCACAGACGAGGTGAAATGGACTTTGCAGCCAAATAATTCTTGCATAAATTTAACTAAAAAAATGTATGAATGTATTGTAAGTATGTGATTACATGTGAGTCGAGAAACGCAAACATCCACTGGGGAAAATATGTATTCACACACACATACATACATAGGCAAAAAAGTATAAGGATGTATGATTTACGCGTAACACTGAAGCGTAACATTTACTATTACCATTACATTTCAAAGGTGGTACCGAGTGGTGATGCCTGAAAGTAAATGGGGTTGAAATTTATTTTTTATCTGCCACATGCCACCAAGTATAAAATGAATGACATAATGATAAGGTCATCACATAATAATGAATGTCGATATTTTTTGATTTGCATGGACAAAATGCGTAACATCGTAGGAAAAAAATTATCAAAAATCAACAAGGATCATAAGACACGCCAAACGTGCACTTTATTGTCCGTCATTTAATTTAATGGACTATGAAACTGCATAATTTTTTTTTTAATTCTAATTAAAAAATGTGATATTTTGTTGAAAGTTTGTCGAATTTTTATAAATCTTGTACAAGTTTAAAAGGGGGATTAATATGGTATTTGATATAGAATGCAAAAAAATAATTCAAAATAATTTTAGAGAAGAAATAACGGGTAATTAGAGAGATCTTAAGAGGTGTGGATTAAGCTTAAAGAGCTTCTTAAAATTTACAGTTATTTATATAATATTGGCCGCCGTAACCGAATGGCTTGATGCGTGACTACCATTCGGAATTCACAGAGAGAACGTTGGCTCGAATCTCGGTGAAACACCAAAAGTAAGAAAAACATTTTTCTAATAGCGGTCGACCCTCGGCAGGCAATGGCAAACCTCCGAGTGTATTTCTGCCATGAAAAAGCTCCTCATAAAAATATCTGCCGTTCGGAGTCGGCTTAAAACTGTAGGTCCCTCCATTTGTGGAACAACATCAAGACGCACACCACAAATAGGAGGAGGAGCTCGGCCAAACACCTAACAGAAGTGTATATATATATATATATACAGGGTGGAACATATAGCGTTTGCTTTTTGAACCACCTATTTTTTTGAGAATGGTAACACAAATGACATGTCAAATATGTTCATAATTTTCTAAAGGTTTGACATTTACGAAATGGGACGCTATACTCTTGAACAAAATTGGAAAATATTGAAAACCTATTTCCAAAGTGGTGAGTCTTCTTCTTCTTTTCTGATTTTCACATCGGTTGCTACGTCAATAAGCAAAATTGTCGGCTCAGAAAATCCATACGTTATTGTAGAGAAGCAAATGCATCGACAACGAGTCACTGTTTGGTGCGGTTTTTGGTCTGGCGGCATCATCGGGCCATTTTTTCCAAAAAGCGTTATTTAGTTTCAACAGGATGATGCAACTTGTCACACTGCCAAAGTTACACTCGAACTTTTGGCTACCGTTTTTGAAAACCGAATAATCAGCCGAAATTCCAATATCAATTGGCCACCTCGGAGCTGTGATTTAATCTCGTTGGACTATTTTTTGTGGGGAGCCGTTAAGGACAAATGCTATGCGAACCATCCAGAGACGATTGATGCTTTAAAACACGAAATCGAAGTTGCCATTCATGAAATTGGAGCCCAAGCAATCGAAAATGTGCTTAAAAATTGGGTTGATCGAATGGCCTACTGTAAAGCCAGTCGTGGCAGTCATTTGAATGATATTATTTTTCATTCATAAATGACAATGTTCAATATTCAAAATAAAATAAAAGTTTGAAAAAATATTGATAAGTTTTTTTTTCATAGTCGATTCAAAAAGCAAATTTTACATGGCCCACCCTGTATATACATATATAATGTCGTATTGATTTGTTAATGACTAGTTGTAGTAGTTTAGTTTAAGAAATTTTCTTGTTCCAGTTGCACATAATAATGTTGAAGTACTATTAAACACGCAACTCTTAGGCTGTACTATTGATATAAATAAATAAATAAATAAATTTAATATCACTAAATCGCTTTTGACAACATACTGGATTAAGGTTGGTTGGTCTTATCAAGTTTACGCAAATAGGCTACAATCTCTTCCAAACACTTATTTATCTTGAGATAACCGTAAGAAAATTTCGGCAAGATTCTACATAGGTCAAGTTGACTGTAGTGATCCCGCTCCCATTATGAGATATTTTTAGCTTAGTGAGTTACTTTTAGCCTCTGTTTTTATCAATTAAATATTCACTGTTATAAGACGTTTATGCTTTTCGAAAGTCAACGAAGAACTGAACCTTCGCATTGTTCAATTACTGTTTTCTTTCCCTCCTACATTCTTCCTTTTGCATTACCTTTTCTTCATGAAGGATGCCGTATGGTTAATATTTGGAAGCAAAATAATTATAAAAAGTCTTTCAAAAGCGACGCCCAGATGTCAGTAGTGAATAATTCCCAAACGTTGCCTTTTTTCATGTCATCTTTGACATTTGTCAAGTGAGCAGATTTTATACAATAGAACGCGTTAAAACTATTGAAACTTATTATGAAAATGGTCGACCTTTAAGAACAACATATCGGAAAAATGGTAAATTTTTTGTGTGAATAATTTTAAGAAGCTGCTTCGATCGAGGATAGAAAAAGGACTGGCGGACCAAAAACTAGATGCTCTGATGAGAATATGAGTGTTGCTGATTACCTTTGGTAAGCTACTTCCATAACAATAATAAATTATTTTCTTTACATTACAATACAAAATGTGATTTTCCTTCTTTGCCTTTTATTTCAAATGATTTAAAATTGATTTATTCTTCTTTCACAGCGTTACAACGCTGGGTGCGTCAATGCTTCCTTCAAAATGTTTCTCCAAAGCGGTCTAACTTGAACTGTTACTTCGTAGTTAGGTATTCCCAACTTCTTAAGATTGTGTTCCCCTGCGTATGTCCAATCATTCCTCGGTCTGCCTTTTGCCTTCACGCCCATTAGCTTTCGTCACGGTACAGTTAGCAGCATACGGATCAGTCAGCAGCATACGGATCACATGATCAAGCCATCTTCTGTAGGCACCATCATCCATTCTTATTGGGCCAAAGATCTTTCTTATACTTTTTCTTTCTATGCTAGCAGTCAGCGCGCAGTCATCAATCTTAAGAGTCCATACCTCACATCCATACTTTAGAATTACTGATGACCAACCACCAACCAACTGCTGCCAACCAAAGCTTTTAATTGCATGTTGCAGGCATAAATTGGAGATTACCCCACACTCCGGTGCTAATGCTAAATATTCGCTGCATTCCTGCTGAATTGTGGATTTAGTTTTTGTGCCCATTATGGACGCCATTGCAAGTCTAGTAAGCTTTTTGTTGACCCCAAGCGCAGTAAATACCTAATTTTAAATATATCACCAAAAATGTGTGGGTACTTTTACACCAGTCAATCTCACATATGGCCACTCAAGCATCCTCAGAAGCTTTGACTTCATCTGCCAAGAGCTCCCCATCAAACTTAAATTCAGGCTACCGGATCACTGCAGTGTGTTCCAAGCAGAGGTGGCCGAAATCAAAGAAGCAGCTGACTGGCTACTTACCATACTTGCGTAATAACTGATAGGAAGGTAAATATTTACTCCAATAGCCAAGCGGCAATTAGGGACCTAGGCTCTATTATGATGCATTCGAAACTGGTCAGGGAATGCCTGGTCTCTCTATCGATTACATCAGAATTTTTCGACTTAAGGATAATTTGGGTACGTGGTCATAGTGACATTGCTGCAAACTGCGAAGCCGACGAGCTGGCCAGGCAAGGGACCTACGAGGCAGTGTGCCCGCGAAAGAAGAGGATCGGGTTCCCCTTGACAACCTACGCTCTACTCCTGGAAGGATTGGCTTTGCACCAACTCAGCGAGCACTGGGCAAGTATACGAATGTGTAAGGTCGCGAAGTCCTTCTGGCCAGGTTTGGATAGGAGGCCTACGAGGGATATTCTGAGGATGACAAAATCTCATCTCTTAAATTTCGTGGGCATCCTCACGGGGCACTATCCGCGGGGTATACATGCCGTGAGGCTCGGAATTATTTCGAGTCCTTTTTACGTCAGCTGTATGGAAGATGAGGTGGAATCATCTCAGCACCTGCTCCTTACCTGCCCAGCTCTCGCAGTCTAAGATTCAAGCATCTTGGTTCTCACTTCTTTTCTGCGCCTGCTGATATAGCAGGTCTTGATATCGAGAATCTGATGAACTTCATCAGCAGCATTAAGTGGCTAACACAACCGCAAATTGGTCACCGTTCATAGTCCACATATACTCAACCCTCCCCACCCCTCCCCTTTTCGTCCTACCGCTTCCTTCACCTCTTTCTTCCCTCTTGCAATAGTATCACAAAGGATGAACCAAACTTCTTTCGTCCCAGTGGGCCCACTCTCTGGGCAACCACTACTACCTAACCTAACCTTTGCACCAGTCGCATCCATATGCGTTACTTCATGTTTTCGTTTTCAAATATTACGGCTTGTATTGTCAACAGTTGCCTTATTCTACACTCTGGCGCAGAAATATGTATTTTCAAACATTTTCTCAGAAAAGCTCTTTTCTGAATCATCTGACAACCAGCCAAAGCGTGAAAACTGCAGGGCGTACTACAGAGTTCTGCAATCGATGGCAATGGCAACCTTTCCTAGGGGAGAACCAAAACCTTCGACCCCTAAGAAGCAAGAGCGTTTTCCGATGGCTTTAAACTAATTTGATATACTAAACGAATTCTGACGCTGCAAGTATCTTATACGTGCAAATATAAGGTATGTTCATGTAAAAATTATCCAGTAACTTGGCAGTAACTTAATTTCCGAGAAATCGCTCTTAAAGAGAAAACTATCAAAAAAGTACATAAATGCAAAACCAGTAACAATTTGAAAGTTTGACCAAGAGCTGATACAGTTTTTGGCCGAAAAAATTACAAAACTTAAAACTTTTTTTACATTGAGTTAAGGGGGTATTCTGGTATAGGTGCCTTAATTTTAGGCATTTTTAAAACTGAGATAAAAAGAATATGAAAAACATTTTTACTATCCATTTTTTATGGTTTTTATTAATAGTGGAAAAGTATAAAAAAAAATTAATAAAAAAAAAAATAAAAAATCGTGGAATTACAGGCCGGTGGAGTGGAGGCTACCTAAAAAACGGTGCTCCATAGTTGACATGATTTCAACCCTGGTAGTGATCTAAAACAAACATATTAAAAAATTCTTCATTAGTTAGGATGTCGCTTCGGATTACGCCAAATCAAAGAGAAAAAAAATGAAAAAATGGCGTAAACTTGAAAAAAAAAATTGTTTTGTGCGATTAGCTCCACTCAGCCGGCTTAGACGCCACGTCACAAAATCCGCGTATCTCCAAAAATAATTCGAATTTTGAAAAATCTGTTGAAGGGCACATTTTTGAAGGTCTAAACTTTGAAAATATGCAAAAAAATAGATTTTTTAAATTTCTATATTAGACCAGAATACCCTCGTGAATAAAAACTCGTATTAAATTACAATACAAAAATTTTTTTTAAATAAATGTGCAAAATAACGAACTTAGCTTAATAATTTGTTCCATTCCATCATCGCTGTCTGATGAGACGAGCATTCCATTAGCAATTGTATTGTTGTGGCAATCATATATATTCATATTTTCCCTGCTTCCGTCTATGGATGTACACATATATGTATTTATATATTGCCAAAGTTGTTAATAACAAAGAAGTTCAAGAATAAAGTACAAAGATACCTTCAATTTTGACTGGAGACTGTTGTTCAGAAGTGCATGCCTCAGTATCATAGGTCGATTCCTATTTAATATTTTTTTTCAGACAAGCTTTATAAATTTTCTCTATAAAATATTTACTTACATTCTCCATTTTAATCACTGGTGTTATTTAAATTTAGCACTTTGACTCAATTCACGTAAAAATGTATCCAGTAAAAACTTGCAACTTCCCCCAAAATGAAATTAAATTTTGCTCTTTCACCTTCCCCCACTTTGCACAGTTTTTTGGATACATGAACACCAAGACTTGATAATTTGTAAGAATTGTTACAGGTTATTTGCTTCATGAACAGACCTGTAACTCACACTTCTTACATAAGTATGTGTGTAGGTGTTAATGCAATGGACTGTGCAATGCTAGCACGATTTGCCGCCTAAAGCACTCTTCATTTACTTTTATTAACGTCACAGCCGCATTGTGAACAACATTTGATTTTATAATCTACATTCGAATCTGGCGCTGAGCCATGGAACTGTTGGCGTAAATGTAGTAAGTAATTGCCACACCTGCCACCACAGTGTGGCAGCCAAATATCTGATGACATGCACACACACATACAAGCTATCGGCACCCACAACTTTTAACTACATATATGCTGTAAAAAAAACTTAAATATAAAGAAATGTAGCCATGCATATGCCCTAAGAACCCATATGCCCCAAAACGGGTGCTGTCATAGATTTAAAATACTTTTATCAAATACAAGACAAATAAATGAAAAGCCTCAACCACGGTCAGAATTTGGAGGACGCAGCACTGTGAACACTGATTTTAAAATGAATGTTCTACAATTTCTAAAAGCCTCTCGTGGCGTCAACCGAAAACTCAGAAACATGTGTTTACTAGGGCAGCTAATTCATTTAATAGATATGTCAATTATACGCATAAAAACAAACACCCTGTTCAAGATTTCCCATAGCTCTATTATCTCACATTCGTACGTGTGTATGCGTGCGTGTGTCTATAAAAGCATGCTTACATGCAAAAGCACATTCCTTACATGCACTCAATGCCCGCGTGTCGGCGGACGCCCTCGAAGCACAACTAAATGTCATTCATCAAAAATTCGTTTTAATGCTTTGTTGGCAAATAAAATAAGTAGACACAATTTCTATCTCTCCCTCTCTCCCTATCTCTCTTTCTACCTTCTCCTTCTATCTTAGCACCATAGAATTAAATTTTTCATCCACTCAATTCCGCTGCCCTCTGCACGTCCGCCGCTCACTGTATTAATATACCTCCGTTGCGCTTTTGAAAATAGTCATTTCCGCTCCATAGCTACACCACTTCCGGCTCAAATCGCTTAGCATGTTGAAGAGCAGCAGCTGCCGTAACATTTTGGCCGGAATCGACTACGTTATACTGCCACTACTTAGTTGAAATTAAAAATTATTGACCTGTGTTGGCCCGAATGCCGAAAAGCTTCTATTGAAAAGACCGCATTGTTCGGTGATGGGATAGTAGTGCGGGTGGATGTGCAGCCTCCCTGCCTACACTGGGTAGGGTATACACATACATACATACATGTACATGTAAATATGTGTTACCGTTAGATGCCGCATAAGCTTTCTGTTCACTTGCTACTGTTAAATTTGATCAGTCTTCAAATTGAGAAAAATATTGCATCCGATTCTGCCTCTCATTGGAACAGCTTTCTCTCACTCATTTCGATTATTAGTGTTAAATTATTAAAAACATTTTTCCTCATTTATTTACTAATTTATTTAGATTACTTATAGGTAAAATTATATTTATCTAAGCTTAAAATAACTCAAAATTTATAATATGCACTTTAGGTATAAAAAATAACTGGCCGCCGTTTACATTTTCTTCAATTTATTTACATTTATTTAAATTTTGTTTACCTTTTCACACAACCGCAGGGCAATGCAATTGCAATTATAATAAAATAATATTAGATGATAAACGAGTTGGTGGTCTTGAAGATCTGCTTTTGCAAATTATATTAAGCTTTATACTTTTTATTCTCGTTTCTTCAAAACACGTGCGCTATTCCTATTAGGGAAGGCTCCCTATGAGGGAGGCTCATGAAATTACATTTTTATCAAAGTTTTTTATTATTATATTTATTAAAATAATCTAAGAATAAGCAAATAAATAAAACATTTACGCTATGTATATAAAAATGCATACATTCACACGTGCATCAATGTGACATAACTGTAAAATACACTGCCTTACTTACAAGAGTGCAAATAATTTTAAATTGTGTAAGCACTGCAATCCTCCCACATTCTACCTTCCGCATTACAAATGTTTGCAAGTGATAAAAGCCTGTTGATTTGGAGTTTCGCAGGCAGTTCGAGCAGGCAACGGCCAGTGAGCAGTGTTCGGTTAATTCTTAACCCCTTTCGAAAGTAAACCAGAGCGAAATGTTGAAAATGCAAAGCGTGCTAAGCAGCACTTTGGCTGTCCTACTACTGGCGCAACTACTGATCCGCGCAAAGGCATTGGATATCAACTGTTTGTTCAAATATTTTACAGAATAAATGTAAAAGTGACACTCATAAATTAGTTTACCATTTCAGCGCCCGAAATCCACGCGCCTTTCATCGTGAATAAGCTGCAGCGAGACAATCTGAATGGCATGGGCAGTGGCATGGCACTGAATAATCGTATGGTGCCGGCAGCTGAACTGAATGCCCAATTCTGGCGCGATCAAGCGAAGGACGAGTTACAAAAGCGCCTGGATAGAGAGCTGAATAAGAATAAAGCGAAAAATGTTATCTTCTTTCTCGGCGATGGCATGCCATTGACTACCATTACGGCGGCGAGAATCCTTCAGGGGCAGCGGCTGGGCTTTACAGGCGAGGAGCAGCTATTGTCATTCGAAAAGTTCCCCTACACCGGACTAAGCAGAGTGAGTATGCTGCCTTAGGTGTCGCGCAATTCAACGTATTTTACACAATTTTCCACTCCATCCAGACCTACTGCACGAATGCTCAAGTGGCTGACTCGGCATGCACCTCCACCGCATACCAGTGCGGCGTGAAAGCGAACACGCTTACACTTGGCGTGAACGCCAGAGTGAATTTCAATAACTGTTCAGCCAGCATGGATACCAACAATCATGTATCCTCGCTGTATAGTTGGGCTCAAGCAGCTGGCAAATCGACGGGCTTCATCACCACCACCTCGCTTACGCACGCCAGCCCATCGGGTGGTTATGCGCACGTCGCTAACCGTTTCTGGGAATGTGATGCAGATGTGCTCGCATTTGGCGTAGATCCAACCACATGTATGGACATGGCGCAACAGTTAATCACAAAGCTACCAGGTAAAAAGTTGGATGTTCTAATGGGTGGCGGCATGGGCAAGTTTCTACCGAATACGATCACGGACCCATTTGGCAATCCGGGTGAACGGTTGGATGGCAAAAACTTGCTTACACGCTGGCAAAATATACACCCTAAAGGTATAATTGTGAAAAATCGCGATGAGTTGCTGCGTCTCAATATCACACAAGTGTCCAATATTATGGGGCTCTACCAATCCAAATTGATGCAGTACCATTTGCATGCGAACGATGAGCAGCCGACGCTGGCCGAAATGACTGGAGTGGCGTTGGCATTCCTTAATCAGAATACAAATGGATACTTCATATTCATCGAAGGTGGACTTATCGACTATGGAAATCACGCGAATAACCCAAGCATCGCTTTGGACGAAGTCTTAGAATTTGATAAAGCTATTCAACTGGCGCGCGCTATGACCGATCCAGCAGAAACGTTGATTGTGGTTTCGGCAGATCATGGGCACCCGCTAAGTATAGCTGGGTATCCGGAAAGAGGCAACAATATATTGGGATTAAATGATATGGGTAAGGATTCGATGGGAGTACCCTATGCGACACTGAATTATGCAGTAGGTCCTGAGCAATACCAGAATGCGGACCTAAGCAGAATGGATTTGACGGGGAAAATAGGAAAAGCAGGTAAGAAGAAAATAAGTGGATAGGGTTTGGGGGTACAGCGAGAGAGGTATTGGAAGAGAGTAATCGAGTGTGGAGAGAATAACAAGGCTACACTTTTTGAATGAACTCTGAATAGTCACAGCACGACGGGTTTTTCAGATATTCCAGATATTCTTTTTTGAGGTTATACAGATCATGAAATAGTAAAAGGAGCTCGGCCAAAGCAATTTTTTTATTTTTATTTTTATTTTTTGTCCATCCGAACCGTGTGCATTGAAAGAATTCTGTAGTAACTGGTTGTTTATCTCGAAATTTAAAAATTTAAATATGCCACATTTTGACAAATTGGACTAGTTGGTTATTTATTTTGTATTTTCAATTATTTTTATAAAAGTATAAGCTCGACAAATTTTCGTAAAATTTTCAAATTTTTTCATCAGAATTAAAAAAAAAAAATCGGAGTGCATAGTTTTATAATCCATTACATTTTAATATTTCAAGTGGGTATAGTGATGGTATATCCTATACATTAGGCCGGGTCGATTTGTGGGGAGGCAAAAAAATTGCCCATTGCTCTGTGAAAATCATATTCTAGGGATCAAAATAGGAAGCTTTGCCGAAGGAACCATACCTCTAAAACGAATTCTGATGTCCCCCAATTTGGGTCGAACTTTTTAGTTTCTTTTCTCATGTAAAGGCCAAAAATGTTGATATTTTGAAATGATTGTATGGGGAACCAACTAGGGGAGTTCCAGGGGGTGTGCCACTGGCATGGGTGGATCGGCCGTCCAAAGTTAGTGGGGGTCGGTCATACATTTGGACTCGATTGGAGCACTCTAAATGGGTCAAAGTGGGATTTTTCGTTCGACCCAAATTGGGGGACATCAGAAATCGTTTTAGAGGTTTGGTTCCTTTGGCAAAGTTTCTTATTTTGATCCCTAGAATTCGATTTTCACAGAGCAATGACCGATTTTTAAATCGACCCGCCCTACTATACATATTTCGAAATCTGAATTTATAAAAAAATAATAATTTTAATTAAATAATAGATAAGTAAATAGTCAAAATTGGTCAATATGTGGTGGCTTCATAATAATATCGGGGTGTATGGTCGACCATTGAAATTAATACCCAAGTCTAACCTAACTGTCGTATAGGTATGGAAATGAATTTGACACAAGTCTTTGAAATTTCAAAAAAAAAATTTCTTTGTGCTGACGTAAAAAAGTTTCGAAATTCGGAAGTTAGGCTAAAGCGAAAATTTCAGTTCTCCCAGTTTGGGCAGTTGTTATCAATTTAAAGCAGCCAAATAACTTAACTTTGAACACGACTTTCGCAAAAAGCTCCTTCACTAGAAAAAAGCAGTAGCAGCTCTTCGATTGGTTTCTCGAAGGTATCATCAAGAAAGAAAGGTCATAATAGAAAATAAGTGCGTGCATGCGTTTTTCCCAGTCCTTGATGAACAAACCTAATGTTAGTGCTAAATAGCTCCTAATATCGAAACATCCGTAATTAGGTACACTATTTTCTTATGACAACTCTTGCGCAAGCTCACATCGTAGTCAAGAAATTGTGAACCATGCAGTGCACAACAACAACACGTCTATATGTCCGAGATGTGGCTATTAAACGGCAAGATTGGCATTTCATTTTGATTTCCAACAATGCTTCACGCGAATCTCCTGTTTTCCCCTGGAAGTGCTGAGGGTCTTTTTCTGTCAGCTTTCTCTCTCCCATCTGCAGCGGATTCAAATCATTTACAGATATATTAGTTTGTGGGAAGAGAAATACATTACCTTTCCAAAATTTATTGAAGATATTTGGGTGAAATATACACCGTTTGTTACCATAATGTAGTAAAATAGAGTTGGGAACGAGTGGATAGCTTGAAAGGTAGAGCATTCGAAAGCAGAGACATCACTTTTTAAAACTGGTAGTAGTTGCAGTTTGACCTATGCATACTTCCTCTATAGCAGCGTCAGACTCGTTTTTAACAGACATTTTTTTACGTAAAAGGAAGCACTTGAATGCAAACGAAAGGAAATATTAAATATGGAGCTGCATTTATTGAAAAATAAAATTGCTACGTGTTTTCCAAGTTCAATTGCAGCTTAACCTGTTGAAAAAAATCTGATCAATATAGTCCAATAATTTCGGATTTTTTTAAATTTCAGTGGACAAAAAATACTCTACCCAACATCTGCCAATAATGTAGGTACATAATTTAGCAAAAAGGTTCCCAAATTTTTTTAACTTCAGAGAAAATTAAATCTTTTAAGCATTCAATAGCGCACAATGAAATCAATATTGCAAAAAAATAAAAAATGTGTGTATTCATCTTCTCTCCATTTAATCCCTTTTTGTAAATCTCGTATTATTTTTTTGTTGCAGATTTCATTTCCCCCAGCTACATAAATAAAGATGTGGGCGTTCATAGTGGTGATGATGTGGGCGTGTACGCATCCGGTCCATGGGAACATCTCTTTCGTGGTGTCATGCAACAAAATCTCCTACCCCACATGATGGCCTACGCGAGCTGTATGGGTACTGGGCCGAAAATGTGTGATAAATCGAAGGCTTAGAGAAAAAGAGGCTTTATTCTTTTAATAAAATGTATTAGTCATAAGTGCTAACGTATCAATACAGAAAATTAAAAAGTCAGATATAAAAGTCCCACTTATTGAAGGCATCACTAAAAGAAAATGACGTAGTTTCTTTTATTTCGAAGTTCATATTGTATTTTATCAATTGATTTTTTTTTTAGAAAAAAAGTTCCTCTTTCGATAAACGTGAAAACAAAATATTAATACAAATTATGATCTCCTCAACTTTTGAACTTATTCTGATGTAAAAAATGTTAATCCATTCGCATTCGGTCTACCTTGAAATTTATATCAACAAACTTGAGTGAATGTCAAATATGAAGGTGGTTATCAATGTATATTAATATAATTTTATTGTAAAGATTTATACTTCACTCACTCATGTAAATATTTTCGCATATTTCAACTTCTGTTTTCTGGCAATTACGTATTCACTTGATTAAATATAAATTTACCGAAGATTCCTCACACCCTAAAGGGTGTTTGTTTAGAGATATAGACATTTTATTTAAATAAACATAAAAAAAATGAATGGAATTTCCAGTAGGGTAGAGTCTCAACTATTAGCCAAGATTCTGGCCGTCGGTTGCTGTTGTTGTAGCAGTAACTTTGCCCTGTCGGTGTAGTGTAAATCACCAGTCGTCTTCGCCCAACTCATCTAAAGGTAGGCTTAGGAAACCAGCTGTTTCGACAGGTTGGGTCCAGAGGGAGAGGGGTGTTAGATGAGTGGGTGTGATGGGGCATGTGAAAAGATGGTTAGTGTCGTGCGGGGTGCCTTCACACGCCGGACATATGTTCAGTATGTCGGCGTCGATTCTGGGTAGGTAGGAGTAGAGATGGGTTTAGACCTGGGGATTTACCCAACGCTGGGTATTTACCCATTTATACCCATTTTCATACCCGGGTATTTACGTAATTTCGGGTAAATACTCATTGTCACGTAGAGTAACAGAAATGTGAACATTTTCGAATTTATTTTGAATTGTTTATACATTTCTTGATGCGTTTTGCTCAGATAAGGCAGTTTTGTCTGCATCGAACACAACAACAATTCTTAATAAGAACCGCTAATCTGTGTGCTTATGGCAATTCAATGTAATGAGTGGGAGCGATGGCAACAACAATGCTGAAGTAACTAGAAAGATCAAAGTTTCGAAACCCAAGCTTGAGCATCAGGTGCATAAAAAGAATTTCGTTTATTCATTCTTAAATATTCGTTCTCAGCGATTAGTAAATGAAATAAAGTGCGCGGGTTGATAATTATATTTTAAATGATGGGAAGACCAAAAAATGAAACTGTTTGGAAACATTTTCACAGAAGCGGAGGTAGCAATGAAGTTTCATGCTCACATTGCGAACAGCGGTACAAATTTGCAAATGTAAATAAAATGGCAAAACATATAATAACGTGCATCAAGTGTCCATTATTAATAAAGCAACGAGTTCAAGACATGCTTGCAACCAATGTGACAATAAGCAAGATACAGACAGCAATTGATCCTCCGCCTTCATCTGATTTGCATATGCATCTTCCTTCAAATTTAGCTCAATACAACTTAGCTAAGGCTATATTTGTAACCGGCGCTCCTTTGGCTATGGTGGAGCATCCATTGTGGAAGGACTTTTTTAAGGACCTTAATCCACATTTCAAGACTCCAACTAGAAAAGCAATTTCCTCCTCATATTTGGATAAAATTTATAACGAGATGAGTATGGACATTACTCTGCAACTAAAAACAGCAAATTTTTTACATATTCAATGTGATGGATGGAGTAACATTCGTAATGAAGGTGTTGTAAACTTTCTCATATCAAAGCCAGAAACTGTATTTGTGAAAAGTTTGGCAACACAGGCCAATCGGCATACAGCTAACTATTTATCAGAGAAAATTATTAAAATCATGAAGGAATACGGTGAGCAAAAGTTTTTTGTGTTAATTGGTGACAATGCTGCAAATATGCAAAAGGCGTTCAAAATAGTTCATTTAATTTGTCAGGATTTTTTAAAATGCGATACCTTACAGAAGAATTACTTAGATGTTGTAAATATAATCAAAACAATTAAAAACAACCAAGTTCTAACAGCAACTTTAGCTAAAATTGTGAACAAAAAGGAATCGGTGAACAATTAAAACTACCAGCCAAAACAAGGTGGGGAAGTTACTTCTATTCAATGCAGAGTGTAATAAAAACAAAAGCATCCCTTCAGGTCTTAGCAGTTCATGAGCAAATTAATCTACAAGCCGATATAAAATCACAGTTACTTAGCGAAATCTTTTGGGAGCAATTAAATTTAAGCTCAAACATATTCGGTTGCATTACAGAATGGATTTGTAAGCTCGAATCAAATGAATTTAATATACACAGGGTATATTTCGCGTTTAATGAAATTAAAAGTAAGCTTGAATTAGAGTTTGCTTCAACTATGATACTGAATGATGCCGAAAAAACTGAGCTATCAACCATATTGAATACCGATACATTTAGCTGCGAATTTGCTAGATCCTAAGGCACAAGGAAGTGATCTTCATCCCTCTGAGGAGGTAGATGCATTGGAATTCATTCACACAATGTCACAGGCGCTAAACATAAATGTAATGGCAGATTTTGCGAATTACAAGGCCAGAAATGATTTCTGGGCAAAAACTTTTGTCTGGAGCTGTTTGGATGAAATTTCTCCAGTAACTTGGTGGAAAGGAATTTGTGGAAGCACGCAATTAAGCAAATTAGCTGTTCGAATTTTAACAGCTCCCTGTACTTCAGCTGCTACTGAACGTTCCTTTAGCACCCACAGCTTCATTCATTCAAAAAAAAGGAACCGTTTAACAACACAAAGAGCAGGAAAAATAACATATAAAATAGTTTACCACCTTCAGCAGAAAGCACGCACTCCACTCAATTTGAAAATGACATGAATTCTTCACTGGAAGGTACTCAGGACGATATCCCTTCAACCTCAACAGGAATCACGCACTCTACTCGATATGAGTTTTTATTGGACACGGACGGCGACAGTGATTACGATTAAATTTAAAAATTATTTCATTTGTTATTAAAAAATCTAATTCATAATAAAAATTAAATTCTTTTAATTTATTTAAATTTTTCTTTATTCTGATTTATACCCATATTTTGGGTAAATACCCAGGTATTACATTTAAATACCCAATTTTCCATTTGGGTATTTACCCTTGTCCCATCACTAGGTAGGAGTTTAACCTGCTACAGTATCCAGAACGTAGTTGTGCCAAGGTTACGCGGTACTCTAGGGGAAGTTGGAGCTTTTCGTCTGCAATGGGTATTGCTTGGACTCCGATGCCGGCATTCGGGGGTCGGGCAGCTTAAGTAGGTGGTAGGAGTCTCCCGATAAATGTCATTAATTGTCTGTCTGTACACTGTCCGATCCCCTAATTGTCGATCTGTTTTGTCGTGGATCTCGTCCTTATGCTAGTGGTAGACGGTGGGTGCGATTATAACTTCGAGATCAGGACACACACTTATTTCTCTGGACAACTTGGTTGAGCCTAGTCTTTTCTCTATTCTCTCAAGCTTTTATTGAAAGAATGAGGGTGCATTTGAATTGACTCTATTAATTTAAATTCCATTTATTTTCTGCAATTAGTTTGATTTAATAAAAAGCACCATCGATACAAATTTGCCGATACAAAATTGTTCTTCTTTCCATAGTTTGCCGTACGGCGAAAGTATAAAGTGGCGCGTTTTTATGCTATACGTCTTGGCATGATGTACGTCTTATGTGGCGTCTTCGACTCAAATACGAGTACACATAATTTATTTTGCTGTCAGTCAAATTCGTTGCCGCAACGGACCCCTTGTGACGGGCCTATTACTGGTCGGGAATCGGCAATATCAGGGAGTTGTGGTATGTGGCAAGAGACAGAGAAGATTTCAGCGCATTACAACTAATATTTTTTAACAATATGAATTTATATATAAGAAATACACTAAATATATGCACACTTTTGACGGATCGCTTACGTTCGAATACGAACATGCAAATTAAGAAGAAGAACTTCTAACTTCGGTTATTCTTTTTTTGTTCCTACAAAGTGAAAATTTTTGCATCATCTTGACATAAATACCGCCTTATTCTGCATATACAATAATTTAATTTCAGTCGCTTCTTACTAACACCTATACAACTAAAAAACGTTCAATAAAGTATTAAGCTTAGCATACTTTTAGGCAAATTTCTGTGTATGGCTTGTATGCATTTGTGTAAAGCCAGTAATAAATTTCTACGAACACACTTAGTTCCAAAAAAATAAACAAAATTAAATTAAACGCAGCGGCCAAATATTTAAAATATTCACTTAAACTTCTTGTTGGAACCAGCAAAAACCTGCTGATCTTACCATTTAATAAAAAAAGTAATAATAAATAAAGCTTTTTAGCATTAAAGGCAAAGTTTTGAATATGAAAACTTTTCTCAGGTTTGGTTTACAGATATGTATTTTAGAAGCAATACTGTGTTGTGGGTGAAACAAAAATATTACCGTATTTATCTAATGTCATAAGAGCTAAAAGAAATCCAAAAATTTTGTTTTTCCTTTTTTGTTTGTGTTTTGGCTCTATGTATTGCTGTAGTATAAATTTTACTGGGTATATCATAAAAGCATGAGCAATGAGCTGGAGCTTAAATAATCTTCAATAATTTCTTAGAAAAAAAATTATATTACCTTCAGAAAATATTTGGAAGTCAGAAACAACGCGGCTAAGGCAACCATTAATTGCACCTGAAAGGGCTTTCTTGATAAATCAATCCAAATCAGCAAAGACACGACGTTGTTGATGATCGACCTGCTGGAGTTCTTGTGTTAACTGGACTTTATAAGCTTTAAGACCCAAATTTTTACGCAAAATATGGTGCAATGACGTTTGTGGAATGCCTTATTCCAAAGAACAACGAGGAATGGACAAACCTGGATTTTCTTCAACACTTTCGACTACAACGGCAATATTTTCGGTTGTTCTTGAGTGACGTGCACGGGTTTTATTCTTCACATCACTAACTTGTCCCAACAGCTCGAATTTGTTCACCAATTTCTGTATGGCGGTCCGACAAGGTGCTCCACGATGACCCAAAAATGTTCGAGTTTTACGAACCGTCTCTGCCAAATTTTCACAATTTTTATAGTGAATTTTAATAATTTCAATGCGTTGTTTAAGCGTGTATCGTTCCATTTTTATTAATGGCGTAGTTTCTACTTGTCAAATATCAAAAAATGACAGCTTCAAAAGTGGCATCTACCGAAATATCGGGCTATTCGAAATAACACCTGTTATTGGAAAACCCTTTATATCATAGCATCTGCCACACAATTCGTAAATTTTTTTCTTTTTAGAATTTTTGGTTACAAAAGATTTCCCTTTCCCCCATGGAAATGGATTATTTGATGGATGGAATCCATTCATTTTGATTCTAAGGCTTTTTTAAAAGAGAGAAAAAGGGGCATGAATCAGTAGCAAAGGTACCTATACCATTATTTTACCCAATAGAATAAGCTGCCGCTGCCGTTTATTTTTTAAGGTTATTCCAATATTTGATTTTTTTAATAACTCGGTTTCATCTCTTTCAATGGAACTTTTATAACCCAAGGGATTTGACTAACATCCAGAATATTCTCCATTTGTTCTTTCTGTAAAAATAAGACTGAAATTCATGAGTTGACTTCGCGTATATATTATGTTAGATAATGCGCAGGGGTGCATAACTAATAGGAGTAAATTACATTAAAAACGAATGATCATTGGGTACATTTCCATACAATAATCTATATTATTGCAACTGATAATTTTTAATGGTTAAATAGTACTTGTAATTACTGATTAAAATACTTTTCTTTCACAGGCAAAAGCTAAACAATTCTGATTATTCTTCTTTTTCTTCTCTTCTTGTTATCACTAGCATTTGTGTCATTCGTCAAAGCTTCAACGTTTTTACTCATTAAAACAGCCAACCAGTGGGACCTCTGGTTCTTAATTCGCTGCGCCTCATATACACCTATGTCTGTTGGGCTCATATAACCCTTAATTGCAGCGCTTTCTGAAGAACTTTTCTTTTGAATACGCCAAGTCCTCGCCCACATCAAGGTATACAGAATTCTTGTGGTCATGGATTATGTTATAAAGTGGATATAAGAGATGATGTGCAAGAATTTGCGTGTACCTTCGAAAACTAGAAAGATCGATGGCCCTTTAATAGCTGAGAAACATCGATGGCATACGTGGACTAATCTCTGGTGAAACCGCAAGCAACTGAACAGGTTGCTTACATATTTAAAATACCTAAAATAAGAACTGACTTGTTCAGTTCCCATGAGGCTTTTGGAAAATAATCTTAAAAAGCTAAATACCGCAATTTCCAGCAACTGAGTGCATAACAATGTGTATATGTATATATAGTTGGCGCGTACACCCTTTTTAGGTGTGCGTCTTGATGTTGTTCCACAAATGGAGGAACCTACAGTTTTAAGCCGACTTCGAACGGCAGATATTTTTATGAGGAACTTTTCCATGGCAGAAATACACTCGGTGGTTTGCCATTGCCTGCCGCTATTAGAAAAAACTTTTTCTTAATTTTGGTGTTCCACCGAGATTCGAACCTACGATCTCTCTGTGAATTCCGAATGGTAGTCACGCACCAACCCATCCGGCTACGGCGGCCGACATAACAATGAAATGTAATAATAATGAAAAATGCATATATCGTCCAATAGTTGCTGGATTAAATAAAACGTCTTTAATATACGCATATGTCTGTCTGAACAATTAAGACCCATGCATTTGTTTTTACCGCTTAACCACTTTTGGTATTAAATTGGTTTCGGCCAAAGTAGTTTTTATCTCCCCATTGCGGTTGAAAAAAAGAAAATGTTTTCAGGTAAAAAATCTTACATATATACGCATGTAGATGAAGCTCCGCTAGTTTATCAGATAAATAGCAAAAAAAGCTCGCTCACACGCCACATTCTGTACAAATCGCTGTTATTCGAGCACAAAGTGCGCTCGCACCTTCAACAGCTTCAAGTTTAACAGATAAATTTTTAGCAGATGCAATTTTAACAGATTAGATCTTAACAGACTACTCAATGCCGTTAAGAATAGAATAACAGCCAACATTTGCTGGCTAACACAACAGCAACTGACAATAAGACATGCGGTCATGTTAAGACAACAGCAACAGTAACAGCAATAACAACAGGAGCAGCAAATATAATAGCAGCAGAGACGGAACTAACAGCGCAGCCAGCAAGTGGCCATGCGACCTGGCGGCAATTGGTAAGCGCCGACGATAAACAGTCAGCAGCGATGCTTTCATTGAGGCAGCAGCATACATTTTTGGAGGCTGTTGCATGAGGCGAGCGAAATAAAGCGATAAAGTGAAAACGATAAAAAAGAGAGCGAATACAAAAAACAAGTAATATAATTTAAAACAAAAAAACTCAAAACTGTTGCAGTGAAAAAAATTCGGTTGTCAAAAAGTGTTACTGAAAAGTGGTTGAATGAGAAAGGTGTTGAGCCATAACTTATTTCGGCTGGTTGAAAGAAAAATAAAAAAATTAGTTATCAACTACAATAAAAGCAAAGTAGAATATAATTAGTATAAATAAACTTTCGTTATCTGTATAAATCCGTAAATAGTAGTAAAAACTAATAATAAACTAAACAAACAACAAAATAAACTGTAGAATTTCGCGCTTATTACCGTTAAATAAAATAAACGCTATCACGCCAATTCACTGTACACCAAAAAACAACGTCGTCCACTTGTTGAGCTGCGTGCTTCCAACTGGAGTTCGCACAGAAAAGGTAAGCAGCGGGCGTAATTTCAGCACCACCCCGGCAGGTGCATCTATAAAATTTGCATATGTCTGTATGTATGTGAATTTTTTTTAATGTTCTTATGGCGCATTACTATCAACAGTAGGTGTTAGTTAAAGCCGGCAACAACACCAATTGAATTTATCGCATTTATCACCGACAAAAACAACAAGAAAGACGCGCAGCTGATGAGATAAGCGTAGCAAATTACAGACCAACAACCAAGAGGCATTCGAAAAGCACACAAATTGTTGGCAGACAAGACAGCGTAGCAAACAAAAAAAATACCAAAAAACAAAAAAAAACAAAATCAAAAATAAACAACTTGACGGATGGTTACATACAAATAAACAGCCACACATACTTACACTCTTCTGTATTGCCTTATGCCGTCTGGTCTGCCGCCATTGTACTCTGCCACTTGAGTGGCTATACATCCGTGACGCCGCTGATAACCCATTCAGAATTTCTTTGCAACTCAGACAAAACAGTTGGGCTCCTAAATAATCTGCAGTGTTTATATGACCGGTTAAAAATTCAACTACTCAGCGCCTGTTTTTGTGACATTCATTTTTTTCTGCGTGCAACACACGAACAACAAAAAGCGTATCGGTTCGAGTGCAATAATTTACAGGAAGCGAATATATTTCACAAAACCTCTGTATGCACATTTGCACCAAAAATATTCCAACAATTCATTCGCTTAATTGCAGTTTGCATTCACAACGCGCCGCACGTCCAAACACACGCGTGCACACAAAACAGCGACGAAACGCCGCAGCGCCACAATAAAGCCACCTAAAAGCATTGACAGCCTGCCTTATTGCCAAGCCAAGTGAACCAAGTGAGCCAAGTGAGCCGGCCAGCAAGCCATTGCAACTCAGTGCAACTTAACAGGTAGGTCCATCACATTTTCAAGCTCTCTGTTTTTAGTTTATTATTTTTGTGATAAATATTTATTTGTATGCGTAATATTATATATTTATGAATGTGCCCATTTGCTGCAAGCTGCACTTTCCCGCTATGAATCGTCATTCTCTTTCTGGCATCGCGCACTCTCACTCGTTCAATATTCGGTCAATAAGCATGCATACATACATATTTACCAGTAGTTCTTATGCACTTCATAGTCCACATACAGGCTTTGTATTTTTTTTTATTGTAAGCATTCTTAGTTTTTTCTTTTGTATTATGTATTTTTGTTGTCTGTGGCGTGCACACGCATTTGAATTTCTAATGAGGCTGAGAAACATTGTGCAAGCAAGTGTGTGTGTGTAGTCTATGATAATGTAAATATATAAGTACTTTCCGAAAGTGCCAGCTGTACTCTCAGGCATGCAATGACACATATACATGCATACATATGTACCCGCATATCTAGTTGAAAAAATAATAATAACAACATTGTAGTTAGTTCTTTATTCCCCCCTTTTTCCCCCACTCTCTCGTTATTACGCACAGTGCAGTGACATTTGTTAGTTTTGTTAAAAATCCAATGGAACTTTTTGGGTGAAAACTAGATACGTACCTGGTTAGAGACAGATTATTTTCCGCATACCCTTATAAAATTGGAGCTTCGTCTCAAGGGAAAAAGTACCGCATTTCCAAATTAGACAAAATTGTATAAACATAAAAAACCGTAAAAATGTCGGAGAAAAATTCGCTTAAAATATACGAAAATTGTTGATCGTCACACCATTTTAAACGCATGTCACAAAATATTTCTGTTCAAAAAGTCCCCGAATTGTTTCAATAAAATCAAAAATGAATAGCGTGTGTCTTGATATTGTTCCACAAATGGAGGTACCTACAGTTTTAAGCAGACTCCGAACGGCAAATGGTTTTTATGAGGAGCTTTTGCATGGCAGACTTTGTCATTGACTTCAAATTGTTCGCCAAGGCATCAAAGAAACGCATATTTTGTCTGGTCCCCGGCCTCTCTGGAGTGGATGGAAATGAAAGAGTGGATGAGTGTGCTAGAAAAAGCTCTAAGCTTGACCTTCACCGGGTGGTAGGGACATAAGCATTCCTCTAAACGAACTGTACAATGCGAATGACTTGAGCGTAATGGCGGGGACCAATAGAAGGTGAACTCTGACTACTAACTGCAAGGTCACCAAAACGCTCTGTCCAAAACTGAATCGTTAAAAAGGCAAAGTGTCTGCTTGGATTCAACAGATCAACTACCAGAGCCCTCACAGGTGATGTAATGGGTCACTGCACTGTTGCTACCCTAGCCAGTAGAATGGGTGTACCTCACAATGGCTTCTGCAGGAGTTGTGGAGATGAGAAAGAAATTGAGTCGTACAAGTCGGTAAAGAGTCGTGCCAATTATCTCAGCCATAATTCTTTGAAGACCTGGGAAATTTATAAAATGTCTCACTGGAGAGACTAGTTCTTAAAAAGATCTATGTGGTTTAAGCAACTGGATGAATGGATGGATGGAAATCAAATGCGGGTATCACAATGAGCCTTTGGGCCACCGAGTATCTTGACTTAGACAAGCAACCTGGGTAACTTAACGTTGGTCGACTATAAGTGCTCAACGCACCAAATCTCTACTCACTCTGACTTACTCGATGCCAAATTGAACTTTACCGGCACGACTTCTATTGCAATTGCCGCGATGTGGAAGCGGAAGTAAGTGTACAGCACCATCACGTGCCACTGTCTAGTACTACCAAAACGAAGGGCAAAGAACTCAAGCGCTCGTAGACTCTTCTTTAATAAATTTAAATTTGAGCTCCAAGGTACCGTAATACGCACAACACAAATAGTAGAAAAAATTGTTTTGAGTACACTTTGATTTTAGGGGACAAAGGTAATTGTAACGCTCCTACGGCACCACAAGGGACTGGGAGTCTGAGTGAATCATTCTTAGGATAACCGCCTAGCCTAATGCAAGTTTCATTCAAACTTTCCAAATACATACATCTATATTAAAGGTGGCGCAAAATTAATCACCCTAAGGGAAAATTATTTATAATTTTTGCAACCGCGGTATACACACATACAAGCAATGGAGCACGTAAAGGTCAAAATAAAAATTTCCATCACTCAAAATAATTTTTTGTTTTTTTCTATTTAGTAAACAAAGTTATTCAAAAACAAAAGTGACTAGTTTTCCGCCACCTTGTATAACTAATATCCTTATATCTATCTTGACCTAAACTGAAAATCAGCTTTAGAGATCATGCTCCTTATACATATATCTGTGGGCTTTTGGCAAAACAATCTATGTGACTTTCACAAGTTTTGCTCTAAGCTCAATAAACTCTAATGTATCATAGAAAAAATTAATACAATTTTAATTGAAATTTTATCATATATTTAGTTACTCAAGCAATCTCTGTGAATTATTCACTCATTAAATATTTCGCGAAAAAGCAAGCAATCAGTTAGTGTCTGAAAAAAGTGCAGAGTTGGCTTAAGTTGTTTTATGAAAAAGTGCAAGGATATCTCTGTCGGATGAACCGTTGGACTTGACGTGTTTTAGTAGCGTTAAAGTCCCACACTGACTAAGGCTTCCGATTGCTTTTACACCTCGTAAAAAATGAAAAAATAAAATATTATATAGAAGACCCAATGCCGGCCCTGTTTATTCAAATAAAATACAGCTTACCAAAAAAATATTTACCAGCTACAATGCACTGCGTTGAGTAACTAAAACCCAGGGACTTATTGAGAGATACAGGCAAATTGTGTCTTATTTCATATTTTTTATTATTTATTTTTATTTTTATATTTTATTAATTTTATTTTATTATTATTTTATGAAAAATATTTCATTTCACTACAAAAATCATTTCAATCGAAGTTCCCAACTTTGTGCAAATTAAAACAAAAAATTCAGCAAATTTTCATGAAAATTTCACACTTCTTAATTTTTAAGAAATAATTCGGGGTTCGCAGCTTTATAGTCCGATTAATTTTCGTATAATAAAATGCAATTTTCAGGTACTCAAAAATCGGATTGAATTTTGACAAGTTTTCTGTTTTTTCATGTAGGTGTTGGGTGTTTTTTTCCGGTTAACAAATTTTTGAGCATTCATTATATGTAGAAAATTCACCGTGCCACCAGACAAAAACTTCAAAACCCCATCCAACTTTAAGCCACTCAAAAATTTTACTTTTTTGTATATATAAAAATGCACACTCAAATCTTGGAAGTTTGGAACGTGGTTGGTTGGTTGAAATTGTGATTCATCCAGGACCCAACTTGCGCTTTCGCATCATTTTGTTGCCAACTTGTTTAACGGTTATTTACAGCATGACTGTTTCCAGTCTATGCGTTTCAAGAGCCTTATTAGGTTGTTGACATCTAAGCCAGACAGTTGATCAAAACTCTCGAACAGCTGTTAGCTCAGGGTTCACCTTCTGTCCTTCCATAGGCCAGGGCATTCACAGAGGAAATGGGAAACGCCCATAGTTCCCTTCTATCCACGTCGTAAGAATGGGTATTCACTCATGCGTCCATCTACCCTTAGGTGATCTGTTCCACCATTCCTGCCATGAGATCGAACGACGCATTGCTTCTGCTGCAATTCCTTTACGTGCCGTCATGTTCGGATAGCCTTATGAATACCCTCTTTATTTCGTTTGCCAAAATGTCCGCAAAGTCGATAGATGGCTATTAGTTTTATTTTGTAACTATTTATATTCCAGATCGGTGGCGCGTACAGAAGAACCGAACTGGCAACCCCACTATATAGTCTTCTGCTATGGGCAGGTCAACCGTTGTTGGGCATTATTCGTGCCATCAACTGCACACTCGATGCCTTCTTCACAGTATATTTTAGGTGCGCTGAAAAGGGGTAAAACAAGCTGTGTTGATGAAATTATTTTTTTTTTTTTAAGATTCCTTATATGCCATCATGTATGGAATATGAAATCATTACAATGTTTGATGCAATTTCGAATAGTAGCACAGAACTGAGTGGTCCAATTTTCAATAGAGTGCTGCTGAATTTCAGCAATAACCTGTGTTATGTTGACTTCGAGTACATCGGTCGATTTCGACTCATTGGCATGTACCTGGACTACAGAAATCCCGCAAATCCGTAAATTTCATGATCACGATGGCTCATCCCAACTTTACATTAGGGTGTGGTCTCCCTTTAACCTTTCATACTAGAGCCAGTATTTATCTTTTTAATTCTACATATCTCACCATGATGATTTGGCATCAGTGTAAACATCGACTTAACCCATTAGAAAACCCTATACACATAAATAAATTTCTTCTTAGAGGTACTTAGGCTGCTATTCCTTGTAGCCAAACTACGATAACTTTCATTACTTTTTATAGTTTTTTCAGCTCTCAGCCAACTTGAAATGTATGAGTAATTTTGAGTATTTTTTTTTATGTGACTTAAGCTGGTAAACCGTCTACCGGAATTGTTGATATAGACCTAAATTTCACTTACTTTAACATTTGTCATTCATTTTCCTACGAGGTGTGCACAAACCATTAAACGAATCCACTTCAATCGCTTTTGCCTTAATCGCTGTTCAGAATTACACATCGACACCCTTACACCCATTGTGCATGTGAGCTATTTTTGGGCAGAAATGCTGATGGGTGTGCAATTTTAAATTGTTCTTCGGCTTATTTATTTTATCCTCTTTCTTGCATATTTTTACATATATTGACTTTTTCCGGTTGCACTTGTGAACTCTTTAATATATCGAAATGTGCCAAACAAAATGACTTACACTACTACTGAAGCATATCGAAGAGTGAAGCACAAAAAACAGCGGCGGTTTGGCAATGCATTGGACTCAAAAATAAATTATAATTCAAGTATGACGTTGTGGAAATTTAAGTATCATTCGGTATTAAACTTCAAATAACTCGAGCCAAAAATATTTTTTACGTTTTAAAAAACTGAAAAAACGGTTGGGTAATAGCCTAGACAGATGGCGTCGTTAATCGGGATTACCGGCGCAGTTAATTCTGATAAAACTGCTGTATGACAGACTGTTGTTACGCGGATAAATGAACAGCTGATTGCTTATTGGGTAGATTTGTCAGTAATAGAGGGACCGTGGATGTCAGCTGCCCTAATAATAAAAAATAAATATTTATTTAAAAAAATATTTAATTACTATTTATCAAACTGCTCCGAAATATCAAAACAATTAATGTTATTCGAATGTGTTAATGCAAACTAGTATTGCATCCAGCCTTTCTTATTCTTCTCTTCAAACTGGTTAAATAATTTGCATTCACAATAGATATTAACTGTTGCTTTTGGCAATGTACCCATCGAAAATTCCCCTAATCCGCTTAAATTGTGAGAATTAAGGGGACAGATACCTGTAAACGGCAATATTTTCCCTATATATTTGTTTTTTTTCAAAATTGGCATACAGTTTATTTATACATTAAAATAATATAAAATTTTTTTTTTTATTTTAATCATTTAAAATGACGGATGTACACCCAATTCTTCCAGGAAGGTCCCAGCGGGGCTTCTCAATCGGCGCGCATTGTAGCATCGGCGTCAGTGGCCTGAATACAAAAAACCAAACATTTCTTTGTCAACCAATGTCATAATGTCTATATGAATTAAAAACAAATGGTATATTAAAAAAAAAATTCGCGGAATAAAATACTTCAAAACAAAAATGAGTTTTGGGGCGAAATTTCCTACTATTTTTACTTCGAAAAAATTATTTATTCGAAAAATTTTCGAATTGTAAATTCACACAGAAAGTTATATCATAAAAAGCATGTGTGCAAAATTTCAGGGAGGTCGGTCAATAATTTTTCGAGTTATCGTGTCCGCCAATTCGAAAAATATGTTGTAGTTTTGAGAAAAAACGCGTCTAAAGTTTGAATACATGAAAATTCAACCTCTTTCAGCGCTCGAACGCAAAGAATAGAGTTGTCACGGTTGATCACAAATTTTACAGGTATCGGTCCCCTTAAGTCTATTTGTTAATCCCCATTGGCTGCACTTAATTCCTAAGATAATTCCGAATTAAGTCGTTCATCCCGATTAACGCTACCGTCTTTCTAGTCTATAAATGTAGTTTTTTCATTATTTCAAAACAACGACAAATGGCATTCATGAGACTGCTTTTCAAAAAATATATTTCTTAAAACTGGGAGATTGAGTTTTTTTGTTTTTCAATTCCAATGAAAAACATAGTTTTAGTGGAAATGTATTATCTATTCATGGAAATATGAAGTAGAGAATCTCCAAATTTTTTTAATGTTAAATTATATTTCATGAATGTCATTCACCTGAATGCCTGCAGATATTTTTTTTTTATCCTTGGTGTTCTTTTGGTGGAATTTTCTATTATTTTGTGACTCTACCGCAGCAATTTCTAAGCAAATATTATTCTCCACAGCTTCTATTATTTGCAAGTCATTTACATACTTTGTATCTTTGGCATTGACCCTCAGAAAATAGCCCACAGACCTTAATTCGGACGATCTTGGTAGCCAAATTTCTATAGACTATCGTGAATCATCCTCCACTGGAACTTATTCGCAATAAGTTCCCTAGACTTTTGGCAAAGCAGCTTATTAGACTTTAAGTCATGATTTTTTTACTAAAAATGTTAATATTATTTTTCGCGTTTCGCTCAGATAGGTTTCTGAGCTAAAAATACGAGTGATAAATAATTTAAATATTGCATTAGAATTGATTTTGTGCATAGTAGAATTTTTTACTAAATTGGCATGAGTTTTTTTGGTTTTCGTCAAAAGTTCACAAAATAGTGTTTAGCTTAATATGTCACCTTCTTGACAATATTCTTACCATCAAAAAATAGGTAAAAAACCTTGCTAAAACATCTATTCCGTAAACCCAATTGCTCTGAACTCCGTTCAATTGGCAAAGTTTGATACTCCCCAATAATTTGCTTACAGCAGCTATGTGTTCCATTGAATGGCCGGAGCAAACCTTCACTAGTGGCTTAGTGTATTTTATAAATCTTATAAATTTATTACATCGGTCGGCATCTCGTGAATAACTTTAGTAAGTACTAGTAGGCTTCATAGTTTGCAATGCCTCAATCGAAGCTGCTTTATTCACAAAGCATTTAGACTTTGCATAGCTCCACAAATAAAAGTCCAAAGGTGTGACATCACACGATCTTGATGGCCAATCCCCTGGTCCGAGACGAGAGATAATTTGCTCACCGAAACGACGACGCAAAGAATCGATTGTTTCACCGGCTGTATGGCAAGGAGCGCCGTCCGCCGTCTTGTTGTAACCAAATGTTGTGGAGATCACGGGCTTCAATTTCCGGCATCAAAAAGTCGTTTATCATGGTATGATCCGTTTGCCATTCACTGTCTTTGTTCGCCTTTCACAGCCTCGTCTTTGAAGAAATATGGACCGGTGATTCCTTCAGTCCATAGGCCGCACCAAATGATAGTTTTAAATAGATATACCGACTATTCTTGAATGGCTTCGCGTTGTCCTTCAGCCCAAATATTGATATTTTGCTTATTTCTCAAAGATCTCTAATAAACCTCATCATTGGTGGTCGTTTCAAAGAGATTTTGTCCAATGCGAAAAGAGCGTCTCAGCAGTCTCAACAAATTCCTATAAATATTAAATTATTTTCAAACGAGCATTAAGTTTACCGAAATTTATAATCGTACTTTTTCTCATGACGAACTCTTTTCCTTATCTTGACAGTTGTTTTGAAATTTGAAAATCGAAACTTGCAAAAGCTTCATGGCTACAGTGGAAACGGAACACTTTTATGATGGCACCAGCAATAATCGCTGAATAATCGTTTGTGAAAAGACAGAGTGAAAAATGTCTGTGAAAAGGAAATGAAACTTTTTTTCACTTCACGTTTACACAGAACGAGAATTGATCGTCTGGTTTCGGTAGTTACCCAGCTTTATTTTTATATGATGCTGGATCGAATCCCAAATTTTGAACGCATTTTAGTAAATTGTATATTTTCTGCTTAACAACTGCCTCTCAGAGATGCCATCGAGCTGTGACAACTGTAAATAAAACATAACAAAAAAAAAAGAAAACATAGCTAAACAAGAAACTCGAACTTGAAAGACCCTATATATTATTTTACATATTCGCGGGGTTGTTCTCGAGCTCACAAACCTCAGATAACCAAGCAAGTCATATGCCACACTAGCGTTCCGTCAGCTGTGACATCCACCTCCCGCCTCTATTTTGTTTCTGCCTCGAAATAATTTTAATTTAAGCTGTAGAATAAAAGGTTTTTTATAAATGGGTTTGTATATTTATATAGCCAGCTCATTGTGTGCCCACTCTATTTGTCTGGCACTATTTTAATTTTATACAATATAATTACATATTTCCCACCATTGACGTAGCTAACTTCACATAGCACACACAAATATATTAGCGCCTAAAATAATTATTTTATTCATTTCGATGTGAAAATTTATTGTAATTAGTATGGAAAGTAAGCGTCAAATTAATATGTTTTTGTTTAGTGTGGTATGTAGTTTTGTAATTTCAACGCTTTTGTGCTTAGTGGCAGCGAAAATTATTGAAAGAAATTAGGGTATGAATATTTACGAAAATGAATGTAAAATTTTAACAATCATTACATTTTTTTTCTCTTAATTACATTCAACTGTTTTCCTCGAAATTTCAATATTTTTGCATACTGGATGATTTGTCTGATCTAATTTAATAGCACTCATTGGCGCTAATTATTAATGCTCATTGGCGTGACTGAATGTGCGCCATTACAAAATTATACTACATGAATTTATGACATTTGTTGTACGGCTCACTTAGTCTAAAAATTGAATACCTTTCTGATACCTGCATTAAATTTACAACCCCTCCTCATGAACCATTCAGTGTCTCTGGTAAACTTTGCCAAACCCTTCATTACAAAGGGTTTTCAAATAAGAGGTGTTATTTTGATATTCAAAGAAAAATGCTAGTTTTTATATAAATGAACATATTTTTATTTCATTACAAAGAGGAAAGTATGCCGTTACCAGTGGAAAATAACATCACACAAATGGCCACCACGTCCACGCTTACAGGACAATATCCTTTTCATGAAATTTTCCATAACCGAATTGCAAAATGGCTGCCCTTTGTCCTCGAAAACCTAGCGAATTCCATCTTTGAGGTCTTAAATCGACCCTGCGCTGTTGGCGTAGACCTTCTCTTTCATGTGGCACCAAAGAAAAAAGTCACAAGGTGTTAAATCACAAGATTTCGGTGGCCAATTGAGATCACCTCTTCGAGAGATAACACGGTCCGGAAAGTTTTCCCGTAAAATATCAATGGTTTCGTTGCTTGTGTGGCACGTAGCGCCGTCTTGTTGAAAATAAACGTTGTCCAGATCAATACCATCCAATTCCGGTCATAAAAAATAGTGAATCATCTCTCGATAGCTCAATCCAATTCAAAATAACACCTGTTATTGGAAACTGCTTTTAATTAGAGTTTTATTTTACTCTCTACGGCACAGTTCCAAAGGTAGGTAGGTCGGCAGTCGTTCTCTAAGCCAACTCGACAATTTTGTTTCATCGGTATCATTTAACAAGGATGAGCCAAAATATCTAAATCTAAATAAAAGAGAAGATGTTTAATATACAATAGTATTTCTCCTTCTTATTCTTGCAACTTCTGCAATAGTCAAAATGAGGTACGTTGAATCTTTGAGCATGTCGACCTATGAGACAGTGGCCTGCGATCAAACCAACTTCCTTGAGCGAGTAAGTAGCGTCTTGAGGTAGGCACGTCCCATTTTGGCCAAGCTCTTTTTGCATTACATGTTAGACTATCAACTTACCTCGAGTTGGCTGCAGTGACAATGCTATTTGCTACTTGTACCCCACAGTTTGTAGGTTGAGTGGGGTACACCTACAATCTCCATATCAAGAGGAAGGCGAGTGGTAGTGCCCTCTCTGCTTCCAATGCTCCGGTATGTTATGACACCCTGGCACTCATATCAAATGGATTCGGAAATATTCCGCCATCTCTTAAAAAGACGGCCGGCATTGACGACCAATAGTGGAATTAGTGACAAACCCCACCAAGAGATTTAATCGCTGAGTGGCTGTCAGAGTAAATATAGATTTCTCTGAAAGTAGACACATTTTTTCCTAACCAGACAGCTACCTCATTAATGGCTAGAATTTCAAGCCTGATTAGTCAGACGAGCCGAAACGCTTCTTACATTAAACATAAAAGCCAACTTCATCGTCAACCTTTGAGCCATCAGTAATTAACCGTACGCAGATTTTCCGACCAAATATATTGTCAACCCACTCACATCTAGCGGAAAATATAGTACTAAATAACCTGTTAAAGTATGGTTCTTCGTCAATAGGATTGTTTGGACCCAGACCCAGTGTTGTGGCCAAGTGTCCAACACCTAAATGGCACCATTGATTAGTTGAGGCAAGCCGAGCAGCAGTGTCTACCAAGTAAATCTAGGGGAGGTAAGAAGGAAAGAGTATTCAGCAGAGGGTGTGGTTCTAAGAGCGCCAGTGATACATATAAGCGTCATACGTTGAACCCTCTGAAGCCTGTTCGTCGTCTTGTCGAGAGCCGTCCACCAGACTATAATCCCGTTAAGGAGGATAGGTCAGATAACGGTCAAATATAGCCAGTGAGTGTTCTTCGGAGAAAGACCCCACCTACGTCCTATTGCCTTTTTTCATGAGAATAGAGTTGCAGTGGCTTTCTTTACTCTGTCCTTTTCATTCATGTTCCAATTTAATTTCTTGTCGAGAATTTCACCTAAATATTTGGCACCATCTTTTATTTCTAGCCTCACAACATTTAATGTTGTGGACTTTGTATTTCCTCGAAAACAGCACTAATTAGGCTTTCTGAGGGTTCAGGCCCAGACCGTTGCAAAGGAAATGTGAAATCATTTCCTTTCGCTCATCATTCTAGCAGTAGCTGCAGCATCTTCGGAACGCCACATCTAGCCTTTCAACGTGTTTTCCTATTATGCAAAGGCCTGCTAATATAATGTAAAATTTAATTTTGAAAAGTCGCACCTCTTATCCGTTTTAGCTCACACTGAGGTGTATTATTACAATGAAAACTATGCTTAAATATGTATGTATTGCCTTTTACAGCCTTAATTTTTTGTTTGGCCGAGCTCTTCCTCCTATTTGTGATGTGCGCCTTGATGTTTTTCGACAAATGTAGAGACCTATAATTTTGCGAAGGTTTTTATGAGGAACCTTTTCAGGGTAGAAATACACTCGCTGGTTTGCTCTGCTTGCCAAGGGCAACCTTGTTTAATCATTTGATGTTTTATGGCCAGAGATTTGAGCCCAAACAGTTCCAAATGGTAGCCATTCGACACTACAAATAGGTAGCTAGGTAGGCTGGAGTGGTTGTCGCAATGACACACTTAGACCTTTCATAGGTCCATTGTGATACCACTGGAACTTATCCTTACCCTATGGCTTCCTTTTCAAACCATCCGGTAGCTTTAATAAACGATCAAAGCTTCATTAGTTTTAGATGCGCTATGTTCGCTACATCGGTTACAAATACAGTATCAAGAGTGCGTAGCCTCCTTGTGTCTAAGTATTGTGTCTTCTGTATTAAGACAGCTTCTACAGAAATCGAAGTACGGAGTCCTAACCTTCTAGCGTGGCTGCCTATTAAACAATGACCAGTTAATACCCCCATCAGTTTTTTATAGCTTCTCTGTTAAATCTTAATACGCTTTTTGATCGACCACTGCTCCATTTCGGCTATGTCTGTCTGCTTAGTTCGCATATTGTGAGGTTTTGCCAACTTGTATTTGCCTCGTTGATGGTTTCCCTATCTATAAGTAGTTTAAAAGTGGCTATTGGCATAGGTATCAGCGTCTTATCCACTTGGAGGTCAAGCGTTGTACCGGTTCGAGAAGGTTCATCTGCCTACTACAAATATACCTATACTAAAAGAGTAGCGGAGGTGCTCGTACTGAAATATTTTCAAACATTTTATTTATGATCCCGTTTAGTAAAAACTCAATATATCCATTTAAAAAAAAACTATATTTTTCTATTTTCAATATACTTAAAAGCTTTTAAAACACAAACTTACCAGCGTGACTTATATTTTTATAAGAAGCATCAAAAATTTTAAATGCAGAATGAAATTCCTAGCTTCCAAAGAAATTCCAAACTTATCAATCGAAATTACTTTCTTACTTATTTCGAAAAGTGAACATTAAAATTATCCTTTGCAAAAAATGAAACATATAAAATAGAAGTGTCGCTGCTTACTGCCCAAAATTGCAGGCCAAATCGTAAAACACTTTTGCACAAACTGAAAAATTACAAATAATAACTCTCATTTAGTTCTTTTGTTCAAAAGCTATTCACAATGTTGCGTGTCATTGCATTCACAGCTAAATAACAGTAACTTATTGGAAATTCCATATTCGCATCGATTTTATGGAAAATATTCTCTGCATTATTATTTGCCTATTTTATGTCACTTATTCCTCATTCTACTTCGACTATTTATTTATATTTGCATTTTTATTTATTTCTACGATCGTTTCAGAGCACTTTCAAAGTCAGCCGGTCGAAGATCAGTTTCGGAGTATTCTGAATGCACCTATAAGTAATTCAAATTAGGTTCACAAATATCCGCTACAACTTCCTCTCTGGATTTTGCATATCGACTCACCGGCTAATTCATCTTTTATTCAGACAGGTAAGCTTCGAAGCAAATATCTTTTCTGTGTTTTCTGTGTTCTGCTCATCTGAATTTTGTTACAATATTTGCATTTATTTGAAAAAGCTTAAATTTTTTTCTGTTTCACGTGGCAACAAACATTGAAAGCAGATGACAGTTTTGGGGTGGTGTATTAAGTAAAAAATAGTGCTCTTAACCCTTTGATAACTGCGCGAACTCTAAAAAAGTTCGTTTATAAGTTTATAAGTTCGATGAAAGTTGAAAGTCAAAGTTGAAAATTTTAAAATAGCGGATCATATTAGACCAACAGTTTTCTTTAAAATTGTTACTTCTTCCCAAAAATGTGCTGTTGTAGAGTATTCGAGGGTACTAATGACGAATTTAAATTCAGATTCTAAAACTGCAGAAAAATGAAATTTCTAATTTCTAAATTTCTTTTTTTTTCATAAGAAATATTTAGTACAGTGCACTAGGCAGTTGTTAATTGGGCTGCGCTTTCCGGTCTAACGGTGAATCCTCTAAAGGTCCGCCCAGTGCTCAACTCCTCTCAAAAGAGGCGCTCCGTTAGTGCTTCCTCAAAAGGTGAAATATGTAAGTCTAATCCTTAATATAGGGGGAAGTGCAAGTGCAACATTGGGATAGGATATGAAACATTCGCCTTGAAGGTTTCAAGGGCGCTATTGGCAAAAGAAGGGGTCTCTCACCTAGAGTCGTATTTTGGATGTATAATACTATAGGGTTTTTCAATAAGGACGGGTAGATGTTGAAATGGAATAAAATGGCGTTTTCTGTGTGTCGTCTAGGTCCCTATGGTTCAATATGGCCAATAGAAATTGGAAGGGCCACCACGTCTACCGAAAAATGGGCGCAATGCGCGCAACGTTTGCGTTAATGAACACTCATTTGATAATAAAGTTTTATCATTTGAACGCGTATGTACATCAGCTGGTGTTTATGGTTGACCTGTGTGTCAGATGTTTAAACATAAAAAAATAAATAATTAGCGTATACACTTCTGTTAGGTGTTTAGCCGAGCTCTCCTACTATTTGTGCTGTTTGGAAAATGCAAATTTTCTTTTGAGACTTCTAGAAAAGTCACCCATTTTTGTCATGCTTGCAACTCCTGAGGTTTTAAAAGGCTAATCGCACATCGATAATAGTCAAGCGCGAAACCTAAGTGAAGCGGCAAACTTATTTGCTGACGAAGAACCGTATCCTCTGTCCGACTTTCCTTCTGACTTAGTTTATGCCCTGAACTTTGGAGGTCCTTGCCTCTCTCCTGATATTAGTAACGCTTTAATTAAATTGATCTCATCCTCTCAAACTGGTGCTGATGGACTTTCAGCAGTTTTGATAAAAAATTGTCCGGCCTTGGTCTATCGCCTGAAAATTATTTTCAACAAATCTTTATCGCTAGAGTGTTTCATTGACGCATGGAAAGTCTCTTTCATTACGCCCTTCTTTAAGAGTGTCAATAAAAATGACGTTAGAAATTATAGGCCTATTTCAAAGCTGTCAACTATTTCCAAATTTTTTGAGCACGCGGTCAATGCAAAGCTGAGCTTTGCCTTTAAATCTTTAGTTTGCCCTAATCAGCATGGGTTTCTTGCTAACAGATCTACAGTATCTAATCTGGTTGTTTTTAATTGATTCTTTCTCGGCTGGCTTCCAGGTCGACTGTATTTACATTGACCTCTTCTCAGCGATCAAGACTCAAGAGGATGCCATTAAACTTCAAGCCGATATGAATAGGCTTTACATGTGGTGCAGAATTCACGACTTTTGCTGAACTTATCTAAGTTCCTCCAAATATCTTACTCGAAAACATCTAAAATTTTATGCTCTAAGTACATCATGTACCCTGCAGTGGGTTAGCGAGTTTAATAATCTTAGCGTTATCTTTGATAACAAATTTTCTTTCAATAACCATATAAATTATATTAGTTCAAAATCTGTTTCGATGTTGTTAGATCTCATTTAGAATTTGCTGTTTTTATTTGGAGACCTTGTAGTCAGCAAGCTATCAATAGAATCGAACGTGTGCAAAAAATATTTCTCAAATATGCCCTTCGATCTCTAAATTTTATTGATCCTTCATATTCTGCTCGTTTCATGCTTACAGGTCTCAAGTCCTTAGAAATTCGCAGGTCTATATTGTGTCTGTCTTTTACTCATAATATTGTTACTAGAGTAATTGATTGTCGCCACTTATTGGAAAGGATTCGATTTAATGATCCCCAACGATCTCTTAGGAACGTCTATCCTTTTTATGCGGGATACTTCAAAACTAAGTAAGCCAGTAATGCTCCCATTACTCGTGCTTCACGGAAATTAAATTCCGTTCATACTGATGTTGTTTTCGATTCTTCGCTTTCAAGAGTAGCATTTTTAAATCTCTTGAATTCTATATTGTAGTTGTTTTAAAATACATGTAATATATCAGTAGTTTAATCTAAGCAACTTTTGTATCACAGTCTATATCATAGATCCTATTCATAGACTTAAATAAATAAATAATTAAAATTTGGCAACCACACATCAAATCACGGATGTTTAAGTGGGTAGTCAATTTTTCATACCTAGGGCTAATTGCTTAAAATTATTCTTAACTTAAGTCAACCAAAATTTTTTTTGAAATTTTATCACCTCGAATTCCCGATGATTTTTCAACTACTCAGTTAAAAATCTTAGCATTCGTAATCGTAGCTAACTGTAGCTGAATATATCCGGATGTGTTTGGGCATTACGCCAACTAGAAAGGAACTGAATCTGAGATGGTTTTTTATACAATCACGTAAATGGTCTCGAAGATTCGTCATTGCCTACTGATGGCCGCTGGCTGCTAGCAGTCAGGAATATACTCAGACACACCTGACTATACCAGTAAATTTTATTTCTATTTAATTTATGGCAAATCAGTGGGTTAAGCTACTAAACTAATATTAGCAGCAAAAAAAAATGAATGAAAAATATATAGCATGCAATTAAAATTGAACCACCAACATCTCATGATACTTTGAGTGCACTTTTTCTCCTTCACAGACAAGAGCTATTATTCAGAAATGGAAGTGCATATATGCATGTGTACATGTACATATGTACATATGTACATTTATGGATACTCATTACTTTGACATTTGCTCGTCAAATCAAAATCTCAGCTTCCATACCCATCTACTCGTGCATGGGAAATGCGGCATTTGTATGCTCGTAAGCACGTATTTAAGCAATAATATTCTCGTATATTGTCAATTAATTGATGAAACAGTTCAAATATCGTTCAAGTGCTCACGTGCATATTACGTATACGCACCGCCATACGACTGCAAATGTGAATGAATTGCAGAGCTTGTTTTGGCTTGGTATATAAATATGTACATACACATATTTTGTTTGATGCATTACCTATGCAATCGATTGCATTACAATGGCAATAAATATTATATAAATATATTTGTATGAATGTGTATGTATTGATTGTGAGTTGTCTATAAATTTATTTGTCTATGCAATCATTATTCTCCACAAACTGTTAATTGTTCAACAACAAAATAATCTAGAATTTTTGAAAAATATTTCATTTATTACTTATGTTTGTTTTATTTTGCTATTATTCGTAATAATTGGGTAACATGCAATGCAGTTTTGTGTGACAATGCGTTTTTTTCCTGTATTTTCTTTGTTTATTTCATTTTTTCCATTGTTTATTCCCCTATTTGCGACGCACGCAACTGTAAATGTGATCATAGTCATATTTACTGATATGCATGCATTCCTGCACATACAGTTGCGATTTAAATAATAGTATATTACTACGCCCAGAGAGAAGTCAAAACCAAAACAATATACGCGCAAGCCCTTAGATTTCTTTTCATATTTATTTAAACAAGTGAACTAAATTATACCATAAAATAAATTTATATATTGTTAATAAATAAAATAGATTTTTACAACTAAATTTAAATAAAAAATTAGCATTCAAAAAATAATATTTTAGACTCCTTAATTGAATAAAAAATAATAATTACAGGCGCGTACATCAATTATTAATTGTTTGGTTGAGCTTCTGCTCAAATTTGCGGTGTCCGTCTGGATTTTGCCATACAAATCGCCAGCGCCTCTAACGTAGGCATTTTCGATGCCAAGTGGCTGTGAGAAATAGACGCACTAACCATCTGGTTAAAGATAGTTTAGGTATATCTGGCTGATCTGAATAGATCACACATAGACCCCAAGGGTCCGTAGTGTTACCAGTGTTGTTGGAGTTGGGTTAAACATAATTCGTAATACTTGCTTGGCGAATTTTAATAAACAGTTTAAACTTTTGTCAGCAATACCTTTCAGAGATGAAAAGTATACCGCTCCCAGGCAGTTGTAACGAGGTGTGCTTAGAGCCGGGCAGTGGCAAAGGAGGTCTTCTAACGTACTTCTTCGCATAAGTTACATGCGTCGTTCTGGACCAATCCCATTTAAGCTCCGCTATATGGAGTGAGATAATATGCCGTCAGTACTCCAACCAATATTTTACATTCCTTCCTTGGGATTAATAGAATAAAATGGGTGATTTTCATGTTCCAGGTTCGTAGTATTAAAATAATCCTGTGGGATGTCGAGGCTTTCCATATAGGTTGTGATTCCGTATTAAGTGGCTCGTCTAATTTCGTCTTTAAAACTGATAGTGAGGGATATACGTTCGACGTACTCATCCTAGGCAAATAGGTGCGAGCCTTAGCAAGCTCGTCAGCTATCTCATTTTCCTCTGTTACCTTGTACTCTGGTACCCAGTAAATGGTAAGCTGTCCATTCTCGCAGAGCTGGTCCATTTTGGTTCTCAGTGTTGCACGTATTCCGAGCGAGTCCTTACAGCAATTATTGCTTTATTAGCAGTTTGGAAATCGAAAAAGATGTCTGTGGGAGTGTCGAGGAGAGTAAATTAGATCTCACCTTCAAATATGCTACAGAAATTAGGAAGCCTGAAAGATCATACTGCGTGCCTAGGTAAAGTTCAACGTTTATCTAAAACCTTTAGCCTGCTTTTTGCCTGGCACCTGGCTGCAATAAAACTTCACATCGAGCGAAATTCTAACCGCGTTTTTTATAATTAATTCCACGGCTACCGCGAACCTCCTCGATGCGCCGTTTTCCCGAGCAGGTTTGCAAACTCCAAGGGATCCAGTTCCTGTGGTACCAGAATTAAATCTGCTTTTTCGGGGCCTATGCTACTACCAGTTGAGCTCCCATACTACTCCAGACCGGTGACTTGGGCAGGCCCAGGTACACACAACTCATTCACACAAAAAGCTAACCAATCAATTGAAGGCACAAAGTGTCTTCGACGTCAAAGCAGATGTGCTTTGTGTGTGTACTGCCCTAACGTTCAGATATTCTGACAAGCCACAATACTCACATCATACTAGTCGGAACCTACATTTCTATGCTGCTTTTTTTATGGAATGAATCCTTTTATTATTTATTTATTTTTTTTTTTTGACGTGAAACTTTTTAGACGTCGATGGACAAGCGAGAATTGGGAGTAAAATTTCAAGGACATGCAACGTTTTGGGCATTTTCGTTCCGCAAGAGAGAAAAAAGATATAACGTAGAGGAAAAGGAGAGAGAGAGCTATACCTTATATAATATAAATCTTAACGATTAACTCTTAATTAATAAACTCTTTTTTTTTTTTTAATTTACTTCATATGTGCATTTTCTCTCTTCAATAAAATGTAGTTCCATGACCATTATTATAATTTACCCATGCAAAGCATTTTTTTAATGCATTTACTTACTACTCCTGTCTTTCTAATTCTGAGATACCCGGTACGCAGCTCGTCAAAGTTCAAAATTATTTGTTCGTTTGACAACTGAAATTCTCTTCTTTATATGGCATTACAAATTTAAACTCTTTAGCAAAATAAGATCTCGTGGCTGATAGACCAGCATAACCTCAATTCTGTTGGCGTGCGCTTTCAGAGATCATCCTATTGGAAATTGCAAAGTAGTCTCACGTGTCTGGAGTAGTCATACCAATATGTGGGAATGTATTTCCTTGCATAAGTAGGGCTTTAACAATGAATATCTCAATATAACGGTTCTTTGAACTGCACAACTAATAGTCATTGAAAGTCATTATACAAGAGCCTCAATGCATAATAATTGCGACCGCTGATTCTGAATTAGATTCCAAATCTAGTGTTTTTATTTCGAACTACCATTATAATGTGTTATGTTACCATTTTTTCGTCTGAAACTGTATATATTATATATACTTTTTTGTATCACAAAACTGAGCTTTTACTTTTAATTATTATTTAGCGTGCAATATAATTATATTCCTATTAATGATTTATAATTTGGGAACAAAAGTTAACTGTACTGACAAAAACTAACATTTGAAAGTAGAATAATTTTATCGAATCCTAATTTTTGTCACAAACAACATAAAGGTACCAGCTACTTATCGAAGTTCTTATGTCTGAGTAATAATAGCAGTAAAATGTTCAGTAAAATGTTTAAATTTGCCAAAAACCGCTTTTTGCTTATAAGTTCTCAATGAAGTCATCAACTATTAGGAAGACACGGAATTCATACGACTTTCATACGGCATAATTGAATATTCCTTCTAGAGGTAGGCTCCTTAAGCTGAAAAGAGAGTACTTAGGAACTCTCAGTGAGTACTACAAGGTGAAGTCCAAAATAAACAATACTGAACTAAAATAGAAACAACAGGAACTTTGTTCTGATGACTTCGAGTTTATTTATTCAAAATAGTCCCCTCTGGCCTCAATACACTGTTATGCGCGATCTAAAAGCTTTTCGAAAACGCGTTTCAGGTCATTGACCGGAATGCCCTTCAGGATGTCGATTTTGTCCTTTTGGATGGCCTCTACGGACGCAAAACGTTTTCTTTTCATAGCTAAATGCAATTTTCCGAATAGATAGAAGTTACAGGGAGCCATATCAGGTGAATACGGTGAGTGATTGATGGTTAAAATGCGATTTCTAGTCAAAAAATTCGTCGTCACTTCAGAAAACTAGGATTAGTTGAAACAAGCGTCTGCCATTTTTTCCAGCTGGATGATGGAACCAGGAATGTATAGCTCTCGCAAGTCGAACACAATCGAAGGAATCAGTTCTTTCACCTAGGCTTTTTTAAAGTAATCATAAAGTATCTGTGAAAGATGTCAGTAGTGAATAATTCCTAGACGGTCCTTTTTTTATGTAATCTTTGACATTTTTCAAGCAGCAGATTTACAATTTTACGTAATAGCAAAACGCGATAAAATTGTTGGAACTTAATATGAAAATTACGGGCCCGTAAAGAACAAGATATCTCGAATCTAGTGATTTTTTTGGTGGAAATAATCGTCCAATGAATCGACACTGGTTTTGTCGAGGGTAGAAAGAGGACTGGAATAGTGGAAAATCTTGTTCTCCAAACTGAGCTTACTAACAGTAAAGATATGAATTGGCCATAAGATACTTAGTGTTATCGAAACTCCAATTCTTTACTACGAAACAGTTTTAAATAATTATAGCACTGGGACTTATTCACAAGTTTTGACGAATATGACGAATTTGAAGTTATCCTGCAGTGATGCTCTTTCGACTATACCAGGAAAAGTTCATTTGCATTGAATTGGTTAAGAGAAGCTGGTTAGGTATTCAAATATGTAGAAAAGCAAACAGACTTTGGCGCATTATTGTGGAATGAGGACAACAATTTACTCTACAATTTACTTGTGTACCAAGCAGTTGTTGCAAAATGCGCCGGTTCCTTACGAAAGATCTTGCTGCAGCTACTGAAAGTGTTTGGGCTTTGCGCTCAGAAGGCACAGCGCACTGATAGAGTTTTCTTATACGTACAGTAGATTTTTACGGTACATAGTAAATATAAAATTTATTTAATTTCAAATCGAAGATTTAAACTTTTTGCAAATTTTAACAAATTTTCATCATTTTCAATGTGCTTTAAGGGAGGAGGCCGAAATTTCGGTGTTTTTCGAGAATTTTTTTTAACAAAGAAGGAATAATCAGAAATTGTTTAAGTTTAGAGGATATTTTATTTATATTTTTAGGTACACTTTTAAATTTGTTGAAGCTATTTCCGCGGAGATAGTGGCGTTAGAGCGTGCTGTCCATGGACGATCGCCATCCGAGTGTCTTGCGGGTGGGAAATCCTGAAGTTGCCATTTTTCTCTGAAATCAACAGCAATTTTTTTTTCATTAACAACATATTTCTTAAGAATATGAACCTAATTGTCGTAAAAAAATATTGAAAGTTATATGCTTTTGAGGCGTTTGAACACAAAGTAGTTTTTTATTCCATATTTTTTCAGCTATTTTGCTTAAAAGCCCATATTTTTAATAATAATATAATCCCGGAATTAGGTTCATATAGATTAGAATTGAATAAATAAAAAATCCCAAAAAATTTTAGAACGATTGGTCGATAACTTTTTAAGCTAAAATTCCTACCAATTAAAAAAAAGTAGTTTCGAGAAAAACGTCGTTCTAACTAACGCTCGCTACGGTGCGGAACCGACGGGCAGTCACTTAAGTGCTCATAGAATCGGGAACAATATGAATTTCGCTTTAAAATTTTTACCACTTATTTTTGAGTAGTTATACTAACAATTTATGCAATAAAAAATTTTTTTGATCGATCTAAACCGGTTTCCCCCCTTAAAACTGCATACCTATCTTTTTTTAAAACATCTGATTAAAAAGTGTGAAAGTTTATGAAAATTTGTGGATTTTATTTTTTAATATGCACAAAGTCTTTAACTTGGATTTATAAGACCTTGGCAGTAGAATGAAAAAAATATGTATTATTATTTAATTAAAAATATATATTTACTTATATAATATATATTACTAGGAAAAACAATTAATAATATCACAAAACAAAAACAAATAATAACAATAATATAATATTTTTCACCGAATTAAACTTAACCTTTCCCTCGCCCTTAATAATGACTAACACTCTCTGTGTATCACTACAAGTTACCCGTTGTCTGGTTGAAGATCAAAGATATAAAGTTTCCGTTCAGTGCATAGCGCACCTGGGATAACAGCTCCTATACCTGCTTCTCCTTGCATGCCGCTAAAGTCTTGACGTGGTACACTTTTTCTTGTTCTCATTGCGACTTTGCGCTGAATACGAATTCTTTCCCTTCCACTTAGCAGACGAAAGTAGTTCATTTATAAATTTATTCAAAATACCAAAAATAAAAACAAAAACAGATAATGAAAAGCCAACAACCAACGTAATCAGTTTTTGAAAAGGTAAACAAGCAACAGTGAAGAGTAGCTAAAGGCATAGCTAGAAGGGCAAACAAACAATTGACCCCATTTTCATATCAAATGCTGGCCAAAATAAAGAAAGCAGGCGTACAAACAAGTATTTCCAGTGGTCAAAGGAAAGTGAAAAATTGTGTTTGGAAGAGTTTATTATTTTAAGCCATTAAATTGCATTTGTATGCATAAATATTTAAACCACGAAAATCAACCGAAAGCCGCAACGCCACCTGTAATAGTTTCAGCACAATTAAACGCAAATAGTTTTATTGCGGCCAATTAGTGAAAGAAACATTCCATTTACATGCGAGTGCAATACAATACAGTTATTTATAACGCTTTTGAGAATTGCTTGCTGAAACTGGCTAGTAAATGTTAATTATAATAAATACATAAAATGTGTTTTTTTTTCAAGTAATATGCAATTAAAATTTTCACAATTAATTTCATGCAACAACCTTCGCTTTTGGCGAATTGCGTGAAGCCAGTGAGCGGCTAGCAATAAATCTGTACAAAAAGTACCCGGAAAAAATAAATTTATTTTAGCTTATGAACAATAATTCTTAAAAACTAATAGAGGAATAGTTTTTTCTTAATTGTAATACAGATTATGTATAGGTAGTGTTGAAGAAGATTTAAAAAAGACTATTTTTATCATAGAAATATCGATTACGATACTTACGCATAAAACAAAGTGGGCTCAAAGATTGCGCTTGCGAGCACTGAAATATTGTGAGCACGAAATTTGGGAAAAATTCATCTATTATTTTCACGGTAGATGGCTGTAGTGATCGATATCTCGTAAAGTTTCCATAAAAAAAATTTAAAGTTTATGCTCGTTACCAAGGCAACATTTCACACTAAAAAAATTCTTTTGCTGTTTTTTGTTTGTTCTATTCAGTTGTGAGTTACAGGGTGTTAATGGAAGTTAATGGAAGTTAACAAAGGGAAAATTCAGACATTTTACAGTTTTTCTTTAATAAGGCGAAAATGCAAGCCAGGTGGATAAAATCATGGATGGTATTTATGATGCGGCCGCCGTAGCCCAATGGGTTGGTGCGTGATTACCATTCGGAATTCACAGAGAGGTCGTTGGTTCGAATCTCGGTGCAAGCAAAATTAATAAAAACATTTTTCTAATAGCGGTCGCCCCTCGGCAGGCAATGGCAAACCTCCGAGTGTATTTCTGCCATGAAAAAGCTCCTCATAAAAATATCTGCCGTTCGGAGTCGCCTTGAAACTGTAGGTCCCTCCATTTGTGGAACAACATCAAGACGCACACCACAAATAGGAGGAGGAGCTCAGCCAAACACCTAGCAGAAGTGTACGCGCCAATTATTTTTTTTTTTTTTATTTATGGTGCCGATACTGTAACAGCTAATTGCGTGCAATTTTGGTTTCGTCGATTCCGTTCAGGCATTTTTGATGTTAAAGAAATTTTCTATAATGTCGATAAAATCACAGAAATAGTCGAAGTTAACCGGCTATTAGTAGTCATAGCAACGCCTAAGAGCTAAAGATCGACCATAAAATAGTTTTAAACCACTTACGCAACATAAAAAATACAAAATAAAAATAATGAATTCCTTTTCCCACAAACTAATATTATATTTTATTCGAACGTTTTTTTCTTTTTTCAAAGCACTCACTCACTCACTCCGCTTCATTTAAATGAGAATTTCCGAATACTTTTTGAACAGAAGTTATGTTTATTCACGCATACACACATGCACACGTCGTGCCAATTTAATTGCTTTCCGCTTTAATTTAGTTTTCAATAGTAATTTTCAGTTTGCCAGCGTGAGGCGTCAAATGCCAAGCCGCATACTTTTTTATACGAGTTTATTTGCGGCATTTTCGGCAACTGAGTAGGTATTAGATATATCTCACTTTAAAAGAAGCATACCAGTCTATATGACAATGCAAAATTCCACTTCATTTCCGCCAATTTTACAAACTCCCCAATTCTTTGAAAAGTGTTTAGCAAAAACGCGTTTTTCTTTGGAATTATCATAAATCTGTGTGCTTTCGAAAGAAGTTTAAGTTGGTGTACTCCCGACTTTATTTGTTATATTCTTTGATAATACCGCGCCGAACTTATCTCAAAATGTAGCTTGTTGCCACTTAATTACCACTTAAGCACCCATCAAAATATCTCAACGCATATCGCACCCGCGTGCCGGAATTAATTGTCGTTATCATATTAATTGTTGTTTTTATGATCCGAACGCTTTATCATTTATGGGTGGCTTTTGATTTGAAACTATAAAAATGAAGTGAGTACTAAACTTATAAATATGAGCGGGTTTGTGCGAGCGTATATTTCTATGTAAATTTTTATAATTTTGCGGTTTGCTGCCATCTAGGAAAGTGAGGTTTAAGTGGTGCCAGTAACTAGTTGCAGAACTAGTTGCAGAACTAGTTGCTTAGTAGCGCTCTGGCGACCATAAGGATTCTATATATAGGGTCCGCCATATAACTTTACGGAATTAAAAATGCTATAAAAAAGAAACTACTCAATATTTTTCCAAACTGTTTTTTTTTTTATTTTGAAGTACAATCCCTCCGGTTAATGATGGAACACAACTTCATTCATATGGCTGCCTCGGCTAGCCATGCACCATCCCATACGATCGGTCCAATTTTTCAACACATTTTCGATTGTATGCGGCTGTATTTCAGCTATGACATCGCGTATGTTGGTCTTCAGTGCATCAATTGTTGCTGGTTTGTTGGCATAACACTGGTCTTTGACGGCACCCCAAAGATAATAATCCAACGGCGTCAAATCGCAGTTTCTCTTACTTTTTTAGCAAAGTAACGCGCATACGCCTCATTCGGTGCTTTTCTTCTTCCCATTGCCGTACGTAATTTTCGTGCACATTCTGCAACATTACCATGATTTTCAAAGTAATGTCGCAATATTTCCCAGCGTTCTTTGAGCGTATACACAACCATTTTCGTTCAGCGGAAGAATAAAACTAATTTTCTGGCAAATCAGATGACAGCTAAGTGTTACCATTCTTCAAATAATACCTAGTTCAAATCCGTTACGATAGATGGTGGGCCCTTTATTTCTTAAGGTTAATACTAATTTCACAGCGGTCGAATTGCGTCAGCAACATGCATTTCATTTGGTGTGAAATGTTGCTAGCAACATTGTTTGTCAAATGAGAAGGAGCGTCAAATTTATGAGCAATTGCAGAGCAAATTGGCACATTTTGGTAAATAAAGTGTTGTTAACCAATTTAGTATCATACATAACAGGGTGCGCCATCTTTTATGTTGGTATGAAAACATTGAATAACTTTGAAAAAACAAAACTGATTTGTATAAGTGAGGTATTTCTATTTGGATTGGTTATTTACAATTTATTAAAACTATTTTTTGATAAAATATCAATCAAGTGGCCAGCTTTATTAGCAATCACAAACTGCGATCTTTTTTCTGCGTTTGTCATCACTTTGTCAAGCATTTCGGGTTTAAAAGCGTCGAGCGTCGGCACGAATGTTTGCCTTAAGCTGGCCAGTAGTCTGCGGCTTGTTAGCGTAATCCTTACTTTTCAGATAACCCCACAAAAAGAAGTCCGGGAGTGGTTAAGTCAGGTGATCTGAGGAGCCAGTCGATGTCACCTCTTTTTGACAGGGGAATTTTCGTTGCAGAAATTCAATTGTTGCATTCGCAGTGTGACATGGCGCACCGTTTTGTTGAAACCAGTAACCGTCTAAACATTTATCGGGAACTTTTGAGGGGACTCGAGAGTAATTCGAATTATATGAATTAGACATAATTGGAAAGGGTCCGCATTTGCAATTTTCCCCGGCGTCCGGATATGCTCTCTACGGCCCTGCTCGTGTGGATTCTCGGTTCCCCAAATGCGCCAATTTTGCTTATTCACGCTGCCAGAGAGGTTAAGATTTGCCTCGTCAGTCATTAAAATTTGCTTCCAAAAATTGGGTTCAGTGTCAACCATTCGAGCGACTGTTTGGCCGTATTCCAAGCGACGTGAATGGTCTGTCCGCAATATTATTTATGTCAATTGCACTTTTTACGGAAACAAATTTAAATCAACTTTTAAAATGCGCCGCATTGTGGTTTCACTGACGCCAAAATGCTGAGCGCGACGACGATACGACACTGTTGCCAATATGCCCAATAATGATAGAATTGTTTATAAATTATAATAGAAAATTTAAGTGGTAATTTTTTTTAGGGTAATTTTGCCATGACGCAATTTTAGATGATCTCTCCCACAGGACACCTCCCCGTTCAAGATCAAATTAAAGAATTTTTACTAACAAAAATTCAAATGGCGTTAGATTAATATAAACATGGAAGAGAATTGAATTGAGTGAACAAACAAATCTAGAGGAAACTCTAAATTATGTCAGTTCTAGAACTGATTCTGTCAAATTTCTTTACGCACCGAGTAGCGGTACCACGAATGCACAAACTTTCGTATTTCCTCAACTTTGGTAAGTCTTCGTAAGTACCCGAAAAATATGGACTGCAAAATATGCTCGAAATTGTTTATCATTTCTAACACTTATACAGTTATTAAGCCTCTTTGATTCGCGAAGCGTTAGCAAGTGGCGCATAGATGAAGCAACTGGTTTAATGAACATTTGTTGGTAGCGCTGAAAAAGTGCAGCCCAAAATTACATTTGTCTGGAACCACTTAATCAGTACAGGGAAACATTTGTTGCTTCAACTCGTTGCTAGTGATGCTCGCGCTCTGTCAACACACTTTGTGCTCTAGTTCTTCTCAATGTTGTTATTGATTGTGGGCTGAAAAGTAACGATTGCGAGGTGTGTGAGCAAGACGGGAACATCAAAAGAGAATTCGAAAAGCTGAAGCAACAAAAGTTTCCCTGTGTGAACGCGATCTAACGAAATCCTCTTGAGAGAGAATTTGCATTGCGCTAGTGATTTCTACCAGTTTTATGAGGCTAACGGCGAATCTTGATCGTTAACTTTGTTGTTGCTTTCGCATGCAAATTTTTCGGCAAGACAGCAGTGGCCAGAAGAGAAGTCGCGAATTGAAAGCGGCTATTACTTTCGACAGTACTTACAAAATATAATCTCTAATTGTGCATATCCAAATTTTCAGGAGTTATGTCTAAAATTGACTTTCTTAGGGTTTATTTTTATCAGAATTACAAATTCTTTGCATAAAAACAATACAAGAAAATTAGTTTGGAAAAAAGAAATCCAATTTTTTTTCAGTAGATGGCTGTAGTGATCGATATCTCGGAGAGTTTCGATCAAACAATTTAAAGTTTAAGCTCGTTGTCAAGGTGCTATTTAACACTAAAAATATTCGTTCGGCGTTTTTTGTTTTTATTCCATTCAGTTGTGAGTTACAAAGTGTTAACAATGTACATATGTCAACAAAGAGAAAATTCAGACATTTTACAGATTTTCTTTGATAAAAGCAAAAATACAAGCCATGCCGCTAAATTTATGAATGGTGTTTATGGTGCCAATACTGTAACAGATAATTACGTGCAATTTTAATTTCGTCGATTCCGTTCAGGCGTTTTTGATGTTAGAGAAATTGTCGATAATGTCAATAAAATTACAGAAATCGAATTGACCGGCACGTTAGCAGCCGTTGCATCGACTAATTTTGGGCGGATCAAAATTTTTGAACATTCTTTTAGAAAGTGATACCTTCATAAAATTAGATTTTTTGAAAGTTGCAACTAAACCCTAAAAAAGCTGAAATAAGAAAAATATATGAAGTTGAAATTAAAATGTATTTCTTGAAATGCGATACCCTGGGTCTGCGTTTTCTAAAAGATACATAAATGCTATACAAAATGCGAAAAAAAATATCAGAATTCAGAAAAATATTGTAAGGAAGGTTTCTTAGTAACCTTATTATAGTTTAGATTTTCGTGCTAGACGGTAATTATTTGCTTTTAAATTTAATTGCAGTTTTAAAATAAATTAAATTAAATTTTGTATGCACTTAAACCATAAATATTTGCATAAGTGCAACTCTTCACCGAAATTTTTTGAAGTATGCATTGAAATTCTCCAAGCATATCGAAAGTGAGTTTCAAATTACACACATTTTCCCATACCCACAAGAGTAGCAATAACAACGCACTCGAAGCATACCTTACTTTAAAGAGTATTGTGAGTAAATAATGGTGCCATCCAACCCAAAGACCCATATCGAATTCGGTACAAAAAAGGCAAAGCGCAACAACCAATTCACGGCTTCAGCTTGCACATATACACGTCTGTATGTATGTATAAAAAAGCAAAATAAGAGCCGGAATATCCCACGGTGAGAGGGTTTTCCCCCAAAGTAGTGCAAAAAAGTTTAAAACTATTAAAGAGAACAGAGCGTATGGGGAAGTCAAACTGCTGTGAACATTGCAAACGCACAAACTACAAAAACAAAACAAGTTTAAGACACTGGCAACCGAGTTATCGACATTTGGCAGAGCCAGAGAGCAGCAGCAACAGGAACAACAGGAAATAAACCAAAACAAAGTCCATGAACATAAAAACAATACCAAAACCAGTAAGACAATGCACTATGGGTTCCAACCTCTTGCAGCAACATGACTTCAAATTTTGTGAGTGAGAAATTGCGAAATATAAACATAAAAAACTTGAAAGCTTTAGCCGAACGCTGATAGACGATCGATGAGCGCAATGAGGAGCAATCTGTAGCAACAGCAGCAACAAAAGCCCAAGTGATAGCCACGTGAGCGCCTACAATGGCAAGTGGAGTGTGGGACGTAGACGTGTGCTCCGATTGAGCTGCGCTCACGGCTGGCGCGTTTTGGAACAACAATGTGGTGGTAGGGTTTGGTCGCCAGCCGATCGTGCGCTCGTCTCTCATACGACAAGCTTGTAACAAACATACCCTACATATGTACGTATTTACTTACTTACTTTGACTCGTCGTTGGCTGGCTGACTGCTGCGACTCCAATGCGCTTTTTGCGGTCGCGGTCACAGCCACAACCGCAAACAATAAACAGTACATTGGTAGACGTTTAGAAGAAAACACTGGAACATATTGAACTGCCGTCGCTGAGCTGAGCAAACGCGATCGCTTGAACGCGCCAACGTACTTAAACGAGGCGGAGAATACTCGAAAGAGAAAAAATTAAAATAACACAAAAAATTTAAAAAAACACGAATTAAGTTAATAAGCAAATAATAATTAAAATAAAGTCAAGTCTATAAAAGCAATAAAGAATGTTGATGAAGAACAACAGTACAGTTTCGGGTTGCGGAAGTGTGTTGAAATACCGTAATCAATAATATAAAATTTAATAAAGACTGATTTTGACTCGAACACGCGTGGAAAAAGGGGAGTGTAGCAGTTTTTGCTGATTACGAACAATCAATGACATTTAATGGCAAATACAAATACGGCGCATATGCGCATACCTACTTACGTTCATAAATAGAAAAATAAAAAAGTAGTGCAAAGTGCAAAATAACGAAGCAGCAGTAGAAGTGAAATAAGAAAGACTAAAAAATATGGAAATATTGTGTAAATTTTATTAACCAAATAAAGAAAAATATTGAGAACCAACAGAAAGGCAGAAGGCAAACAACAACTACACACACACGACTCACAACAAAAACAAGCCAAACAAAAATAAGAGAAAAAAGTAAGCACTAAATACCAAAATCAAATATTGAAAATAGACACGAAAAAGGTACCAAAATATTAAAGAGATAACATTTCAACTTGCAAAGCAGTTCGAAGGCAGTGCAAAAAAGGGTTGTCGAGCGTTAAAAGGCTTAAACAAAAGCAACAGCCGCGCAGCTCAAGTGACGTTAATTAAATAGAAAAACAACAAAACATAGCCAACAAGTGTGGAGGTGCACAAAAACAGAAATACTAAATAAATAATTAAATAAAAAATGAAAAAAACCGACTAGAGAGCAACTGGTGTGTACTCACAAGTGTGAAAATTCTGAAAACCCAATTACAAACTTAGTGACACAACTGAAGCTGACGAGTGCATAACGAAATTCAGGCAAGCGAGACAAAATCTGTTTAGAATAAGTTTTCGCAAACTTTCCCTCACCTGCAATTGGCACGCAATCCGTTAGCGGCAAAGGGCTACGGAGCAAAGGAGCAGGGCAATTGAGTTTAGCGGTAAAACAAGCCAGCGTGACCGGAGCACGTTGAGACGACGCACGCTGAACAGGCGCACAAAAGCGTGGCAAATACAACAAGCACGACAATAGTGACCAGTAATTTTGTGATATAAGAAGTTGTATAAATTAAGGGGAAAACATTAATAAAAAAAAATGTTTGATAATAAATACCGAAAATAACATTTTGAGAAAACAAAAGATTGTAAAACAAAACTACAGATTATAAATCCAAGCACAAGCCACTACAAAAATAACAACAATATGTATATGAATTGTTTATTAGCAAAATAAAGTTCGGAAAATTCCAGCGACAAGTCAACAGACAATCTAAGCTAAGCACCGGCTGAGAGTAAACAACTAATTCATCTGTGAAAAAACACGTATTTTTGTTTTTGTTGTTTTTCCTGAAACAAACGAGAAATTAGAAAATTAAAAACATAAAACTTGAATAAAAATAAAAGTAAAAATCAAAATCAAAAAAACTTCATGCAAACACGCTTGCACACACATTTAACTTATGGCAGAACAACAGTTACACAAACGACATTGACGCTTGCAACAGACGAAACTAATTAACACTAAGCAATAACAGCAACAACAACGTCATTAGACGCAGCTAACGCCACAACAAGCAGCGAATCAGTGCAGAGAGCTCTAAGCGACTAATTTATCGCTGCTCACTGCTCGTCAAACGCCAGCGCCGCCACAAACAGGTTTCACACGCAAGGTCAACTAGCGACCGATGCCAAATAAAGTAAATACAAAAATAATCAAAATCAAATCACTCAAACATTTTAACCGTTAATCAGACACAGTCGGCAAGGCAGACACAAACGGATTTCTGGAAAACTAAATCCTTTGTGTCACATTGACCAAAATGGACACGACTCTCACCACCTGGTATAGTTGCAATGAGGAAACGCAATGCCACGACAACAAGTGCAATAATGAAAACAACAACGATAACAATAACAGCAAAAATAGAAATAACAATGATAACGTCAACAGAGCTGACACTCAAGTCACATTTAATCACTGCAAGGCAACCGAGCTGCGCCAGACGCGTCTACAACGTCAACACGAACAGCAGCATCTCTCACAGTCACTCACGGCGAGCCCAAATCTAAGTCCGATTCCAAGTCAAACACCGGCTGCGCAAAGTGCATTTCCCTTCAACGTTGAAAAGTCGCGCTCCAGTTCGGTGCCACATCGGTTGCCGCGTCGCAAACGTCTACAACGCCAAAAACCCACCGACCTGGACGATGCGGATTTCGCCTACGCCGCCGATCTGGAAGAGGAGGATGAAGAAGAAGAAGTTGTGCAGCAACAGCAGCCAGCAATGTACAATACGGCCCCAATGCTAGACTCTGCACATGATGAACATGTTGTACCCTCATATGCGGAGAAACGGCTGCATCACTTCCAGCAGCAGGGCCACAGCACACCCTTCGACGGCCAGCCTTCATCCTTGCCAAACTGCTTTGCATCCGCCGTCCCCGCAAACGCCTTTCATCATCATCAGCTGCAGCAGCACCACTACCATCACCACCATCGCGATCATCGCCTTAAACATGAGGAATCGTTTGACTCCTCCACCACTACAACAACGAACACCACCGATACGGCTACCAGTCCGGCGAGTCCATCGTTGCGTCGCCACCATTTTGCTCTGCTTAAGCGCGACAATTCCACACATTCAGAGTCATCTAGTCGCTATTCGAGTGTGGATAGTTTATTGGAGGCACGAAAACCAGACCCCGAGGCCATATTGATTAATTTAGGATTTGGTCCGGTCGGTTCGGAGGATATTCTCTCGCGCATACCGAAACGTTTTCTCAAGCCGTCGCAGGTACGCGGCATTGACACAGAGGCTTTCATACGTCGCCTGCAATTGGCCAACAATCTTGCCGATCACAGCGTGTTAGGCTATCGTGGACTCACCGGCAATCCAGATATACCGCCGTCGCGTATTGTAGCCAAGATCATGCAACGTTTCGAGGTGAACGAACGCAAGAAGTCGATGAGTTCCATTGAGCACACCATTTGACCGCACGTGACAAGGAGGATACCGGGAATTCATACATTGTCTCCAGTGCCAAAAAAGAGTACTTTAATGATTTAAATAACTTAGCAATAGCAAAAAATTAAAAAGAAAAATAATCAAATATTTTTAGTATTTTTAATAAATGTAGTAATAATGTTTTTGTTATTGGTAGTTGTAGTCGATACTGTAATTTGTCATTGTACTTAACATAGGTTGAAGCAAAAGTCCCGTTAAGTGAAAGATGTATATGTAAGAAGATTTATTAAAAAAATGTTACTTAATTTATTGATAATAAAATACAATATTTTGTCAAACTTTTAAAATAGATTTTTTTAGCTAAAGCAAACTCAAAAATATTACTGGGGCTATTCACTCAAACAGGCAGGCTAGCAAACTGCTTTACCCACCTTTTAATATTGCCGCCACTAATGAAATTTTTCCATTTCGATTCCAAATAAAAGTAGGAGATTGTTCAGTATTGACTTTTTGCAAGAAAATATCAAATATCGGCTTATAAGGAAAGTCAATGCTTGCAATTTTCGATTGATAAATTATACTATATATAATAGTTTTTTTTCAGCAGGCTGCTAAAGCTAAGGAGTAATAGAACCCAGTTCTCAGTATTTTTTAATGGTGAAGTAGCCACAGAAATGAAATTTTTTATTTTAAATTTTCAGCAGGTAATTTATTTTTTAATGAATATAATACAGAGTTATTTTATAACTTGATGTCACCACGTTTTCAGAAATTAATACAAATTTTAGACGAAGCTGTAGCAACCTTTGTTGGGCCTACTCTCACAAGTAATGGTTTGCGGTGACCATCAGCCGTTGTATGGGCTTATCTAAAATCAATCGATTATTGATGATTTCTTTATAATTTTTTTTTTTTTTTTTTTGAAAACTAATTAAATAACTTCGTCCACACTCCGAATTATGCTTATGAAATTTATTGTTGAAAAAAAAACCAAAAATCTCTCGATCTAGTACCAATTTTTATGCTTTAAATAAATTCTATAAATTTGATTGAAATCTATCGAGTAGCGTTTGAATTAGAGCGGTCACTGATTTCGAAAACATAGTTTCGCGAAATACACAAACACATAGAAACTGACTACGATTTGCACTTGCTGCCAGCTACCAGCCATCGAGAATCCTAAAGCCCCTAAACTAGCAAATATTTCGAAAAATTATACTACAATAATATTTTTGTTTAACACGTTCCCTGTCCCAATACAAAAATGCAAAATTGACCGACAAGTCCAACAGGGTTTTTTGAATAATTGGTTTTTTTTGTAGTCATAGGATAGCTTTAGTAATAATAATAATTCAAAAAAAAAAACGGATGTAGGGTATTTCTACCTGAAACGCATATGGTACATGAGCGTAGAGGGACATTTTTGCTTCTGCACATTCATGAAACACATGTGGTTCATATACCCCCTGACGCACATATGGCTCAGGAACGTATCAGTGCTTATCAGGCGCACGTTTACTGAACCATATGTGGCTCAGCGGACAGGGAACGTGTTAATTCTGACTATCCCTAATCCCTTCACATATTCCGGCATAGAGATTTTTCTCTCAAAGATGACCAGCTTTCTGATGCTTCTATCGAAGTTGATTAGACTAAAATAAAATCAATAATTGAATCGGCTCGGTTGGTTGTTTAATAACCTCGATATTTGATCATAATAAAAAAGATATTCACCCAACGCAGCGCGTCAGGATTAGTAAGACCGCGTTCGTGCATCGAAACATTTGTTGCTTCAACTCGTTACTTGTGATGCTCGCGCTCTGTCAGCACCCTTTGTGTTCTAGTTCTTCTCAATGTTGTTATTGATTGTAGATTCCCTTGTTACTCCCTAACAATTGCAAGATGTGTGAACAATACGGGAACATCAAAGGAGAATTCGAAAAGGAGAAGCAACAAAAGTTTCGCTATGTGAAGGCGGTCTAACGAAACTCTCTTGAGAGAGAATTTGCATTGCACTAGTGAGTAGTGCATACCCTCTAACGGCGAATCTTGCTAGATAACTTTGTTGGTTTTACACACAAATGCTTTGTCAAGTGAGCAGAGCGGATACAAAGCGGGCAGAAAAGTGGCGAATCGAAGGCGCCTAATGTTTGCAAACGAATTGTAATCGAATTTTTTTTCTTTTTTTTTTGGAGGAAGTCATTATTGATGATGCTAAGTGTGTCACCTACAATAACAGCAATTGAAAATGATCTTAGTCCAAGCGTTATGCACCAGCATCTAAGTTTTAGATCTCATCCGCTTATCGTAACCCTGCCATTGCACCACTAGAGATTAATAAATGGTTTGAAGTTCGCAAATATCTTTAAAGAGTAAAAGTTTTATTAATAATTTTTACCTGAAATTTCAATAGCTTTGGTTTTCTGCTAATAAGAATCTAAAGTGGAAAGGCAACATGGAATCGGCGCAATCGGCGCAAAGAGAAAAAACTAAATTTAGTTCTTAAAATTAAATTTTCGACTAAAAATATTCAGTTATATTTCAGGGCAATAATACATTGCAATTATTTCTTCCCAACCCAATATTATGTTACAGTTATTTCTGAACCTAATTTCAAGTACAGCTGATCCAAACCCAAAAATTATAATTTAAATATAGCGCAATATGAATAATTTTTAACCAAAAGGGGATTTACTTTGCAAAGGCCGCTAAATAATCGAATGTAAAAAAATTATTTTTTTTTCTTTATTTAATTTGAGATATATCACTTCTGGGAAATGAGAAATCACTTGTTTTATCATTTCAATTTGCTGACACAAACTTGCTTACAATTCTGTGCACTCGCGCCGGGCAGCAGTTAGTGAAGTGAGTATGTGTAGGTGTGTGCACGGAGTACGCGAACGCAATTCAACAAAATTTGTTATAATTAATTTTATTTCCGAAAATATTTGTTGCTTTGCGAATTCAACAAAGGCTGCAGCGCAAATGCATTCGCTGTTCAAAGAAAAATCTTTTAATATTTCATTTGAAAACAAAACTTGATTGACTTTAAAAGTTTTTGCTTTTAAATCAATAAGCATTGGGAACTCATAGAAAAAATACATATCTTAATTTAAAATGCATTCAAATGAACTATGACTGCTTAATAATTTAAATTCTGTATTAAAATGCTGCAATTTGGAGCCTGAGCAGGAGGAAGTGCTGAGCCAGCTTAGAAGACTCTGTTAGTAATGCAAAAATAAATGAACAGCTGTTCGATAAAACTCCTTAGTATTTCCAGACAATAATTTATTAAAAAAGAAGTGTTTCTTTAAGTACTATTAAAGTCATTTACATTCACTTCTAGCACAAACAAAGCTCACAAGAAAGAGCCCCTCAGTAGTTGAAGCGCGTCATCCATAACACTGCTTGCTACAAACATATATAAGTACTACAATTGGGTTATGAATTACATATTCTTACATACGACTGTCGTTTGAAAAGTCCGTACAAGTCAGAGAGATCTCACCACTGGCGCGTACCAAGTTTATGTTTAGTTAGCAGCATTCCTTGGAAGAACATAAACCAAGTTTCAGCAAGATCAGTATATTCCTTTTTGTTTGGCATTCGATTGAATTCGGGATGCCGAGTGATTTCCCCTTTTGCATCACGACAATGCACCAGCTCACGCCGCAGCAGTTGTAATCACAAAATTAATGGCACCCTCCGATCCTTCGGTCTACTATTGGTTCCCCAATTCGTAGAAATGACTGGAGGGAGACGTGAAATGGCTATTCAAACGTGGAGGTGGTTGCAGAAACGAAAGCTATTCTTTCAACTTGGACAAATCCTATTATTCGGAAGGTAACACCAAACTAGAGCAGCGTTGAACAGGATAAGTGTATAAGCCCAACAGGAGGCTATGCCGATTAATAAAAAAGATTTGCCCCAACCAATTAAGGAGTTCTCATTTTTGCACGTACTTTTCAAATGACCCTCGTGCATGCCTAGAAGCAATTTCTATTTAACCCTAGCGTACTAGCCTGGTTTTATTAAATTTTAATATTAGACTTGAAATAAACGAAACTTACACTTGACTTTCTTGTTGGTGTGAAACCGGTTTACTGCATAAGGAAATTTTTATGTGCGTATTTCAAACCTGTGTCATGTATTTTTCAGCTTGCCCACTTTTCGCCTATAAAAATCCAGTTTCACACTGCCTAAAACAACTTGCCACTCAAATCTCTTAAAAGCCATTTTATGAAATCTTTGTTTTTCGTGAGAACAATAAGAACTTAACTCCAAATTAACCATCAAAATATATTATTTTTCTTCTTAATTGGCGCGATAACCGCTTACGCGATTTAGGCCGAGTTTAACAAAGCGCACCAGTCGTTTCTTTCTCGTGCTAACAGGCGCCAATTGGGCACACCAAGGGAAGCCAAGTCCTTCTCCACCTGATCTCTCCAACGCAGAGGAGGCCTTCCTCTCCTCTACTACCACCAGATGGTACCGCATCGAATACTTTCAGAGCCGGAGCGTTTGTATCCATTCGGACGAAATGACCCAGCCAGCGTAGCCGCTTCATCTTTAATCGCTGCGCTATGTCTATGTCGTCGTAAAGCTCATACAGCTCATTGATCCATTGCCTGCAATACTCGCCGTTGCCAACGTGCAAAGGTCCAAAAATCTTGCGCAGAATCTTTCTCTCGAACACTCCAAGCGTCGCTGCATCGGATGTTGTCATCGTCCACGCTTCTGCGCCATACGTTAGGATGAACATGATGAGAGTCTTGTAGAGTGCTAGTTTTGTTCGTTGAGAGAGGATTTTACTACTCAATTGCCTACTTAATCCAAAGTAGCACTTGTTGGCAAGAGAGATTCTACGTTGGATTTCAAAGCTGACATTGTTAACGGTTTTAAAGCTGATTCCTAAGTATACGATGTCTTTTACAACCTCGAAATCATAGCTGTCTACAGTGACGTGGGTGCCGATACGCGAGTGCGCCGACTGTTTGATTGAAGACAGGAGGTACTTCGTTTTGTCCTCGTTCACCACCAAACCCATTCGCTTTGCCTCTTTATCCAGTTTGGAGAAGGCAGAACTAATAGCGCGGTTGTTAAGGCCGATGATGTCAATATCATCGGCATACGCCAACAATTGTTGATTGGTTGGTTAGTTAAAGTGTTGATTCTCCCAGAATCCAACTAGCGCTTCCGCGCCATTTTGTTGCCACATCCTCGTTATCAACTTGTTTAACGGTTATTTACAGCATAACTATATCCAATCTGTGCGGTTAAGGAACCTTATTAGGTTGTTAACGTCTAAGCCAGATAGTTGTTCGAGATTCTCGAACAGCGGTTGGCCCAGGGTTAACATTCTGTCCTTCCATAGGGCAGGGCATTCACAGAGGAAATGGAAGATTGTCTCCTTTTTCTCCGATTGTTTGCAACTGTGACAGTATATATTGTGAGGGATACCCATTTTAGCTGCTTGTTTTCCGATAGACCAAAATCCAGTTATGACTGCCGTTAGTCTCCAGCCGTCCCGTCGTTTCATTCTTATTAATGCCGACGAAATCGAGGTTGTAGGTGGGCCATAACGTTCTGCTAATTTTGCAATTGTACGCTCTTATAAAATATTGTGCCTGAGCGATTAAGTTCTGCGGGTCGTACGATCCTCTTCAACATCAGGTTAAAGAAGTCACACGACACCGAGTCACCCTATCTGAAACCTCGTTTGGTATCAAACGGCTCGGGGAGATCCTTCCCAATTCTGACGGCGCTGCTGGTGTGGAGCAACGTCATCTTACATAGCCGTATTCGGAAACTCCTTTCCGTACTGTCGAATACAGCTTTGAAATCGACGAAAAGATGGTATGTGTCGATTCTCCTTTCGTGAGTCTTTTCCAAGATTTAGCGTATTGTGAATATTTGGTCAATGATAGACTTTCCAGGTCTAAAGCCACACTGATAAGGTCCAATCAGTTAGTTGACGGTGGGCTTCAGCTTTTCACACAATACGCTCGCTAGAACCTTATAGGCGATCACCCTTCTTATGAATTGGGAAGAGCACATTTAAATTCCAATCGGCAGGCATGCTTTCATCCGACCATATTTTGCAGAAAAGCTGATGCATGCACTTACCAGCTCCTCGCCGCCATGTTTGAATAGCTCAGTCGGCAATCCGTCGGCGCCCGCGGCTTTGTTGTTCTTTAGCCGCGTTATCGCTATTCTCACCCCGTCATAGTCGGATCTAAATATATTGGCAATTCATATATATAATATATATATAGCAATATATGTTCTGCTCCTAATAAAAGTTTAGTAGTTTAATAGTAAAATAGTCAGCTGATTCAGACTTTGGTTAAAGCAATAATTTTCAGCATCGCAGCATTTTTTATACTTTCTTAAGGCATTAAAATATTTTCTATTCGAAATACTTAGATACATTTTTTGTGTTAATTTGATTAGAGTCGCCTTTGAACTCGCTTTGATTTTATGTATAGATGCAACCCTTTGCCATATTGCTTACGTACATACATAAATAGCTAACTATTTAAAAATAAACACTGTAACCGCTAAAAATAGAAAATCAAACAATAACTTGCATACCTTATACAATTAGGGGCAACAAAAACCCGGCCGTACATGAATAACGGCAAGCGCGAAGCAATTCACTTATCTTCGCGAAGGTACCGACGTCAAAGGCCAAGAATGCGTAGACGCACCAAGGGGCTGTTCAACGATATGCCAGTGAAGAACAAATACAAATAAATAAATTTATAGAAGATAAATCTGTGTATAACCATTTATGTATGAATGTTTCTAGTGCTGGGTATTGCACACTCGCGCAATAGAAACCAAATCGAAAATATTCACGTGCTTATAGAGATTTTCTATCGTAAAGAATGGAATGTGTGAAATCATTGAATTCTCTATCTATTGGTTGGCACTTCAGCCCACTTCAGAATGGGCCGCAAATAAAAATTTCTACTGCACAAGATTGCATTGCGGCCAATCAAAGGCAATTGAAAGCAATCATTAAGCGTTGCTGCAAAACGATTTTCGCAAAGTGATACGATAAGTGTGCATACACACATCCATACAAATAAATTTATGTATACATATGGAGAGTTGGATTTATTCAAATAAATGTGTCCATGCAATATAGGTATATGTATGTATGTATGTATGTATTTTTGTACGATCAACATCTTTACAAGTACTCAGCAGTATTCACTACTTTCGAGTGCTCTTGGAGTTTAATCTTTCAACTTGAATGGGCCTTGTCGCTGCAGGTGCCTTGTGGACTCATGCCACGCATGGCCTAAAAAGTAGAAAAGCACCGAGAGGAGAGCCTTAGAGTATCGGAATCATACACTGTTCAGCTTAGAATTGTATGAATCAATTTGAACCCGCTTACTTATACAAAATATATGCAAATAAAAGCAATATTTACATTCACACATACATACATATTTTATTTAGAAATGCTAACTAAAGCATTGTGCCAGAAAATGTTCGATAGCGACTGTTATTGTTCAAAATCCTAAATTGAAATCATGTCAACCGCTAAAATGCTAAATCCAGCCACCGTGTGTTCCACATGCATACATACATATGTTCACACATACACACCACCCCCGTGCAGAACTAATAGCGACATGTAAAAAACTCAGGAATTTGATTTACAAATGCGCTACAGATTTGGCACCCTTCGACAATTTCCTGGCTTTTGTTTAAAAAATGCCAATTCCATATGCAATATTAGTCTGTTTTATTCATTTCGCTTTTCTCGAAGTTCGTATAGAAATCCGTTCAAGATGTAGATTAGCATTTGGTCACGTAACAGGTGTTATTGTAAGGCGAAACACAACTCATTGTTTGAATAACGGAACCAATCGGAATTTATATGCGTGTGTATGCACATACACATTTATGCATGCATACATACGTACATTTCCCAATAGTTATTTTAACTAACCACAATAAATTGTTTCCTAAACAGATGCAGTGACTTCGAACACGTTCCACACATACAAACAATGTATGAAAGTGTGGATGTTGCTTCTTTTTACTACGGTTAGAATTCAACATCGTTAGAGTTCAACATGGTGAAAAGAATTCAGAGTTCAACTTCAATCCATTGCTGCTCAGGGCGCTTTAGGTTCAAGGAGGTTGGCCTCTGAAGGCAGAGGCAGAGGGCAACCTCCTGTAGGACATTGTAGCAATTTGAAGCAGATTTCTCCTTCCATCTGTGTACTTCATAGGTCTATTTTCTTCGATGGACTGAAGATGGAATCTGAAGCGGGAGCGGAAGTTTTCTCTAAATCAGTCAATATTTCAGTATCTTTTAAACCGCCGAAAACTAGTAGTACTTTTTACTCAGAGGTGGTCGCGATCCTGCACGCGCTGTTGAGATCGCTGTTGGGAGGGAAACATTAAAATCTTTTCCGGTAGTTAAGCTGCAATCAAGGCGCTGTCGTCGCCATGTTACAGCTCTCTTCTGATTAACTCCTGTAAGGAGGAGATCAAACGTCTAGAACACGCAGGAAACATTTATCTTAACTGGGCTCCAGGGCATAGGAACATAGAAGGAAAAGAAATTAACGATGAGCGTCCTCAGGCGTCGATGTCTCTTTGACCGTTGTTAAAGGGACACTGCACAATTTCTTTCTTAAAACAACCCAAGACAGTTAGAGTTCTATTTTATCGCGCGCTATCTCAATAACACTTTGGCCTGAGGATCCCTCCCCATTCAATTTCCAAACTCATAGCGGTGGTCACCGGTTACTGGGTGATCGGCACTCTTGCGGAGAAACTTGGACTCTCGTACAACTCCCATTGCAGAAGCTGTGGCTTGAGCTTCCTTTCGCCGATAGACCGAAGCAGTTCTCTACCCTAGATTCATTTTTCACCGCCACTACTACAGCATCACTGAATGGCTGTAGATAGTTTTCTTCCTTTTAGTTGTGTAATCTTTCGCAGGTTATGGTAACAAAATTGTACTCCTGTGCTGCTTGAAGGGTCCCCGTGGTATTCTTGCCATCTAATCTACCAACCTATCTGGCCAACATCAAAGCGCGATTCGTCTCCCACAGAAGAAAAGTGCTTTTTTTTTGTTATTTCCTCTAAATGTTGACCATTATACGGAATCTGACGTCCGTACTCTGTGCTACTCACTGAGCAAGTGATGTCGGGATGCCATTAACCTCGCGAACGATATTTTCTTTTAGAGCTGAGATGGTCGCTGGGTTTGTTTCATAGACTTTACTTTTGAGGTACCTCCGCAGTAAAAAGGCCATAGGGGTAAGATCAGATGACCTGTGCGACCAGGATATGTATCAGTTTTTTTAGGGAAAAAGTTACGCAGTATTGCCATGGTCTCTCTGGCCATATGCAGTGTTGCGCCACGTTGCAGAAACCAGTCTGGGTGTACTGAATGAAGAATGTTCTCTTATTATTGGGAGAAAATAATCATTCAGCATGCGCCGATAAGAGACACCACCCACAGAAATTGGTTGCCCTGCACACCAAACTGGCACTTTGAGACTGTGAGTGACTGTTGATGTTTTAATAGTGGCTTCTTACGTTTAGGTAGCCAATAACGGTAATTTTGCTTATGTACTAACACTTTCATTAAAATTTATGTCTATCGGCCTATTCAACGTTAACTTTCGGTGTCCTGCATTAATTCTGGATTAACAATATCGATGGATTGGAGAAGATAAATGTGTATCAAAATAAAACCGTCAGTATTTATTACTAGGAACATATTAATTTAAGCAATTACTCAAGTATCTATTAATAATTTTGAAAGTTTAATATTCAACCTACTTTCACTCTACACGTCACGTACAGAATTTTTTTATATCACGTTTACAATAAATGTTTCAAATTAGAATGCCACTTTGATCCAAAATAAATCCCACATCCTCTTTTGCCACGTTTTTTCTTGTTTGCCACTTATCTCCACGCGCCACTCACAGCCAGCGTTAAGTGTCAGAGTGAGACTCATTTTGACACACCGTAAATAGTTGATGATGGGAGTGTATGTAGTTGAATGTTTAGTTACAACTACCCTCAACACTCAAAATGATTCTGGACCACTTCAGCTTAAGAGCAATTAAACGATTTAAAAATATTTAAATGCTGTCGCAATTGAATAGATTCTGTTGCAATACATACATACGCACATACATATGTACATACGTGTGTATGTAGGTCTCCTGCTCACCGAATTGTGCACGATCAGCGGAATATTTCATTGTTTTTTTATTCTTTATTAAGGGGGAAGTCTACTGTGAATTTTTCAAAAAATCGATTTTTTTTTTATTAGCTTAAAAAATACTTTGAACCCTCTTAAATAAGGTACAATATGTGTTACAGCTGGCTAAATTTTTCTTCGTTGAAATTTCGACCTTTTCCCGAAGCGCTCCAAAGCGCGTACCTGCTATACTGAAACTTTAAACGAATTTTTCTCGAAACTAAGTTTTTGTATACGGTGTACACGATATCTCGAGTTCTGATAAATGAATCAGCTTAAAAATTTAATTATATATTCTCTGTAATAGTGTCTCTCGTCTGACATAGGATTTTTTTGATATCGTTATTTGTTAAATTGTTATAAACAATAGTAACATCAATTTTAGGCAAAAAAAAAGAAAAAAATTTCAAATTACGTCAGACGAGAGTCAATACTATGTATATGATAACAATATTTTGTTTTTTTGTTTTAGATCACCGAAACGTAAGATTTCATGTACACCGTTTAGGCACCTAAGAAAAGCGGACCTGCGCTTGCAGAAGTGCCACAGCGGCCATTTTGAATATTTTGACTTAAAATTTTTTTTTCAAAAACTTAAATATATAATAAAGATAAGAGTTTAAATAGATTTTATGTACGAGCAATATTTTGTTAGAAATAAAATCCGGAAAATAAGCCTGTTTTTCCCCTTGTCACAGTAGACTTCCCCCTTAAATGACAAAAAATGAATATTATTTTCGAAAAAAAGCAAGCAATAAAGTTTGGTTTAAAATCCAGCAGTGCATAAAATTTAGAATTTTTAGGAGCCGAATAAAGAAACGGCACGAGCTATGAATTTTATGTGCGGGTAATATCTGGATTACAAATATTTAAAATAATTTTTAATATAAAGGGTATTTCAAGTGGCTCCTAGATGTCAATAGCGAATAATTCCTAGACGGTACCTTTTTTATGTCATCTTTGACATTTGTCAGATGTACAACATATCGCAAAATTCATGTTTTTTTTGGTGGAAATAATCGTCCGAATGAGTAGACAATTCAAAGGTTGGTGAAAAAATTTCGAGAAACTGACTCTATAGAACATTGAAAAAGGGCTGGCAGAGCAGACTGGGGTTTTTCGAAAAGTAAAGTTTATATGAACAAGCTAACAGTAATTCCAGAGCTGAAACACAACATTCGGATCGAGATTGGTGAACTCAATACAGTAATGTGTGAGCGTGTCCTTGAAAAATGTATTTCTGTAGACTAACAGTGAGCATTTAAATGATGTAATTTATCACATACATATATAATTGTTAAAAGGCTTATTTTGAATAAAATAGTGAACGGTAAATTTTTGCAAGTTTTATTTTAAAACAACATCTAGGCGCATCTTTTGAAAGACCCTTTAGTTTTGTATAGACTTTTGTATAGTTCTAAAAATTTCGCCTTTATGTCTGGCACCCTTTGATATTTTAAATTGATATTAATTATTAAATATGTAGCATTAAGTGGACAATTTGTTTGAAGAAGAGTCCTCCAGCTTCAGCCGAGCATGATTAAAAGTTTGAATATTGTCTTGATACCAAGTAACTTAGTGTATGACAGTTAGAAAGTGCTCAGTGGAAATCCTTCAACAACTTGGGCTTTGCCCCTTGTTTTCCCCCTAGTGGGGAAGAACTATAATCGAACTCTAATGTTCCTACTAAACCATAAACTTCTTATTGAGGGATAAATAAAATTAGAATTCGCGAACTTTTCTGAATTCGGCAATTGAGAATACATACATATGTACATATTGACAAATTGAGCCGTGTCAACGCCAAGTTAGGCGGTTTCCTTGCTAATCAAAGGAAAAAGGATGTAGTTGGAGGTAATTGAACAAATAAAACAATTTATCAACTAAAATTAATTATTTATTATTAATCCTTTAAATAACATTGGCATATTTTCACTACGATGGATAACTATTATAACTCATAAGGAACCCAAGTCCCCTTTTTCTGAATCAGTCCCAAAGCATGCAATCGCTTGGAAATGGATTGGCGGGTAACTCCTAATACTAAAGCAAGCTCTTCTTGTGTTTGACACGGATCCTTATTGAGCAATGCCTCTAATTCAGCGTTTTCGAAGGTTTTTGGCCTTCCCTCACGCTGCCGGTCGTCAACATTAAAATCACCGCCTTTGAAGCGACGGAACCAATCTCGGCACGTTGTTTCACCTAAAGCAGCATCTCCATAAACTTTTTGTAGCTCTCGTTGCGCTGCAGCCGCCGTTTTTTTCGAATGAAAGAGGAAAATCAGCACTTCCCGCATATGACGATTATTCGGCACAAAATAAGACATTTTCACAAAACCAAAAGTATATGATACCAAAATAAAATCACTAATGTGTCGAAGCAGTTTGTTTACCATATGTATAAGCTTGGTTTATGACGTTTAGGTTATGTTAGAATCGACTAGCGCACACTGCTGGCGGCATCTATTGACAAACAGCGAGAACTTAGTTGCGCACCTAATACATAAATATAGAAAAATGCATTTCTTAAATTGGCAATGTATTAGAAGCAAGAATTTATTAACAAGTACTCATATATGTATAAGTAGTCCTGTTTTTTTTTTTAATTTACATGTGATTTTAAAAACAAAATAAAAATGTAATTACATACTATTTATCATTTAGAAATCCCCAAGGGCACAATACCCAGGTAATAGCAGGGGAGCAAAAACAAAAAAGTAATATATGTATATTTTTTTTTGCATTTTGTCCATAGAATGCCAAAATATATAAATTGCTACTGCTACTATGCAAAATGCCTTGGAGAGTTTCACAAATATTTGCCTCCTTTAAAGAGTTTGTAATAGGCAGTTAAGTATTACCTATAACGGAACATCATTTATTCTATATAATATAAATATGTGTTTAGAAGTAAATAAAATATTTTCCAAATTACCATACAGTACCATTTTCATGCTTCAAGAGCTGATAAAAATTTTTTACCGTGTAATTACAACCTTTAGCTACAGCGCCATCTGTCGACAGCTGTCATAAATAAGTGAACTGTCATAAAGAAGTTTCCTTCACACTCCACCAGATGTCTCAACAAATATGTAGCTGTCATCTGTTTTCAAGTTGCTTGCTGCTTGCATTTTCTATTTTGATTTTCTGTGCATTTTCATTGTCTTTATTTTCGTGTGTGTTTTGTACCGGATTGTGTTCATTGGCGACTGGTTTTGAAGTCGCCGTATTCGCTTTAATTATATTTACACGAATCAGAAACTTTCCAAAACGCAATTGCATTTCAACAGACGAGCTTGGTGCTTTTGAAGCGCTCCATTGAACATCTCATCATATAAAAATTTGTCTTTTTGTACATTTCTTGTTAATCAAAATTTTATTTTGTGATTTTTGTTAAATTATTCAAAATGTGCGGAATTAATTACAACGACAACATGTTGCGTAGCTCTATCAAGACTACTGCTAGCGCAGCTACGACAAAATGTCAGTTTGGAGCACAACAGCGTCTGGAGTAGAGAATGCTTTGAGTGCACAACAACAGCAACAATTCAAGGCAATCCATTGCACAAGCAGCAACAGCATACAGAGTGCTAATGCAGGTAGCAGTAGTGCTTCCAACAACAATCACGCCTATAACCATCAGAGTAAAATCTTAGCCAGTCAAAGTCTCACGACAATCGGAAGTCTCGCACATTTGCATAACATCAATCATTCACCAAGTGGCAGTGGCGCTACAAGTAATTCAGGCACTGGTTCAGGCAGTACACCGCATCTGGGACAACAATTCCACACCTCAGCACTATCAGCTGCCACCGCAACGATAATTGCCGCAACTGCGGCCTCATTAGCAGCAGGACACCCGAACTCACATAATAATAATAGTAATAACAACAACGGCAATCACAACAACATTAACAATTCCAACGCTTATCAGCGAAATAATAGTATCTCCCAGTACACGCCACCAACTTCCAGGGTAAGTACGGGGTCATGTGGTTTCAAAACACGCAGTAGATATTTGGGGGGCTATAAGCAGGTTTATAATTGAATAATTAATATCAAATACTATTTGTTTAAGATATGAAACAGAAATGCGATGTGGTGTGTGTGTTGGTTGTCAACAAAAGCGGCCGGTAGCCGACCGATCGTTCGCTTCGTATTCCACCTGCTTACAAATACCAGTACATCTGTGTGGTTTTTTCATACGGGTCATTACGCTTCAAGGCAGGTTAAATTACAAAAGGTCTAATCTAAACTTGGAGTTTTTTTTGTTAACAAAATATCGTTCGAAAATATTGGCTAGCGAAAATTCTCCGATGCCGCCAGTAATGCGCTTACGTCATCTGTTTCAGAAACTCCATTTCAAATTTCATTTCGCTTCTTGCTTTTAATTGAAAAAATCAACAAACGAGTACTTACACACTCGAAACTTTTGAACGCGAAAGTTTTACTTGCTTTGGTAATGTATGTATGTATGTGCATAGTATTTAAGTGCCAAATTTGTAATCAAATCACGACGTTGTGGGCGTTTTATTATGGAAATGAATGTGAGAGTTATATTAAACTGTACAACATATTTTTTAGCCAGCACCTTTATAATTATTTGCCAGTGCATAATAATGGCAACGAATTAATTTGTATCGCACTCTAATTTAACAAAAAATACTTAATAATCGTGTTGGCACCGTATGAGCTAAGCCACCACCAGCGCTAGAAATATATGCAGATCTGTCACTTTGCTTAGAAGAGTATAGAATAGGTCAAATATCGTCGAGGTTTAAAGTAAAATAAGCTTAAAAGAGTATTATTTAAATAATGTTTGTTTGTACATTTCTGTTGCACCACTGCACCAATTATTTACTACGAGATTTACTTCTTTGTCCGACAAATACATAATCTAAAATGAAGAAAAAATTGCTTCCTCGTTAGCTCAGTGTTTTTTTCATCTTTACGGCAATGTTATAGCTTATAAACACTGATAAAAGACCAACCCAAATTAATTATTATTGAATCACCAGCACCTGGGTACGAAAATACATTCCTATATATTCAAACATACATACATATATGTATATGTATAACGTTTATGTACCTATATATCGTCGCTTATTTGTGGAATAGAACTTTCAAACGATGAATAAGAGTCGTGCCTTAATAAAAAATTTATAAATAGTTTTACCAGTCGAAAGCAAAGGAAAAATACAAGATTGTGAGTTGTTTCACCCTTTGCTTACTCGTTAAGATCATCGGCGTTTGTTAGCAATTTTATTAGTCCTTAAGAAATTAAACTTCGACAGGGTTATGTAATTATGCTAATTTTTTGTTTTCAGTTGAAGAAGTTTGCAGATTAAATATATTTTTATATGTTTCACTTAGAAGGCACACAGCTAACTTGTCGTTGCATTTAGTCACCAATGTTGCTGGCAAATTCATTATTTAATGCCAACAAATGCACGAACACGTTTTGCGGGTAAACAGTTGGTCGTTAAATTGCAATGCTTCTTTCTTTTTCAAACAATTAAGGAACGATAACAATGTTTTTTTTTTTTATATATTTTTTTTTTTACAATTTTTGATAATGTAATTTTTTCATGTGTCGCACATTTGTGTTGTGTCTGTCCGCCGAGTGCGATAAGAAGGCCAAATACCCTGTCTCCAACTGCGGCTAACCCACATTTTGTATTTTGTAAGTGAAAATAAACAGCGAACCACAAAAACTGGTTGAAAAGTACTTGAAAGAACGCAACCTGTTTTGATTGATTAAAACAGCCAAACTTGCGCCGGGTTTAATTTATTATTATCGCCACTTTTTGTTTCAATGAAGGCCAACAACATTTGTATTTCATAAAAATTATTTCAAATTTGAGACTGCCCAAAAGTTTCACTTAATGATTCTGTAATCCCCCACTGCGATACTGTTAAATATCTTGGAGTTCAGCTTAATCGAAGACTAACCTGAAAAGTCCACATCAAAGAAGAGCAGAAGCAACTTAAAATTAAAACCAAAAAAATGTATGGGATTTTGAGTCGAAATTCCCAAGTCACTCTTGAAAGCAAAGTGCGCCTACACAAAACTATATTAAAGCCTCTCCGGACATATGCTATTCAACTGTGGGGTACAGCAAGTCACTCAAATGTAGAAATTTTACAAAGATATCACTCGAGAACCCTTCGCTCTATTGTAAGCGTGTCTCGGTTCATTACTAACGCCGAAATTCAGAAAAATCTTAGAGTAGCTTTTATAAGAGATGAAATACGAAAATTAAGGGATGGACATATCCACAGACTACATAATCACCCTAATTCCTCATCTTCAAATTTGCTAGACAATAGTTTAACTAATAGAAGACTGAAAAGATATCAGGTTTTAGATCTCCCTGATACAGTTTAAATCTACAGTAAATTAAATGTTAAGTAAAACACTAATTTTAGCAAATTTGCTTATTGTCTCTTAGATTGCAAATAATAAATGAATGCCAAAAACAAACAAAAATTGAGTTAATCCAATTTCGACAATATATTATTAGGTGTGCTTTAACCCTTAACGGCCGTTGCCCATAAACGACGGAAAATTAGAAGAAGTTCTAAAATGTTTATAAGGATGAAAACTTAAACTAAACATTTAAATTCAATATATTTACTTGATTTATAAATTTATAAAAGAAATTTTTATAATTTTTAAAAGTATGATATTTTTCGAAGCTATTGCCTATGTGTAGTGATGGATTTGTAAGACATGTTGAACAATATGTGGTCGGATTTGGCGTAACTACCGAAAATGAAAACTGAAATGAAATAGTATCCAACCTAGCTGCATACAGTGCAGTCTACTCTGCTGAATTAATTGCTATCATGTCGGCTGTTAATATAGTTAGAAATAAAAAAGGTAAATTTGCAATTTGCTCCGATTCACTTTCATCTCTCGATGCTTTGTCCAATATCGAAAACAATGATTACTATCCCAGTTCTATCCGTAGTATTTTACAAACAGAATATCCAAATATTTTACTGATATGGTCCCCGGGCCATGCCCTTATAAAGGGTAACGAATTTGCTGATAGCACAGCTAAATACGCCACCATAGCTCCTGTATTAACAACTACTAATCTAAATGTTAATTATATAGCTAAATTTCTCAAGAAAAAATTCATAAAACAATATAAATCTGAGACTTGGCAAAAATGCTCAACTTGGTACAAAGCGCAAAATGTTAAAAAGTTTGATTTAAGCAACCTCCTAAAACACGCTAACCTTTCTTTTTCTAGAATGGACCTTGTTAAACTCACGCGAGTACGTCTGGGCCATTCAAAATTAACCCATAATCACCTTATCGACAGCAATACCTCCAGAACATGTCAGTTTTGTAACTCCTCCCCGATCTCCATTAATACGTTATGTCCGAATGTTAGCCATCCAACTCACTAAGAAACCATATATTCCATAACACCGACCCCATTTAATGCATTTCCAACCCCACAATCGATAATATTAAAAAAATTATAGCTTTCTTAAAAATAACAAAATTATATTGCGAAATTTAAACAAACATGTCGAATAAATATACAGTGCACTCGCGATAACTCGAACTAATTAAAACAGGCGCTGTTCGATTTATCGAATTTGTTCGACTTATCAATTGAGTGTGCTATGTTAAAAAAACAGTCATTGATATCGATTTTTCGATCGATTGTTGAAAATGGAAGCCAGTAGAAAATTTCTGTGGTATAGTTTCATTATACGAATTACATTTTGGTCCATTGGCTGGATCAATGGTGTCACATTCGGCGGCATAAACATAGTTAAAATTAAACCATCCTCGGACTTTAATTCGATTTCGTTGGGATGTGATGGGGCATTATCAATTAGAAGAAGAGCCTTCTCAGGTAATCCCCATCTTTCAAATTTTTTCTTACCTAAATATTAAAGTCATTTAACTTGGTTAAAAAAATTGTTTTAATGAATCTGGATTTTACCTGCGGCACGAACGAATTATGAAACCAGTCTTTGAAAATCGCCGAAGTCATCCAGGCTGATTTGGAATTTTTGTACTCCACCGGACAGTTAAAATTTTTGAAAACACGAGGATTTCTTGCTTTGTCAATAACGAGAAGTTTAAGCTTATGGTTGCCGGTAGCGTTAGTGCAAGCCATAAATTGCCTTATCTTTCTTTTTTATAAGACTTATGGTGGACTTGGCTACCCCATATTCCTTCGCTAGAGAAGTAACACTACGTCCACGTTTAATTTTGTTAAGGACTTCAGCCCTCTCTTTTAATGTTAAACACTTCAACCTTTTACGATCCATTACTCACGTGCACTGATACACTACAAATGACAAATTTAAAGCAATTTGGTCAATGCAAGATGTTGTTCCCAGAAAACTAACGGGATGTTAACGCCGAAATATTCATATGGACAATACACTAGTATACATATAATTTATATACATATACTATTATTACATATGTATGTATGTACAAAATGTACATGTTTGAAAAGAATGTGTGTACAAATAAATTTGTTTTTTTGTTCGAGTTATAGCGCTTTTTTATTGTTCGAGTTACAAAGAAGTCAATAGGGGGAAAAATGTGTTCGAGTTAGCGGCTATTCGAGTTACCGCGAGTGCACTGTATTATATCTCCTAATCACTACATATTATAAAACAAAGTCGCTTTTTCTGTCCCTATGTCCCCGTATACGCTTAAATCTTTAAAACTACGCAACGGATTTTGATGCGGTTTTTTTTTTAAAGATAGATTGATTGAAGAGGAAGGTTTATATCTATATAATGTGAAGAAATATATAAAGGGGGCGTGGCAATCGGTCAAAATGTGGCAAAAAAACATATTTTTTTTGTTTTCACGGCCATAAATCATAAACGAATCAACCAATTAAAATGAAACTTTCTTAGAGTTTAACTTTGAAATATTTACTTTCGTTCTGCATCAAAAAAAAAATTGATATTGGGAGGTTGAATTAGTTTTAAAGGTGACACACAGATGGCGCTATTTATCCCTTTATCGCGTTGGCAATACTGAATATATATTCATGACAAAGCCTCATCCCTAGGCTTTGTTTATCAGTATCTGTCATTTCGCTGAAGTATAAACAACGCAGTGTTTTCGTGCTCCGAGTATGTCAACTTTCGTGCCGTCGAAACGCAATTTGCGGGAAGCTTTGCTTTTCTGCTTCAATTTGAAAAAAATACAACCCAAGCCCGTGAATTGCTGCAGGAGGCCTACCCAGACCATACTCCGTCGATTTCAACATGTGAGTACTGGTTTCGACGATTCAAAAGTGGTGATTTTCACACCGAAGACAAGGAGCGTCTTGGCCAGCCCAAAAAGTTCGAGGACGCGGAATTGGGGGAGTTGGTAAACGAGGACTCGTGCCAAACCCAAGAAGAGCTTGCTGAATCCTTGGGCGTTGATAAATCAACCGTTTGCAAGCGTCTAAAAGCGATGGGAATGATCCAAAAGCAAGGACATTGGGTCCCGTACGAGTTGAAGCTAGGCGACGTCGAACGGCGACTTTTTACGTGCGAATTGCTGATCGAGCGACAAAATCGGAAGGGTTTTTTGCATCGGGTGGTGACTGGCGACGAAAAATGGATCCACTACAATAACCCAAAACGCAAAAAATCATGGGGTTTGCCCGGCCACGCATCAACGTCGACGGCCAAGCAGAATATTCACGGCAAGAAAATCATGCTCTGCATTTGGTGGGATCAGGTCGGCGTCGTATATTTTGAGCTGCTCCAACCGGGCAAAACAATCACGGGGGATCGTTACCGACTGCAATTGATGCGTTTAAGTCGGGCATTGAAAGAAAAACGGCCGGAAACGGTAAAAAGGCACGACAAGGTTATTTTGCAACATGGCAACGCTCGGCCGCATGTTGCTCAACCTGACAAAAAATACCTTGGAACGCTTGGCTGGGAAGTGTTACCCCACCCGCCGTATAGTCCAGACATAGCTCCCTCCGATTATCATTTGTTCCGGCATATGAGTCTCGATTTGGCGGACCAGCGGTTCTCCTCGTACGAGGCTACCAAAATATGGGTTGAGTCATGGATAGCCAAGCAGCGGCCAGAATTTTGGAGAAACGGCATCCGGAAATTGTCCGAAAGATGGGCGAAAGTTGTAGCTAGCGATGGCCAATACTTCAAATAAAATATTTTGTACCGTTTTTTCACAATAAAGCCCCAAATCTTCGAAAAAAACCTTTAAAACTAATTCAACCTCCCAATATATTTGTTATTTAACCAAAATTGTTTAAACAAAAGCAGCTCTTTTTCCAAAAAAAGCTGTTTGTGCGTTTGTTCGCTGTCAACCGAATGAAGCAACAGGCGTTAAGCGATAATCTCACCACACCTCATTAATGTTGAATTACATCGTATGGTGACGTATGTATGCATGTATTTACGAATCGCTCGCATTATTTCATTTCGGACGTATGTACATATGTATCTATGTATGTACTGAATTCCATGTAATTATATGCACATACAATTTTACAGCGAAATAAAACGCTATTTTCACGTTCTATATTAGTAAATCGCACATACAGTATGCAAAGTTCGTATTAGTACACCCTCTTACAAATAAAAATACCACGTATATTTTCAAATTTACTTTAAAGCAATTGATTTCAATCGTAGTGCGATATTGTATAATTCATAAAAAAATAGAATAATAACAAAAACTCCGAAACATTTGCATAGAATTGAAAAAAATAGCTTTAGTAGCAGTGTAACTATTTCTACTGCAGGCAAAATTCGTATTAGTACACTTAGTATTCGTTGAATTTGTAAACAATTTGTTGGTATTTACCTTTATTTTCGAAACGATTCAATGTTTAACCTTGGGCAGTTGCGTTTTAGTAGCCATTTGTTCAAGTTCGCGGAGTTAGCTTGCAATGTCGCCAAAGGTAAACGAAACTAGGAGATTAATAATAAATATGAACAAAAACGGAAAGTCTTTACGCGAAATTGCGAGAACATTGCAGAAAAGTGTGTCTACAATACAAAACTTAGTCAAAATTTTTAGAGACAGTGGAAGGATTGACAAAAAGCTTCGAAATGTGAACAGGGCAAAGCTTGGGCAGAGGCACAGGACTTATTTGAAACGCCTTATGAGAAAAGACCCCACCGTCAGTGGAGTTTCACTAGCTGCAGAACTAGAAAAATACTTTTCTATCAAAGTTACACCTCAAACAGTGCGCAGTTATGTAAAAAAATTGGGATTTAGAAGCAGAACTGCGGTTAGAAAACCGTATGTAAGCTCAGTCAATAGAAGAAAGCGTGTTATATTCGCCAGGCAATATTTAAACAAAAATATGCGGTTTTGGAAAAGGGTAATTTTTTCAGACGAGTGTAAATTTAATATAAAAATGTCCGATGGACGCATAAAAATTTGGAGAGAGTGTAATACTGGCCTTCAAAAACGAAATCTGCAGCCTTCTTTCAAGCACGGTGGTGGTTCTCTGATGGTATGGGGATGTTTCGGGGCAAACGGAGTAGGAAAGTTGCATTTTATTGATGGAATTATGACTGCGAGGCAATATATTGATATTTTAAAAAAGAATCTACGCAAAGGTGCCAAAAAATTGGGTTGCAAAAAAAAAATGTATATTCCAACAAGATAACGACCCTAAGCACACGGCGTTGGATACAAGGTTATGGATGCTTTATAACTGTCCAAATTATCTCAAAACACCACCACAAAGCCCGGATATTAATCCCATAGAAAATGTATGGTCGATTTTCAAAAAGCAGCTGGAACATCATCAAATAAGGAACCGAGAACATTTAAAAAAAGTCCTCAAATCAGAGTGGAAGAAGATTTCTCCAAATCTCACAAAAAAATTGGTGGAATCTATGCCGAAGAGATTGTCTGCTGTTCTAAGGCAACGAGGGTATCCTACAAAATATTAATTTTCTGAACTATTTTTTATTTACTCTTTAAATCATTAAAAATACATGTGTACTAATACGAATTTTGCTTCTGTGAAAAGTGTTCATTTTTTTCTTTCTTATTTTTTTTTTTGCATTTCAATACACTTTGTCAGCGGTTTTTTTATTTGGCCTTATTTTAGTTAATTATCTATAAAATAAAACGGTTTCAAGCATTTGTTTTAAAATTAATTTGAAAATATACGTGGTTTTTTTATTTATTAGGGGGTGTACTAATACGAATTTTGCATACTGTAATTAAAATACAGTTTTTGAATAGTTTTTATTGATTCGGAGCGCGTTTAGCTTGCTATCGATTCCATACAATAACATTTGTTGTCATTTACTTTTTACGACAACTAATAGCTTATTTTCGAAGCGATTTCAACAAATGGGTACAACATTAATCCTTATCCAATTAAATACCTTAAATACATTGTTGTTTTCATATAGATCTATGTATATGGCTCTTTACAGCATATAATTAAAAACAATATTTTTCAAGATATTACATCAGTAATTAGTAATTGAGATCTACCGGAAAAATTGCGTTAGCTGTTGCGTCATCCGGCATTGCCGCTACTCTTTTGGAAAGAGGCCGAACCACACACTCTACAATGAAGCACCCGCTGAAAATCGCCACCGATGATGATAACAGCGTCTGTAGTGTTTCTAGACAGAGCAATACAGGAAAATTGATGCGTGACTGCTCATTAATAGTCTGGGACGAAGCTATCATGTCAAACAAGGCGTCTGTGGAAGCACTGGATAGGACAATGCGCGATTTGCGCAACAAAAATGCACCTATGGGTGGATGTACAATTCTGTTCTCAGGAGATTTCCGTCAAATCCTACCAGTTGTGACTCGAGGAACACGTGCTGACGAAATAAATGCTTCGCTAAAAAGATCCCACCTTTAGTCGTATGTCAATAAATTAGAGCTTAAAACTAATATGAGGATTTCGTCATCTTCACGTGAGAACAGGCTATTTCCAGAGATGCTGCTAAAAGTTGGCAATGGAGAATTAACACAAAGTGAGGGAAGGATTAACCTAGAAAACCTTTGTGTTTTGATAGACAACATCCAAGAGTTAGTCAACAATGTCTATCCAGACATTGATAACATAAGTTATAAGACAATATCTTGGTTTAAAGAAAGAGCTATTCTGTCACCAACTAACGAACAAGTAGATAAAGTAAATAACTTGATTATTTCAAAGATTGATGCGCCGACGAAAATATACTACTCGGTCGATACTGTTCTCGATTTGGAAGAAGCTGTTCAATTTCCTACAGAATTTCTAAATTCTTTGAAGCCGTCTGGACTCCCTCCTCACAAAATGGAGCTGAAAATAGGTTGTCCTGTTATTTTATTAAGAAACCTAAGTCCACCTAAACTTTGCAATGGCACGCTTTTGCTGGTAAAATCACTGAAAACTTTCATAATAGAGTGCACAATACTCACAGGATGTGGTACCGGAGAAGATGTATTGATTCCCCGAATCCATCTGATACCATCGGATCTACCACTCCAATTTAAACGCTTACAATTTCCGGTAAAGACATCTTTTGCAATGACCATTAATAAATCTCAGGGTCAAACCTTCAACGTTGCAGGCTTAGATTTGAGTGTTGACTGTTTTTCACATGGCCAACTGTATGTCGCTCTTTCAAGAGTAACCTCTAGAGAAAACATGTTTGTATTGTCTAATGACAAGAAGGCTATGAACGTTGTATATAAAGACATTCTGTAATATAGTAATTGTTGTAAAAATAAAATAAATACATATGTAAAAATGCAAAAAGTTAATATGCAAAAATGTAGGGTATGAATTTAGATATCCCAAAGATAGCAGGAAATCTTCATGCTATAAAGAAAGGGGAATTGTTTTACTCCAAATTTAACGCGGGCGGGCCACGGGCAGTAATGAATAAGCCAAAACTACTGGATCGATTTTAATCATTTTTTCAGTGAGTGACATAGGGTATATATTTTATACCCATGCGAAGCAGGGCGGGTTGCTAGTTTATAATAAAATTCTAAACGACGCATAAGCACTCAGTATTAAGCATTAATTAAGCACTAATTTTACATCATAAGAAGAAGCTGAAGGCCTTAGCAGCCATAGCTTTCATAACATCTTGTAATAATAATAATAATATGGTTATTTGTTTACGGCCGCCTTTAATCCTTCTATCGGAACATACTCGACAGTCTTTGTTCCTTCCAAACCGAGGAATATGCAATTTACCATCAAGTCGATTTTCAGTTTCAGAGGTAGAAAGCTGCATAGTGATCTGCTCGATCGACACCACCCATATTTTTCTTATAATCTAAAACTATGGTGGGTTTTTAAACAGTCTGAACATTACTACCGCGATTTATTCTCGTAACAGTATGCATCGTCGTTTGGCCGCAAGTGCTTAATACAGTGACTTGTCTTTTATCTTTCCAGGCATTAAGTAACAAACTATTTTCACGGAAAAAAACTGTTATTATAATAGAAATACTCGAAAGTTGGAAGACGCCAATATATTATATTTGCACGTTGTGAGCTTCTAAATGGCAAGCTATACTGAATATCAATGCGACAGATCTGTTGTGAATATTCAACAATATTTACACCTATAGTACGCGTTATAGTACGGTAAATATTTCTTGTCAGTGTATGTTCAACAAACCAGGGATGCACAAAGTTGCAATATTTGTTAAAAAAACTACAGCGATGATAAATAAATGAAATGAGAACTGAATTCTTTTCATGTCCCCGTATTGGCGCCTTCCGTTTTCTATCGCACTATGTACTATGTCCCCGTAGCGGGGCCTTTCGGCCGTTAAGGGTTAATTTCAATTTTTTGTGCCTGTAGAAGTTGCCTTTTGAGACAAAGGACAATATTTATTTTGGCAGGCATATGATCACAAGAGCCCTTACACCCCTAAGTGGGCCTACCTAAATTCTCATGGAGAGTGTCAACCATCGTAACCTATCCTATGTCTCTAGGGCATTCAATAACCTCCGTGGATCCGATAGACTCTTTCCAGAATCTTTCTTGAAGTCAAGGTCGGGGATTGTAAAGTCTTATTTGTTTTTGACAATATCTATTAATAGATTTAAATACTGTTACACCATAAAAAAATATATTCCATGACGTTATATAACCTCAAATATAGCCAGAAATCTATATTTTGCACTTTACAACTCGAACGAAATATCTCGAAAACTCAGAGCGCGGTACTTGACGTACCTCTTTGCGAAATTGAAACGGAATTCTTGATTCAAAATTTGTTTTTCGTTACCCTTTTCTGTTGTGTAATATTCGGTTACAAGTTTTTAGAATCGCTTATTAAAATTTGTAAAAAATTGTATGCCCAAGCGCATTCGGTAAATATCCACGTTCACCTCCCCCATAACGAAAGTTTTCAAAAAACAAAAATCCCTAATATCTGTTCGAAAAAACGTGATAAACTCCAAAACAAGGAATGAGAGAAAATGTTATAAAATGGGCGATGCCTTGCCCACTTTTGAGTAAACGCATGTATCTCGATAGTGACTAAATAAACTCGCCCACATTTCGTACGCGTATTGCGCCCCACCCCATTTAGAGCTGACATAAATATTATTGAAATCGGATAAAAACCACACCCATTTTTTATGTGTTAATACCAAATTTTACGTTCGTCCCTCCGTCTGATGTTACAAGCTGAAACTCTCATTGTCTATAAGTTCGTTTGATTCCAAAAATGAACAGCCAGTCCAAGTTAAATTTTACTAAAATGACCGCAGATACAGGGTTTGATTGAAAAGTAATGAGCCTTATTTAGTTTAAGCAGTTTTATTAAACCTTTTGGCTTATACAACAAATATTCTTCAAAATAGAACCCTTAAGCGTCAATACACCGCTGGTAGCGGTCCTTGCGCTGCAAAAAACATTTTTTAAACTCATCCGCCGGAATCGCGTTCAATTCGGCTGTCACAGTTTTTTGGATCGCCTCGATGGAGTCGAATCGCCTCCCCTTCAGCTTTCTTTTCAGGCGCGGGAACAAGAAGAAGTCCGGAGGGGACAGGTCTGGGCTGTAGGGAGGGTGGGGAAGCACCGGAACCCCCATCTTGGCCAATGCAAAGGTGCAGAGGAAGGCGGTGTGCGCCGGCGCATTGTCGTGATGAAGGGTCCAATTATTGACGAGGTCGGGCCGAACCCGGACGACGCGGTTTTTCAGCCGAAGGAGCACTTCTTTGTAAAATGCCGCGTTTACAGTGCTTCCTGGAGGTACAAACTGTTTAGCTGAACGCAAAATTTGATCGAGTAACGTTGCTCCAACGATCGCTGCATTTTCGCCACTGCAAAATCCTAACACACTTTTAAAAAAGCTTTCACCCGCGGAGCGATGTTAACTGCACCGCTGTTGCCAGCGAACTGGGACCGGTTTCTGGTGGAAGGGAAAGGTCCAACGATCATTTCTCCCCACCAGCCGACTCGCTTGATCGCTTGGCAGACGCTCCTCGCGGGAAGGCTCATTACTTTTCAATCAAACCCTGTATATAAATTTCGGTTCGAACCGAATTCAGCCTTCCTTGCTTGTTTCTATTACTTTCCTGTCATGTATTCCTGCTATATATTATATTGTATAGGGTGTTTTAATATATACACCTGAATATTTACAAGCACACAAAATTTATTTAAGGAAATAAATAACAACAAATACGATTTTCTTTCATAGCGAACCGAAAATACGATTGATCTCTTCGTAATTTCTAATTTGGTTGTCGTTAATTAATGTCAGTCCGGAAATCTTCACTTACTAACATATTTAATGACATATTCATTTTCATTCAATTGGAAACTTGCCAAATGAGAGAAAAACTTGTGCCCAGCGACTGAAAACAATACTATGCAATGCAATAAAATAACAACAACAAGTAACAATGTATAGTAATTTGGTTTACAGCGGAATCAATGAAATTTCGTTCGACTGCATCAGTCATTCAAATATTTTATTTGATTTTTTTTTTTTGTTTTTCAATTCTTATTTTCTACTGCTACATCATTTCACTGCTGTTAAAGTCGCTGAGAATTACTTTATTGTTTTATTGCGTTTTACAATTTACCTTGTTTTATGCTATTGTTTTCTTTATTTTTTCCCCGGCACTCATTCCATAACCATTCAGTAAAAGCTTTTGTGCTAGGCTGCTGTCGCTTGTTACATATTCTTATGATTTTTTTTTTTTGTTATTTTTTTATTAGTTTTCGCAGTAATCAAACAACTATCTGGATTTTGTTGCTGATTTGTAAAACAAATTATGTCCATATTTGTATATTTATTGTTATAAATATTTACAAGCCTTTGCATAAGCAGATCTTCTATGTGAACATGCACATGCATACTTATATATAAATTTATAATATCAAACATATGCATACGCGTGCATGCCCATAACTAATTTTATAAATAACTGTAATTTTATGATGTAATTATAGTTAATTTCAAGGTACCTAATCCTCATTCTAGTTAACTTTGCGAAAGTTTGCTTGAGTAAGAGTCCTTAAAACATAATTAGGTAGGATTTGAACCTGTGTATTACAAGCTGACGTGTCGTCCAAAAGCACACTCATCCACGGCAGCTGGTTGCAAATTTATTTCTCTTTTTACATTTCAACTATAAAAGCATAATTGGCATGTGACAGCATCTGAGTTCGATTTGCCTTTTAACCTTTGTGGGCAATTTGTTGCAATTGACTGATATCTGAAGTTGATGGGGTTGCTGAACCAAAGTCTGTGATTGAAATTTAAAAATTCGTAGCGAGCGATCCAATACGGAGAACGAAAATAATGGAAGCAAAACCATTCCCAACGAAAATTAGTTCCAAACAGTCTGTGATCTAAATTACAAAATTCAAAATGGCAAACGAACAGTGGTGGCCAAATCATATGCAACTATTGCACGGTTATCTTCTTTAGATATAAAAATGAATGTTTGTCTGTACGTCCTCGATGAAGTCAAAAACTACTGGACCGATTATTATAAAAATTGGTATATATGGTATATGTATTTTTCCACGCAGAAGGTTTGTAGAATATGCTCACTGATGCCACTCGCCACCAGGTGGCGTGGCAGAGTAGCAACGCGCGCCCGGTACAGCTAGTAATAGGACTATGAATAAGTTCGTTACGGTTTTACAACAGATGGCGTAACTTGATTATTATTCCATCGATCCACATTTCCAAACATTCATTGGAGAGCTACTGTCGTAAGGCACAAACGTCAGTATAAGTTTTTTATTTGAAGCGTAAACACAATATTTTTACCACACTTGAAAATGTCGAATTTCGTGCCAAATAATGTGTTTTTGCGGGGAATTCTTCTTCATTATTTTAATATGAAGAAAAAAGCAGCCGAAAGTCATCGTATCTTGGTGGAAGTTTATGGTGAGCATGCTCTATCTGAGCGAACGTGCCAGAAGTGGTTTGCACGCTTTAAAAGTGGTGATTTTGGCTTGGAAGACGAAGAACGCGAGGGTGCGCCGCCAAAGTTCATGGATACCGAATTGGAGGAATTGCTCGATCAAGATCCGGCTCAAACGCAAGAAGAGGTTGCAAAAACTTTGGGAGTTGATCAATCAACCATTTCCAAACGTTTAAAAGCCATGGGAATTATCCGAAAGGTAGGCCATTGGGTGCCGTATGAATTGAAGCCAAGAGACGTTGAACGCCGTTTTATGGCATGCGAACAACTGCTTCAACGGCACAAAAGAAAGGGTTTTTTGCATCGAATTGTGACTGGCGATGAAAAGTGGGTCCATTACGACAATCCAAAACGTCGGGCAACGTATGGATACCCTGGCCATGCTTCAACATCGACGTCGGCGCAGAATATTCATGGCCTGAAGGTTATGCTGTGTATCTGGTGGGACCAGCTGGGTGTTGTGTATTATGAGCTACTGAAACCGAATGAAACGATTACGGGGGATGTCTACCGACGACAATTGATGCGTTTGAGCCGAGCACTGCGAGAAAAACGGCCGCAATACGCCGATAGACACGACAAAGTTATTTTGCAACATGACAATGCTCGGCCACATGTTGCACAAGTGGTCAAAACATACTTAGAAACGCTCAAATGGGATGTCCTACCCCACCCGCTGTATAGTCCAGACCTTGCGCCATCCGATTACTATCTCTTCCGATCGATGCAACATGGCCTGGCTGACCAGCACTTCCGTAATTACGATGAAGTCAAAAAATGGATCGATTCGTGGATTGCGGCAAAACCGACCGAATTTTTCACAAAGGGAATCCGTGAATTGCCAGAAAGATGGGAGAAAGTAGTAGTAAGCGATGGACAATATTTTGAATATTAAATTTGTAACCATTTTACGTCAATAAAGTTTCAAATTTCGAAAAAAAACCGCACGAACTTATTCATAGTCCTATTACATATGTATATTACCTATAATAATTAAATGCTTTTAGTTCAATTTCGGAGAACGTTGATTGAAGGTAAAATAATTTTTGTTTGGTGTGCGTAGTTTTATATAATATTGTCAAGTTATATAAAATCTATCCTTATAGGTCATCACATAGACCCATTGGGCCTGCCGTTCCCACGACAGTCGGTTCTACGCAACCGGAACGACCCGGATTTATATCCGGCCAAGGACTGTCACTTCAGCAGCATTCCTCGCATATGCACTGGGAATGTTTATACTGCTACAACAACAACAGCATTGGCCCTTAGTGTTAACAGAAGGAGTGGACCTTTACGTTTCTTTGTAGCAGACATCTTGTACTACGTCTGCTTTCTTTTCTAGACAGAGCTAGTACGAATCGGACGTATTTACCTGCATTCTATGTACACATGATTTTCGCGGTTTTACAAGTGACTAGATTATTCCCCGTCCTGTCGATCCGTTTTTTCATGTGCACAGCCATGTCATTGTATACCGTATTTAAGGGGTTATACGCAGTTATGACTTTCAAAAAAATCGATTTTTTTATTGCATTTTTGTAATGTACATATATTCAAAAGTATACGCACGAAATTTGAAGTAGATCTAAGCAATACTTTCGGAGTTATACCTAAATATGTAGAGATGCCTCGGCACGTTTTAAGGCACGTTCAACCGGTATTGAAACTTTAAACGTGTTTTTTTCAAAACGGCATTTTTCAAGTCGGTGTACACGATATCTCGAAAACGGCTTGTTTGATCGGTCAACCGTTTTAACTCAATCTTTAAAGATACATTTTCTAGTAATTAATCGTTCCTTTTGTAAATCTGATACTTATTTTCCATTTTATAATCAATTTACGGCCAAATTTTAACGTAAAAATCGAAATCATTTCTTTTAAAAGCTGCCATTTTGTGAAAATTCACTATTTTGATTAGCCGAACGATTAATTACTAGATAATCTAATATATTAACAAAATTAGTTTGGTTTTTTGATTTCAGATAATCCAATCCTGAGTTACGATGTACACCGTAAATCGTCTTTTTTTAAAGGAGGTTCCAGAAATCGCTGCAGCGCGCTCTATAATCAACATTTTCATAAATAAAAAATTGTGTTACGTTCTTGAAGGATGCTTTTATAACCGCCAAAAATTTTCAAATTAAAATATTCTGAAGTTTCTTCAGGATAAATCCTTGACAACCCGTCTTTTATTTGCTTCATAACTGCGTATAACCCCTTAAAGGTTTCCGTGCGTTTTTGGCGCTTTTGGCAATCTCATCTAATATTTCGTTTCCTGCAATGTCCGGGTACCCAATAGATGTGTAACCGTCTGTCTGCGGCTAGTCTCTCTATGGCTTCCCTGGTCCTAAGAACGTTTTTAGATGAAATTTCATATGAGTTTATTGCCTTTAATGCCGCTTGAAATAAATAAATAAGTAATTGGCAGGTACACTTTTGTTAGGTGCTTCGTAGAGCTCCTCCTATTTGTGGTGTGCGTCTTGATGTTGTTCCGCAAATGGAGGGGCCTACAGTTTCAAGTCGACTCCAAGCGACAGATGGTTTTTATGAGGAGCTTTTTCATGGAGCCAGAAATACACTCGGAGATTTGCCATAGCCTGCCGAGGGGCGATCGCTATTAGAAAACACTTTTTTATTATTTGATGTTCATGCACGGAGATTCGAACCTATGCACTCCCGAATGGTAGTTGCGCACCAAACCATTCGGTTACGGCGGCCAATGTATGGTCACATTAAATAAAATCTATCCTTATAGAAAAAAATACCTCAGTTTATTGTAACGGCTCAAAAATTGCATTGACAAAACAAAGGTAACATTTTGAAAACCAAAAAAAAAAAATTTAACTAATACTTCGTAGCAAATCCGTTGTTTTTTCTCACTGCTCCACATCGTAAGAGTATTAGCATTAAAGCAATTAAATTATCAATGGTTTCCATCGGAATTGATTGTCTGGACTCTTGAAATCTATTGAAGAGATCATCGCCATTTCTTACGCTTCTCCTATTGGCCTATTAACCAGTCCCCATAAATACGCAATTCGGGTAAGATACGGAGGCTGCGGTTGACATCCCATACATTGAATTTGTTTGGCGCTAAACCATGACTTAAAAGATTTTGCAGTGTGCTTTGAGTCACTGTCCTGTTAGTAGACACAATTCGTTTTCGTTAATTTTTATAATTAGTTATTTTTTTACAGACCACCCAAAACTAATATGAACTTAATTTACTAAAGATAGTAAATAACTTAAAAAAAAGAGTTTCGAAATATATAAAATTCATTCTTTGTCACCGAAAAGTCCAGCGGAATAGAACTCGACATCTCATTCAATTTCCGCACCGCATAGGGCAACAAAACAGTCTCTAAAATATTATACTGATACTGGACTATAATTCCATAAATTTTATATAATGTTCCAACTCCGCTTGCTGAAAAGCAGCCTCCCACCATTGTACTACCTTCACCCTGCTCTACTGTTTGTTACCATTTCGCTTATTAAACAGCCTTCGTACATAATTCATGCCATAGCGGCGGCCTCTTATTTTAAATTTGGACTTATCACTGTAGAGAACAGTTTTCCTTTTGCTTACTAACGAATCTAGATGGGATTGAGCGAAATTTCAGTATTTTTTTTTTCTATGGTACTATCAAGATGCCAGTCCTTGGCTTGTCCTCGGTGAACGATAGACACTTCTTTGTACCCGTACTTTTGTGTATATTATTTTATATTTTGTAGACACTCTTTTGTCATTCCTTCATTGAAATCCGCAGTGGTCTTTTTCCGGAGCTCTATTCCAAACTTGTCTCTTGTCATTATAAGTTCACTGAACTGCGCTGCTATACTTAAATAAACAGCACAAAAACTAGTGATATATCTTTTGTATAATTACAATTAGCACAACTAAAAGTAGCAGTAAAATATCGCTACAATTCTGTTGCTTGAAACTATTCTCGAAAGTTGCATTCGTTTTGTCCATGCATTTTTTAAGTTGTTATAAAAAGTTGAATTATTGGTTTCTATAAGGATGGATTTTATTTAATGTGGAAACAATAACCAACCATTTACCATCAACCAGAATAATTACCTTCAATCAACACTCTACAAAATTATACAATACTTAAAAAAAAATATACATATAGTATATGAGTTCTTATCGTTCCGTTAAAGAGCAAAGGACGGTAAGAAGGTTTTTCCAAGCTGTTCTGTCGTTTGCATGAGTTTTGGTATCGTTCCAACGTAGCTGGAGATTCTCCATTTCGATTTCTAGCTGCCTTCTCCAGGTATGGGCTGGTCTTCCTCGACGTCTGCTGCCTTGTGGGTTCCATATATGGGTCTCATCTAGCGATTTCGTCGGGTGGTTTGCATACTCTATGGTCAATCCCATTCCACTTCGGTTGCTGTTGTGTCAAAGGTCACAGGCTGTCATTTGTTATTGCATTGGACCAAAATATTTTGCTAATTTGGCAAAGGCACTTATTGACCCAACTCCTGTACTTTCGGTATGTCTTTTGGTGCTGTATTCCACGTTTCGCATTCGAAGATTTTTAGTTTTGTACGGCGGGAAATGACGCGTGAGTTCCACGCTGGGCCTAGTGCGCCGAATGCTTGTTTAATGTGTAGAGCCGCCACATTTGTCAAGGATGGAACCTAAAAAGAGCCTCGGGAAAAACCCGAGTCATTCCGGTAACGTAGAACAGGCTGCCATGGGAATGCTGAAAAATTGCTTATTATTGTTGTTGTTGTAGCAGCATAAACATTCCCCGTGCATATACGAGGAATGCTTTGAAGTGACAGTCCTTGGCCGGATATAAATCCGGGTCGTTCCGGTTACATAGAACCGGCTGCCATGGGAATGCTGAAAATTTGCTCGTTGCATTCGGTGTTAATTCGAAGAGTTTTAGTTTTGTCAACGTTTATCCGTAGTCCTACTTTCGTTGCAAAGTTAATCACCAATTCGATTTTCCTATTCATGTCTGCAGCGGTACTGCTTAAAAGGTAGATGTCATTAGCGTAGTCCAAATCCTCGAGGCTTTCAGTGAGGATCCATGGAATGACCCTCTTTTCCTTACTTGCCTTAAGCAACACAGCGTCCTACCCAGTATTTTAGAGTAATGGTGATAAAATGCAAGGCTGCACACACACCGTATTTAACAGTTACTTTGTCATCAAGTAAATGTTCATAAAGAATGCGGCAAGTTGCACGCCAACACTATCCAAATGGCGTCTTGCTCTCACATGAGGAGGACCTTTTCAAAGTCAATAAATACCATGTAAAGCGGCGAGTTCCACTCTACCGATTCTTCGACGATGCTGCATAAGCTCTGGACGTGATCCAAACATGAGTGGCCGGAATCCGGCTTGTTCTTCTCTCATATTGGGCAGTTTCACTGCGACTAAATGCCTGTTCAGGATATGCGGATGAAATACATATATATTATTCAATAATAGAGAAATGGTTGCATATGATTTGTCCACCACTGTGAATCGTTAAATGATGTACTCAGACTCTTCGTCCACATAACTTATTTCAATAAAAGAAAGTGGAATTCAAGTAATTTAATACATTGCGAGAGTATTTAATAGAAACGTAAATAAATATTATCGTGCGACTAGTTGAGTAGTAGTCGCTCTCGCTAGAGAGTAAACGTTCGAGCGAGACTTATTCGATTTTGATTTACTTTTACTGCCGAAACTCGTAATCGATTGCCCTCTCTTCCTAACTGGAGCACAGCTTCTTATTTTTATGTAAATAAAGAGAAGGCAACTGCTTATGAAAAAAGGGAAATATTTGACTGTTTGATTGGATTATTTTCTAACTTTAACTTCACTCTCACTGTGCAGTGGTATTTTTTTTTTTGAAGATAGAAAAAAAATTGCTTTAAAGATCACCTTTTTTTATAGTGCATTACGAAAGGTATCATGACATAGGTATATACATACTCGTTAAGTTTTTAAATTTGTATGTAGTACCAACTTGAAATTGACTATGTGGCTCGAAGCCTTCCGCCTAAATCGATCGTTCAGGTAGTATTTGTTGTTGCAACGGATTTCGCTACTTCTCACCAATTACTGCGGCTATGCAAATGCATTTTTTTTTAGTTTTAGTTGGTTAGTTGCTCTCATGGCACTCGCTTGAGTAATAAGTTTTTTCGCTATTTTTTTGTTAGTGCACTCACGTGCTACCAACTCAAGTGTTGTTAGTGTTGTTTTTGGCACTATAGCCATTAATTATGTAGAATTGCTGAGCGCTTGTTGTTGTATTCGTTTGGCACTTTGAGACATTTGAACTGCGAGTTTTCAATTAACCGCCAACTGATCGATTTTTACGCTGCTGCCCATATGGTCATATCCACATACATATCCACCCTTACGTACAAGTGATTTAAATGTAAGTATTTGGAGACATGTATTTACGTATCTACATACTACATACTACATACATACGTCACCAAGTATATAGAATTTTACAGAATTCTACAAATCGGCATTCACTTAATCGGTACATACATAGGTACATAGTATATATGTACATACATGAATAAATATATACAGTTGTACATGCAAATGTAGGTTTTGTGTGAATTTGTAAGCACTGCAAATTTCATTGTGTTGTTCTTGTTTGTAGTTGCGATTGGCTCTTATTATTGCTAGCTATTGCTACTGCTTTAGGTCCACCGTTGTTGTTGTTGTTGTGATTCAATTGACTTTTAATACTCAGCCGCCGTATCAGAGCGTTCACAACTCATTCAGTTGTTAACTTTTGCCTGCAGCGTGCTGTCATAGAGCACAGAACAGCAGTTTCGGCGATTTCATGAAAAAGCTACCGTAAAATAATTTGAAAAATAAAAATAAAGCGACATATAAAATAACATAAATAAATTTGTGTAAAATGAAATTGAATTCTATCACAAAATGCCGAGACAGCGCCTGACGAATTCAGTATTTTGTAGTTTTGCTCATCATCGTTTATGCAAAGAATTTTAGCAATGTCACACCCACAACTGCGCCTGCCATACCTCGCGGATACGCGAACCTGCCAACCAACTGCTTGCCGGCTAATCTAAATTTGCAACATTACAAAGCGCGCGCTTAGTATCCCACAATAGTATAAAAGATATTAAAAAAAATAATAATAAAAAAAATATAAATAAAAATAGCGAAGAGACAAAGTCATAAGCGGTGAAATCGGTGCAATACTCTATAAAAATAAATTTAGCGAAACATTCCAGTGTTAAGCGTCGATTTAGGTGCTCGCCAATGAGGTAGACAAAGTGTGGAATAATTAAAAAATATGTGTAAATTTATTTTAACATACATACATGCATACTCATATATGTATATATGTGCATACAGTAGCGAGCATAACTGAGTATAAACAAAAATTACAAAAATATTTCAATTCGAAAAATATTGTAAAGGGTGTTTTAATAAGAGGTGTTATTTTGATAATCAAATAAAAACGCTATAAAGAGGAAGGTATGCCGTTAATAGTGGAAAATAACATCAGGCAAATGACCACCAGGACTACACTTACAGGACAATATCCTTTTCATGAAATTTTCCATAACCGAATGCAAAGTGGCTGTCTTATGCCCTCGATGGCCTCACGAATTCCATCTTTAAGGTCTTGAATCGACCCTGTGCTGTTGGCGTAGACTTTCTCTTTCACGTAGCCCCAAAGAAAAAAGTCATAAGGTGTTAAATCACAAGATCTCTGTGGCCAATTGTGATCACCTCTTCGAGAGATAACACGGTCCGGAAACTTTTCCCGTAAAAGATCAATGGTTTCATTGCTTGTGTGGCACGTAGCGCCGTTTTGTTGAAAATAAACGTTGTCCAGATCAGTACCATCCAATTCCGGCCATAAAAAATCGTTAATCATCTCTCGATAGCGCAATCCATTCACCTGTAACACCTCTTATTGGAAAACGCTTTAAATATTAAAACCAAAATCGTCAAGCGGTTGTAATATTTGCAATACTTTTCGAGTTCAAATATTTTTGTTATTTTTCTTTTAATATTCTTTAATCTTTAACCAAAACCATATCATTCAAACTTTATAAAAAGTTTAGAAAAATTCAATAAATTTTCATCTAAATTTTTAATTTTTTAAATTCAATATTTAGAAATTTTATAGACCCATTGAATTTGGTTAAGTGCAAATTATTTTATTTTTTAAGCGTGTTGATTTAAAAAAAAACCAAAACAAATGCTCTTCATATAACAAGTATAATTCACAAAAAATGCAGTTGACTCTATTTAATTTTTTTTTAATCTAAACTGAAAACTTGCATTTATTTGATAATACTATGTAATAACAAAAATCAAATGGCAATAAAGAAATGGATTTAAAAAACAAACTTTTACTGAAACTGAACTAAGCCATGTTACTGAGCACCCTAAAATTTTCTGAAAATTCATATTAAATAATCAAAACTTTGATGAAAATTTTTGGAATTTTTCTAAATTTTATTAAAAGTTTGGAAATCTTACTTAAATGGTTTTGGTTAAAAAATTAACAATATTAAAAAAGTAACAAAAAATTCGTACTCGAAAAACATTGTGCATATTAAATAAAAATCATCACGCACTTAGTTATGCTCGCCACTGTATGTGTATATGCAAACATGCCGTAGCACTGAAGACGTCAATAACAATCAAAAAAAATTAAAGGAACAAAAACAATTCAGCAAAAGCCAAAGACTTCACTTCGTGAAACCGATCTAAAAGTAAGCTCTCCTCCTGACTAGCCAAGCTCTCTAACGTCGGCTAAGACGTATTTGCATACACAAAGCATGACCGGTACTCGCTAATTCTAGCGCCGCGTTCTGTGTATCAGCTTCTCTTCTACGCTCGATTTAGTATTTATCAAGATTTCAAATTAAAAAGTAATCATTTTTATTAAACAACAACTTGGAGTGAGCGCTTCATTGGGTAACGAGCACCCTGCAAGTACATACATACATGCTTAATGCTTATTTATGTGCATATGTATGTGTAAAAGTCCCACCATATTCTATCGATTGAAGCGTTCCGACACTGCCCACTGCCCATTGTCGAAGTGTTGTAGGCTAATTGTGACAAGTGACAAAGCAGCCTTTTCTAAATGAAATTCAAATTTTTTAATTAAACCCCACTTTATCGCCTATATCGTAAAGTTAACTGTATATTGAGAAAAGTCATTGTGGTCTTTAATTGTGTGTGGGAAAGAGAAGAAATTTATGTGGATTCAGTTTAAGTGTATTTGTTGCGAAAACATATGTTTTTGCCGAGTGGTTGCTAACAACAAATTCTGAAATATATTTTCCATTCATTGTTTTTTATACTTCTCCATTCTCCATGCGCTACGTACATGAGAGTGCATATACTCGTATTTGTGCTTATACACATGTGTATGTACCAACAAAGCTAAAGAAATAATATTTGGTTTGTTTATGGACTGTGAACATATTTTTAATAATCGAAAGCTGTGAATATAACTATTTGTGTAGTTCACGTGATTTTAATCAATTTGCTAATTGACTCTAAAAGTTTTCCAATATAAATATAATAAAAATAAATCGAATAAAAAGTGAAACCGAAATACCCAAATTTTTTTAAGTGGATTAAGAAGAGTGAAAAAAAACTTAAAATAAAAGAATTCTAAAAATGCGAGTTGCAGTAAAATAGTCTTTAAGATGTGTAATTTCCCGTTCTATTAACAAATTAAAACTAATAAAATACAGTAGCTGCGCATCTTATTGTGACCAATGCTAAACCAAAATAAATAAAATGTACTATAAACGGAATTTATTAATTTGTGTATCATAGATCAAATTATTTGTAGATCAAATACAATTTTTCTGAATGAACATTGGCTAGAATTTCTGATAGCTGTTTTTGTGACTACAAAGTGTTCTTATATTCTGAAAGCTATGAATTCGAATGTTTCCCCCAATAATGCTAAGCGCTAAGAGGCAAGAATCATTTTGTGTATATACATGTGATCTAAATAAACTCCTCATAACTCTTCAGTTCTATTCACATTTGTGGATATTATTGTGGATAGCAGCTTTCCCCATAGCAGTCCACCCCATTCGAGCTCAACTTCGATTGTAAGCACTTCCTGCCACAGGTGGATCTATCTTAAGAGCTGTTCTGTTCACGCACTTTACGGTCAAAATGCTCTACGCAACATAACTTTCCATGCATCATCTCACTCCGGCTCTTGTGTGAGATTAAGTCAACAGCTTGTGGTTCGTGGCATAGTCCGTTCCGTGTGCAGTTTTTGTTTTGGTTCGTATCATTTCCGGCTATGGAATAACGTATACGTCGCATCAACTTGTCAAAACCAGCCGGGTTCGTTGTTGTTGTTGTTGTTGTTAACAGCATAGTTAGCCCTGTCAGTGTAGGCATATCATCGGTCGTCTTCGCCATGGGAATGTCAGCCGGGTTCGTCGACTAGGCCGCCGTAGCCACATTCACAACATGGCCAAAAAATGCGCTGCAAATCCTTCTGCGGCAAGCAGTATTGGTTGTTCTGCCAGTTCCCCCTTTCTCTCTGAGCTTTATTTGCTTGGTTGGCGGTTGACTTTCCTTGATAGAACCAGCTGTTGTGAGAACGAATTGTAATCACTCGTTCGTCCCCCTTTAGCCTGTTCTTTTTGGTAGATACCGCTAAAGTGCTATGCTATGCTATGTTAACTATGCTATGCTAACTATGTTTTTGTAGAGTTGCTTAGGCTGCCGTTTTCGAAGCTCGGCAGGCCACGAGCCTTACCGCTTTAGAACAATGGTCATTGTTGCGGTGTCGTTCTCTTAAGCTTTAATTCAGATGAAACCTAAAAATATCAGCAGGTAGACCTCTAAATAGATAATTTTGAGCAGAACTTACACCCTGAATCTACATTCACCTCCACTTTTTAAAATAAAAATATAAACAATCCTCTCCAACAGCATTTTCGGAAGAGAAAAGTTGTCATATAATCCTGAAAGTACATGATGAGTATGTCACTTTTGTAGAACAAAGTAATAGTCCAGCAAGTCTCATTTTTTTTTTGTAGTGTGCCAGATTTTTCACATTTTGGTCATATGCAGGAGATTTTTATATTCGAATAATTTTTGTGGCATATTTTACCTCCATAGCTTCCCATTTTAGAAAGAAAAGAGATACGTTTTTAGGAGAAGTTCAAATAGTCTCGTAAACGCTCTTGTAATTGACAAAACCGAAATATCTTAATTTTCCTTCCCAATTACGCTCAACCTTTGATCGGTACGTACCATACCAATGAAAAATTCTAAACTCCTAATTCCGGTTTTCTTCCGCTAAATCAGCATGTGCTGTTTATGTGTGATCTACTTACACACATACATATACAAGTTTATTAATAACAGAGTCGTACAATATAAGTTTTAATATTTTCACAGTCTATCTCACAAAAAAGTTTACATTTTTGCGTGATTCCCGCGCTATTTCCATTTGCTTATTAGAAGCAAGGCAAACTTTAAATGCAAAAATTGATTTTGAGTTATCCAACAACAAACGAAATTTAACCATAGTAACGCACACCGAGTATGGCTAATAAAAGTAAATGAATACACAATAAACTAAACATAAATAAGTGCGAAAAACGGTAATTCAAGCTTTACATACCTAACAAAAGTTATGAAAAAATATGTGGTGGAAGGCAATACGGTAGCGAGAACAAGCAAGCACTTGCACGCACACTCCGCTCATAGTATGACACTTTTCGCACGATCGCATAAGGAAATACACGCCGTGATTTATTTTAGCTCGTTATAACGATTTATTATGTCTTATCTTATAGCACCTACTCTGTCGTCGGCCTAAACTCATTTTTCTATTTGCTAAGTGCTCTGTTAGCCAAGACTTAGACTTTACTTAGCATGAAGGAACATTATTCAATATAAGTAGGCCAGTGATATGGCAGCATGATTCTCTCATCGCTCTCAAACTACGTAAAATACATAACTTAAGGTTAAATTAGAGAGGTTAAAACCTTAACCGTAGTCTTAACCATATTTACTGTCGGTTATTGTTGGTGCCTTAGATATATGCAGCTGATATTTACATACATCGTCCTTTATTTGTGCATTTCGAATGTGCAGAAACTAAAGAAAGACAACGACATGACCAGTGACGAGGAATACGAATTAGTAATTTATTATTTAAAATATTAGGGCATTATATACCACAATGCAGCAAATCAACAATCAGCTGTTTATGGTTACGGCGAAAAACCAAAACGCAATTGGTCTGTACGGCTACATGTCTCCTCTAATCGATTACAGTGTTACTCATAGGTTGGTTCGAGCAGCAGATTTATGTGGTTATGGTTACGACACCTCTAATAATGGAAGGTTGGTTAGGTAAAATTATGTGTAAGTCTTGGCTAACAAAGCTCTAAGATAGAATGTGAAAAGGAACCCATCCTTGACAGATCTGGTAGGACTCGGTCTATATAGGGTCAAAACAGATACAAGGCAAGTATTAGATCCCACGGTTAACGTCTCCAATACTAAACGGCGCTGCACTCACTCTCAAACAACACATAAAGTACCTTGGCGTATTGCCAGACACCAAGCTACTGTGGAACCGAAATGTAGAGAAAGGTGTGATCTAAACTTAGCTTGTGATACTACTGGCACCAACTCCAAAATTAACTTTTATATCAAAATTCAGGCCATTAAAGCATTTACATCGTTTAGTATAACCTCCAAGGTCGTTCTTCAGAGCAGGGAAGTAATAGAAAGTTTGGTAGCGAATTGTAAGCTGCATTTCTATTGGGTTCCAGACCTTAAGGACTTTAAAGGGAGCCATATAGTAGACGATACACCAAAAACGGGGTCTCTGTATCCTTGGATTTTGTCAATGAAAATGACAATCTCGAACAGCGAGGAGTGCAGAAAATGTAGGCAGCAGAGTTTAAGGGAAACTGCTGAGCATCTCCTTTGCGGATATTCTGCGTTACTCAAAACAAGCTTAAAATATCTGCGGGCACCGCAATTTGATGGATTCGAAGATATCTCAGCAGTAGGTTGGAAATTTCTCGTTAAACTCGCAATAGAAACAGTCACCATGCGGATGCACTAAAACGCGTGACTAATGAACTCCATCTGGTATCGATATGGCCCGAACCGGTCTATGCGTGACTGCAAGTCAACCAGTTTAACCTAACCTATCCTTCGGAAAATCAATAAGAGACAATTCGTTCCACGACAGTCGAGTCTATGTTATCGGCGATTCGACGAACGACCCTGATTTATGTTTGGTTGAGCACTTTCGCTTCAGCAGTATTTCCAAAAATGTATGGGAAGTGTTTCATGATGTTACAACAACACCAAAAACGTGTTGGGCGCCATATTTTCTAAGCGTGCTAATGTTTTTTTCCATTTGACTCCATTTGACTCCCACTTCCTCCGCTCCCTTTTTAAACGCAGTACTTACTTTGTACCCAGATAAAAGTGTAATATGCGTGTGTCAGAACAATATCAATGTATATCCACCTATTGAAAGGTATGAGACCAGATTTCTAGTGAGTCCCGTGACGGAAACGGTAGTTTTTGATTCACCTCTTCCTAGCATTCTTCTTAACAGAACTTCTCTTACATTGCAGAACTTTTAAAGAAAACACCACAAAATAGAAACGCGCACGTAGTTGTTTATGTACATATATACAGATATATACATGTATGTACGTAGATAGTGTCATAGACTTTCTCTCGCGAAAACATTTGCAGAAGTGTATTTTCAAATAATTTACATCAAAGATATTTTCACATAAACGCCGTCGTGCCCTTAATTAATCAACAAAATATTAGCTCACTGCATATGAATGTATACATATATTACCAACAACTAAGCAAGCGTGCGAATCTAGCGCTGAGGCCAAAATAAGCTCTCACATTCGTATACACACATAGATACGAGTAAAATCGTACGCATACAAAGATTTTTTCGTCTTGGCGGTAACAGTAAATATTATCCCAAATGTTCGCCACCTTACGACATCTGGTTGGTGGTGGTGCTGCTCAAGCGGATCCACGAACACATGCGCAGGAACAATCACCATTGTCGAAGAAACCAACAAGAATATCGAAAAGATTGCGCCAACAACAACAGCTCGAACAAATGCAGCAAATGTTGTTGCTCGACAGTGAAACCTATTCCAACTTGCGTTATGAGCGCACCAAACTCAGTCACAGCAGCCTGCTGCTGCATCAGATCTCACACGACAGTGCAGCGGACGAGTGCAACGGAACGCTCGAGACTATTGTGCCATTAACATTTGCATCGGCCGCCACACCGATAATTGTGCCCAGTGGCTACAGAGCCATTACACCTTCAGATAAACAAAACATAACTACTGGAACGCGTCTGCATTCCACATCAACGCCGTCGCCAGCGCCACAACCAGCTTTGCTAACGCATTCATCGCCGCCACCATCCACAACGGGCAGTGTGCCACCCGCTCTAAGCTGTAGTGGCTATTCAACGTATTTGCCACACGACTATAGCTTCTGCGACTCGTGTCGTCCACCACGTTTTCAGAATTCCCTCATTAAATCCGGTAGTCCCGGTTCAGTATCGCAAAAAAGTTTCGGTACCGTCTCGGCGCGTTATCTCAATTTAAATTCAAGTTCGAGTAATCGTTTCAATTCACTGCCACCATCTTCGATTTTGACACCAACACCGCCACCACAACAGCAACAAGCACCACCGCCGCATTCTTTGCGCTCCTTTCATCACTTCTCTCGTTTACAGCCACGACGCCAAACCAGCACCAGCATGTCGCAATCAGGAGACGATCTACATTCACCCAGCTATCTGTCATGGCGGAAGCTGCAGTTGAGCCGAGCCAAACTAAAGGCGTCCAGCAAGACATCGGCATTGCTATCAGGATTTGCCATGGTGAGTACAAAAGATTCTTACCTTGAAAGCTTGCACTCGTATTTTCATTAGAACCAACTCGAAAATCATTTAACATAAAAGGAGGTAACAAAAGTGAAAATTGTACAATATGATTCAGCAAAGGATTGGTTCCTTGAAGTTTAGCTATAGGCAGCGAAGTTTCTACTTTTTTAGTGTAAGCCTGGTGAAATTTGCAGTCCCAGTCATTCAATTCATTCAATACGTTCCACTAAATACGCAGATATTTTTGAGTTTAAAATGTATTTCTATCAGAGTACTAAAATTTCAAATAAAACCTTGAACCCCTTGTGCAGATAATAAATGTACCATGTCTTTTGATATTTATAGTTGCATATAAACAACAACACTATCATCTACATAGATATAAACAAAAACAAAATAAAAAACCAACTATGCGGATTCTTAGCAGTACTTTTGCTTGTATTTGTTGACGAATTATTTTAATTAATTCATAGAAGAAACTTCCTGTCCCTCGCTGTGTATACAAACAGACGTACATATGTATATATGTATAGCGGCGTCCACCCGGTTGCGAGTCAGTCAGTCATGCTGTGTTTTCATGAAATTCATTACGCTGCAACTTGTCTCGCACTTTACATTGTTTTATTATTAGGTGCATATCTTTTCTGTTTTCTTTTTTGTTTTTCCTTTTTATTCTTATTTTTTGGCAATGCAATGTTAAGAGCATTAATTTTGATTTTTCATGTGCGACACGTCAGAAAGTAATGCAAACCGTTTCTATTCATTTACTAAAAGCATAACTTCCCTGCAGTCAACTACTACTATAAGAAGTTCTGAACTACCTACCTTGCAGCCAATTTGCTTTGTAGCCGAAGCTGTTCGTGTTCTATATTTTTTCAATGCCAACAACTGGTATTTTTGAGCTATGCATCAATACTATACCATTTGACGAACTGGTACAACCACCCGTCAGTCTTATACCAGTTAAAGTTTAAGTTTAAACAACTTCATAATAGCATATGATTGACTCCACAACATCTAAATATATTGGTCTAATCCTCATTTCTTGCATTCCCAACATTTGAAATATTACAAGCTGAAGAAATGAAATGTAGAATATTATCTAAGTAATGGAATCAGAAGAATCGAAGAGCCTATGCCTCTCATGGACCATTTCGCAACTGGCCCATTTCTTGTCACTTTCGAACTAGTATGAATTCTTCCATCAAACGCCAGTGCATGAAGTGTAATGTTTGCTGCGTAGTTTGGCTTTTTACTGCGGGGCTATAACAACATTCACACCTGGCTAGTGACTAACCAGTTTACTGCTCAAATTTGTATTTAAATGACATAAATATACCGTTGGAAATTATAAAATATCTAAAAGAATAGCAAATATTGAAACAGTACTCAGATATTTATGCGCCAGCCTTAAAGAAAATATTAATACATTTTTCTATAAGCTCTCTGAACGGATTCAAATTCCTCTCTATCATTAATTTACTTCTTCTTCTTCTTCTTAATTGACGCTATAACCACTTAAGAGATTTCGTCCGAGTTTAACAGAACGGGCCAATCATTTCTGAAGTGAAGTCAACGCAGAGGAGGCCCTCCTCTTCCTTTGCTACCACCAGTTGGTACCGCATCGAATACTTTCAGAGCCGGACGACATGGCCCAACCAACTGAAACTTTATTCGCTGCGCTATGTGTATGTCGTCGTAAAGCTCATACAGCTCATTGATCCATTGCCTGCAATACTCGGCGCTGCTAACGTGCAAATGTACTAAAATCTTTCGCAGAATCTTTCTCGCAAACACTCCAAGGGAAGCCTTATCGGATGTTCACATCGTCCAAGCGCCATACGACAAGACGTGCATGATGAGAGCCTTACGAAGTGTTAGTTTTGTTCGTCGAGAGAGGATTTTACTACTGAATTGCCTACTTAGTCCAAAGTAGCACTTGTTGGCAAGTAATTTACTTACTTGTCCTTAATACCACGGCCTGCATGTGGTCAAGTCATCTGTTTATAAAATTAATAACTTCAGCTCTTTTCGATCTTAGTTGATTGGCATCACGGTTGTCGCTTTTGCTTTAGATCTTCCCTTTATTTTCCTATATTTCAAACAAGCAACAATTTCCGTTTCATAATCCTCTTATATTTTCTCCGCTGATCATTAATATAAGCTCTCATCTTTGAACTTCAAGAAACTCTGCGTATCGGTTTCAGTTAAATTGTTCCTTAAATACCCCGAGAATACCTTCCTAAGTTTCTTCCCGCCTGTAAGTATGCATCATTTTACGCTCTGTCTTTATCAAATCATTAGTTTAGCAAATCGCCTAACCTCTCAAATAGCCTTTGAAATGTTAAATTTACAACGTACACAAAGCCTCAAAGCCCAAATAAAGAAATATGCATCACATTAAGCTCCTTTACGGAGTCCACAAGGCTTGGTAAATTACAAAAAAATAGTAAGCCGTGCCTCATCCGCTCACCCCGTAACTCAGGTAACTCTCCTGATAGCTTTCTTCTGGTCCGCTTTCTCTCATTAAGCTATAGAGGGAGGTATACCTTTTAAAATAACATAAACAATGCCAATATGGTAACAAAGCGCAAAAAAAAGTCCTAAGAGGAGGATGTAAGTCACCTAGTCAATGCGACCAGTGGCGAATCTTTTATAACACCATTCTCCGTTTCACTACTTCACTGAGAAGATCCTCGATGCCATTTCAGTTGTAAGCTTAGAGGTATGGATATCTTGTGACTGGCGCTACTTCGTTCCCAGTTATATCCCTGTGTCCTGTGACTCAAATTAGCTAGTTGCGATTGTACGTTCCTAGTAGATTCAATTTCTCGATTCAACCAAGGACCAGTGAGGACTAATCTCACAGGATGATAAAGCCTTGAGTGTCGTCTGATTGTCGCTCTGAATGGCATTCGCAAATTCCGGAAATTTCTGTCTAAGTTTATTTCTGCACATAGACAGATGGCATACACCTCTGCTTGGAAGATGCTTGGAAAACAAACCATCGGCGCAGAACGCTTAATTCTAGGGCCATATATTCTAGCGCCAGTGCCTTCTAGTGACTTCGAACCATCTGTGCACCAGTGCAGGGTACACTCCTGGAATTTCCTTTCAAATGCAGGTCTACTCCAGTTTAACTTATCGTCCAGTTCAATTCTGAACTTCTTTTCGAATTCGATGACTTTAGTGATATCATCTATGGGTAGCTGGAGACACTAAATTAGCTGGAAAAACAAAATCTACGTATTGAATCCCCCAAACTTCACCTTAGCTGTGAGTGGCGGATCATTCATAAGTCGCACACCAAAAATAAAATTGTATTTACTTGCATGCACTCACAAACACCCTATCTCTTGTTATCATAAATGCTAAAAAGATAAAAATAAAAATAAAAATGTGTCATAGGTTCATAAACAGTCCAACGCTATCGATTTCGTTCGTGTCTCATTCAATTAATATCAATTTATCAATTTGCCCCGTCATTCTAGAACTTATTGACTTCTATTACATTTTCGTATTGTATTTAATGATTTATACACCGCCACTTACTGTTTATTTATAGGTCGCCATGGTTGAGGTTCAATTGGACAGTAGCACCAAAGTGCCTGCTGGTATGCTCGTCGCATTCGCCATCTGCACCACTCTACTCGTTGCCGTTCACATGTTGGCGCTCATGATCAGCACCTGTATTTTGCCAAACATTGAAACGGTCTGCAATTTACACAGCATCTCGCTGGTGCACGAGTCACCACATGAACGCCTGCATTGGTACATTGAAACGGCGTGGGCCTTTTCTACTCTCCTTGGACTCATACTTTTCCTACTCGAGATAGCAATACTTTGTTGGGTGAAATTTTATGATTTAAGTCAGCCCGCCGCCTGGTCGGCATGCATCGTACTTATCCCGGTAATGATAGTCTTCCTAGCATTTGCGATACATTTCTATCGGTCGCTCGTTACACACAAATACGAGGTCACCGTCTCGGGCATACGAGAGCTAGAGATTTTGAAGGAACAAATGGAGCAAGACCACATCGACACACATCATCATCACCATCGTAATAACGGTTTGCATTACGGTGCTAGTGGTGAAATTGTGTAAACAGCATGGAGTGTGTGGTGAATTTGTTGCCACTAAAATTACTTCACACACACACACATGCACTGGAAAATAGACATTTTATACGTGACTACATACATTTAGGCGGCAAAAGTTTTTATACGCTACTTTTTACAAGAGAAAAGACGTTGGTAACGATTAATAATAAATACATTATGTACATATATAAATATTTGTATGTAGGTTAGTATTGTTATGCTATGTAAATGAAAACTTAATTGAATTGAATTGGATTCTCTAGAATTCAAAGACAATTGTGATATTGGTAAATGTTTTTTTTATTCGAATTATAAAATGCATTTTGGCATATCTTAATTTAGCAACTATTTTTAAAAACTGAATAAACAATAAATAGGTAAATTTTGTTTATAAGCTTAAAGTAAGCATTGTTAAAAGTGTGTGGCGGGGCTCGGCAAAGTGGAATCGCCATTACATTATATTTGCCAGCAATATTGTAAACTTATGCTGTGACAGAATCATTTGCAGCTGATGGCGTAGATAACCTTAAATTCTGAGCAGCTTCTTATTACAACTAAACTACAAGAAAATATTTAAGTGGAGTTATTATCTGCATAAGAACTGTCGCAGGGAACATTAGATAATTTCCAAGCAGTTTTTATCATATTTCTAATTCAAAAGCAATTTCTGCGTATCAATTGAAAAAGATTCCTGTACGCGTTCAATGAACTATATGAAAAATACTTAATTTGTATCTATTTACTTTTAGGTTAGGTCTAAGAAATTTGAATAAAAAGCAAAAATAACAACAAACTCAAAACTAAATTACATTGATTTATTTAATTACAATATTTTAAGAAATCAATAAACAATTGTTCTTACTGACTACTTACTACAAAAGTAAATTTAACAAAAAAAGAAAATTGAGTTAAATTACAATTTATCTTACTCACTAAATGCTACCAAAATATCGTTATTAAAAAATTAAATTACAAAAGACAGTTTAATTCAGCAGAAAAACATAATTTAGACAATGTATAGGGTGGGCCATGTAAAATTTGCTTTTGCTGCTTTGCTATAAAAAACAAACTAATCAATATTTTTTCAAACCTTTTCTTTTATTTTGAAGATTGAACATTGTCATTTATGAATAAAAAATAATAATAATAAATAAAATGACTGCCACGACTGGCTTTACAGTAGACCATTAGATCAACCCAATTTTTAAGCACTTTTTCGATGGTTTGGGCTCCAATTTCATGAATGGCAACTTCGATTTCGTTTTTTAAAGCATCAATCGTCTCTGGATGGTTCGCATAGCGTTTGTCCTTAACGGCTCCCCACAAAAAATAGTCCAACGGGCTTAAATCACAGCTCCGAGGCGGCCAATTGATATCGGAATTCAAAAACGGTAGCCAAAAGTTCGAGTGTAACTTTGGCAGTGTGACAAGTTGCACCGTCCTGTTGAAACCAAATGTCGTCCATGTTATCCTCTTCAATTTTATAGAAAAAACAAAAACTTGTTGAGCATGTCACGGTAACGCTCGCCATTTACTCTAACCGCGGAAGAAGAAGAAGATTCACCACTTTGGAAATAGGTTTTCAATATTTCCCAATTTTGTTCAAGCGTATAGTGTTCCATTCCGTAAATGTCAAACCTTTAAGTAAATTATGAATACATTTGACATGTCATTTGTGTTACCGTTCTCAAAAAATATGTGGTTCAAAAAGCAAACGCTATATGGCCCACCCTGTAAAATCGAATTCAATAGAATTCGAGATCTCATTGAGTTCATGAAGAGAGCGAGCAATAGGAGCATGGCAGGCATAATTTTTTCAGCACCTATACAAATGAAACAGATATTTATTACATAGAAGAGCGGAACAGTCAATTATTAAGCAAAAAAGAGAGGGACAAAATCGATCTTCTAGTTTCTAGCTATTTGAGATTAATTAGAAGTAAGCGGGATTTATATGATGGAACGGATCAGAGAAATTAAGGGAAGAAAGAAACCCCCTTTGAACTCGTTCAATTCTGTCAATAAAGAATTGGTGGTAAGGTCTCCAAATAAACGCGGCATATTCTAATGTAGATCGAGCAAATGCAGTAAATAGCAACTTAAGGGTGAAAGGGTCTGCAAATTTCGAACTATTCCTTCTTATAAAACCTAGAGTAGAATACGCTTTAGATAGGAGAGAGACTATATGATTAAGAAACGTAAAGTTTGCATCAAAAACAACCTCTAGATCTTCGGTTTTTACAGCAGATTGCAGTATATCATCACCGATTTTGGAATACGTTAATTTAAAACATTTTTTAATATTAAGCGATAATCGAGAGGCACTACACCATGCTGTTCACTAGACTAGGCATGCTCCCAGTAATGGAGCATAACAAACTGCTCAGCAAGCAGTTCCTGCTAGGATGTTACCACAGGTTTCACCCCTGCAGACACCTGCTTGAGCCTGAGCCGCCTCCCAGACACGTCAGGAGACACCTCTTAAACTACGCCGACGAAATCCAGGACAAAACCGGCAGAAATTTACTGGACCAGACAGTGTTTAGACAGTCAATAAACGACATTCACCGGGAGACCGTCACCACCTTCTTAAGCTCAAGTCCTGCGAATGCCGTAATCAGAGTCCAACCATCACCTATAGCAGATGAAGAGCTTCAGCGACACGTGTAACACTGGCACAATTACGTTCTGGATACTGTAGCAGGTTAAACTCCTACTTATGCAGAGTTGACCCCGACATACCAAACATATGTCCGGCATGTGAAGGCACCCCGCACGACACTAACCATCTTTTCACATGCCCCATCAAACCGACTCATCTAACCCCCCTCTCCCTCTGGACCCAACCCGTCGAAACAGCATGTGGTACACCAGAGAGTGCAGAAAAAGGAGTCGACAAGGCAACGTCAATAGAAACTACACAATGTCCATTACGTAAGTAAGATCGCAGCCAATCTAGGAAAACTGAGTGAAAGCCCAGAAATAAAAGTGTATCTATTAAAATTGTATGCAAAACTTTATCGAAGGGAGATTCGAACCTGCGCACTCCGAATAGTAGTCACACACCAACACGGCTACGGCAGGTACCACTAAATTCACCAGTTGTTTGAATATACCTATTTCTACCAAAACCAGTCAAAATGACAGAAGCGCTTAGCGAGGTTTCCAGCCTCTACCTTTAGAAGTGACATAATAATTTGAATAATACGAGTATTCATTGTAATAAATATTGTGTCATCAAAGGTCTATCGTACCTGCAGATAACCTGTAAATCCTGCCTGGATCTTTCTTCTGACCATTCGCCAGTGATAATCACAATAAATGATAAACTCGAAAATAGGCCCCAAAACTGCCAACTTATCAACAGCCGTACAAATTGGACTCAATTTAAAACCATTTTGAAGTCGACACTTGGCATAAAAGTTGCTCTAAAAAACGAGGAAGATATAATCGAGGCTACCGAATATCTAACAAAATGCATCCAGGATACAGCGGGGTCATCCACCACTCATGTGAGTCCTCATACTCGTACACAAAGAAATTCAAACATCGGTATCTTCCTAAGAAACAAACTGAAAGAGAAACGCCAGGCAAGAAAAATATGGCAGCAAACAAGATTTCCTGAATATATGTAAAAGCCGTTTTAACAAATTATCAAAAGAAATAAAATTATTATTGAAAGAGCAACACGATAAAGAAATGAGGCAGTTTCTAACACCTCACCAATTATTCCCTGTGGAAAGTTCGCAAAAAAGTAAGTACCACAAAAGAGTACCGTCCACCACTTCGTAAAAAAGATGGTTCATGGGCGAAAACCGCAATCGAGAAATCTGAGCTTTTTTCTAAATATCTAAAAGATATTTTTACACCAAACGATACTGAAGCTGATCTTTGTTTTGACAGCACTGTTGCTGCCTTTTTAAACGAACCCTACCAAATGGAGCTACCGATGAAGAAGTTCACCAAAAGTGAAATAGTTAGCACTATTAAAAAGCTAAAAGATCACAAGGCACCAGGATATGATCGCATCACGGCCGAACTTCTCAAAAAACTACCTCCTGAACCCTATAATTTCATTACCCATTTGTTTAATGCGTGCTTAGCCAGAAACATTTTCCCAGCTCAATGGAAAGTAGCAGAAATTAAAATGGTGCTCAAGACGGGAAAACCAGGCGATGAAGTGAAATCCTATCGCCCTATCAGTCTTCTACCAATACTGTCAAAAGTTTTTGAAAAGATCTTCCTTAAACGTTTAATGGTTTTTATCGAACGCAAACAAATAATTCCGAAACATCAGTTTGGTTTCAGGAATGAGCATTCGACAATTGAGCAAGTCCATAGACTTGTCGAAAAAATACAAACAGCGCTCGACCGAAAACAAATCTGTTCAGCAGTTTTCCTGGACATATCACAAGCCTACGACCGAGTGTGGCACCAATGCCTACTCTTTAAAATAAAAAAGAAATTACCACTAAATGCCTATTTGCTCCTTAAATCATATCTAAACCAACGAATGTTCTACGTAAATTACGAAAATGAAATTTCCAATTTCCAACAAATTGAAGCTGGGGTCCCACAAGGCAGTATATTAGGTCCAATCCTGTACTTATTGTAATTTTTACACACGATCTGCCAACCACAAAAGGTGTACTAACTGGCACTTTTGCCGATGACACCGCTATTATGGCGACAGCAGTGGATCCCGTAGAAGCCTCTTATATGCTCCAAATAAGCATAAATAAAATCTCCAAATGGCTCCGGAGCTGGCGGTTGAAAGTAAACGAACATAAATCTCAACACGTAACCTTTACCACAAAAAGAACCACCTGCCCACAAATCAACTTAAACCGTATTCCAATTCCGCAATGTTTAAATATCTAGACATTCATTTGGATAAACGGCTTACGTGGAAAACGCATATCTTTACAAAAAGGAAAGCTCTAGGTTTAATATTTCGTAATATGTACTGGCTGCTAAACCGCAAATCCACCCTCTCAACGGACAACAAACTTATCCTCTACAAATCTGTGATAAAACCAGTCTGGACTTACGGAATCCAACTGTGGGGTACTGCGTCAAATTCAAACTTGGAAATCTTGCAGCGTTTCCAGTCCAAGACTCTACGTACCCTAGTCAACGCTCCGTGGTACGTGACAAATGCCCAAATTCATCGGGACTTAGACATCCCTTCAATAAAAGAGGAAATACAAAATGTAACCAGTAAATACCGAAATCGACTTCAATCGCACCCAAGTGAACTGGCCTCTACCCTCATGTCACCATCATGTGTCTTTTTAAGGTTGAAAAGAAAAACACCAATTCAGCTCGTCCAAGAGCCATCTATAAAATATTGAATTTGTTTATTAGAAAGGATATTTCACTGGAAATATTCCTTTAATACTAAAGTCAAAGCCACTCTTAAATGTAACCAAATATTTGTAAAATATCTTCTAAGAATTGTAAGTATAGACAGAAACAAAATAAAGTTTAAAAAAAAAAAAAAAAAAATTGTAATATAATACATACCTAAATAGATTTATGGACATTATCAATTAATAATAATAATAATAATAATACATTCTATAGCTATGCACATTCGATTTTCCAAATACGCAAAAGGTTTCATTCGTTTCATTCATTTTGTCATTTTCAGGGTCTGGGGGTCATCCCCATAAAAAATAATTAAAGCAAAGTTTTCTCGCATTCACATATTTTGTCCCGAGTGGTTTGTTGCAGTACTATCAATTGTTGAGCTGCCGCAATGCATTTTCATCCCATAGAAACGTCCACCAGTCATTTTGACTCGTCTGGTAAATCTAGTGTTAATAAAACAAGAAGCTCGCATTAGTTCAAATCACATTAATTTTCTTTTTTTTTTTCAAAAAGTAAGAAGTATGTACATACATACATACATATATACTAAATATAACACTGTGCAGCAAAATTTTATTTTAGACTAATAATACGTTGACATATAAGGAGGTATTCTACTTTTTCGCGCTTAACTCAAAATCCTTAATTAAAAAGCGCGATTTCCCATACAAAATTTCTCTCCCAAAATCTGAGCTTATAAAATAATCCTGGATAATAACGATATTTTTTGACATACAACCCTGTGTTTTCTGTGTTATCGATAATTATTATTGCGTATGTAAGGAGAAACATCAAAATAAAAACTAAATGAAATTGATGTAAATGAAAATTTGTATTAAATATAATTAATTAGGGATTCATTTTACAGAAAAAAGCGCGTGTTCATAAACGTTTTGTCCTCTTATTACTTATCATAAATGGTAATATAGAATTTCCCATTGCTGGCGTATTGCTGCCATCATTTTTTGCAACCTCAGTAAACGTCGCATATGGATTTCCTCCAACTGTTTATTATTAGCAGCCAATTGCGCAATTAAATTAGCTATTCCTTTTCCTTGTATTTTCTTCATACCGTTAGTAATAATTAAAGAAACCAAGAACACCGAAATATTCCACCAAAATAATGTCTATGAAGAAAAACCTCTCAAAACGGTATTGACAGCTGATTGTCAATTTTGCAGGTAATCTGCCATATGTGAACGAGTAGATTAATTTGGTGGATTTATAGTTGATTAATGCATATGGGAACGTATTATAAAAAACGATTGTGTCTTCGATAGTGTTTTCATTCACTGTACAGTTCAATGCCAACAACTAATTGAATTTTCTCATATAAATTGTCAAGTGTAGACCACGTGCCTGATTTAAGGCTACATTAAACTAAACCTTAATATAAATTATTAGTATTAAACGGTATACGCTCTTTAAAACAAAGGTCAAACGATGTGCCCTGCTGTTTTAGGCTAATTATAACTAATTTAATTTTTGTTGGTGGTGCAGTTTGCGCTGACGTTGTTATTGTAGCATTTGCCGGTAAACTTGCACCTAAAGGGTTTTCCAATAACGTGTTATTTTGAATAGCCCGCTATTTCGGTAGATATCACTTTTGAAGCTGTCATTTTTTTGATATATGACAAGTAGAAACTACGCCATTAATAAAAATGAATCGATATTCTAACGCATTGGCAGAGACGGTTCGTAAAACTCGAACATTTTTGGGTCATCGTGAAGCACCTTGTCGGACGGCAATACAGAAAATGGTGAAAAAATTCAGGCTGTTGGGACAAGTTAGTTATGTGAAGAATAAAACCCGTGCATGTCGCTCATGAACAGCCGAAAATATTGCTGTTGTAGCAGAAAGTGTGGAAGAAAATTCAGGTTTGTCCATTCCTCGTCGTCCCACAAACTTCATTAAACCGTATTTTGCAAAAAGATTTAGGTCTTAAGGCTTATAAAGTCCAGTTAAGGAGTTATATACCTTGTGTTGGACTAAAAAATCAAAAATTTTGTATGGCATATTCTAAAAGTACATCATAAAGATCGGAGTATTAGAACGAAAGTTACAGACCGTGGAAGCGCGCGACCTTATCCATAAATGAAGTGCACGCAAGACTTTAGACGCGATTATCTTGAAGTCGTGTTTTTTGAAAATTACCGTCGCGGTGATCATTATTTATCAAAAACTATTTGACCGATTTGCATAAACTTTTTTTTTTAATTATTCGAAGTTATAACCTCGGGAATCTAAACGGTTTCCTTTTTATAATTATTTGATTAGTTCGCTGGAGTTAATTTTTTTTTCAACCCCTCAAAAACCGTGTTTTTGGTGCAAAGTTCTAAAACATTTTAAAAAAAAATTATGACAATCGTCCATTTTTTCGGGCTCACAAGGTATATAACCCTTAAGGCCGGCGAGCCAATTAGATGTCCTAAATTCAGTAGTTTTCGCGAAGCGTTGTAGGATGAGAAAAAAAACAATTAGCCAAATGAAGTTTTGGGTATAGTTTAATATATATTTGAACTAAAAAAAAAAATGTGTACAATCTCCAACAATATATTGTAAGCCGAGTTATCAATGGATTCCCAGAGCGCCTGTATCCAACTTCTGTACAAGATACAACTTGCAATTTTCATCTGAAAACAAAAAAAAAAAGATTATTATTTTTGATGTAATTATCTTCTATGTGAACTAAAAAACATCCAAAAACTTTTTTAAGCGACTTTTTTACCCAGTTGAAGAGTTTTTTTTTCTTGAAAAACCACTTTTTTTTCTACCTTCCCCAAAAATTCGAATTTTACGTGTTTCTTAGTTCACATCGAAGATAATTACGTCAAAATTAATAATCTTTTTTTTTTTTGTTTTCAAATGAAAATTGCAAGTTGTATCTTGTACAGAAGTTGGATACAGGCGCCCTGGGAATCTATTGATAACTCGGCTTACAATATATTGTTGGAGATTGTACAAATTTTTTTTTTTTAGCTCAAATATATATTAAACTATCCCCAAAACTTGATTTGGCTAATTGTTTTTTTTCTCATCCTACAACGCTTCGCGAAAACTACTGAATTTAGGACATCTAATTGGCCCGCCGGCCTTAACACAAGAACTCAAGCCGGCCGATCATCAACAACGTCGAGTCTTTGCTGATTGGGTCGCTAAAATACATGAAAATGATCCGGAATTCTATCGAAAAATCATCTTGAGTGATGAGGCCCATTTTCAGCTCGGTGGCTTCATCAACAAGCAAAATTGTCGGATCTGGGACTCAGAAAATCCAAGAGTTATTGTTGAAAAGCCTCTCTATCCTCAACGTGTGACTGTTTGGTGCGAGTTATGATCCGGCGGAGTCATTGGACCTTACTTTTTCGAAAATGAAGCTGGAGCAACAGTCACGGTGAAAAGCGTCTACCCAGCACTCATGTTGCGCTGTCCATAAATCACTAAACATTATAAGTAAGGATATTGGAAAAATATATGAGCTCAGAGGTAGAAACTTACTTTTACTGGTCAAAGACAAGTAAAAAAAAGTCAGCAAAAAAATTCATTTGTTGCAACCATTTTGCAGGTATTTGCGAAATAAAATGTAAATACCACGAAAAGCTCAATTTTGTAAAAGGGTCGGTATTTGCGCCAAACGTGAAACATATTTCCAATGAGGATGTTCTGAAAGAATTATAAGCGGAGGGTGTGGTTGATGTGTTGCAGTTCATGAAGGCAACTTTTTTTTAATTGAAACATTAAATACATATTTATTTACATTTCAGGGTATTACATCTATTTAACAAAACTAACAAGCGATATATTTTCAAAACATGGACATATTATAATATAACAAAGGGTTATCCTAAAGGTCCAGCGGTTTGTTCCTTTTCAACCGTCTTGTGTATATTGCTTAATTGCAAAAAGAGAAAGCTTCAACATTGGCGTGCTGTGATGTTATTTTAGCAGCGGAAGAGTTTATTGAGTCGATGACTGTGTTCACCTGCAGATCTCTGTGTATGCCCTCGTTCCGAACAATCCAAAGTGCTTAAAAGAGTTCCGGATGAAGACAACTGATAACAAGTCAACTCAAAGTTCAGTAATATTTCTTCCGTTCGCTGCATTCAGAATCCCAGAGGCTTTCAACATCTTTGGGTATAAAGTGAAGGTAAGAGAAGACTTCCCCAATCCAATGCGTTACAGCGCATGCCAGCTCTTGGGTCATACCTAAAACATTGCGAAAATGTCAAAATTTACCAAATATTTAGTCGTCCTCCACATCCAAACGTAGAATGCATACGTACAAAATGCGCTAACTGCCTAGGGGACCAATCTTTAAGATTCAAACTCAACGTAAATGTACATTAAAGCAAGCAATGGAATTAAATTACGTTCAGCTACCTTCCACGTGTGCCCCATTTTCCTTCGAAGGTCTCCTTTCCCAATAATAAACCCAGTACCACGCCAGAACAGCCCCAGTGCTTCTACAATTATTACTAAAACCACAAATTTGAACAATCACACCATCAGCGCACCCCCATTTATCCCCCAATCTATAAACCAATCATCCTTTAAATCCTATTTGACAACACCTGCAATTCAAACGTTAACTAATTCAAACATCCCTAACCCAAACCAATCGTTCCTAACCACCCGCTAATTCAAAAACTATTAAACAAAATTTTGTATAATCCGAAACCCGAAACATCTCTTCTTCTGATAACGAACGTTTTGATGATGTTCAGATGAGTATTTCAGCACCAAACATAAACGATCTATACAATAATCTTAATTAACTAAAGTTACTAATAAAAGACTTATTACATTACAGGAACATGCACATCCCACATCCCTTTCAAAACCCAAAAGGGAAAATATCAAAAGGTTTAATTCTTCTATCAACTCCACGGAAGCGACCATTTCTACTTACTCACTATACCTTCTACTGCCTCGAATTGTTTTTTTTTCTTGTTCACTCCACTCGGGAAAGGCCTCGACAAGACTCAGTCTTGCGTTGGTTTCTTTAATCTATTTTGATTTATGGCAGGGTAGGTGATTAGCCTGCCGCGACCAGTCCTAAATAGTGAGAATGCCCACCTGTCGTTGCTTAGGAACAACGCCTTCTAACTGTTTAGAGCGCCATCTGTGTTTCACAGTTTTCTGCCAGAAGGATCGCACAGATGGTTGAGGATTTCACTAAATTTGGTGTTTTTCTTTGTTTTTTACTTGTTTTAGCTGACTATTCTGAGTAAGGATGGAAAGAATAAGGTTTTGGGGTTGAGGAATGAGATTTTTTTTTAGAAACTGGGAAAGTGGGTAAATTTGAAAAAGTGCGAGGACTATACTTTACGTAGGATTCGAACTCACAACGTCTAGGATGGCAGGCTAGTTGTACTTACACTAGACTACCGAGGCCGACAACCCAGGCAAATATTTAATAAACCGGGCAAATTTTTAATAAAATATACGTTCGTCTCTTTCAACGCTCCGCAACGTGAATTTTGACAAAGTACCCCCTTTCTTTCAATATTGTCAAAGAAGCCAACAACGACAGTTGGTTCTGCGTTATCAGAATGACCCAGATTTATATCCGACCAATGATTTTCACTTCAGCAGCATTCCCCGTATATGAATCGCCCTTTCAAGCTTGCTCTTGGCCTTGTTAGATCTTGTGTGCCTTCTACTCATCGCAAACGTCATTCAAACTCAGTACACCCAATAAAACTATGATGGAGCTGGGTAGCACTGAGCATATGTGCTTTCATTCTGGTTGCAGCAGACCGAAACATCTACTCCTTCTGGTAATGTGATACACAAAGAGTAGCTTAACGGCATTTTCACCTTGCAAGCGATACCCTCAAGAAGTATAGAGCTGGCCTGCAGCACTCAACATACTGGATGGAGGAGCAGATAGATAGATAATGCAATTTTTTCAACAGAAAATGTGAGCTTTGATTCCAGTATCCACGCCTTCTTGGCAGCAGATATTGATTAAGATAAGTGCCCAATTCGTACAAATCATATCGCTATCATGTCAATTTCAAAGGCTGTTTTGTGTTTCTGAAGGCATACAAATGAAAAATGTATCGACCAAAGTACGACTTTTTTTGCTGAAGCCGAACCGAAACCGGGCAGAACTTTTGTGGCCGAAACCTAAGCTCACTCGTTCTCCAGTTATAAATTTTATCGCAACAACGTTGCTCCGTAATAGTTTGTACCGAGAAATATTTGTATTACGCCCATAAGAGTTATACAACTACGTTTATTTTTTCTGTTACCTGATAACTAATGTGCAGGAGATGTAATTTTTCCGCGACAAACTTTTCCTATCTGTACCGTAACTGCGATTTTCAAAAATCGCAAGCTTATTAAACGTCTCTCGTCTGACATTCACCCATATTGGTATACTTGTAGATATTTTTTGTTGTTGTAGCAGCAAAAACATTACCCATACATGTACAGGGAGTGTTGCTGGAATGACAGTCCTGGCCGGATATATTTGTAGTAAATCCGGGTCGCTCCGGTAACGTAAAACCGACTGTCGGGGGAACGAATATTTCTCTTATATACGTATAACAGTTATCACCCAACAAAAAAAATAAAAATAAACTTTAGGAAATAACTTTTATCGGCAACCGAAAAATATTTCTCATCATTGTTATGAAGTAACTTGCATTTCATTTATTGCCCAAAATCATTTTAACATAGTAACTTGCAAATCAAGAGTCTAATCTATAAAGTAACTTTTTCGTTAATTTCCAGAATCCGTTCAACATTTTCTATTTGTAAATTCGAAATAACTGTTATTTTTGGCACCTGGAAAGTTCTGCCGCTTTCTAGATTCTGTCGGCCACAACTAAAATTCTTTCATCCGAAAGGGCTGTATAAAAAATCTCTCGGAGCTAATAAATTTAGTTGATGAGAAAGAAAATTAACGAATTATTTTAATTCCACGAATTCCCACAAAAGTAAAATAATCTCTATGAATGAAAGGAGTGAAAGAATGGTCGAATAAAACCAATAAATTATATGTTAACTTAACATATTATGCACTAATTATTGTCATATAAAATATTTAGTTATTGCTTGAGCCTAAAAGTATGTGGTCTATTCCGTTTAACATTGGCAGCACATCGTTCCCTGTCGTGCCCAAAGAATGTTGACATTCCTTTCTATCGAATTTTTCCTTCTGTAACTTGGCCGCACTATTAGCGGGTTGTCGAGTGCATAAAATGAAAATTCACCCTACGCAACTTGATAGTCTTTTTTGCAATTTGCAGAGAAAAGGTTAAAAGCTACCAAATCCCTAGAGGTCTTTTGTCGCAAACCCAGTTTTTAATAAACTTCAACGAAACTACCAATTTTATTTTGATTTTTTTTTCAAGTGAATATTGTTTACAACCATTACGTGTAAAAATGCCATCTAATATGAATAATAAACTGTAAGTAAATAAAGTGGATGCAATTGTAAAGAGGCCAATGAGAAAAAATCAATTTGTAGTGAAATAGAAAATTAGGAACGAAGAAAATCTAGAGGTTCAGTGCTATATATGTAATTAAGTGCGATGGTGATTGATCTCGTTCCAATTCGAAGATGGCAAGATTTGTAATGGTTGTTTTTTGTGGTGTGGCTGTTAAATTAAGTGAACAAATGTGTAAAATATTTGCTTTGCTGTAATGCATTGTGGGTTACTGCTGTGCTAGTGGTTAGAAATACCGTTGATTTTATACATTCCAGAAAATAATTGAAGCTTTTGTGCCCCCACCCCTATTGGCCCCTGGCACGTGTCTTTTTATTAGCAATTCACGTGCGAAAAATTATTGCATATATTTGTAATAATTCACACATGCAGGTTGTGCGTAAGTGAAGTAGATGAAATAATAAATCCATTTCGAATACTTCGTTTCCTTGGCGTTGTTTTTTGAAATTTTATTTCTTTACTTTACAATTACATATGTACATACACATGGCCCCATGGCGACCATTACGTGTCGTTGCGCTTGTAGTGCTTTCTATGCTTTTTGTTTCTATTTTTAATGTTTATTTCTATTCGTTTCCCCAAGCTTCGTTGAGCCACCATTTCATTTTACGAACATTTCTGTGTACACCCAATTTACATACACCCGATATGTATGTGTATGTACACAATACATGTCGAACAAGTACTAAAAATATTGCCTTATCTTTCTGGAACTATATAAATTCTTGCAAAATGTTAAGTGGATATGGCGAATGCTATAATTTATTAATAAAGGCGCTGTTTGCTATCAAAAACGATATTTCTCATTTTCCGGTCATATTCGATGTTTAAATGTTATTACATACATATAAGCAAGCGAATACGTTTTTGTCCAATGCATTACGTTGTGCTGCTTGTTGAAACCACTATGTCATCACTTTTTATTGAAATGTGAGGTTATGTTTCATTTGTAAATATTTATAGAATTCGCTAGATTTTTTTTTTGCTCAACAGACTGTTTACAGTGGAGTTTTGTTTTGATCCTCTTCTCCGCTGTTTCCCCTAATTTGTAATCAAAATTTTTTATGTATATACAGTAAATGTAATATATGTACATACATATGTATGTACATGCAAAATACCTTTTTAAATTAATTTTCCTGCAGTGCGCGGTTTTTTTCGTTAAGTTTTTTTTCTTTCTTCAAATTTCTTTCGAATGAATTTTCTAAATACATACACACATATGCATTAAAGGGAAAATACCCATTTGGTCCCCCGCCCCTTTTAAAAAAAGGGGTATAAGGGGGGGTAGAGGGGGTATTCTACTATCTAAAAGTGAAAACCTCACTTGCCGGAGGCTTATAGTTTTTAAGTTATTTGAGTTTAAAAATTGTAAAATTGGCCAAGAATCCTCCTATTTTGGTTACTACAACCAGCCGAAGTGCTGCCAGACATCGTATAAATAAACAATTTTAGAAGATAATAAATGAATAGAAATACAAAATTTTACAAATTATTTCTATATTATATACGTCTATTCATATATATATATATATATATATATATACAGTGAAATTCCCCATTACGGACAGTCCTTATAACCGGACAGCTCCAATAACCGGACAAATTTTGGGCACACAGGTTTTTCATTCATTTTTTCATACAAATATCATCCTAATAAACGGACACTCTAATAACCGGACGCGGACAAGGTATTTCAAACCATTTTCATAAAAAAATTTCTCATAAACGGACAAAATTCAAAAATATCACAAGCAAGCTTTGTTGTTCATTATAAAAATGAAACAGGTGATTCCCCTTTTAACATGTATACACTCATTCAAGTCCTGTGTTTTAAATTAAGAGTAGTTTTCCATTCAGTTTGTTAAGTCAGTTGCATGCGAATGGTTGCGTTCAAAGGTTTTCTCCAAATGGATCAAAATGTTTTCACTGAGGACAACAATATAGAAGTTCAATTTGACCAACAAGATGATACTATGGACATAAGTGATTCAGAAGATGAATTTTCAGAAGAAATAAGTGAGCCTATAACATCATAGGATGAGGCTTTAAAACTTGTTGCGGGCTTGAAACAATATGCAAAAAATGACTATGTAGCTTTTCAGCACATTAAAAATATCGAGAGTCACTTTGAAAATGAACATTTTAAATTAAAGCAATCAAGCATTACCTAATTTTTTCAATCAAACTAGTATTGAAATGTAAAGACTTGTACAATGTACTTAATCGCTATATGTACATATATGTATTTATATGTAATACTAAAGTATGCAAATATTCTTTACTTCCAAAAATTTCTTAAATAAACTATGTACAATACAATTCATATGTGTGGTATATAAATATTTTGTGACTTCATCCCTTATAAGCGGACATCTCCCATAGCCGGACAAAAACACTGCGACGGTGAGTGTCCGGTTATAAGGAATTTCACTGTATATATATATATATATATATACATAGGTATATTTATGGATATATGTATATATTTATATACATATATATATTAATGCTTGATTTTCAGTAAAGTATGTTTGATTGTATGCATTTTGAATATATGATATATATATTTTTAATTCCAAATTTTCACTATATTATGAATATATGATATATATATATACATATATATATTAAAAAAAAAGGAAAAAAAAGCGCCGCAGGCGAAAATTTGGAATAAAAAATCGCGCGATTTTTAATTCCAAATTTTCACTATATTATACATATATATATTTACAAAAAAGAAAAAAAAAAGCGCCGCAGCCGAAAATTTGGAATAAAAAATCGCGCGATTTTTAATTCCAAATTTTCACTATATTATAAATATGAGATATATTATATATATATACATATATATATTTAACAAAAAAGAAAAAAATAGCGCCGCATAAATAAATAAAATAACCGGATACTAGACCGTCTATGCTGTCCACAGTATTTTTGCGTAAAACTTTCTTCTGCGTAGGCGGCCTTCGGCCGCACTTCAAAAAAATAACCCTCATCAGCCCAACTCCGGCTACGCAATCCACAGTATTTTTGCGTAGAACTCCTTTTCGCGTAGGCGGCCTTCGGCCGCGCTTCAAAAAAATAACCCTCATCAGTCCAACTCCGGCTACGCAATCCACAGTATTTTTGCGTAGAACTCCTTTTCGCGGTGGCCCGTCTCCGCTGCACATAGGAGTTTTACGTGAAGCTGAACTGTATTTCGAAAATCATATCGATATTGTACCTTAGAGGTTGTAAACCCCCATTCCCTCATTATTCTAACAGAAAAGAGTGTGTGGAAATTATGTTCCTATGTTGCTTGGTTTTCAATCGCATTCTATTATTTTTTTTTATTTTTTGCTTCTGGCAGCACTCCATTCAGCCATGCTTTTCAGTTATTGTAAATTTAGCTGGCATATTTGGAGTTAACAACTTAAAAATGCAATATAAATGGTTAATTTGTGGTATAAATAAATAAAAAGAGTTAAAAACGTGTGTGTATGTTAATATAGTTTCAATATTTATTAAAATAAATGTGATAAATGCACTTATTCTATCAAAATTTGGTGAAGGTAAAAGACAAATTGGCTGGAGTTTAGAACAGTGCCGATCTTGGAATTTCTGGCAAACTATAATGTTTTTTTTAATGAAACTTGGTGGAGATGTTAGTGAGGTGTTAAGGAACACTCTTTATAACTTTAAATTAATCGGGAAATAATAATTTTTTAATTATTTACATTCAAAATGCCCTTGGGAACATCAGTATAATTTGCCACATTACACTCTATATTTTTTAACATTTCACTATAAATCACCAAATATACACTCACACGCGTGTTTTTACCGATTTTTATGCTAATATTTTAATTATATCTATTAAAATTAAATGCAAATACATTTGCCTATGCAATCACATTCCAATTTTAAGCGCGAATAAGAAGAAGATTGGAATGTCAACAGTATGGTGTTGCCGGATGCCTGCAAATGAAAACAAAAAATAAGTTCTTAAGTTTAGTCTTAATCATGGGGGTCGGGGTTATTGTGCCTCCTTATTACATACACGCATATGACGTTTTAATTTTGGGTTCAATGATTTTAACACAGAAAGGAGTTTTACGCAAAAATACTGTGGATTGCGTAGCCGGAGTTGGACTGATGAGGGTTATTTTTTTGAAGCGCGGCCGAAGGCCGCCCACGCAAAAAGGAGTTCTACGCAAAAATACTGTGGATTGCGTAGCCGGAGTTGGACTGATGAGGGTTATTTTTTTGAAGCGCGGCCGAAGGCCGCCCACGCGAAAGGGAGTTCTACGCAAAAATACTGTGGATTGCGTAGCCGGAGTTGGACTGATGAGGGTTATTTTTTTGAAGCGCGGCCGAAGGCCGCCCACGCGAAAAGGAGTTCTACGCAAAAATACTGTGGATTGCGTAGCCGGAGTTGGACTGATGAGGGTTATTTTTTTGAAGCGCGGCCGAAGGCCGCCCACGCGAAAAGGAGTTCTACGCAAAAATACTGTGGATTGCGTAGCCGGAGTTGGACTGATGAGGGTTATTTTTTTGAAGTGCGGCCGAAGGCCGCCCACGCGAAAAGGAGTTCTACGCAAAAATACTGTGGATTGCGTAGCCGGAGTTGGACTGATGAGGGTTATTTTTTTGAAGCGCGGCCGAAGGCCGCCTACGCGATAAAGAGTTCCACGCAAAAATACTGTGTTAATCAATTTAATTACTTTATTATTTTTTGTGATACGCTTAATATCATTGTTTTTAAGTTTAAATGAGTTGTATGTTTTTATTTTCAAATTCATTTCTCAACTTTAAATTACAGCAAAAAATACTGCAGTTTTACAATGAACCTTCCACTGAACATCCCTGCGTGCGAACTTCGTTTTCATTTCAGGTGTATGGCAACACCAACTTTTCGCTAAATTATAGAACTTTAACATTAAATTACTTAAAAACTATAAGCCTCCGGCAGGTTCTGTTTTCAGTTTTAAGATGAGGATACACCCCTCTATCACCCCCTTTTTACCGTTTTTTCCAAAGCGATCGGCACTATACTAAATTCTAGCCGACAAATTTTATCAACAAATAACTTGAAAACTATTATTAACTGAATAGTGTTGGTGATAATTTTAGCAAAATAAGCACGAAATCAACATCTCCTGTGAATTTCATTGGAAAATTCGTAATATTTCTCTCAAAACAAGTGAGGGGATACTGCATGGAGTCGGAGCCAAATATACATACATATACTTATGTAAATTAAAAACCTCAAAAAATAAATTCAAAGAAACTTTAATTTAAGAAGAATATTTATTACAAAAATAAAATAAAGCGTAAAATTGCCTCACAGCTTACTCGTGTGTTTAGGTAAAATTCAAAGTTGACACAAGTTTTATGAAGATTTTGTAGTAAAGACTTTATTTCAAATCTGACATTATCCCAGACTGCATAGGGCATACACATTTTTCTGTACATTCCGATTTTATATTCTCCCACTCCTCTAATACCGCTCTTTTTAAGTCATGTCGGTTGCTTATGTGATGCTTTCTTATATTATATTTCACTCAAGAAATTCGGCGATTAAGCTGGCGTTTCAACCACTTTGGGAACAGTTCCAGGTATACCATGCTGGAACAATATTAAATTTGTGTCTGGGGTCGTTGTCTCGATATAATCGAAATCTATCACGCCTTGCAATAAATAACTTATTTCGACTCCTGGTGATTGCATTCAATCCCAAGAGAAATTTTATTTGGCCTGTCTTAAAAATATAAAACGGAATAGTGAACCGAATAAAATTGAGGTAAACTGCTACCACACCAACAAATTACAATACTTAATATTATAGTTTTAATACCGATTCTTACTACGTTACCGGAACGACCCAGATTTACTATATATCCGGCCAAGGGCTCGTTCCTCGACAGTCGGTTGTACGTTGCCGGAACGGCCCGGATTTACAAATATACATATCCGGCCAAGGACTGTCACTCCAGCAGCACTCCCCGTACATGTATGGGGATTGTTTTTGGTGCTACAACAACAACAACAGTTTGACAGTTTTCAGAATTTCGCCCTAACAAAAAGTACTGCCATTTTCAAACATGTGAGAGACCAAATTTTCCCTATTTGTTTTACAAATAAAGGTTTCCAACGGAACGGTTTACGGTACATATTGCAACAAATTTTTAAGATGTATCTTTTTCTCTTATGTTGTAAGATATTTCTGGGAAGATGAATAAACAAATACGTATATGTTCATTCTAATGAACATTTCTCTTTGGTAGCGACCAAAATATTTTCAGAAATCCTTCTAAATAAATTGTTTGTTTATAAATTAAGTTTTTGAAGGAACTCGCAATAAATGAGGAAAACAATCCATAGGAATTTTGTTTTTAAGCACAAAAGCTAAATTGAAGGCTTTAACGTATTTGAGAATGTATGTATGTATGTATTTATAATGGAGTATTTTTAGTGTTTCTAAAAAAGTATATTTGTATGAACTATATGTGTACATAGTTACAATCATATGTAGATATGTATGTTTTTAGAGATATCGACACAATCATTTACTTTTCCACGCGTACACATATTTCTACAAGTGGTACCAACATGCAAGGGAACCACATACAGAAACTGACACTAAGCACTAAGTTGTCAGGTTAATTTTACATACACCTGTGTTCACACAAAGTTTCAACTACAGGGCCCGCCATCTATCGTTACGGATTTGAACTAGGTATTATTTGAAGAATGGTAACACTTAGCTGTCATCTAATTTGACAGCAAATTAGTTTTATTCTTCCGCTGAACGAAAATGGTTGTGTATGCGCCCAAAGAACGCTGGGAAATATTGCGACATTACTTTGAAAATCATGGTAATGTTGCAGAATGTGTACGAAAATTACGTACGGCAATGGGAAGAAGAAAAGCACCGAATGAAGCGTATGTGCGTTACTTTGCGAAAAAAGTAAGAGAAACTGGGTTGCTTATTGACAAACCAATGAGTGACCGCCCAAAAACCGTGCGTACACCCGAAAATATTGCTTTGGTCGAGAGGCATCATTGGTGAATTTTTCTTCGAAAATGAGCGACCAGTGGCCGTAACCGTCAATGGAGAGCGTTACCGGGCCATGTTGAACGAATTTTTGTTCCGAGAAATTGAAGAGGAGGATATTGGTGGCATTTGGTTCCAACAAGATGGCGCTACTTGCCACACAGCGAATGCTACGATCAATTTTTTGCGCACTGTCGTCGAAGATCGCATTAACGGCCGAAATTCTGATATCGTTTGGCCGCTTCGGAGCTGCGATTTGACGCTGTTGGATTATTATCTTTGGGGTGCCGTCAAAGACCAGAGTGTTATGCCAACAAACCAGAAACAATTCATGCACTGAAGACCAACATACGCGATGTCATAGCTGAAATACAGCCGCATACAATCGAAAATGTGTTGAAAATTCGACCGATCGTATGGGATGATGCATGGCTAGCCGAGGCAGCCATATGAATGAAGTTGTGTTCCATCATTAACCGGAAGGATTGTACTTCAAAATAAAAGAAACAGATTGGAAAAATATTGAGTAGTTTCTTTTTTATAGCATTTTTAATTCCGTAAAGTTATTTGGCGGACCCTGTATTACAGTAACAATTTATTTAATTTTTTTGTACTAGAATATTGTTCATACAATAAGAGAAACCACATAACTTAAACTTTAATTTTGGTACTCAATTAAAAATCAAAAAAAATTGTTCGGATTTATTATTAGTAAAACTTTGCCCGAATATATTATTTACTCCTGGACGATGAGCAAGAAGTTGAAGCTCCAGCTGTACCCTTGATCTGAAATATAAATTCAAGCGATCCGAGCAGAATATTTAAAACAATTACGCATAAACCGTATTGATTTTGTTGAACGCGCAGTAAAGTATCCTCGTACTGCTCATCAACCAACTGACAAATCATTCTAAAAAGCAGTGGTTTTCCACTAACCCGTTGCAACAGAACCTCTGTGAGTAGGTACAATCTGAAATGAGCTAATAATTTATTAACAAATACAATTTAATTCTAATTATCCTAACACAATTCGCATTACATTGTTTGCCCATCCGGTAATAGGTAAAGTGCAAACGGCAGAGAGATGTACAAATTCAACTCTTGCGTGAGTATTTATGAACAGTTTATGTGCAAGAAACTTGAGATAAATTTAAATAAATGGTACGAGTGTATTTACATCAAAGTAAGAATATTGCAACTTACTTTGGTTGTGAGAAAACCCAGGAATAATTCATTTTAGAAGAATATGCATTTCAAAGCCCGAAATTCGTTCTATTTATATTAAAAAAATATCTGTGAACTTGAAAGTTGTTACTCTGTTGTTGTTGTAGTAACAACATAAACATTCCCCATACATTTACTAGGAATGCTGCTGACAGTCTTTGCCCGGATATAAATCCTGGTCGTTCTGTTTATTGTCACTTGCTCTAGCTCTCCATTATTTGAATTATCCTGCACAACCGGCGTATAGTTGGATCTTGCAATTTACAACGGTATTAGAATATCTAAAGGTCTGAAGTGACCCAAACATATCTTTCCTTTTGCAGTAAATTCCATAAAACACGCTTTGCTCCACACCAACCGTTTTGCTACCAATTTTAGTATTTGATAGAAATAAGCTTTTTATTCTTTTCGCGCTCAAAACACTTTGACCATTTTTTTACTTATGTATATTAAGTTTTATCAAAAATAATATTTCCACTTTTTTTGGTTATTTGGATTTAATTGAAATGGCTTGAACACCATTATTTCCACTCCAAAGAAGAATTTCCACTTCACAATCATAAGTAAGTAAACAACGAAATATTTAAACAAAGCACAAATTTTTGACAAGTGCCCGGAGGCGAATTAATCTTCTTCTTCTTGTTCTTGTAGCAGCGAATTAATCGGTTGTTCTACTGATATCACCTTCTGTAGTTACGCCTCGTATGCAATTTTGTAGCCAATTCAATTTTGAGTTGTTAAAAAAATGATTATTAGTTTCCATAAGTATAGAGTTTGTTTAGTTTGAAAATATTATTGTATTATATATAAAAGTACGTCGCACACCAAACTAAAATAATTTTACTTTCAATCAACAAATTTAATGTAATTATTCTGTAATAGGGCAAGAGTTGCATATGTTTTGGCCACCAGTGTATGTGGCCATCTTGCTACGTTCTAGAGAATTTAAGATCAACAATCTGAGCTCCGATGAGCGCAACATTTTCTGCAGGCGTATCAGTGGATGCTGTACAGCTTACATTACCCTTCATACGTCGTTTGTTAATATTTGTGCTCAACACAAAGCGAGCAAGCTCTAATATATCTATGTATTTGCTTTCCAGATTTTATATTCTAAAACTGCAGAAAAGCTATTGCGCTCTCAAATGCATATCATACACTTACATTTGTATGTATGTATGTTAGTTGAATTTACTTAGGTAATTTGATATACTCAAAACATGTTCAAATATTATTTTTCTAAACTTACGTGCAAACATACATATGTATGTATGTACATATACAGCGCATTCACAAGAGTGTTTTTAGTGTCATATTGTTGTATTTCATAAACTTTAAACGGCTAAAAATAAAATGTATTATATCTAGGAAGTTCGCATGTACTGTGCAAGTCATATCATAAATTTTGACCCCATTAAAAAATACTTGGTTATGGTTTTGAGTATTCTAAACATTTATTAAACCGTTAACAATTTTATGACTTGTCGTCACATATGACAACTTGTGTATCACCTAATAGAGTAGGCACAAATATATAACAGTAGTATAACAGCATATTAGGTTGTACGAATCTGTAAGGTAACAAATTTTTCATAGTAAAGACATGGAAATCAAAAATTTTGTATTAAAAACTGGATCATATGCGGATAAAGCATTTTTAAAGCGACACTTCATTATAACTTCTAAGCTTCTTATGATAACAAAAATTTTGCCAGTTTGAAACTTTTGTTATATGAATGCCAGTTCTTTTTTTATTGTCAGAAACAAATTAATGGTCTACTTTTGCCCAATACCGCGCACGAACAATATTTTAGTGGAACATTTTAACTTTCCAGACTTTTAACCTTCGGCAGGCAAACTGGGCTGTGTTTGTTTCTAACATCTGGAAATATTCCCTTAGTTGTATTTTAGCAACGCCGATTTTACTCTTCGAATTCAAGCATTAAGTCCTCAGTAGTTGGTGCGCACCGAATTTATGCAGATCTAAAAAGTGATTGCGTGAAATTTTCCCCAGTGTGTATAGTTGGTGCACTTTTTTTGACATACCCAGTCAATGTCAAAAGAAAGTGTCCACCATATATGAACACCCTCATCGTCATCAAAATCAAGTATTTCATCATCCAAATCAGATAAAAAATGTTCCACCTCGCTTTCTTTTAGAGGCCGACATCTAGACCACATTGCCAGTATTGCTTTAAAAGAAAATCACTGCATATAGAAATGGAATTAAAAAAGATAAAAAATCATCTTTGATAAAACTAAGCTAAATATATATGTATGTATGTATACGTACATATTGTCAGCGTCAAAGGAAAGTGTACACCACATAACTTTTGAATACTTATTTTTAAATTTTAATTCATTATATGCAAACATTTAATTCATACTACTACAAACTACCATATAATGCAACTAACTGACCAACTAATAATTTGACTGACCAACTAACTAATTTTTATGAAATTAAAAGTTTTTACCGATGTGACCGATAATTTTCCGATATATATTTTTTTCTTTAGAATGCAAAGCCTATTATAAAAATTTTCATTATGTGAATAAAATATAATACAAGCATGTTCTTATTATATATTGTATTATCTGATATCTTTGAATAAATTAAACAATTAATTAATTAATTAAATTTATTTTATCTAAATACTTACAAAAAAAGTGTAAATAAAAATTTTAGCTCTGTTTGTGGGAAAAGTTTATGAATTGGGGTGAAACTTACCACAGTGTGTCGTTTACATCAAGAAAAAAAAAATTGATGTGTCTTCCGAAGGTTGAAAATAATTGTTCCACTGACCGGCATGAGTAAGAACTATTACGCCAAAATGTTTCACAAAAATATGGCGTATGTATATTAAATTAAATTTTACTACAAACTCTTAAACACAAAATTAATGGTAAATATATTTTTAGTTTTTATTACATAATAGTTATAAGCAACGTTTTTTAGAACGGCATCATTTTGGCTGTAAGTTGCCTTTTTTGTTATGTTTTTCATACTATGCAACATATCGTGAATATTCAAAATGATTTTTTCTGTATAATTTAAATAAAAACATGTTTTGTTACCAATTGGCATGTCAATTTGGGCATAAGTATTTTATTTTTCGTTTAATCTAATTATTGGTTTTGACAATTTGACTACACCATTTTAGTTGTGTGCCACTGTGCGTGCAAAACTGCCTACATACTTATACGAGTAGACTATAATCAAATAAGTTATATGTAAAATCCGACGCAAGTCAAATTGCAGTCAATCTGATCTAACGTACGCGCATTCGTATGTATGTATGCACATTCACGCTTTGAAAGCATTTAATTGAATTTACTTGTTTATCGCATTCCTCACCTTGCGAGCTATCTTCGAACTCGCCAATGGAAAATTTCAGAAGCACTCGATTTGGTTAAATTAAAAGGCATAAAAAAAGTGTGTCTAAGTTTATTGTATGCAAACAAAGAACATATTTTCCAATAATAATTGCATTCAAATAGCTTTCATTTAAACAAAACACGCCACTACTAGTCACATAGCGTGCCTTAATCTTTTGTCAAATGGAACTCTTTATCTGAGCTTTGTACATCTACTATACATGGGCATGATCTGATTCTGATAAGTGTTTTGTTATTCCATTCCACGATAAAGCCATTTATGGCTGGGACTATTCACTTTCCACTTACTCACATACGTGTGTACATATGTATGTGCATATACAGAAAATAAATATGTATGTATGTGCATGCATTCATATGTCATTAAATAAGCTTTAGCGCAAAGAAAATTTTTACTTACAAATTTATATATGCAGGTATTTCTTTCACCAGTGGCCATTTCTGCATACTTACATTAATATGTTTTGCCCAGAAAACAAGGTTTATATATATTACTATGTGTGTATATGTATGTATGCACACAAATGCACTCACACTCATATTACAGGCATCCCACTTTCACGAAATTACTTTCCATTGACTGTTTCTAGAACATTGTCAATTAAAACCAATCGGCTTTAATTTATTTGTTAAAAATATTATATTAAACAATACATACATATGTATGTGCATATGGAAGTTGTGAATGTCATTGGATTTTACTGCCAATAGACATTAAGGCTTACTATAGACCTGGCTTGTGTTTGTGGTCTGTTTGAGTTGACTTGTTTGCTTGTTTTTATTTATACTACTCCGTAGCCTAATATTGGGACTCCCTACATACCTAAGTACATATGTATGTACGTACGCACACATAATATATACATTTGTTTAAATAAGTTATTCAAATGTTATTACGCTTAACTTCTACTAAAAACTTAAATTAATTACAACAACAAAAGTGTAAAGCAAGTACGCAGTACATTTATTAATATCTGAAATTATGAATTTTTTCGTCGATGGACGAGCGAGAATGGAGAGTAAAATTTCATATCCGTTTCCTGGCTAGTGCTTGTGCATACTATAAAGTGATATCTATTCCGGCGTGATATCTATAAAGTGATATCTATTCTCCGTTTTTTGTAAATTTTGTCTATTTGTATTCTCTGCAAATGTTGTGAATTTATTTAGATATATATTCTTTCTCTCTCTCTCTGCAATGTGTTTTTCTGATATGTATATTTAATTAGTTGCACGTGATTAGCACACATACGGTTATGCTTATGTATGTACTATGTGTCGTGCGTACGTATAAAATTTCAATGAGTTCTATGAATATTTATGTTTGTATGCATCTCAATTTGACACCCCTAGACTTCCATTATTATGAACCAAAAACAATAACGTTAACGGATTGTTAAAAATAGTGCATGAAATTTGATTATTAATTGCAATTGTACACTCACATATGTACATAATATATTTATTTATTTATTTATTTATTTATTTATTATTAAAGTCAAAACATACAACCATAGGTTATTTTTACAATGATTGACCTTAAGAATAGTTGACATAAAAGGATTAACAGTAAAATCAAAATTAAAATTAAAATTACAGATAGTAGTAAAGAAGTATAAGTTGGAGAAAGTATTAAAAGGAAAGTAAGGTAAAAAATAGTGGTAGCAGGAGTAGGGATTAATGGGAAGAGATTTAAAGTACATTCAGCAATTTTCGGCAAGATAGCGAGGCAATTTATTTTTGAAACACGAGCTTTCTTTTATACGTTTAATTTTGTAAGGTAAGGTATTCCAAAGACGGACAGAGAACACAAAGTATTGACGTTCAGTCACCAAACAACTGTATTTCATCGGGACTATGTTTAACGAGCGGCAGGACTTTGAAGGCATAAGTCGATCTTTGAGGTATCTGGGTTTTTGAGTGTTTATGATCTTGTGGAGTAAAACTAAACATTTAAACCTAAGCAAGTCGTTAAAGGATACGGAAGCAATTTTTTTCGCAAATACTGAAATATGGTCATAACGTTTTTTACAGTACACGTACCTAGCAATGTTGTTATACAAAACATTAAGCTTACTACGACACACACTATCACAAGGAGTATATAACTCGCAACCATACAGTAACGTTGGTAACAAATACGTTTTACATAATATATGTATGTAGGTTTAGTCCATGTAAACATCAATTAATTACTTTTTATAAATATCTACATGAAAGTAAATAACCATAGAATTCTGACTTCAGTTAATTTTGTCTCGCTAAAATACTTAATAAGGCCACATTATTCTTTTAGGTAATCTGGTTTGTTATGCGCGAGAATTACTTCATAGGATGACATTGCATAATTAACTTCATACATATCTGCATATTGTAAACGGACGCCATGCACTTATTGATTGATCCATACATTTGTCTATTGCGAACGGCAATGACAATTTAAAAACAATATTATTTCTGCAAACACACAAACCTTATTTTAATAGCATCGTCGCTATTCCATATTTAATGAGCCAATTCCAGTTTACGTGTTTGCTAGCGTTCGACAGTCAAAGAGGGCATGCATTTTGTACATTCTAGTTTGCACTAATAAACGGGGGTATGTGCATACATACATATGTACGTACAAGGTGGCGCACAATGAATCGGCTTATCGGAAGCTTTAGAATTTTTGCAAATGGCCTTGTATAGGGTTTTTCAGTAAGAGCGCTTCAACTTTTGAACTTTTTTGAATAAAACACAAACGGTTTGACTTTTTTAACTAATTTTTTTTTATTATCGAGTTTATATATATACATTTAAGTATGAAATTCGATTTCTTTTGCATGACCACCGCGTGCACGTTTTACGAAGTCCAATCGTTGAACCCAACTCTTTTGCATAAATCGGCCGAAACTCCAGCAATTCCGCGTTCAATATTGGCTCTGAGCTCACAAATCGTCGCCGGCTTGTTACTGTAGACCAATGACTTCACATAACCCCAAAACGGGACGGCTTGTTAAATGGACCGTAAAATGGCCGTAATGCTCTTAAATAAGCAGGAACAGAACGATTATTTTCATAAAAAATTTGCACGATTTGCAATCGTTGCTCAAGTGTGTAGCGTTCCATGATGAAATGTATACTAATGAAGTTTACAAATGACAAGCGAAAAATAAAAAATATTGCGTCGTTCGCCCTCCCTATCGGAAAAAAGTTAAAGCGCACCTATTGAAAACCCCTATACGTCGGTCATATTTGGAACTTGTGAACTAAGCAGCTGCGGTATGCGAACATACAAGCAAATGGGCGCGTGATTAGTTAATTTCTTCCATTCTTAATTTCTTCACATTAAAGTTAAAATTATTTTGATGCACCACGAATTCTGGCTGCCGCGGAATTCACCGAGAACACCTTCGCCGCTTTTTCCATCCCTACCAATGTTTGTGTAGGCAAACGCGTATTCCGCAAGGCAATTATCGCTGCTGCAGCTCGCTTCATCCGAGCTGAAAGGAACCGGGACATACGTCCCAATATCTTAACCGCAACAGCCGTTCTAGCAAATGAGCGTGACCATCTCCGCCAGGCAGATGCCAAGGATCCCCGAGCAAGGGATCTCAATTTGGAGATTCGGCAACTGGTTACTTAACCCTCTTAAGCCCTCTCACCTAACACCCCTCTCCCTCTGGACCCAACAACAAGAGCGAGTAGCCATAGTATTGTAAACTGCTTTCTTAAAACAAATAAAATTATAAAATGAGAAGCAAGTGTACAACGCTTCTAAAAAATTAATAAAAATCGTTAATAAAAATAGAGATGATCTTTTAAAACATTTTCCTCCCAATAAGCAACGATTTATTTTATAACCTCAAAAATAAATTTTGCGTTTTCTGAAAAAGGACAAATTTTGCGTTGCGGCTCTTTTGAAGAAGGTGTGCGCCATGTGCACCGAGGGGTCCGAAGAGGTTAAGCAGCGTTTCCCCAACAATCGGTTCTGTTACCGGAACGACCCCGATTTATTTCCGGTCACTCCAGCAGCATTGCCCGTACATGCCTGGGGAATGTGTAGGTCAACAGCAAGACGTTAATCAACTTGCCCATCGACACAATGAACTGTGAATTTTTCTGTATTTTCTCGGCGATTAAGCGACTGTGTTTGTTTTTATGTGTTTAGAGGTTATGCATCAAAATCCGTTAAAAACTTGATTTGGAAAAAATATTAAATCAGGATTTTTCTGATATTTTGACACTCAATTCAATATATTAGTAATAGAGCAATATGACAATACAGCATTAAACGTGGTGCATAATTTCATTCAAATGACTTCCACGTTATTTTCGTAAGTTTCGCCCAATTATTATTTTGATTTCCTATTTCCACTCTTGAATCGTCTCTCAACGGTAAGCGCGACGTCTAGCCTCAACGGTAACCCACAAAAATAATTAAATGAAGTCAAATCAAAGCGGGTATTACTCGATTTTAATATTTCCCTAAAGCCGATAGCCCTGGTAGCTAGAGCTTTTATCTTAGATTAATCTATAATTTTAATTATATTTTAATAAATAATAATAATAATAATAATATTTCCCTACTTGCTTCAAGCGAAAAGCGGCCCATTTCATTAATATTTAGCCATAAGCGAAATTTTTTACACATCACGGATGCTATTTTAAGAATCAGTGTTCTAAAATATATAGTTCAAATTCTAAACGCTAGATGGGTACCTTGTATTTGTAATATATGCATGTTTATGTACATGAGCGCCACATTATTCACTTTATTCCCAAAAGGATACTATAAAGTGAATAAAAAGTCCTAAAAAATCTATATCGCAAAATTGGAGCACCCTAATATGGGATTTGTTTATATATACATATGTATGTAAATACATACAAACTTCTATGCAAATTAATTAATGAACGACATTGCTGAGGTCATTGATTTATGCAAAAGCAGAAGTGTTGTAGTCTTATGTACATGTATGTACATACATACCTATGTACTGTTATAAAGCTAATAGAGAGAGACACATTTATTACAAACCGTCTTTGTATATTCAAACCACATCGGCTTAAGCACATAAAAAAATACCAACAATTCAACTTAATAATCCAATCGCTTATTGTGGTACACATAGGAATATGTGTATGGGAATGTATGTATACCTGGGAATATTAGCATACGTATGTACTTATGCATACGTATATGAGGAGGCACTCGTCTAAAGAGAATAGAACAATCGGAAATTTCCTATTAGGAGTTCAAAAATTTGACTTCTACTACATTTTACAGTGTGAATCCATTGTGATGGTGCTCTGTGTGCCATAAATTTGTAGTTTATCTTATCTGTGTCGTTGATTTTGAAAACGCTTTGTTCTCTTTCGCTGTGACTTTATAAGTTCTGATCTTATTCCCCTTTTTCGTCCATACGTTCGTGCATACATACATACATACCTTGCGCATACATCCATATGTAATACAATTATTTTTGAATATTTAACTTGTTTTTATTTTGCTGTTTTGTCTGTAATTTCTGTTGATATCATGCATATCTATGTATATGTAATACTTTTATATTGGTACAGAACAGATAAATAAAAAAAGGAAAACCAAGTAATCGAATGGCACATGAGTTCACCCGCTTGAATGTATTTGTCACATATATTTACAGATTCCAACACATGTAAAACCTGCGCATGCGCGAAAAGTTCATTTGTATCTAAACTATCTCCCTTTAATTACTGAATCCAAACACATTGCGCAGATATGTTTGTTACTGCCACATACATATGTACACATACATACATACATATATAATTAGCGTGCACATTCTTAGTTGGGTGTTTAGCCGAGTTCATCTTCCAACAGTTTTATGCCACCTTCGAACGGCAAATGGTTTTTATGAGGAGCTTTTTCACGGCAGAAATACACCCCGGAGATTTGGCATTACCTGCCTAGGGGCGGCCGTTATTAGAAAAAACCCTTTTCTATCATTTGCTATTTCATGTTCACACTGAGTTTCGAACCTGGGCCCTACCGAAAAAGTAGTCTAGTGTATTTAATTTTCACTTCCTATGTACTCGCGTTTCCAACAGGCATCGGTTAGCATAAGAAAAAAAAGACTGGCGCGCTTTGTTAAACGACGAAAACTTAAAGTTCTTTTGACTTGATCCATTCATTGAGGCAGTTTGCGATGCTCTCGCAAGATGTGAACCGCTCTGCAATAAGGGCTGACTGCATTGATCGGAACAGATTGTAATCCGAAGGTGCAATGTCTGGGGAATACGGCGGGTGGGACAAGATTTCCTAATTCAGTCCCTCTAAATATTTCTGTACCGATTTAGCAACGTATGGGCTGGCGTTCTCATGCAGCAAAATCGATTTTTCATGGCTACCGCCCCATTCCGGCCTTTTCTGCTTTTCTTTGAGAGCTCGATTCAAACGCATTATCTGCAGTCGGTAACGATCGCCAGTAATGTTGTTGTTGTAGCAGCATAAACATTCCTCATATTTACATACGGGGAATGCTGCTGGAGTGACAGTCCTTGGCCGGATATAAATCCGGGTCGTTTCGGTAACGTAGAACCGACTGTCGCCAGTAATGGTTTCAGATGGTTTAAGGAGTTCATAATAGATGACAGCTTTTTGATCACACCTGATGCACAACATAATCTTTGAAGCATGCCTTTTTTTCGCTGTCGATGAATGTTGTTGTTGTAGCAGCATAAACAATCCCCATACATATACTGGGAATGCTGCTGAAGTGACAGTCCCTGGCCGAACTCCTTTCGGTTACGTAGACCCGACTGCCGTGGGAACGCGTGGATCTGGTTCACCTGAGGGTCTCCAACATTTTCGAACGCTTAAGGTTATCATAATAGATCCACTTTTCATCGCCAGTGTCGATGCGATACAGAAAATCTTTTCTTTTCTGCCGTTCAAGAAGCATCTCACACGTCACCAAACGGCCCTCGATATCCCTCTCCTTCAATTCATTCCCATCGCGTGCAAACGTTTACCGACGGTTGATCTGTCAACATCCAACGCTTTAGTCAAATCATCAAGTCTTCATCCAATAATTATTGTAGTTGAGTATCTTCGAATTGTTTCGGTGCCGCCTTCGCGATCTTTATCACTCACGTCGAAATTGCCACTTTGGAAGCGTCGAAACTACTCTTTACAAGTTGTATTTGATGGAACGTGATTATCGAAAATATTGATTAATATACGACACGTTTCAGCTGCAGTTTTCTTTAAAAGGTAATAATGAATCATGACTTCCCGCAAGTGCTTTTTTCGGGACGAACGTATACATTTTTGACGTCAGATAAAAAGGATTTTTACGCTTCAAACGAATGTCAACTACTACGATATAGACTTCACATATACACCTTCAAATCACCAGTATATTACTAGAGCGAACACAAAAATAATATCAGCAGCACCGCTTTTACGAGGGCGGAAACTTGTTTCCATACACAATATTTTTTTAATTTAAATAATATTTTTATAAAAATATCTATAATATAATAAAGACCAAAGACTATTCTAAAATAAAGACCAAATTACTCCAAACTTTATACAAGATTTATAAAAAATCGACAAGTTATATAAAAAAATTCTTGAATTTGTTATAGAAGAAATGCGCAACATCGTCAGGGAAAAAAACTTATTAAAAATCAACAAGATTTTTTGGCAACTTTAAAGTCCTGCAATTTAATGAGCTATAGAAATTCGTATCCAATTTTTTGTTAATTCTGATTAAAAAGTTTAAAATTTTGTACAATTAGTAGAGTCTTTGTATAAAGCTTAGAAATTGAGTTTATTTAATTTTTCTTGAAAAATGAACTATACTTTTATTGAAAGAATACTGAGCAAAAAAAAAAACACCAGTCTAACGGTTAGACGCGATAGAAGTGAAACCTTCCGTAAAACAAACTGAGAGATACTTCTGGTGTATACTTTATTAAATTTTCGTGAATGAATTCCGCGATGCTATTTATTGATTTTTTTTTCTGTCGATATTCACGACACTTTTCTGCATTATTTTTCGGCATAATTGCGGTAAATATTTAAAAATGAAAATATTTACGAATATAAAAATACACACGCGGTTGCTATTATGAGCGTCCCCAGCAAAACCTGCGTGACCGAAACTCTAACACAATTACATTTTTTTGAATGTTGCAAACACATGTGCACGCAGGTTTTGCTGGGGCGTGACCGAAACTCTAACACAATTACACATATGCACTCGTATTTGTTTGAAAATCGACTTTTTTTTTGGTTCTCCGTCACCTTTGGAAAATGTGTAAACAGTAAGCAAACTTTATTCATATATTTTTCCTCATTTTTGCATCAGTAAAATTAAACAAACGCCGTGGCCGAATGGGTTGGTGCGTGACTACTATTCAGAATTCACAGAGAGAACGTCAGTTCGAATCTCGGTGAAAACACCAAAATTAAGGAAAACTATTTTTCTAATAGCGCTCACCCCTCAGCAGGCAATGGCAAAACACCGAGTGTATTTCTGCCATGAAAAAAAGCTCCTCATAAACATATCATAAAATAAAAAAATAAAATAACTGTATAAAAAAAATTTTTTTCTTGTGATTCGAACCAAGGATTTTGGATCGGAAGCTCACATTGCTAGCCGCTCGGCTATCGCACCATGCTGTCGGCGCTGGCCTAAAAGTTATTTAGTTCGTCGCTACGTGTATATGTAATATTCGTAGCCAAGAGTGTCGCTTTTTTCGTTTCACTTTTTCTCAAATCACTCCCAACGATTCTAAAGAAGTTTTCACTTAAAAAAATTTAATTTGGTAAAATTTTTCATTTAAATTTAATCAAGTTAAAACTGGTCAAAATGTCGAGAAGCTATATTTTTTCGCGGGAAGTATACGTACTTATACTTACATTTGTATGTATGTAGCTACGTCAGCAAAATGTAAAAATTCTACACTTCTTTATCTATAATAAATAGAAATTAAGAAAATACATGTATAGGCAACGATAAAGCCGAGCACCATCATGAATATATATGGTACATACACTTACGTACAAAAAATTAATATTTTCTCTTAAGCAAACCGCGAGCAATGACATGAGTAGCAGTAGCACAATTGGCGCAGATTCAACCTGAATTAACACTATTTTCACTAAGAAATGTTTTTGTTTTTGTTTTAATTAGCGCGTGCATGCAACTAAATTCACTTTTAATTCGGCCTATTTTTTCTATAGATATACTCGTATGTATGTACATATGTAAATATGTATATTTGCATATATAATATAATATATTTGGTATTGTTAATAAACATTCGCCTCTCCCATAAATAAAGTCAGCTGTAGTTTGTAGTATTTATTATTATTCCATACATACATAGAGACGCACATACATGCATACTATGTGCAGAATAACAAATAAAAATACGATTTGCTGCTTGCGTTGAGCACCCGGGCAACCAACTGTTTTCGATGCATTGATCCTTTAAATAAGCTTATTAGTGTAATATTCCTACACTCTGCCACAAAAAAGAGCCAAAGAGGTAATAAGCAAAGCTACAATTTTTGAAAGGCATACCCTTGCACCTACACATGTCACATATACAACTTAAGGCTAGAAGTTCTTCGCATGCTAATTTATACTAGAAGCAGTCAACTCCATCAAAATCGAAAAGATCTTAAAACTTTATAGGAAAAGTTTTTTTTTGCAATAGTTCATAATCAAGCTAACCTAATTACATAAAAGCTTACAAAATAAATTTCTTAAGTGGTGAAAAAAAGGTTTTCTAGGCCATATTTTATTCCCGTTTGAGAGAAACTCGATGTTCTTGTTGTTGTTGCAACAACCTTACTAAGCTCCGTGCGGGATCACCAGTAAGACTTTTTATCAAGTTCATCTTCAAGCAAAAGCATAAATAATGCACATAAATGTTAAGAGGAATGCTTTCAAACTTTTTGAAATGCGTGTGCAGTTTGTAGCCCATCGAATTTTGGTGAGGAGTAGAGGACTAGAGAGGGCTAGTTTAGTGGGGCGACAGCCCTTGGTCGGGAAAACCCATTCCGGTACGTAGAACCGACTAGCATGGGAATGATTGCATTTTGGTATAATATTATGCCAGTCTAAAGTGGTTCCACAATTTTGTTTGTCCACGAATTCATCCCTGAACCCCATCGACGTTTTGCATATATTTTGGTTTCGTAACCGAACTTCTACATTTTGCGCACTAGAACTAAAGCGATTTCTAAACTGATGTATTGTATTGAAAAAAACTTTCAAAAGCTACACTTATTAAAATATTAAACTTTATAAGAAGCGAAAAATATTCTAAAGTAATAAAATATGGCACTCAAATTACAAATTCTAATAAAAAAATATAAATATGCCAAAATTGCTTAGTAAAAGCAACGCTTTCTAAAGGACGCGAAGCAACTCGCCAAATATTCCTGTTCTGGATGCTGCCGTAATCATATACATACATATTTACGTACTACGTAAATAGTTTTCAATCCAAATATAATCAGTTCGTGCATTTTGTGGCGCACAGTGTATTATTGTTGACGCTGCAACACAATTGCACAACTGAATATATGTAAATTCATTGCATTGTTTTATAACAAAACAAGTTGTTGCTATTTTCATCTATGTCATATCGTTCGAACGATGAGCGACATGTCACGCTCTCTCATCTACATTTTCCGATTGGTTGCAGCCAGCCTCCTTCCAAACCCACATGAGCGCTATCACTAGATGAAAAGCCGATTTTTTGTGTATTTTACCTATCTGACTTTTTTTACCTTGATCTCGTTGTGCTCAGCGCGCTCCTTAGCGCTAATGTGAGTGCCGATGATGATTTTAACGTGTTGAAGCTTGCAAGCTCTCACCGCACTGCTCCGACTGCCTACCGCTCTACTTGTATAGTAGCCAGTGGCTGGGATAGGATGTGTTTTCCTCATTTATAAAAATCTTTAATATTCTTGGCGCTTTGTTAGTCTTAAATGAGACGTTGATCAGATGAAAACTCAAGACAGTAACTAAATATTGTGTATACATATACATACATAAGTGAACATATATTTATTCAACTACGTGTGCTCTACGTGGGATGTACTGAAATAAATTAAAAAATAAGCATACGCACAAAGCATATACATTTATAAATGTGGAAACTTTCGTCCAAAAGCTAACCTTTTGGGTTTATTTGCAACGCAGCTGTGATAAAAACGAACAAAGAAAGCGTAGTTAAATATTAAGAAGGAACAACTTACTTTAGTTTGAAACAAAATACGTCGATTTATTGTATTCTAAGGCAAAGGCGAATTTATTTATTAATTTTTTTTTTACATTTTTGCCGCTAGTATTAAAAAAGTGAAATGAGTGCGTGTGTGCAAAATTCAAACAATACACCTGTTTCAGTAGTCTCTAATGAGAATTCGGCGTCATGGTACGTCACTATACTGGTTTCAGCACATTTCTTCTTTTGTTTTGGAAAAAGTTGCATGCGTTTTTAATATTTATTTTGCTATAAATTATCGGTATACTCATTTGCATTTTTTAATCAATTTTTTGCGCAATTTGAATTCATTTATCAGTTCGTTAGAAATTTATGGAAGCAATTTAACTGGCTTTCATAAAGCAACCCCACAATGCATGTTAATCAACAAACACAATTTATAGAAATCAACCTATTAAGCCAATGAACGTGAAATACAGATGCAAGTTAGCGATGCGAATTAAATACTTGTCCACTCGTGTAACAATATCCCATTTAGGGTGCACTCTCACAAACTGACACCCACAATGTGAGCTTCTACTTAATATACATATATCAAGTATACTATTGATCGTACGTGACAAGATTGTAATTGAGCTGGAGAAAAATTGCTAATTTTGCAAAACCAGAGATGCAAGTAATTGCCTGTGACAATAACAATACGTGCATATACATATGTACACAAGTATGTGCATCCATTGACATGCTTAAGGCTGCAAGGGAAGTAAATTTGCAAACCAGTTCATGCATTATGTATGAGAAGAATTTAAAACCAAAGGGAATAAATTAATAATATAAATTCATAAAAAGTTGTTATCAACCTTAGGTTTTTACGGCATACTATAGTACTTGTATCTCTCTTCCGGAGGTATTTTTATACTTTATAAGTACGTACATATGTATATTTTACATGCGTTCTAAAAGTTTACGTTAGGAATCTTACCATTACCAAAATTCTTTTTGCTTAAGGAAATAAGCACATGTACATAGATATGGTCAGTAATTCGTGCACATATATACATACAAATAAAATGCATGCTACATATATGTATTATAAAGGGTCTGTCAAGAGTGGAGCCTGGATGTCAGTAGTGAATAGCTCCTAGACGGTATTTTTTATGTCATCTTTAACATTTGACAGGTAGATAGATGTGCAATTTTACACGATAGAACAACGCGTTAAAATTATTAAAACTATATTACATATCGCAAAATTAGTGATTTTTTGGTGGAAATAATCGTTCGAATGAGTCGACAATTCAACGGTTGGCGAAATAATTTCAAGTGACTGGTTCTGTTGAGTATAGGAAAAGAACTGACAGCACAAAAACTGGACGTTCTGTTGACAATATTTCTGTTGTAGCGCAAAGTGTTGCTCAACAACCTTCAACACACCGATATCTCGAGATTCTCAATAATTAGGCATCCATAAATCGACTGTAGACGTGCTCGTGGTGCACATTTCATTGATGTCATTTATCATATGTAATTGCTAAGAGCCGTATTTTAAATAAAAATAGTGAAACCTGAAAGAAACTAAATTTTTACATAATTTCAACGACATATAGGCGCGTCTTTTGAAAGACCCTTTATATATTAGTGTGAATTCATATCGTTTGCCAAATGCGCAATAAGTTACTATATGTTGCGTGTGATTTGTGCTAATGAAAATTCCCCTTTTTTTTTTTAATTTTCGCGTCTTTTGTTTTATTTTTATTTCTCAGTTTACCCTGAATTTAATACAGTTTACAAATATTTAGCCCATTTGTGTAGCCGGGTGAACTAAAGTCATGCATCAATTTGTGTGCATTTATCCTCTTTGAGTCAAATCTTTGTTTACATCTGTGTGTTTGAATTTGATTTTATGTACTTCGTGTGAAATAAATGTAACACAAATAGGGCTGTAGAAAGCCCAATGCAAGCAGCGAAAAAGTAAAGAGAGCTGTCCATCGACAGTCCAGTTCAACCAATTTAATACTGTCATGGAATTGCTCTCTTTATATTTTATCCGATTGATCGCAGCAGTTTTTCTACTAACTGTATCTGTCTATGCTAATCATTTTAATTACATATATATCTAATATATGTATATGTATGTATGTGAAAAAACTGTTTAACTTGTCTTGTCCTTGACTTAAATATTTATTATATTATTTTTAGAGAATTTATAGAAAAAAAGTATGTATGTTTGTGTATATGTTTGCTTGTTTTTTGGTGATGGATCTAATCCGATCTAAATCCACAAAACGAATGGCAAAATAAAGAGAGCTATCCATCGACAGTCAAGTTCTATAATATACTGTCATGGAATTGCTCTTTTTGTATAGTATTCGACAATCATCGAAACTTACTAAAACTCAATGTTTGTCTGTATTTTGTTTGTCCTAAAAACGGCGATTTCTACTCAAAGAACGGAGACCTCGAACCAGTCCTGTAAAGACATGTGCTAAAATTTATTTCTATATATTCAGATCATTTCAATGATCTTATATTGATTCCGCAAAACACTGTCCAAGAGAAATAACGGGCGATTAACTTTAGCCCTTTGCACTCGGAGACCATTTTCACATTTCCTTCCAACAACTCACTATGAAAATTCTCATCTTCCAATAAATCTTGCAATTCAGTGTCCATTTCACAGATATACTTATCAGAATCACTATCAAACTCAATATTTTTAACCACTTTCTGGTTTTTCTTATCCATTACAAGCACAAAAAAATAAAAATTGTAGGAAACTTAAATTGCTCACGTTGCCGAACAAAAGTTTAATGAATCTCAACATCCTTTGAAATTTAACATCTTATTGTACCTTTTTACATCTAACCTAACTAATTACCCAATTCTTAGAAAAACTACCAAAAAGGATCTTTTTTTCTTTCATGTTATCGCCCGTTTTATTGTTTTGTTTATTACGCCCTGTCTCATCTTTTTCATGCCAGCAATGTCTGCATTTCGAATTATCGAAATAAATGCTCATGCCAGCAGTGCTGGCATTCCGAGTGCAAAGGGTTAGGGCACATAGTTATGTGTATAGATGTTATTGCAACCTTGCTTTTAAAGTCACATATTTGTGGATTTTTCCGTTGATATATTTACTGCCGGAGAAATATAGATCTTCCAGAATTGAATAAAACTTAATAACCAGAGAAGAGATTTCAGCTGATGTTGTTTTTTATTCAAATAACGCCTTTACTTCATTGTAATCCAAACTTAATTTATAGGAATTAAAATACTAATTGCTTAAAGACCACCACGACCACGTCCACCCGTCGGTCCTCCTTGCCAAGCTCCTCGGCCACCACCTGGCGCGCCTGTTGGAGGCCCACCTCTACCACCACCACCTGGTCCGCCTCGTCCCCTTCCTCGAGCTGCAAATCAAAAAGTTATTTCGTACAATTCTCCACTAAATACAAATGCCGGCTCTATTACCTTGCGCGCGTAGTATCGCCGCTTTTCCTCGCCCAGCCGTTCCGCCTAACCCTTTACCCGTTTGCTTTTTAAACATTGGCGCGTTCTTCAGCATGTCCGGCAGGATTAGAAAACGGATTTTAGAGCCGCGTATGTATACATTTTCCAAGTTTGCAGTACGTCCATCACGATATGTGACTGTGATTTGTGTCATTTGGCAGTTCATGTTGTCCTCCGCCTCGATGAGTTTGCCTCGGTACACTTCACCGGTTATTGTTTCACACGTGATAATATGCCCCTCTGCCTCATGCAGCACTTTTATTGGTACACCAATAGACATTTTTCTTTAAATTGTGTTATTTGCTACAGAAATAGAATATTTTTATTCGTGAACGTGGGGCAAACGCTTTTTTTTCACACACCACAATTAAAACGTTTACACTCGTTTGACAACCGAAAAGCAACTCGCACGAGCTCGCCATTTGCATGCTGAATGTGCTTGCCATTATGCTTGACACACAGTTTGCGAGGCATAGGCAACAAAGAAGCCAGTGCTTTCAAAAATGTCGGAAATGAAAGTACATAAAAACTATAATTTTTATTAACTTAGTTCTTTCGTGATTTCCCTATTTTTATTATTTCAAATTAATAAATATTATTTATAAACATACAAAGTACAGTTAACAATTTTAAATTAAAATTTTGAAAGAACGGTAACCCCTAGTTTATATTAGATTTAAATATTTTGTGGTTTGAAAAAATTGTATTTTATTTTATCTCATATTTTCATTATTTTTTTAAGTAAATTGTTTGTTTATGTGGTAAGCTGTTGCCTTCAACTAGGGGGGACGTGTGATTCCCTTCACTCCATGAAATATGATCGTAAAACAATTTTTCTTACCGTAGAATAGTATACATAATAGGATTTTCTTGCTCATAATCTTATCTTCGCATTATTTGTGTTTACCCATTCTGACTCGTTTTTAGTGCATCATCACCACAGGTATTGAGGTTGTGTAAATAAAGGAATAACAAATTTAAATATTAACAATTTCAAAACAATGCAAACACGCTGCACAGCCACTTGATAAAATAATAAAGATAACACAGCATCATAAAATGCTAACAAATGCTTCTTAGCAACCTGGCTATGACCAAGAAAATCCCTGTGATAATATTTCTTAGAAATAATTTCCAATTTATATATTTAACAAATGTTGAATGCTCATTTCGATATTACAAAACACCCATTATAATCCTCTTTCACTACAATTGACTTTCTTGCTGGAAGAGCATGTATATTTTTGTATGGAAAAGTTGATTTTTAATAAAAAGAGTATATTTTTATATTACAGCGACCCAACGTTTAGTAGTAGTATCAGTAGTAGAAGAGAAGTTAATGAAAATGCGCTTGGATTCCCCAGTGTATCTAAGGCGCGTACCGTCTCCACCTCCTCTTGCGCTACCAACATGTCGACTGAGTCCTTCTGTATCTCTCTCGGCGTAGGGCCTCTGTGGTGGTTTTGATGTCCCTACCCACCACAGAACTGATCACGATAGGGCGTCACTCTTAACTGGTACGTTAAACAAGAAACTTTACCATCACCCAAAAAATATGACATAATTTTTACATCTGCTGCAGATTATTCTCGGAAGACTTCTGTGGATTCAGGTGGTGGCAATGCATTCGAAAGCATCCGCTCTTCGTCGGAGTGCTCTGAGTCGGACGGCGGTGATTCACAGCATAGTGGTGATGTGCATTCACTGTATTCTGAAGATGATTGCCAAGAGATGGTCAAACACATTTTGCAACATGACAATCCAACTCGCATTACCATCAAATTGCACGTAACTGAAAACAAATATACGAAATGGGAGTCGGTAAGTACAGGGATGTCACAAGACACAATTCTAAACATAATTTATGTGTATCCTTTAAATGTATGTGTGTGTGTGTTTTTTTTTTTACTTTTTGTACAGGTTTTGAACCCCATAAATAACATCTTGTACGTTGCAATGCCTGAGGAGCTTCCACCAGAGGCTTCAAAGGATACATTCATATCCTTGCTAGAATTCGCCGAGGAGAAGTTGGATGTGGATGCAGTTGTTTTGTGTGTAAACAAGAACCGACCGGATCGTGCTTGTCTTTTAGAGACTTTCTTGATTATGGGATTCCAACCTTTGTCAAGGAAATCGCCGATGGCACCACCAGCTACTGCTGACGATTCAGAGAATTTCTTCCTTATCTACCACATTGAAGACTAAGTTGACATATCAAAACCATCTTGAAAATGTATGTATGTGCCGCTAGCTTATTCATAACGACAAAGGAAACAACATCAACAACACCAACACCAAATTGAAGCACTTTTTAAAGAAAAGGGACAACAAAAGAAATGCTTACATACATCCTTATTTAGTCAGTTATGCAATTCACACTGGCGCACATACCAAATGTCAACTTGGAGAAAGTTAAGAGTAAAGGCAAAATTATCGTATTTTATTCAAATTCAATTATATATCTAAAAAAAATAAAAATGTAAAAAAAAGTCAAATAACAAAAAAATCCAAAAAAAAAAAAGTATAGTTTTAGGCGAATTAATATTCAGCTCCTACACATATGAACGTGTCGATTAATTTTACTAACAAAATGCATTACATTTGAAGTATATTTTTTTTTTTGAAATGAATAATTTTTTTTTAATTTGAACTTATCTTACGCATTATATATGAAGTCTCTTTTTATTTTGAATTTATTTAATTTTTTTTAAGCAAACTGCAAAATTTCAACTTATTTTATCTTACGCATTATAGGTATATGAAGTATATATTTTATTTTTTTTGGATTGATTTTATGGTTTTTAAACAAACTGCAACATTTATTATTCAATGAACTTATTTTATTTTACTTTCTTTTATGGATTACTTGAAAATGAACTTATTTTATTTTACTTTCATTTATCGATTACTTGTAACAAATTCCGTTTATTACAAAAGTTTTGCTAAAAATTCTCATTACAAAAGTTATACATTGATTAATTATTTCGTAAATTATCTGATTCATTTTAAAAGTGCAACATCATTTAATTTGTTTCCATTCTACATAACTAAGTATTTAACAGAAGCCATCATTAACACATATTTATAAAAATTATTTAAACAGTAAGGGAACTTATGTAATAAAACGGAAGAAAAAGCAAAAGAAATGTCTTTTTTTCGAGTGCAAATGCAGGTAAAATGTCTCATATTATCATATTTACTGACGGCTAACATAAATAATAAGAAAACCCCAAATAAGTAGCGCGTAAGCGATCGGGGAAGCCAAGAGGGTTGATGCGTGATTCGAATCTCCGAGCATGAAACATCAAATGTTAGGAAACGTTTTTTCTAATGGCGGTCGCCACTCAGCAGGCAATGGCAAACCTTCGATGTATTTCAGTCATGAAAAAGTTCCTCAAGTGCTTGAGAAAATATTTATATTATGGCATCAAATGATCGACTAATTGTTGTAAGCGATTTCGATGAGCGACAAGTGAGAGTTTTATATTCAAAGAAAGGGAGAAATTTGTGAGAAATATTAAGCCGTTGGTATGGGCGGCAAAACGGTTGTGCATATATATCACAAAGATCAGATATAGACAGTAAATATATACAAATATGCTCATAATGATGAGTTCGTCCGTACACATGATAAGTAAAATAAAAATTAATATAATTCAAAAAAAACACCAGTCTAACGGTTAGACGCGATAGAAGTGAAACCTTCCGTAAAACAAACTGAGAGAGAATAAGACGAAAGCAGCATTAGGAGCAAGATAATTATAGGTTCATTATAATATTGCTATAAAGTTCATATTTTATTTTCTTCATTTTATTATTATTCATCCTCAATGTTTTCAATTTCAACAAATGATACGAGTGGCTTATGATAGCTAAAATATGATACAAATGCTTTGGTTTCGATGTTGTCAACATGTCTTTGAAATACCGCGTCAATGGTTGTTTTTGATCGTGTTGTCGATTCAGTGCGATTGTTACATTTTTAAATTGAATGTTGTATTGAGAACGTCAATTAAAGGAACCGCTGTGTCCAATGCAAAATTTACGTTAAAATCGCCACTTAAAATCATTGGAACTTTATTGTAATCTTTTCTAAGTATCCGCGATACTTCTGGTGTATACTTTATTAAATTTTCGTGAATGAATTCCGTGATGCTATTTATTGATTTTTTTTTCTGTCGATATTCACGACACTTTTCTGCTTTATTTTTCGGCATAATTGCGGTAAATATTTAAAAATGAAAATATTTACGAATATAAAAATACACACGCGGTTGCTATTATGAGCGTCCCCAGCAAAACCTGCGTGACCGAAACTCTAACACAATTACATTTTTTTGAATGTTGCAAACACATATGCACGCAGGTTTTGCTGGGGCGTGACCGAAACTCTTAACACAATTACACATATGCACTCGTATTTGTTTGAAAATCGACTTTTTTTTTGGTTCTCCGTCACCTTTGGAAAATATGTAAACAGTAAGCAAACTTTATTCATATATTTTTCCTCATTTTTGCATCAGTAAAATTAAACAAACGCCGTAGCCGAATGGGTTGGTGCGTGACTACTATTCAGAATTCACAGAGAGAACGTCAGTTCGAATCTCGGTGAAAACACCAAAATTAAGGAAAACTATTTTTCTAATAGCGCTCACCCCTCAGCAGGCAATGGCAAAACACCGAGTGTATTTCTGCCATGAAAACAAGCTCCTCATAAACATATCATAAAATAAAAAAATAAAATAACTGTATAAAAAAAATTTTTTTCTTGTGATTCGAACCAAGGATTTTGGATCGGAAGCTCACATTGCTAGCCGCTCGGCTATCGCGCCATGCTGTCGGCGCTGGCCTAAAAGTTATTTAGTTCGTCGCTACGTGTATATGTAATATTCGTAGCCAAGAGTGTCGCTTTTTTCGTTTCACTTTTTCTCAAATCACTCCCAACGATTCTAAAGAAGTTTTCACTTCAAAAACTTGGTACACATATTATTCTTGTCCAAGGTAGTTTAGAATAGAAAATGGGCGAAATCGCCAGCCCAGATTAAATTTTACTAAAATAGGCGTTGGTATATACAGGTGCTGAAAATTGTACGATTTGAAATCGGACCATAAACACGATTTTTAAGGATGTACAGATCACAGAGCCACCTCTTGGAAAATCCTGCGGTTTCTTCTAATTAGCTTGAGGATAAACTTATTCTAGTTTACCATTTAAAAACACACGCACACAAACGGCTATATTAATATAAGTATATATGTATAAGACGAAGCAATAGTCTCAAAAAGTTACTTCTGTACGGGTCTAAATGTTGTAAGTCGATTGCACGAACTTCATAACAGAAATGCGATTTTCATTCAGTAAATTCTTAATACTGTTATTGTTCTAGTAGTTTTACGAAGGCCTATCTAGAAAGGTGTTCCTCTATGTGTTGTAATCGGGGTTATCTCAAATTCGACATTTCGGCGGATTCAAATAATAAGGAAAATTTTGTTGGAGAAGCTGGTTTGAACAGGCATGTAAAGAGTTAGTATGGTGCGGATTTCTTCACCAATCGAACGGATTTCTGGTAAGCTGAGGTCAATCTAGGTCTATAGATAGTAAATTAAGCTTATATTGAAAAAAATTTAAAACGTAGTTGGACCAGCGTTGTATGGTTACCATTATGTTTTGCTCCTTGACTACCTGAGTAAATCCCCTCGCTAAAACTTCTCAGTGGGGTGTTTTCACAAGCTGCAACCATTGCGTCCTACTAGTCCCCAAAACCCAAATTGGAGCAACGTAATTATGAACACACGTGCCACCTTTTTGTTTTTTTTTTATTTTTATGAGAAAGAGAGACCAAATAAAGAATACAAACCTTTTCGCTATAAAAAAACAAAAAATGAGGTTTATCAAAGGGTATATTCAGAAACGCATTATAAATGCGCAGAGAACGTTAAATATAGAGAAGTCTCAATGACTGAAAAGGCAGCACTTTTCATGGGTACTCGTTTTGCGCGCGAGGTACACCACAGCCACATTTTTCACCAAAAGTTAACAGTAGGGGCTGAATTATGTAAATTTAGCAGCAGTCGATAAGAATTTGCTGGTGATTAGAAGCAAAGAATGTTAGGTAGCATTTTGATATGACCTATATATTTAAATTTTCCAAATCATAAATAAAATTATATACATATGTTATGTCTGTCTGTCTGATGTCTGTAAAACTTTGTTGAATTCCCTTCAACTGAATCAAAATCCTCTATAGAAAACGCTTCATTACCAGGCGCACAGGAAGATGGCATATGCAAATGTAAATTTGTGAATTTATATACATTTGCGCATATGTATATGCTGTGTGTATGTATGCTCACCAGCCACAGCTCAAAATAAAACGGTACAACTTCTCAAGAAATCGAGCGCGCATTCAAAGGCGCAGCGCACAATCATATGGCCTCTGGTGACGATACAGCATGCTTGACTGAGCTTTGTATGTGTTAGTGCAGTCGGGTGGCGTCGTGTCACACATACTTGTTGTCGGTAAAAATCAAAAATTTTAGATATTAGCGTTAAGCACCCGACACGCACACATATAAAGTTCTTGTCAAACAATGCTTGACCGTGACCAGAGGCCAATAGGCACAGCATTGTATGCACAGTAACCTTGACATGTTTACAGGCACCTTCAAATGCTCTGATTTCAGAGTAAGTTTCTAACTTTGCAGATATATGCATAGGTTTTGTGCACTTTTTATCAATTCAATTACATACGTACGTAAAGTAATCTACTAATTAACTATTTGCCTACTATCAGTTAACATAAAATAATTGTTTCCAAATTTTCTCTTAGTATTAAAATGTTCGAATCAGACCTTTTTTTTAAGCTACTTGTGTTCTTCTGCAACTTACTGTATGCTCATGCGCGCACTTGACTTGACAAAAATTGAAGATTTATCAAATATTGGCAAATAATTCTACGCGAAATATTCCAATATTGACTATTTTCGAATTGTCGAGAAAATTGGCATATGGGCGGCTCGTTTTATGAATGAAAGTACTTGCTCTTAGAACTATGAGCTCGAATTATCAATGAATTTTTTGATGATGAGTTTTTGTTGCACAGTACCATAGTTGAAACTGTTCGGCGCCGCCGCGACTGTTCAGCGCTATAGCAACTAGAATGATGGCCGCTACGCCTGCGTCTATGACTGCATTTTGTTCTTGTGGTCGCTAGGCATAGGATTTTAGCTTTGAACGACATACGCATTTTGAGGAATAAATTGAGTGCCCTGTGTGTGCGGTTGTATGTCGATGCATATGTGTATATTAATAAGCATTGTTTTGCTTGAATTCAATTCACATATTTATATTTGCTTATGCCATCTTCCTGTGTGCCTGGTAATGAAGCGTTTTGTATACAGAATTTTTTGATTTGTTTGAAGGGATATGGGCACCAAGTGTACATACGCACATACAAATATGTACATGAATATTCAAAAGAAATTTATTTTAGCATTTGTGAGGCAGGAATTTGATCATTAGGTTACATGAAATATAAGGCGATGCTCGTGAGGTAGGTCATGTTGCTTCAGTGCACACATATGCGTGCAACATATATATATTTAATAAAAATGCAATTGAACTTAGTTGTCCCATATATGCAAATACGTTTCTTTGAAGTTTTCCTTTATTTATTTTAAAGTTTTATACTATCTAGAAAATGCATACATACAAATGTATGTATATTATTATTCCCTGTAATAAAATGTAAATTGAAAAAGATTTGGTTTGCTAAAGGAACAAATAAATGCATATTCAAATGTAAATACATATGTCGATATACCAAAACACTTGTATGCGATGAATTAATTTCGACTCAAAAAATTAGTAAAAATTTTCATCAAATTTGTTTAGTTTTAAATTTACTAAAACGCACTTACCAAAATGTTAGACGTCGTTTTATAATGAATTTTTTTAAATTAAATCAAAATATTAAAGTTACTTTGATTTGAAATGTTGGCGCATATAATAAATATTCATTCAATCATTTTTTCTTCATCACCTTTGTCTGAAAATACAAATTGAATAAATTTTCGTTTATCAAGGGAACATAAAAAAGCACAAGCAAATACTTTGCAAAATGCCGTCGGCTATTCGTCAATTTGATTTTCTACAGAGGCCAATATGCTAACTGTGCAGGGCCAATATGCTAAAGGAGAAATCGCTGTAAAACATCTCTGTTAAAAGTTTCACCACACCCCGGCGGCGGTTAGACTTCATTTTTTGACAATTCACACTATTCGTAGCTCGTGAGAATTCTCTATATTTAACATTCTCTGAAATGCGCAGTAATTGCAGCGCTGGCAGCACTGCCAATGTGACAAGTGTTGCAATTGATAGATTGGCAGTATTAAAATTTTTCCTGCAAATAATGCGCGACGTTTGATACAAAAATGGCGTTTTGGAACGCGATGCATTTGCAGTACTGCCATATTTGCATTTCTGAACGCATTGCCAACACTGCAAAAGTACGTTGCGCATTATAATGCGTTATTGAATATACCCAAAGTGTAGTCAAAAGCAAACTGCATGTGGTATTTCATTACACACAGTAGTTTTTGATATAAAGGGTGTTTTTTTAGAGGTTAGGTTTTCAAGATGAAATAAGACGTATATAATTTAATGTTATGGCCAAGAATTTAGCTTTATTATAAAGATAAGGGTTTGCCATTATGTTTTAAAAATGATTTCGGGCAAGTGGCCGCCGCGGCTGGCTCGAATAAATTCCAGCCGAGAGGCCCAATTTTCGACCACTTTTTGCAGCAATTGGGGCCGTATGTCAGCAACAACGCTCCGAATATTCTCTTCCAAGACGTCAATCGTCTCGGGCTTATCTGCGTAGACAAGCGACTTCACATAGCCCCACAAGAAATAGTCCAGCGGTGTTATATCGCACGATCTTGGAGGCCACGCCACAGGTCCACGGCGCGAGATAATGCGGTCACCAAAAGTTTCCTTCAATAAATCGATTGTTGCGTTGGCTGTATGGCATGTAGCGCCGTCTTGTTGGAACCAAAGGTCGTCCACATCAACATCGTCCAATTCAGGCACGAAAAAGTCATTAATCATGGCTCTATAGCGCTCTCCATTGACTGTAACATTATGGTCGGCTTCATTTTTAAAGAAATATGGACCAATGATTCCCTCTGCCCATAGAGCACACCAAACAGTGACTTTTTGAGGATGTAACGGCGTCTCAGCAATGGCTTGTGGATTATGTTCACTCACATAAGCACAATTTTACTTATTGACATACCCATTCAACCAAAAGTGAGCTTCATCGCTGAACAAAATTTTCTTGTTAAAATCGGGATCGGTGGCCATCTCGTTTTGGGCCCATTCACCGAGCGTGCGACGCGCTTGCACGAGTTGGATTTTGTAAGCCCACAAACCAAGATCCTTCCGCAAAATCTTCAATAAAGTGGATGGGCACATCTCCAATTGCTGCGCGCGATGGCGGATGGACTCATTCGGGTCTTCTTCGATACTCTGCTCCACAGCAGCAATAGCGTCTTCGGTGCGCACTGTACGACGTCTCTGAGGATGCGTATTATCCACTAGAGCAAACGTTGTGCGAAACCGATCCATGGTTAATCGAATTAGTGACTCTGATGGACGATTATGTCGACCGAATATTGGACGCAGCGCGCGATGCGTCGCGCGAACCGAACCATTATTTTCGTAATAAATTTGCACGATTTGCAAACGTTGTTCAGGTGTAAGTCTATTCATTACGAAATGGCAAACCAAACTGAGCATAAATCAAGTGACAGCTGTCAAAAAGGCAATCTACGAAAAAAGTAGTGCCAACTTAAAAACCTAACCTCTAAAAAAAACACACTTTATTAACGTTTTTAAAATTCGTAAAATTGATCATTAATTTTCGAAATTTTAGTTTTCGCTTACAATTTTTTTTTCAGCGAAACAGCTCTTATTCCTTACTTATACCGGGATGTTCAAATCACGTTTGACCATCTGCGTTCAGACTGTAAATAGGATGGCCGCTGACCTAGTAAAGGGAATAAAGTCATTAAGTTCATAACCGAATGACAATTGGCCCATAAATACGATGTCTCCAAACATTTCTTCCCAAGAGCTACTTTGCAAGCAATTGCAATAGTTTGACGGCCAGTGTAATATAGGCTACACTGCTTCCAAAAAGCTTATATTCAGCGTGTTTTGCATATACATCCAAGGCGAATTGAATACAGAAGGTGGCGTTAGTTACTTTATTTTTTGCGATTTTGACGAGTCTGATATCCGTCTCCTTAACAATACAAAACAAACAAAAGGAGAAGAAAGTAAATGTTTGTGAAAATTCAGTGAATGGCTTGGTAATATTGTGAATTTTGAACAAATGAAAACGAAGTGTCGCGTGTTAAATTTTGAAACCGCATATGGATATGAAGCCTCCTTTTGCATTTTCATGTGGATGACGTCATGGCAATAAAGTGTGCGTATCTGCGCGTATAATCTTCTCCAACAAGTGCTTCCCCCTTCCTTTTGTTCGTATATTCCCGGAGCCTAACGCTACAGTGGATGCGGAACACCCAATCTAGTATTCTATCATTCGTGCTACCGAATCAAGTTACTCTCATAATTCTGATACTGATGGCCAAACCTTGTAATCAGTCTTGTGAGGAAGACGAATAGAGTATCCAATGTGACGCCAATAAAAAACAGTTACTTTATTTTTCGCGATTTTGACAAGTCTGATGTCAGCTCCCTTCGCAATACAAAACAAACGAACTAAACAAACAAACTAGAAAAAATTATGTGTTTGTGAAGATTCAGTGAATGGCTTAGTAATATTGTGATTTGTGAGATTTAAACTAATCAAACTAACGAAAACGAAGTGCCGTATGTTAAATTGAGAAAGCTCAAATTAATATAGAGCCTCCAAATGCAGTTTGTTTGTGTATTGTCGTGTATTCTATCATTCTTGGCTGTCAGCACATAATGAAACAAGGCGAATTTATTCTTTCTTTTCTACTTTGCCGTGTCAATCAAACATACAAAACAATGTGGGTCTAGTGACATCACCTTTAATAAATGCACCTTGGCTTACGCTACTCAAATAGTTTGTTCAAACCGGAATTTCACCTTGCCGCTTGACTAGTGACTTCGTGCTTTAACACAAAGTGCATCCCTGTAACTTATTTTGTAATACTTTTTCCATCAGTACGGCATCCTTAAATAATGCGAACGTTTTTTTTTATAAACACCGTCTGTTTTTAGTTTTTGTACATAATTTCGCAATGGTAAACAAGTTATAATTTTAGTTTGCGTATTATTACAATACAAGTATTTATTTTGTTTAATTACTTTTAGTCCGTTACATTACATACAGACGTGGGCGACATTAAAATCGAACTTTTCTGTGAGGATTGTCCAAAGGCATGCCACAATTTTTTGGCGCTTTGTGCCAGCGAGTATTACAACGGATGCGCGTTTATTCGGAATATAAAAGGCTTCATTGTGCAAACCGGTGATCCTACAAATACTGGCAAAAATGGGAAATCAATATGGGGCGCAAAATTTGAAGATGAATTTAAGGACACACTTAAGGTGAGTTTTATATTTAAAGGAAAACTAAGAGTAAACGATTTATTTACAGCATTCCGATCGTGGTATGATATCAATGGCAAATAATGGACCCAATGCGAACGCCAGCCAATTCTTCATTACGTATGCGGCGCAACCTAATCTAGACCTGAAGTATACACTATTTGGAAGGTTAGTGAAACAATACCTTGTGGCTCAACAATATTGAATTGTTTTTCAGAGTGATAGATGGATTTGATGCGTTAGATGAACTGGAAAAACTGCCTGTGAATCCTAAAACTTATCGCCCGCACGTTGAGAAGAAAATTAATAGTGTCACCATACATGCGAATCCTATAGCGGGTTAAAGCCAGTCGTAAGGAGTTTAATAATATTCTTTCCTAGTTCTATGTGCTTCTAATTTTGCATTACGTTACCACGTTGGTACGCAAGAAAATTTACTGTTAATATGAAGAAACATAAAAAATAAAAAAATGGAGACATGAAAGATTTATTTAAAAAGTTAACTATGTAAAGAAAATTATTTCTAAAATTCCTCCCAGTAGCAATTGCCAGAGTTAATGCGCTGAGAAACTCAATACGAACCTTTTGAAAACCTTCAACTTTAGTTAAAATGCCAAACAGTGATATACATTGAAAAGGAAAGACATTTACTACAAGAAACATTTTAAAAGCATTTTTGGGGACATGCGAATTGAAACTTTAGACATAAATGGTTTCACGGACAAAATATTTCAATCGAAAAAATTACATGAACTCATTGATACAAAATAACATAAATCAGCGCCATTATCAGAAACAGAGTCGCAAGGACTACATAAAGCCTTAAGTTATACTTTCGGTCCAGTGCAATGAGCAATTGACGAAAAGACTCGGCAATGGAATCCTTTGCTGGACGTCGTCCAGTAATTTCAAATCGTTTTGCACGTTGTATTGAACGAGGCGATGCATAGTCTTCCCCGAACTCAGAGGTTCCAAAAGCGCTGGATTTACCAAGTACCGCCCCTTCAGATTTGAGGCGATTCAAATTGCGAGCAAAATTGCTCAAAAATGGTGTCTCGTAATCTTGTTTCTCGGTTTCCTCATTATCATCACTTTGCTCATTGTAAAGAGGTGTAGCCTTTGAAGCATATAATAGTGTATTTGTACTGTAGCGCGAAATGGCTGGCACTTCTTTCTTCACTCCAATGCTGCTCTGCTGTGTAAAGTTGGGGTGCAAGCTATAGCGTCCAATGTTTGTATTTATTTGAGGTTTGTATACTTCCCGCGATAAACTCTCATACGTTAGATTGCGACTGGGTAACTAAGGAATAAGGGTTTAAATATGTTTTATTAAATTATAACAAATTCATACCTCAGGAACTTGAGCTAAAGGCTTAGATATCCCTTGACTATACGATGTGGTTACCACGCCCGTCTTTGACAAAGAAACTGATCGCGATGAACGTGAGCGTACATTCTTTTCATCTTGTGCTGCCGGAACTGGCTTATCTCTTTGTTCTGCCTGCTCAGCAGCCAATAACAACTCACTATCTTCTTCATCACTCTCAAGTATAACAGGATTATAGATCTTAGCCGGTTTTGACTCCTTTTGTGTTGGTGGAATTTCATATTCGCGGGTTGATCTTCGACGTGCGCCAATGGAAGCCGGCACTATCGTTTCAGGTGCTTGTGCTTGAATTTCAGTTGCTTTCTGTAATTCAGCTGTTGGCGTTCCCGCAATTGTTCTCCTGCCTGCTCCCCTACTCGGAGTACGTCGCTCAGAGTCCACTTTTACATCTTCCTTAATCTCGGTTGTTTTAGAGACATGTATCGTCTCACGACGCGGAGTCTTCTTTGGTTGCGAAGTTGGCGAACCAGATATCGAAGCGCGCAATTTTTTTATCAATGTATTTCGGCTGGAGTCCGTGACTGGCACATTAGGCAAACCATATTGTAAGCACTTTTTCCGTATATCTGCGTTGCTCAACGACTCTAAATTATCTATTTCGGACATTTTAGCGCGCTAATTACTACTTTTAACCTTTCAAAACGTTCGCTTCACTTTTGCGCGTTTAAATATTTCACCAACGCCGTTTCACGAAGACCAATTAAGCACAAATGTGAAAAATGGTGATCGACCATTGATGCCACATTGATCATATTAGTTTTATCTGTTTCGAATTTAGATGTTAAATAAATTGTTAAATAAAATTTTCCGTTTATGTTTATAATCCATTTCAGTACTAAACGGATAATTTAAAGTTTTTTTTTCGTAAACAAACCGATTCATAACTCCTGCTACGTCAGCCCATCCGCTGATTCTGTCAAATTAGCTGAGAGCCGGCTAACGGGCCTATATTGGCCACACCCATAAAAATCTTTTCACCATGCAATACATCAATGCTTTTGAAGGTTGGGCAACGCTGCTATTGCATTTTAATGACAGTGCATCCAATACAAATTAATGTTTATAACCAGCTGGACAGTTGTCATCAGATTAAGTTTTATTTGCCTTGTGCAACATAATTTCGCTTTACTAGTATTTTATATTATTGTAAGTCTACAGAATTATGGATATTTCTAAGGCTACAAATGAAAAAAAATTGCAGTTGTGCCGAACCTATTTCAGAGGTAAGTTAATGACAAATTCAGCATTCCAAACAATCTTTAATTTGGACTTACTTTTCTACTTATACTCAGCTGGTTGGGCGTTTTTGCCATTTGTATGGACCATCAATGTGTGCTGGTTTTTTAACGAAGCATTTCGGGTGGCTCCTTATCCTGAACAGACAAAAATTAAGAAATGTAAGAGATGTATATCTATTCCATCCACATTCTAAGTTCAACTAATTTCTGAAAAATATGTTTTCAGATGTGATCTTTTCGCTGATAGGCTCACTGGTTTGGGCAGCCATTCTAATCAGTTGGATTATAGTATTCCAAACAAAACGTGCGGAATGGGGAGCAATGGCAGACTATATGAGTTTTATTATACCATTGGGAAAAGCTTAATACCAAAACACCAATTCAAGCTATTGTGTAAATTTTCTTTAAAGTCAAAAACAATATTCATAACTATAAGTTTTTCATATTAACAAACACATTGTGCACTTATTTGCAAAAACTATATTAATTCGTAACTTCCGCTGGTCCTTTTGAACTTTGTTGAAGTTCTTTCAGTTTTTGTTCAAAATAGGCTTTATGAAATGTCAGAGGGAGTGACTTTTGCCGAATGAAGTAATTCACATTTCCTTTTGCGGTATAAGTATCGTCACCAATTAATTCGCGCAGTGCCATATTTTTCTTTAGAAGTTTATCATAGTAACCCGATCCGGCTTCGACGAATTGAGGACCCAAACTGCATAGCTGCTTGTCGATTTCTGTGTCATAATTTACTTGATTAAAGTCTTTCATAAAAGACCAAGAGCCAATACCAAACAAGCCCAATATTGAGTACATAACAAGACGTAACTGAAAAGAAACGCAAATTTCAATCTCTAGAAAGTCTAACGAATTATAATACAATAACTTACGCTGAAAGGTCCCGCAAGCAGGTTCATTCGCATATTTAAGTAATGACCAATTGTATACACAGACAAAAAGGAAATACTTGGAAACAGTGAATTCAACAAAACTCGGTGCGTTTGCAATTGCAAAATAGATTTACAAAAGCCAAACAATTGCTCATCTTCAGTCAAAACTAATGCGTCTTGCAGTAATTTTCCAGCATCTGAGTTCCATTGAATACTTTGATCACGAAAACGTATATCCTGTCGATTTATTTCCTGCTTTTCAGAAAAAGCATAGTTCACGGGAACTCCTAATGCAGCACCAAACCTATACTTGGTTGAACCTGTTTCATGCACAACCACAAAAAAAAATGTAATCAAATTATGAGCATCTCGAGGTAGAAAGTGGAAATTTAAATACCTGCTTCGAAGAGATCGAACCCGAAAACGGTAAAAGGTTTGATAATTTTACGTTCAAACTCTGGTAACTGTAGTGTGTCCAATGCTCTGTCTAACCGTTCTTTCACCTTCTCAGGTACCGGACGTGGAATACCATTTCTAAAACAGTAATTTCAAAGCCCACATAAACACTCGCAGATTTTGAAAGGAATTTCGTTTCTAACTTACAGATAGCATTGCACGAAATCCTTGTAGTACTTCAAACCGAATGTATGCGGCAAATAATTAACTACGAAAAGCCCCAAAGTAGTAGCGCCGGTGGCAAACACCACCACATTGCGTCCAGTTGGGGTTTGAAAAAAACTCATCAAGCCACGTTTTAGCGTCGGATCCTTTCTCATTTTTATTTACAAATAAGTAATTAAATAAATACTAAAAATTGTGCCGGAAAGTTATGAATTATAAAAGTTGATCTAGGCAATATTTTAACAGCTGATTAAAAGAGTACAAAAATTCCTCAATTGCATAATTAAGGTCCGATAAGCTGTGTTTAGCAGTCTTAAAAAGTTAATTTTAAATTTGTCAATTTTTTTTTTAATAATATATTTTTATTATCATGATGGAAAGCCTTTACTAAACAGAAGAATGGAGGGCTTCTGTTACCACCTTCGGCCCGCTTGTAAATAATACAATAACATTCATATATAAAGGGTTTTCCAATAACAGGTGTTATTTCGAATAGCCCGATATTTCGGTAGATGTCACTTTTGAAGCTGTCATTTTTTGATATTTGACAAGTAGAAACTATGCCATTAATAAAAATGGAACGATACACGATTAAATAACGCATTGAAATTATTTAAATTCACTATAAAAATTGTGAAAATATGATAGAGACGGTTGGTAAAACTCGAACATTTTTGGGTCATCGTGAAGCACCTTGTTGGACCGCAATACACAAATTGGTGAAAAAATTCGAGCTGTTGGGACAAATTAGAGATGTGAAGAATAAAACCCATGCACGTCGCTCAAGAACAACCAAAAATATTGCTGCTGTAGCCGAAAGTGTTGAAGAAAATCCAGGTTTGTCCATGCCTCGTCCATTCTTTGGAATTAAGCATTCCACAAACGTCATTACACCGTATTTTGCATAAAGATTTGGGTCTTAAGGCTTATAAAGTCCAGTTAGCACAAGAACTCAAGTCGGCCGATCATCAACAACGTCATGTCTTTGCTGATTGGGTCGTTGAAATGCATGAAAATGATCCGGAATTTCATCGAAAAATCATCTTGAGTGATGAGGCCCATTTCCACCTCGGTGGCTTCGTCAACAAGCAAAATTGTCGGATCTGGGGCCCAGAAAATCCAAGAGTTATTGTTGAAAAACCTCTCTATCCTCAACGTGTGACTGTTTGGTGCGGTTTATGGTCCGGCGGAGTCATTGGGCTTTACTTTTTCGAAAATGAAGCTGGAGCAACAGTTACGGTGAATGGATTGCGCTATCGAAAGATGGTTCACGATTTTTTATTTTCAACAAGACGGCCCTACGTGCCACACAAGCAACGAAACCATTGATCTTTTACGGGAATAACACCTCTTATTGGGAAACCCTATAGATATATGCCATCTACCGAGTGTAATTTTAAGAGTTTCAGAACTTAAAATGATTAGGCAAAATAGAATTAATATTGGAATAGGGTACGGTACCCTAGACAGGGCTAGTTTAGTAAGCTCTGGCCCACCGTAAGGGCCCTGTCGAACCCGTCGAAGCACGGTGACAAGGTAGATATCACCTTCAACGGTTGTACTTCTTTGGATTCGAAGAGATGCGCGAGCTATTTTAGCCGGCAAGTCATACTGCATCCTCCGGCACTACGCTTGTGCCATCAGACTGCTGCACAAACTGACGAGCAACAGTGCGCCTCTTGTTTTCACCGCAAAGCTCCTAGATTTAAGACGGCTATCAGTTTTCTTACGCAGTTATTTATTTTCAATGCGACAATGCGATTTCAATTTGAAATCCGATACCTATAAATTGAACACACTTTACAAGTATTATAGTAATATATATTGTTTTTTACTATATATGGTATGCTTTACTATGGCATAGCTACTTTCCTGATATTGGAGCAGGTTAAACTAATACATATCCTGTCCTGACATACTCAACACATGTATGTCCGGTATATGAAGATACGCCCCCAACCATCCATTCACATGTCCCCTTAAACCTGATTTTCTAACACCTTTTCGCTCTGGACCCGCCCCATCGAAACAGAATGTTTCCTGGGCCTACGTTCGATGAGATTGACAACGATGACTGATGGCTTCACGGCGCTTAACAGGGCTTTGTAAATAGTTACAACACAAAGCAATGTAGTAAACTCAATATACATAGTAACACCACACTTAAATTAAAATCTTTGTTTTGGTCGTACCTAAATACGAGGTGTGTTCAATAAATAAGGTGAAGGTTTCAAATTTCGCTGACTACGTACATTCGACTTTCGATTATTATTTTTTATGGTGGTACACTCGTCTCGAAGATACAGGGTTTGATTGAAAAGCGGAGCGTCTGCCAAGCGATCAACCGAATCGGCTGGTGGGAGAAACCACTAGAAACCGCTCCTGGTTCGCTAGCAACAGCGGTGCAGTCAACATCGCTCCGCGCGTGAAAGCTGTTTTAAAAGTGTGTTAGGATTTTGAGTGGCGAAGATGCAGCGATCGTTGGAGCAACGTTACTCGATCAAATTTTGCGTAAAGTTAAGCAGTTTGTACCTCCTTCGGCTGAAAAACCGCGTCGCCCGGATTCGGCCCGACCTCGTCAACAATTGGACCCTTCATCACGACAATGCGCAGGCGCACACCGCCTTCCTCTGCACCTCTGCATTGGCCAAGATGGGGGTTCCTGTGCTTTCCCACCCTCCCTACAGCCCAGACCTGTCCCCTCCGGACTTCTTCTTGTTCCCGCGCCTGAAAAGAAAGCTGAAGGGGAGACGTTTCGACTCCATCGAGGCGATCCAAAAAACTGTGACAGCCGATGAGTTTACAAAATGTTTCCTGCAGTGGAAGGACCGCTACCAGCGGTGTATTGACGCTCAAGGGTCCTATTTTGAAGAATATTAATTGCATAAGCCAAATGGTTTAATAAAACTCTTTAAAAAAAAATAAGGCTCATTGTTTCACGGTTTTAGCAGTATAGTCTCAATTAATTTTAATAATGTTTTTTGAAAATATAATTCACTCCCTTACAAAAACCATATGAATCCAATTGTCAAACAAAAAAAAATTACAAACTTTAATCAGAATGCTCGACATCTGTTTTCTTATATGGACGAACACACCCACCACCGTGGGAAAAAATGGTCGAAAATCAATGCGATTCTTGAGCCACTTGAAGCTTGCACCAATATTCCAATGGGCTATAAAACTGGATAATCCAAAATTTTCTAAAATACTGATTCAAAAGTGTGACATTTTTTTGAACTTTTTTAAATTTAAATCAAAGATTTATGTGGCGTTTAAAGGAGAATGAACTGTATTTTCATGAAAAATTACAATATTAAAATTATATAAGAAAGCATTAAATTGTCTAAATTTGTCTAAGTCCCAGTGTTATTATTATTTAATAGTGTTATAGTTATTTAATGCCCTGTATATGGCATTCTTAACCCTGTCACAATTTTTTGAATTTGTTTTAATTTGAATCTAAGATTTATAGGAAATTTGTAGGAGAGTGAACTTTTCATAAAAAAATCATTAAAATTACTCCAGAAAATCAACTGATTCCTTCAAATCCATTGAGAGCCGAGTAGCGGTTTGATGTTGGCCACACTTTGGCACTTTGCTAAATAAGAGCGTAAATATCGGACATGGAAAAGATTTCGAAGCGAAATTAAATAAAAAACCGGTCGAACCGAGGAACTGTTTACTGAATTGCATAAATACGGGAGTATCTACGACGGAAGCGAAGAGTAGGAGTTTAAGTGCATTTAAGGTAATTCGAGGAGGATCTATTATCATCTAGTGGGACAGAGGATGTGGAGTTGTGACCCCTGTGCGATGAAAAATACTTTGTTGAACTCAGCGAGAAATGCGTAGGCCGATACAACTGGAATTAAGGAAAAAACATTTTTAGGTACATACATATGTTTTTATTTCTGACCTTAACACACATTTAGTTGTCCTATATTAAAATTGTAATTAAATAGTTAATAATTGTAATAAAAATTGTTTTATTTCTTTAATGGTTTCGACATTAAAATAAATGATTATGTCAATTGGAGCCATAAAGTTTTACGTTCGTCAATCTCAACTAAAGGTGAAAAATGCCTTAAATATGACAAAGATCAGCCTCCATAAATGACAATCAAAAGGAAAACAAATAATGAAAATGTTAGTACATAAGTCAAGACGAGTGTTGCAATTTGTTCCGATCAATTCCTACTGAACGCCTTTTGTTCACTGAATCAATATCGCAAAGAAGAGAAGTGCGCAAAAAAAAAGAAAACAATTTTGTCATCTCTCTGCTTGAACGCGAATTAGTGTCGCAGTTGCAAATATTTATGTAATGAATCTACCAACCCTGCGATCAGATCGTTCACTGCTGATCCTCTTCAATTTGAAACTGACAACTTGCAACCAAATTAAAGAGAATAAAGAAGAAAAACTTTGATCATCACAAAGCAGGCGGAATATACATATGCACATACATACAAACATACATGCATACGTGTGTATATAAGAAAGCTTTGTTTCGGTGTTTGTGCTTTGTATAGGCGAAATAATCGCGCGCAGAGCTGTCGCAGATTGCGACACGCCGCCGTGCCACAAAGTCGTACAAATAACACCATTGTTATGTCACTGCAGTGTCGGCCAGTCGATTGGTAGACAAATGGACAGACAGACGGACAGACAAATGTGAAACACCTCTTCCCACTCGTCGGCACACTCTTACAATTCCTCAAACTTCTACTCAAATCTGCTCTACTCTGACTTTATTCCGATTTCCTGAGCACTCCTGCCGCGGTCGCCTCTAAGCATCCGCTGCACAGACGATGCGATACGACAAGATGTGATCCGATATGACATTGAAGTGCATCGTTCAGATACTTGGCGCATGTTGAACAGCAGTAGACGACAACACAACGGCAACAGCTAGCGACAACGAAAATCATTCCAACAACAAAATGCCCCACAGAGGCAGCGGCTGTGGTTGTGGCAGTAAAATCGACTAAGCTTACAATAATACCAACAACAATGAAAACAAAAAGATAGTTAAAAGAGAAAAAAGGGACTCTAAAATTCAATAACAACTACAACAATGGGAAAAATAGCAACTACAAAAACAATAACAAAGAGTGCGCCAAAGTCAAGCAAATATGAACATATTGCCTTACCTGATGCGGAGCCAAAAGGTGAGGTGGGTTAAGGTGGTGGTGATTTTGAGTGCTGTTCCGTAACAACAACAAGATGAGCTTGCGGAGAAACAAACCAAACCAAGCGGCAGAAAGGTGTGTGCGACACACACTGTTGACTTTTTTAAAGACGGTTAGTGCATATGTGTGAGTGCATGCGTTTGTCGGGGGAGGGGGGGACAAGTACCTACTAATGTATCATGTAAATATACCCCAGTGGTTCTATGACTGTTTGCAGCTTGAACAAGGGACAAGACATCTAGCGTCACGCATTATTTATGCTAATCATGGGTAGTCTAATAGTGTCGATAACAAATTGTTGATGTATGACTTTAAATTCAAATACCTATTGTAATATACTTATATGTGTATGTATATTTCGCGAAGGACGAATTTGATTTCTTCGTCCAAGCGTGACCTCTCTCTGGACGACCATTTTAGCCTAAGCTATGTGTATATGTATGTCACTGTGAGAATAAATATTTTGCAGACTCAGTTTAAAAAAATACATACAAAAGTTACAAGTTTTGAAAAAAAGATATAATAGAAGTCGAAGTGGTGCTGAATGTAATTATATCCCTGTAATTATATCTTAAAATCAAGAGAGGTGATTTATTGGTTTCGCACCTAGACGTTTAAGGTAACTGGGTGCTCCTTTCTTTGACAGTCTGGGGCAGTGCGCCAACTTAAATCCCGTCAATATTCTCAATTACATTTACAGCTCTGGCTATTGGAGGTCTCATAATGGTACCAAAACGGCGCTTTGGTGCTACTTGGGGAGTGCCACCTATCTACGTACCACTATAAGTATTTATAAAAAATAAAAAAATAATAAAACAAAATATATAAAAAAAAAAAAAATAAAGAATTCATTAAGGAAATAATTTATTAAATTAAATTTATTAATTAAACTGTTTTTTGCATTTTTTATTATTTTAAATGAATGCAATTCAAGACCATGAGGCGTTTTTCCGAAAGCTGTTTTTTTTGGCATCCATGTGGGACGTGGTTCAAAATCCACTACATCAATAATTTTCAAATTTTGCACAGGTTTTCTTCACGTCATACATCAGGTGCCCTTGGTTTTTTAACTTCCAAATACCTCGGAAAATTCAGAATTTTGTTTCAGATGATTCTATTATTTCAAGTTAAGATGTATACCGTGAAACAACTTCTCTTTGAGTCAGCTCCAAAAGTACACTGTCACTTGCTCAATTTTCAATATGTTCAATGAAAATTTAAGAAAATATTGTTTAAATGTTGCATTATCTTTAAACCATAGGATGCTCCAACTTGGACTTCTAGGAATTGATAATGGAAAGGAAACAGGAATATGAAGCACAAAATGGTTCGCATCGATTTAGTATACTTTCTGAGCCTGTTCCAGTTCTTAATGCTGGGTGTTGGCAAGCCTCTTATTGTTCGCTTATTTCGCATATTCCGCAGAAACAAATAAAAAGGCCGACAGCGTTGGAGCAGCGCAGACACCACTGACTGGAACACTGCATTAATTGTGCGACAAATGTGTGTGCGAAAATGCATTAATATTTTTGTCATCCGCAACACACCATTTGTCGTTACAGTGCTGTCGTTTTTGCTCTTTTCTCTATTTGGTTGTTGTAGTTGTTTATGTTGTCATTGTTACGGCAACATCGTCTATCCTGCATCGCTTTTAACGTAATCCCATCGATCTTAACATATGTTTTTGTGTGCAAACAAGTATACATGTGTAAGTGCAGGCGTATATGTGCATGTGTATGTGTGGACGAGTATGGCTGTAGGATACGCACAGAAGTATATCTGCATAGAATTGTGCATGGTGAATGCATAAAAGTACCTATGCATATGTATGCACGTTTGTGAGTACGCTTTTTCGAATTTTAATGGCGCTGATCTCTGGTTTTGGCGAAGGAAGCTATTTTTAAGTGCTGCGGATTTGTCATAAATGTGTGAATAAATTATTATAGCGAACAGACGAATGGACGAGCTACATATGTACATACGAATATTTCACGTGTGGTTAAAATGAGTCTGAAAGTAATGACGTATGCACACATTTGGAAGAGGGTTTTTAAATTTTAGTTTTTAGTTTCTCCACTTTCGATTTAATTTGATAGAGATGTACGCTGCATGGCCTCGTGTGCCAATGTTGTCTCAAACCTGGTGTTGTGAAAGATTGTTCGAGCTGCAAAACTAAATCACTCATTCACAACGGTGCGCTATTGTTTTCGAATGCGGATGATGTTATAATCATCAGCCACAACATTCGGGCTTTCAGAGCTACCTTTTCTGAGCGCGTAGTGAGCCTGAAGTTGAACAAGAAAAATATGAAGTATCTCAAATAAACTGCCGGTTTCATATTTACTCACTCCATGGCACTCACGAAGCTGTTGACATGAAATTGAGTGAGGCTACGTGCGAGGAATAGGAGAGTCTTCTCATAAAAAATGTTATCTTCAGCTGGGCAGGTCATAACTGTAGTAACTTTTGAGCATAGGGCCTATTCTATCAAAAGTGTTATGTTCTCAATGCAATTTTCATCTCAATCAGATCGTAACGAATGTAGTTGAATTTTGTATTATTTCATCAAGAGTAACTAAACATTTTCAGGACAGGTACAAGATGGACTTGGCTTCACTTGGTGTTTCTAACTGGTCCGGACAGCACGAGAGAAAAACGACTGGTGCGTCTTGTAAATCTAAAATCGCTTAATCAGTTATTGCGCCAATCAAGAAGAAGAAGAATTAAACATTCTATATTTTATTTTTGTGAAAATTCATTACTGACCGCATTGGAGTAATATTAATTAATCTGACTGGCAATCATGATTTTCAACCATCTTCAGCTCCCTAACGGAGTTTTCTTAACCACCGCCATATTTCCTTATTGCAAATGGCTGGTAGATGCTAAGGATTAAGGGGTTACATCTAGTTAGAATTTTCAAAAAATCGATTTTTTTTTAATTTCATTTTTGTAATGTACATATATTTAAGTAAACACTATGAAAATTTCAAGTCATTCCGAAGATTATTTTTGAAGTTATACGCATAAATGTAACGACGCGTCAGAGCACTTTAAATTAGCTTTTAAAACTTTAACCTTGTTTTTCTCAAAACTGTGTTTTGAAAGTCGGTGACCACGATTTCTCGGAAACGGCTAAACCGGTTAGTCTGAAATTTTTACACCGGCTTCTGAACTATATTTTCTAGTACTTAATCGAAGCTTTTTTAAAACCGATAAACATTTTTTTGTTTATACACAATTTAAGGCCAAAACTATTCCAAAAAATAGATTTTTTTTTTTTTGAGAAGCCGCCATTTTGTCAATAAATTTTTTTTTGCTTATTCCTTCGATTAATTACAAGAATATACAATACTTTAATCAAATCCGTTTGGTTTTTTCATTTCAGATAATCCACTTCGGAGATATAGTGGTCACCGTAAAACGTCTTTTTTTGGAGGGGTTCCTGGAAATCTGCTGTAGCAGCTATAAAAACTGTTATTCTTGCAAATAAAATTTTTTTTAAATATTATTCAAAGTTACCATAATATGTGTACAAAGGCTTAAAACAATTAATTCAGAAGTTTTCTCAGGAAAATTTTTTTAAGAACCTCATTTTTCAGGGCTTCTAACTAGATGTAACACTTAGCACTTCGAACTAATATAGATGTAACACTTAACACTTCGAAGCTATAGTTTAATATCTCCATAAATACTTTGACCATAAAGATCACACGAAAATGTAGGACAATTCAAAGTAAAAGTAATATAAAAATGAATCATTGAGGACCCAATGTCCCGTCTGGCTCGGAGGAGACCGATAGCACTGAGAACTTTCTCTGTGAGTGTCCTGCCTTTGCTAGAGCAAGGCTATGAGTTTTGGGTTCCGTTATCGTGAGAATGAGTAATATTCGTTCTCTTAAACTGGAGGATATTTACAGATTTGCCATAGAATCTGGAAAATTCTCTCTACCTTTATCTCTGTCTCTATTCTTCCCTATCGCTTTCTCTGACACTATTCTCCTTCCTTCCTTGACTATCTACACTCTTTCCAGAGCTCTAAATACAGTGGGCTTTTTATCTTGAGTGTTTTAGGAGTCACCAAATCTCATGGTGCTCCTTGGCTCGACCTATTCAAATTACAATTTCTATTTCAATATAAAAATACTGATAAAAAATGTGCATTCTTAGTATTTCTTTATTATTATTATTTATTAATATTTAAAACACAAACTACATTTTCCTCATTGGTACTAAACCTTTTTTAAATGAATATTTACCAAATTATAATAAAAGATAAAGCGGTTGTCAAAATAATAGCATCTCAACATGTTAACTACTTTTCTTTTGTTTTTTTAATGCTCATTAAAAAAATTATTTTATAAAATGAAAAAAATTGGCAAATTTCATGAAAATTTGAAGGTTTTTAATTAAAATTTGTAGCACTTTTTTGTTTGCAGTTTTATAGCATATTAAATTATTTTTATATAGAAGAAAGTGATGATGGGGTTCTCTGAAGATGATGCCATCTTAGGACTTTTTTTGCAGAAGCTTCTGCATCCATACGCTCGACGTGCCCCAGCCAGGGCTTAACTATGCACGGCGGTAGTACTTATAGTTATTGCCAACACGAAGAGGACCGACGATGGTTCCGTGTGTAGAAGTCACGTAAGTGGGGAAAGTCCCTGATCGCCATTCAGTTGCGAGTGGCCAGGTCGATTCTTCTGTCCAAGCAGCTCACAACTTCCGGGCTTAGCCCAAGTATACTATGGGTAGCTTCCAAATATCCTCTTGAGAGCAAGCTAATGTGAGAAGACGAAGCAATCTAGGATATCTGGTTGTGTGCGGGGTTTGGGAGCTGCCACACAAAAATTTCGATTCCAGTGAAGACCAACAGCACTGCCAAAAAAAAAAAATGATCGAAAATCAATGGAATTTTTTAGCAACTACAACTATTTTTGTTCGATGATCAATCGCTGCATAACACTCACGTAAATGATATTGCAAATATAAGGCAAAATTTATCACCAAATCGTTTATGTATAACTTTTCTACTAAGCAAAATAAAAATGATTTTGAGTAATGAAAATCTTTATTTGGACCTTCAGCGCCCCGTTGCTTGTCTCTTTGATACTGCAGTTGTCTAGTCACAAGTGTCAAATATGATAGACGCACGACGTCATTTGAAAAAATTATCCTATCCTCTGATAACAAATTCATATATATTGAATAAAATGCGGGACAAAAGCAGGACACTTGGAAAAACGGTACGCTTTCTTATTACAAAATTACCCTGGACAGGCGATTGAAAAACTGTATGTCCTGCAAAAAACAGGGCAGATAGTTTACGTATCCATAACACAACGTGGCTTTATAAGGCATTGGTTTTATTACCAAACCAAAAATCTTTCAAGTCATATCCAATTGTGCTCTAAAAGAATTGTGGTTTTGTAACCACATTCCTGCCGACTGAGGACTACTACGACAATAGTACTGTTGCCCCTTTCCCCTCTTGGGGCATACAGCCTCAACAACAATATCAATAGGGCCTGCCAACACTGGCTGCCAAAACGGCCACATTCGTTTGAAAAAGTCCTTTTTTGTTCAATTTTAAATTTCTTAAAATGTATTAAATTAATTTTATTAATATAACAAATTGTTAAAGTGGAATAACAGGTTTGTTTCCTGAGTCTTTCGTTCAGTGCAACTAATGCCACAGTTCAGGCAGCTCCCTTGGTCACTTTAAGTGGCCACTGACCACAACTGATTACTGTTTGAATATCGAAATAAATATGCTTTGGCCATCAATTGAAGGCGATGCTCACTATTTTTTTATTAAAAAAGTTTAAGTTTTTAATAAAAAAATGTGTGTCAGGGGTATTAAGCACAACCCACCACAAATATGCTTCACAGAGTATAGATATACATATGGGGCATTCTTTCTCAACGGGAGACCCCTATCCATCCAAAAATGTTTTTGACCTAGAGAGTTCTAATAGGGCTTAAAATTTAGCTCTTTTTATCTACTTTTCAATGCAGAGTGGCCAAAAACGAAATTCAAGATGGCTCATTTAATATGGCTAAAAATGTAATCAAAATTCATTAAATTCATTCTAATAACCTATGCCAAAAAAATTCATTTCAACGGAAAGAGTTGTACGAGGTCTCAAAATTTAGCTAATATAGTTTACTTTAAAATACAAAATGAAAAATTTAAAAATCCAAGATGGCGGCCACAACATGGCGGCTAATTTTTTAAAACTACTCAAATTCACTTAAAATTTATTACTCGGGGGTTTTTTGGGTCGCTGATTACAAATCTGGTGTTAGATTTCCAAATTTCAAAATGGCGGACGGACATCTTGGATTTTTAAATTTTTCATTTTGTATTTTAAAGTAAACTATATTAGCTAAATTTTGAGACCTCGTACAACTCTTTCTGTTGAAATGAATTTTTTTGGCATAGGTTATTAGAATGAATTTAATGAATTTTGATTACATTTTTAGCCATATTAAATGAGCCATCTTGAATTTCGTTTTTGGCCACTCTGCATTGAAAAGTAGATAAAAAGAGCTAAATTTTAAGCCCTATTAGAACTCTCTAGGTCAAGAACATTTTTGGATGGATAGGGGTCTCCCGTTGAGAAAGAATGCCCCATATATATTCAAAGTTTTGTGCTTACATATAATAGATTTTTAAACCTAAAAATGTTTAGTAAAACTTTTCATATATATTTATGATTCAAAGTATTTTCCCAATAAGTCAGTAATAGTGACTAGTGACTGCTGTCTAAAAACCGCATTAATTCCGTAATAAAAATTTAAAGAATTCTAGAAAAATATTATTTCTCGAAAAAATGCGGCCAATCAATCTTTCTCACGCTTTTCGTATAAAAAAAAAAATATTGTACTTACGCATGTGTGCTGTTAAAAAATTATTGAAATGTAATGGAGCTGATGAAAAGAGCCAAAGTGTCAATGCAAACCGCCATCAAATACAAGAAAGTGTCCACTTTAAGGCGAGCTTATATCGGTTTGTCGCCGATTACGCGTGTTAATTGCACATTTACAAATGTTTCCACATAAATACATCTCCATGCGTAGTTACAGCTGTGCCTTTGTAAATACTTAGACACTATAAAGCCCTGTAAGCACTCACGTACATTTCTAGTCTAAAAGCAGTCAAGCTATACAAAAAAAAAAAATTAGAAACTTATCAATTTACACACATACGCATGTATATAAGTAGTAGTGTGTATTCATATCCAAGTACGCGTCCACATGCATGCCTAGGAATATATTAATACACGTACACACATACTATGTGCAACCACACTGAGTGGCAACAACAAATTTATGTCCATTTGGCATTCGAACACTATCAGATTGCATGACAGTTCCCAATTACTTTTGCCTGCGAGTCAATCGTTCATTACAAACCGATTTGCTTACAACTGTCTCTTTGTCTCCTCCCAGATCGCATTGGCAGCGCCGCCGCTCAGCATCTCACTTGTAACTATGGACAAGTGAACATGGCTATGCTACATACATACATACACATACTTGTATTTATGCCTTGCTAGTTTATTGTGCAAGCAAATATGCGTAAATATATTTGTAAGTCTCTAACTATGCGGGGATTTATTTATGCATTCATATGCATGCAAGGATTCAACTTTTTCAACTAATTTCGCTGCAAATTGAGAAAAAACGCACTTGGAAAAGTCAAATGGAAGATAATAAAATAAAATAAAATCTGCCACAAGTTACATTCAAACATATCTACATGTGGAATATAAACATACATATAGCCTTTGGAAAATGTATTGCATAGCGCATGTCGAACTGCAGTTTGGTCGGCTTGTTCCAAATACCCAAAGCCCAGTTGAGGGCGCAACCGGCTGTCGTTTGTAAAACGGTGAATCTCTTTGCTGGCCATGTGACATCTACGAGCATTGCGTGCGTTTTGCCGGCTTAGTAAAATTATTGAAGAGCCATAAAGTTGGCTGGTGAAAATTTCAAAAAATAAAAACAAAAACAAAAAACAAGAAATCGAAGTTTTGTTTTTAATAATTTTTTAGCTTATGCAGAGAAATGGTAAGGTTTTTGCTGAAATTCATATTAATTTTATTTCGAAATTAGCAACCTAACCAAGAATAGCTCAGTGAGGCTTCGCCTTCAAATAAAATGCAGTCGAAAAATTAGAAATGGTTAGTATTCAATTTTGGAAATTTTCGACAGCGAGCATAACTTTTTAATATTTACAATGTTTTCCGAGCTAAACTTCTGTTGATATTTTTTTTATGTATTTCAATTGCTAACCAAATCCATATAAATCAAACTTTCAAATCTTATATAAATTCTGGGAAAATTTATAAAATTTTCATCTAAATTAGAAAATTTCTGTTCTTTTTTGGAAAAAATACGAGTTTGTAGTTTTAAAGCCCATTAAACGTTCAATTAAAAAAAGTTTTTTTTTAGATGACGACTCTTGTGGGGTTTTCATAACAACTGTAATTTATAAAAACTGGAATTGATTACTTTTATTTTTTTTCGCTAATGGTTTTATGTAAAGGATTTTCCCAAAGAGATATTATTTTGATAAATGATGGGATGTTTATTTCATTATAAAGAAGAAGGTATGCCATTAGTAGTGGAAAATAACATCAGGCAAATGACCACCACGACCACGCTAACAGGACAATATCCTTTCTATGAAATTTTCCATAACCGAATTGCAAACCCTATGTGCTCGATAGCCTCACGAATTCCATCTTTGAGGTCTTGAATCGACCCTGAGCTGTTGGCGTAGACCTTCTCTTTCACGTGGCCCCAAAGAAGAAAGTCACAACCTCCTCTGCGAGAGATAACACGATCCGGAAACTTTTCCCGTAAAAGATCAATGGTTTCGATGCTTGTGTGGCACGTAGCACCGTCTTGTGGAAAATAAACGTTGTCCAGATCAATACCATCCAATTCCGGCCAATACCTGTTATTGTAAAACTCTTTATTATGTTGCTAGCATTATGCCGACTACATGTTGCGAGTTTTTTCATAGCCTGAACATAGTACAATTTTGTCGTCAAATTGGAGTGGAATTTCAAGACCAAGAATTGTATATGGATTTTGACAGCTATTTCAAGTGAAATGTGAATAGAGTACTATGCTTAAGCGGTCTAAATAAACCAGTCTGACCAATTTGCGGTACCAACGATTTCACAATCTTACACTTTTGGAACCATGAGATGAAGTCAAATCAGAACTGCCATATTTTAAAACCAAAAACCATCGGATTATCTTCGAAAGGCAAATGAAACATATTTGGATATGGCCTGGATTTTTTTTGTAGCCAGTAAAGTAAAGGGTCCGCCATATAACTTTACGGAATTAAAAATGCTATAAAAAAGAAACTACTCAATATTTTTCCAAACTGTTTTTTTTTTATTTTGAAGTACAATCCTTCCGTTTAATGATGGAACACAACTTCATTCATATGACTGCCTCGGCTAGCCATGCACCATCCCATACGATCGGTCCAATTTTTCAACACATTTTCGATTGTATGCGGCTGTATTTCAGCTATGACATTGCTTATGTTGGTCTTCAGTGCATCAATTGTTGCTGGTTTGTTGGCATAACACTGGTCTTTGACGGCACCTCAAAGATAATAATCCAACGGCGTCAAATCGCTGCTCCGATATCAGAATTTCGGCTGATAATGCGATCTTCGAAGACAGTGCGCAAAAGATTGATCGTAGCATTCGCTGTGTGGCAAGTAGCGCCATCTTGTTGGAACCAAATGCCACCAATATCCTCCTCTTCAATTTATCGGAACAAAAATTCGTTCAACATGGCCCGGTAACGCTCTCCATTGACGGTTACGGCCACTGGTCGCTCATTTTCGAAGAAAAATGGACCAATGATGCCTCTCGACCAAAATCCGCCCGAAACAGTGACTCGTTGTAAATGCATCGGCTTTTCTTCGAGTGCGTGCGGGTTTTCTGAGCCCCAAATGCGGCAATTTTGCTTGTTAACATACCCGCCGAGATGGAAATGAGCTTCATCCGAAAAGATGATTTTTCGGTAAAAGTCTTCATCTTCTTCAAGTCGATCCCAAGCCCATGAAGCGAAGCGAAAACGCATTGGGTGGTCGGTCCTTTGAGCGTATACACAACCATTTTCGTTCAGCGGAAGAATAAAACTAATTTTCTGTCAAATCAGATGACAGCTAAGTGTTACCATTCTTCAAATAATACCTAGTTCAAATCCGTAACGATGGATGGGCCCTGTAATTATCTAATTTTGATTTATTTCTTATTATTGTATGAAATTTATAATTTTTATATGACCTCCAAACCTCTAAATTTTCATTTCTTAACGACTAAGCAGCCTTAATTTTGTTCAACAACCATTAAAACTCACACTCAGATAACCTTTGCTCACACTTCAGGCAGCTGCATTGGCGCCTCGTCGCCAAGTCGCAATAATAGTAAAAAATATATGCGGCAGTTATAAAAGCAGAAAATTCAAGAAGCAGTTAATAAAATGCTCCTTGTTTCTTGTAAGACTTGTAAATTTCGCCCGAAACTACCCAAACTGTTATGACAGCTGGAAAACGCTCAGGTGTTGAAAGTAACGAATTTATGGCTTAGCTGTGCCACACTTTTGCTTTCTATCGAAATCCTCATGCCATGAAAGTACGTGAGCACACATTTGACGCCGTTGAGTGACTAACTAACTGACAGTCACATTTCATATGGCGCTTGCGTAACAAACATTTGGGTCGCTATTGTCGCAGAGAAAATCAAAAGCCCATAAATTTGATTTAAAAGCAAAATGTGATAGTAAAAAACGACAGTGCGAATATATGTATATATGTACACTCATGGGCTATAAAATAGGTGTGTGATATTTGTACCAGTTTTGGCTATTTTACTTATCCTTATCTTTTATTGGTAATATAGTAATACAGTATTATTAAAAGCAATGTCTTTATTTATTTATAAATTCTGCATTTTAATTATTTATACAATATTTAATTTGAATATATAAATACATAAAGAATTAAATAATAAATTTGTAGCAATAACAGTGTTGTTTGTCGCAGCTCATAATAATTAAACTATGCAATATGAAATTCTCTATAGCATAAGGCTGAGTATATAAAACAAGTTAGCATTTTCCTATAGTCACCATTAAGTACATCTATTACTAGCGGACCCGACAGACTTCGTTCTGTCAAATAGATTTTGAATGTGGCAGTTTATACCTTCTGCTCAAATATGAACGAGACGGTATCAATAAAACGGTCCGCGGATGACATATGGCAAAAATAAATTTTTTGTTTTTTGGTAGGACTGTTATAAGCTTACATGGCAAATTTCAACGTGATATGTCACATAGTTTGTTTTCTGTGCTACTGTAAACAAGTCAAGCTCGAGTGTGTTCTTCAAATTCTCTTTTATGACTTCAATTGTCTCAAAATGTTTTCCACGGAGCGGCAACTTGAGCTTGGGAAACAGGAAAAAGTCACATGGAGCCATTTCAGGCGAATACGGTGCTTGCGGAACGTTATTAACATTATTTTTGTTAAAATAATCGCGAACAAGGCGTGATGTGTGAGCTGGTGCATTATCGTGATGCAAGAACCATGACTTGTTGTCCCACAATTCCTTCCTTTTAAGACGAATGTTCTCGCGCAAACGCTTTAAAACGTCTAAATAATATTCAGCGTTAATGGATTTTGCAATTTGTGCGATTTTCAAGCACAATTTCCTTTACTTTTCCGATGTTTTCGTCGTTTATTGATGTTGCTGGACGACGTTCATGAGGCAAGTTTTCAACCGATGTACGGCCCTCTTTGAACGATTTGTACCACTGGAAAACACGTGCACGCGATAGAGCAGAGTCCCCATAGGTTGTCTGCAACATTTTTTAAGGCGTCTGAAGCCGAAATTTTGTTGGAATAACAACAACTTGAATTTCCATCGTTAAATTCGAAGAACACACTCGAGCTTGACTTGTTTACAGTAGCACAGAAAACAAACTATGTGACATATCACGCTGAAATTTGCCATGTAAGCTTATAACAGCCCTACCAAAAAACAAAAAAATTATTTTGCCATATGTCATCCGCGGACCGTTTTATTGATACCGTCTCGTTCATATTTGAGTAGAAGGTATTTCGACCTTAAGACGTTTTTACTTTGCTGACCCTCACAAGCCGCCCTATCGTCATGGTGAAGGTTCTGCTCAGGAGAATTAAAGAAAAGGGTCAGCTCGGGTGACGTGAGAATCGCCGCTTCCACGAACTTTGGCCGCCCTTTTGGGACCCACTAAAAACCCCGACTGGGATGTTTGCCAGAGGGCTTCAAACTAAGAGGGGAACTTAAGGTTCAAACCTGATTGAAAAATAATCTAAAGGGATAGTGGGAACCTAAAGGTGACAAATATTTATAAAGTGGGTGCTTCAATGGCAAAACATAGGGATAATTAATTATTTATTATAATTATTATTATTAACATAGGATTAATAACCGATATAATAAAGAATAATGAAATAAAACGTATATAAGTATTTTCAGTAATCGATTTATTGTAAATCAAGTGAATCATAATTATTAACAAAAATCTGTTTTATTTTTATTGTAGTGCTTTATATCTTTTTATTATTCTTTTGTTATTCTTCAAATACATATGTTTATCTTTTGGTATTCTTAAAATATGTTTGGATTTGTTCAGCCTTGCATGATTATTCTTAGAATTTACTTACCTATTTTTATTTATTATTTGAGAATGAAATCATTCCTTAACTCGTTCTGAAACTAAAACAAAAGAAAGAATATTGCGAGATCAATCAAATATATAGCACTTACATTTTTTGACTTTTCAATTTGGTCGGGTTCACGATATTATCACTTTTGTGTGAACGCATTAGATTCTCCAACGCGAACACGCACACACATACGAACGCGCAATATTTGTATGGGAAAAAGAAAAAGGGCCGTTTTAGGGGTTTCCCGGAAATTATTCGGATTTTTCTCGCCGTACAAACCATTCTCGGACTTCCAGGAACATTTTAAAAATGAATTGTTAAGATTGGTCCATGCGTTGTTGAGTTATGCGTTTACCAACACATTTTGCGATTCATTTTTATATAATAGATTTCGGCTTCATTTAGCTTCGCTACGTTTAGTACCGGGCATCTTCCTTCTTCACTTAAATTGCAAAGGTTGTAAATTTTCTGAGCAGTTCCATACTTAGTTGCATTTACCTTTAGTAAACCACATCTTGCTTTGAAAATTGTCGTATTGTCAGCTAGCATATCTTCTTTAATATATGATTACCTTTTGAGTAGTCTAATTGTGCCTAAACTGGCGCTTGACTGATTTTTTGCTATGCCATGTTCAGATCTTTTAACTTCATTTTGGTAAGAATCTTTGGCGATCTTGCTAGACTGTAGCGGAGATGTTTTCTTCAAACGTCAGGTCGAACTCCATTCCCATGTGGTTCAGATGCTTAAGCCAAAATACATTTTTATTTAATATGTCTTTTGTTAGTTTGCATGGGAGTCTGTTGTAATTGTATTCATAAATGTTTTTCCAAATATATTTCATGTGTAGCTCTAAAGAATATGTGCGGCTATCTTCTACGTTAGTTCTAGTGTTTTTGCATAATACGGGGGGAACTCGGGTAGTTTAAGGATTCTTTTAATGAAGTAACCTGGAAGTGTATCTACTTCATCAAATAAGGTATACCCCCACATTTGAGCGGCGTAAGTTTGTATAGCTCTGCATACAGCTTGGAACAGCTTCCGTTTTGATTTTAATGAAATGAATGACTAAGAAATCGCTCATGTGCAATTAATACTAGTTTTAGCTGAAGTATTTCTTTCTTTCAAGTGCTTGCAGGACGTCATTTTGTGTGTGACAATGACACCAAGATATTTACTTATATATTCTGGCACCACTTTGATTTCTTCACTTTGGCACCACCGTTTTTCTGCCTGGGAAAGTCATCCACCTCTTCTAAAGACAATCATCTTCGATTTATTTGGGTTTAGTTCTATACTCCTTACAGCGCAGTATTTTTCCAGGTTATTACTAATGAATTGTATCTATTAATTTTTGTAAAAGCTTATCTGTATCTTATGAAAATTTTCAAAATTCTGCTTTACTTTTTCCTTACTTTTTATTCAGAATCCTCAAAACAATTTTTTGTATGCTGAATGGGCTATAACTGAATTTTGCCATATAAAAAAATTTCAGAACGTTTGGAATAAAATACGTGATACTGCCAACAAAAAAATTGTCAAAAACCAGCGGTATTTTGCAGCCACTTACAACTTGCACTTCACTGCACTAAAATTGAATGAGCTATAGAACTGCATACCAAAAATTATTCTAAAAATTCGACTGGGATTCGCAACAAACTATAATGTCTTTATTAATGAACCTTGGTGGAGAGGTTAGTGAGGTGTTAAGGAACGCTCTTTATAACTCCAAATTATTCGGGAAATAATAATTTTGCAATTATTTGCCTTCAAAATGCCCTCGGGAATGTCACTATAATTTGCCACATTACACTATATATTTTTTTACACTTCACTAAAATTTACTAATCGGACTATGAATAAGTTCGTGCGGTTTTTTTCGAAATTTGAAACTTTATTGACGTAAAATGGTTACAAATTTAATATTCAAAATATTGTCCATCGCTTACTACTACTTTTTCCCATCTTTCTGGCAATTCACGGATTCCCTTTGTGAAAAATTCGGTCGGTTTTGCCGCAATCCACGAATCGATCCATTTTTTGACTTCATCGTAATTACGGAAGTGCTGGTCAGCCAGGCCATGTTGCATCGATCGGAAGAGATAGTAATCGGATGGCGCAAGGTCTGGACTATACGGCGGGTGGGGTAGGACATCCCATTTGAGCGTTTCTAAGTATGTTTTGACCACTTGTGCAACATGTGGCCGAGCATTGTCATGTTGCAAAATAACTTTGTCGTGTCTATCGGCGTATTGCGGCCGTTTTTCTCGCAGTGCTCGGCTCAAACGCATCAATTGTCGTCGGTAGACATCCCCCGTAATCGTTTCATTCGGTTTCAGTAGCTCATAATACACAACACCCAGCTGGTCCCACCAGATACACAGCATAACCTTCAGGCCATGAATATTCTGCGCCGACGTCGATGTTGAAGCATGGCCAGGGTATCCATACGTTGCCCGACGTTTTGGATTGTCGTAATGGACCCACTTTTCATCGCCAGTCACAATTCGATGCAAAAAACCCTTTCTTTTGTGCCGTTGAAGCAGTTGTTCGCATGCCATAAAACGGCGTTCAACGTCTCTTGGCTTCAATTCATACGGCACCCAATGGCCTACCTTTCGGATCATTCCCATGGCTTTTAAACGTTTGGAAATGGTTGATTGATCAACTCCCAAAGTTTTTGCAACCTCTTCTTGCGTTTGAGCCGGATCTTGATCGAGCAATTCCTCCAATTCGGTATCCATGAACTTTGGCGGCGCACCCTCGCGTTCTTCGTCTTCCAAGCCAAAATCACCACTTTTAAAGCGTGCAAACCACTTCTGGCACGTTCGCTCAGATAGAGCATGCTCACCATAAACTTCCACCAAGATACGATGACTTTCGGCTGCTTTTTTCTTCATATTAAAATAATGAAGAAGAATTCCCCGCAAAAACACATTATTTGGCACGAAATTCGACATTTTCAAGTGTGGTAAAAATATTGTTGTTTACGCTTCAAATAAAAAACTTATACTGACGTTTGTGCCTTACGACAGTAGCTCTCCAATGAATGTTTGGAAATGTGGATCGATGGAATAATAATCAAGTTACGCCATCTGTTGTAAAACCGCACGAACTTATTCATAGTCTTATTAAATATACACTCACACGCGTGTTTTTATTTATTTTTATCCTTATATTCGAATTATTTTCATTAAAATTAAATGCAAATGCATTTGTCCATACAATCACTTTACAATTTTAAACGCGAATAAGAAGAAGATTGGAAAGACAACAGTAGATATGGTGTTGGCAGATGCCTGCAAATGAAAACAAAAATATGAACAAAAATGAAGTATTTCAGTTTAGTGTTAATGATGGGGATGTGGGCTATTGTGCCTCCTTATTACACAGACGCATATGACGTTTTAATTTTGGGTTCAATGGTTTTAACACGGAAAGGAGTTCTGTGCAAAAATACTGTGGATTGGGTAGCCGGAGTTGAATTGAAGAGGGTTATTTTTTTGAGGGCTATTTGTTTTACAGATATGATTACTCCAACTAAGGAAGAATGGAATAAGGGATTCTCTCTAAACAACTTCGACACTACAGTCTATACGGATGGAAGTAAAATGGGCTGCGGTGTTGGAGCTGGTATATATTCTCACAGACTTAAAATTGAGAAATCTGTGCGTCTCCCTGATACCAGCACTGTCTTCTAGGCGGAAGTACTGGCAATTGGGGAAGCCTGTAGGCTACTAATCGCAGATTTCACTTTTAAGGGTAATATCGCTATTCTCTCGGATAGCTAAGTTGCAATCCAGGCACTGGGTTCGGCCACAACAACCTCCAAAGTGGTGGAACAAAGTAGGAATAGCCTCACCATCTTGAGTGAAAACCATAAAGTTACCTTAATCTGGGTCCCGGGACATCGGAACATTGAAGGTAACGAAAAAGCAGATGAACTGCCATGAATAACACTCTTGCAGAATCGGTACTCACACCATTTTCCAAAAATACCTCCGAATAGCAGACTGTAGGTGGAGAGTCCAGACGAAATGCAAAATTAGCAGAACGTTATGGCCCACCTACAACCTCAAGCAATCGTCGGCATTAATAAGAATGAAACGGCGGGACGCCTGGAGGCTAACGGCAGTCATAACTGGCTTTTGGTCTATCGGTGAACAAGCAGCCAAAATGGGTATCCCTCACAATACATACTGTCACAGTTGCAAACAACCGGAGAAAAAGGTGACAATCTTCCATTTCCTCTGTGAATGTTCTGCCCTATGGAAGGACAGAATGTTAACCCTGGGCCAACCGCTGTTCGAGAATCTCGAACAACTATCTGGCTTAGACGTTAACAACCTAATAAGGTTCCTTAACCGCACAGACTGGATATAGTTATGCTATAAATAACCGTTAAACAAGTTGGTAACGAGGATGTGGCAACAAAATGGCGCGGAAGCGCTAGTTGGATTCTGGAAGAATCACCACTTTAACCAACCAACCAACCCATGATAGTCGAATGTTTGTGGAGAAAAACCGTTTATAAAAAGCTTGAGGATCCGTTTGTAAAACTGATCGAAGCACTTATAAACCGTAATTTTTGGCTTTTAATTACTTTATTAGTTTTTGTGATACGCTTAATATCATTGTTTTTAAGTTTCGATGAGTTATATGATTTTGTTTTGAAACATCTCTGCATACGAACTTCGTTTTTATTTCAGGTGTATGGCAACACCAAATTTTCGCTAAATTACAGAACTTTAACATTAAATTCCTTAAAAACTATAAGGCTCCGGAGGGTGCGGTTTTCAGTTTTAAGATGGGGTTACACCCCTCTATCCCCCCTGCCCCTTTAACCTTTTTTTTCAAAGTGACAGAGATTATACTAAATTTTTCCCAAAAATTCTGATTAAAAAGGTTGAAATTATGGTGAGCATTTGCAGAATTCTCATAATTTTTGCACAAAGTTCCCAACAACATTTTATATGGTTTTTTTCGTATAATGAGATACAATTTTATAAAAAACTAATATACACTAAATAACATATAAATATATATACATACATAGGTTCCTTGAACTCCTGTTTGGAGCATAGGGCGCCACTAGAGCAACACTGCATAAATAAACAAAAGTAAAATAACCATAACTGACCAAAATGCCGCACACCTATTTTATTGTCCATGAGTGTAGCCATAAACACGAATGAGTCTGCAAATATACATATATAAGTACAATATATATATATGTTCAAAAAGAAGAACGCAAAAGTGAACAAAAAACAATGTATGACGCCGCGCTCTGAATGAAATTTGCATGCAAAATTTAAGACTCAAATTGAAAGTGAGGAATTCTTATTACAATCTTATATTGAAATTCGTTATTATTTCAGTTTATGTTTGTATGGAATGTTTGTAAAAAAACTACATCTCACATTTACGCTTTACCAAGTAAAAGCTATTCATAATTATTGATTCATAGACTAATTTTACACTGCCAGTTCCTTTTTCATTCGAAGCCATGATGGTCAGATAGCAACTTATATCGGCGAAATAAAGTGAACCGTTTGCCCTTCAAATATCAGAGGCAAATATTTCCAAAGTGGGTTGGCTAGAAGGTTCCGTCATTGTACATATGTCGGTTATCTATAGGAATGCGACTAATGTGGCCGACAGAGTGCAACTAAATTTAGAAATATCAACTCAAGAAATATCGACACTGCCTTCAAGAGTTCACACTAACAGTCTGATGACAATTCAACACAAGGATATCAAGTTATTTAGCTAGGCTTCAATCGACAAAGAGAAAATTCGGTACATTTTACAGTTTTTCTTTGATAAAAGCGAAAATGCAAGCCAGGCCGCTGAAATTGTGAATGGTGTTTATGGTGCCGACAGCCGTTTCTGTAACAGCTAATTACATGCAATTTTGGTTTCGCCGATTCCGTTCAGGAATTTTGGATGTTAAAAATGCACCTCGCACCGGCAGGCCTGTCGTCGAAAATGTCTGTAAAATCACAGAGATAATCGAAGTCGACCGGTATGTTAGTAGTCGGTGCATCGCTCAGGAGCTACAGATCGACCAATAAACACTTTTAAATCATTTGCGCAAAAATAGTGCATTTATTTTTTACCAAACTAATATTATTTAGTTTTAAACAAAAATATAGGCGTGGTACACATATACGCGTTTATTATAAATAAATATGCCATTTTTGTTGAAACGCAGAGTTTAGACGTCTACTCTACATTCTTAAAAACCATCGTTACTCTAATAAAGTTATACTACCCTATGGAATTTACAGGTATGTTTTGAATATAAAAATACGTAATTTTCCATTTAAAATGTTTCTGATGGATATTTCTATGTATGTGTCTACTTAAAAAATACCGGCAGAAGTGTAAGAATGCATTTATAATTTCTCTCTGTCTCCTGTGAGAAATTCGGAAGTGCTCATAAACCTCATAAGTAATTGACAGTTGATTTCCTGCTGTGGATTTTTTTCTCCACCTTTATTTACATTTATCACCTTTTTATGAATGCCTTTTGACTTTGTCGGTGGCGTCACGTGTTTTTTATTTTCATATTTGACTTATGGATTTTCCCTTTTATTTTTTTAGTGTACTTATCCTCATACATATTTCGTTGTGTTGTTGTGTGCATTCAAATGATCCATCATTAATATTCCAGCCACTTGTTTAGTTGAATCAGAATGTGCCGACCAATTTAATTATTATCGCTTCGGGTTTATTCGGCAGGTGAGTGTGAGTTATGACAATATTTTGAGAACATAAATATTTTACTGGTTAGTTGAGTAGTGATTGGAATAGTCAAATGAGTTGGGTGGCTATTAAAACTAAAACCAGTAGCTTGATGTTTATTATTTTGAAAGGAATATATAAATTTTATGGTGTATGCACATTTTTATGTAGAAATGTTAAAATAAAGCACTAATTTTATTTACGACTATTTTAACTATTTACGGATTCTTCAATTTAAGATCAATAAATGATTGAATTCACATCTTCAACAAATAGACAAAATTTTACATTTGTGCAATTTGATTAATGTATTTTTTTTCTTGCAAATCGGAGCGAATGTATTGACAAAGGCGACAAACAAGCTTGCCTTGAATCCATAAATAGCAGGTATTTTATATATAGACGTAAATAATTGATCTTCCTCTATGCCAAATTAGAGGGACTGTTGCTGTGGGGCAGTGGATATCCTTGGTTGAATTTAAAAAAGAGTTGACTTAGTGGCCACAGAGCCTAACAAACTAGGCTACCTAAATTGTCTTCTTCAAGAAGTGATTTACAAGAAATCTGAGGCGAGATGGAGTGAGATGGAGAATATATTGAGGAAATACCATGCATGTTGGGGATTCGCCAGGGCGATTCACTTAGTCGCGTCCTTTTCAATGTTTTGCTGGAACAGATAATAAATAAGGTCAAGCAACTAGAAGGTTACCGAATGCAACACTAAGGCATCTTCATAATATACTTTGCGGACGACTCTGTTTTAATAGCCAACTCAGAGGATGACCTGCAACTCCTATTACACAAATTTGTAATCACTGCAAAAAATTTAATATCGAGGTATCGACTCAACAGACAAAGAGCTTGATCACATCAAAAAATCCAATAAGGTCCAAACTGTAACTGTTATTGAACAAGTTATGAAGTTTAAATACCTCTGGATCGAGATCTACAATGACCGCAGCCTTATTAAGTAAGTACGTGAAAGATGTGCTCAAGCGGGCAAGGTATCAGGATGACTTAAAGACATTATATGGAGGAAAAAGTACTTCAAAACGGAAGGTAAAACCCGAATATGCAAATCTGAAGTATGGCACAGAACTGAAAACGCAAAAACAATACAAATGCTACGCCAAACAGAAATGCCATTTTTACGATATATTCCCAAAAAAACTTGTCTAGATTGCGTAAGAAATGAAGCACTAAGGGAGAAAACAAATGTTACTGAAATTGTTAAACTTGTAAGGACTAGAAGACGAGCTTGGAATGACAATATAACGAGGCACCCAGTGATCGTATAATAAGGATTGCTAGAGATTATAAACCAAGCGGAAGCGTGCACCGGGTATACCTCCAAAATGATGGAAGGAGAACTGGATATATCCGTCATAAATACACATAAAATAGTTTCTATTATATTGTATTTTATTTTTAATATATTGGAATTGTGATTTTAATGAATTTTATATTTACCCGTGGAATGAAATGTAATTTATTTTGCGTGAAGAAAAACAGACAAGAAGCCGATAATAAAATACAAAGAAATCGCACAGGAAGATCAGATACAAGGCCCCGAATCTGAACTATTGAACTATTTTCCCAGTAAAAAGATAGTTTTTTTATTGTACTTGAAAACTTTATAAACGCACTGAATAACAACTGTTTTACACAATTTCGCATGCCTTCGAAATTTGGTTCATTTTCAGGTTTTAATGACTCATTACTAAATATTTTAAGATGATGAGTTACTATGTTGGTCAATCATTTCAGTCCATTCCAATATTGATTAGTACTTCTTAGCACACTGCAGTCTCGTCGTAAGTGCTCCACAGAGAAGGAAAATGAAGAGCTTGTGGCTTAAAACGTTGTGAGAGGAATTTACTATATATAAACAGGGTGTTCGTGATTTCTTTCCTAACTAATTGATAAGTCGTTTCGGAGACATATTCTGGGTCACCCGATTTTACCCCTCTGGAATTATTTCTGCGGGGGTAGGTAGATAGGTTGGTAGTTGAGAAGGTGGATGGGATTTAGGTTGACCCACTGCCCCAGGTTGTCGAAGAAAATAACACTTAGTGGCCTTAACCGTCTAGGTGCCAAGCACGGGTATTTACAGAGACAGTAACCGGTCTCAAGTAGTTATGTCGCCTCTAAGCGGCAGTTGGATGTTACTAGAAGTTTTTTAATGAAAAAAATGCACTTGGAGGTTTAACGTTGCCTGCAGCTTGCCAAGGGGGACCTCTATTAGAAATAACTTTTTTTCTAATTTAATGTTTTATGCTCCCAGTGGATTTCGAACCCGAGTCTGCCGCATGTTGATCAGGCATTTACCCATTTGACTACGCCGGCCGGTTGAGGATCACTTTGCTATTGAATTTATAAACAAGTATTCGCCTAAGCTCCATACGCCACCAAATATTGCTCACGAATACATACACATGTAAGTATGTATATATGGATACCGCACCATATTCTCACTAAATTGAAATAACTGAGCTTTTCAGCAAAATAGTTTAAATCTCAATTGCTTGTAATTAGATCTTAAAGACCAGTAATTTGCGGCGACAATTTGCTGAAAATGCGCATAAGAAATAGTTGAGTAATTGATATGTGGCAAGATTGTTTAAATTGAAGCAGCTTATCGATAACAGTGCAAAATTAAGTGAAGAAATAAGGAGCCTGCTTTTGATTGCATACATCCATACATACGTTTGGCTGCTAATTGCTTTGCTGTTAATTAAAGTGGTTGTTGTGAAAGAATTTGTTGCTTTTGTTTTGTGCTTTTGAGGCTGCTAATTTACTTGGCTGCACGTTGTTTGAAGTTGAAGCCGCCAACTTGTGAAGAGTAGCGACAAATTTCACAAAATCAATGACATTTCCCTTCAAATTTCTGTATGAATCTTTGAGTGTGTAATTGAGGACATTCGGTGATTGATTGATTTGCTGCAGCTACACTTAAATATGAAACCTGTTCAGCATATTTGTTGTATTGACATTGATCGAATGACTGTAAAGGTGCACTAGTGAGGCAACTTAAGAATCGCATGATAATTCAAGTACCTCTTACCCAGTTTTATGTGATCAAATTGCAAAATATTGCTCAGTTGTTACAATGTAATCAAGCAATCGATTTAAGTACCAAATCCTATGAGGATCGTACCTCACGCCCAGCTTAATTTACAATTCTTTGGCATATTTGCATGAGAATATCAATTTGCATATTACGGGATATGCTGGTGCACTATGCCTGAAATAAAGATGCTGGCTGGAAAGGTATGAAAATTTGCAACATTGAATTCTCGTTCTTTTTGCTTTACCAAATCTTGCTGGGATCAAATGTTTATTACCCAACGCTGTATGGTGAAAAAAATTGGGTGTCACCGCCGCACATCGTAAAGCGGCCTTTTATGCCATAAAACGTTGCTAACACGCCGTATGGTGTACTTAATAAGCCGGATAGGTACTTAATAGTTCGTATGTGCAAGAGTATTTCCCCAATTGGGCTGACTGCTTGACTGCGACATTGAAATATGCAATTGCAACAGTGATGCTTTTACGACGAATTTTTAATACTTTCTTGTTGTATGCGAATGTCAGAATAGGTTTTTATGAATGTCAAATGCGTTAGGAAGCGTGTTGAATTTTGGTGTCTGCGCGTCGAAGCGACAAATTTGTTTTTATTACCTAGGCCGTGACCGAAAGTCGTAAAAATATCAACTAGATGAAGGCATAGAACAAATTTTTATACTTTTATGCGAGCGAATTTACATACATATGAAGCTATGCATATACATACATATGTGTATGTGTGTGCGTTTGAAAGTATGGCTGACATTAATATTCATACGCACAAGTACAGTTATGGAGATAAAGGTTACTTTAGTTTCGAAGACTTTGTGACTTATTAATCCTAACAGACCCAACATTTCTTTTAAATATTGTATTTCTTATAACGCTGGATACTCAGATACACTTATATTTTGTCTTCCGCAGCATATTTTCTCTTATCACCATTTCTCTAATCGAATGACTACCCCTTCTACCACTGAGTCGAGTGGTGTAGGAGTGGCTTATTATTTATAATATTTTTTCAGTTGAAAATCTTAAGCAATTTATATAGGCCCATATTTATACTAAAGGCTCAAAGATGGACAATGGCACTGAACCGGGAGTGCACTTGGAACAATTGTCTTTAAATTGCTCCTTTAGGCTCCCAGACCGATGTAGCGTCTTCCAAGCTGAGATCTACGCTATAGACGATAAGACTAATGGACTTACCTCCGGCAAACCTTACAATTTTTGTTGACAGTCAAGCTGTGATGAAGGCACTGACCTCAGTGGGCATCAATTCAAAATGTGTTAAAGAATGCAGGGTTGAATCCCCGGCCGCTTTAGAGTGGAGGGAAATCAAAGAGCGGAAATGAAAGAGCCAGGAAAGGCTCTGAGCTTGATCTTCAGCGAGTGATAAGTACATAAGCATTCCTCTAACGAACAGTACATTGCGATTGACTTGAGCGTAATCGCGGAAACCATTAGAAGGTGGTCTCTGATTACTAATTGCAGGGTCTCCAAAGCGCACTGGCCAGACCTAAATTAAAAAAAAAACAAAATGTCTGCTCGGATTCAACAGATCAACTACCAGCATCCTCACAAGTGTTATAAATGGCCACTGTGCTATTGGCACCCTAGCCAGTAGGATGGATGCACCTCACAATGACTTCTGCAGGAGGACATGAGGAAGAAATTGAGTCGATACAAAACCTCCTCTGTGAATGTCCTGCACTTCAAAGAAACCACGCCAAATATCTTGGCGATTATTTCTTTGAGACCTGAGAAATTTGCAAAATGTCTCACTGGAGAGACTACTTACCTTCTTAAAAAAATATAAGTGGCTTAAGCAACTCTGTTAGGGAGTGGAAATCAAACGCAGGTAACACAAAGGGCCTTAGGGTCATCGAGTGTTGTCTTAGATAAGCAATCTAGCTAACCTAACCTAACCTATATAGGACCTAATTTTGAAATATGAAAAGAGATTATTCCATGAAGGTTTCCTAAGCTGAAATTTGTTTTAAGTTCCAGAAAACTTTAACATTTATAAACATTGTTTCTATGATTCGTAATTGGTAGCGTTTATTTGGAGGAGCGGTTTTTTTATGAGGAGCTTTTTCTTGGCAGAAATACATTCGGAAGTTTGCCATTGCCTGCCGAGGTGCGACCGCTATTACAAAATCAACTTTTTCTATCTTTGGTGTGCATTATCGACTATTATGACCGATTCCTATAAATGGGATGGTACATCTTACTAAAAATTGAATTAATGATCTAAATGATCCTAATGAAAAAACTGCTAAAGCCAAGATAAATTGTTTTATTAAAAGTTGACCAACATACGAGGTATGACTATTAAGTTTCTGAAACCTGCTTAAAATGCTCAAATAATATTCTTTAAGGTAACTTCTTGATATTAGAACTATAGACTGTGTTTTTGAGTTTTTCGGCTAAATAAGACAAATTCCGGTCATACATTTACAAAATGGATTGTTTTTCGTTTGAATAAATGTACTCACATCCGATCTTTTGTATACTCGAAAATCCAACAACACTGGCTTACACCAAAAATGCGCACATGATGCCACTATCCAATTCCCAACGCGCTAACTCGGAAAATCGAGTTAATTTTTTTCCATGTACCAATTATCAACATATTTGCCCCTTACTTGTATCCATATTTTTATAAGCCGCTGTTACGGGTAAATGTTACGCCTACCTTCCGAAGACGATTAAAAACTTGAATTCAATTTCAAAAGCCAATGGATCACCCTTCTAATGGCGGGCGCTGTAGCCGAATGCGTGACTACCATTCGGGAGCGTGTAGGTTCGAATCTCCGTGCGTGAAATAGAAAAAATGATAGAAAAAGTTTTTTCTAATAGCGGTCGCGCCTGTGTAGGCAATGGCAAACTTCCGAGTGTATTTCTGCCATGAAAAAGTTCCTCATTAAAAGCCATTTGCCGTTCGGAGTCGGCTTACAGTAAGACGCACGCCACAAATAAGAGGATGAGCTCGGCCAGACACCTAACAGAAGTGTACGCGCCAATTATTTATTTTTAATGGACCACCCTGTATATTTTTTGGTGGAGTGTTATAGCTGTACAGCTAATTTTTCCTATATGAATCAAATTGGCTGCACTTATGTATTCCAAAAAAAAAAAACAATTTACTCGTGAAAAAGTTTGTTCCGATCCGAACTACATCAAGTTTTCTATACGGAATAACAGAGTTTCCATTGCTTCAGATCAAGTTTCTTAGGCTTTGTGGAAAAAACATTAGTAGTTTCATTATGTTCAAATAGATTTTTTTCCAAGCATCCAATTTACTACTAATTCCACAGAAGCACAATAAACCAACTTTAGCGTATCGTCATGGTTTTTGTTTTTGCTTGTGATGGCTTCCTGAGAGGCCTAAATGCCATTGCTACTGCTATTATGGCAATATTTCGTTCAAATGGACCATAAATGGCGCCCTAATCTCGCTTCACTCACTCGTTGCCCACTTCTTAATGTGTACAAACATTCCACCAAAGCTGAAGTATGCACTCTTCAACTCATAAGTGGACATACATACGCACATACTTGCATATTTTCTTTAGTGGATTTGCATACATGCAGCTCGAGCCCAACCAACCGCCACCAACATTTTCAAGCAAAGCTTAGTAAACCCATCAAGCACCAATCATTGCCGGCAAACATTCGCCTCAACCTGCCCACCAGTCACTAGGCACCATGCACCGCTCACTTAAAGTACTCAACGCGCACAATGCAAATACAAACAAGAATATCAACTTGCATACAATACTAAACAGAAGTGTCCCCAGTGTTTTCGAAAGCCTTGTTGCCTCAAATATAAAGGCACACATATGTACATAGTATGATAATGTTTGTGAGCGTGCGCGCATGCGCACAGTGTGACTGGATTTACACTGCGTCTGTGCTGATTGATGACTTTCATTTGCCAGTCGGACAGGACCGCATTAATATCACCAAACCCTACCAATTCATCCGCAAATTCACGTATACCCCTTGCAGACCAATTTCATATGTCGTGCTTTTCGGTTACCACTTACTCGCGCTTTGTGGGGCTCATGCATATGCATACACTCACGTGTGTACGTATGTATTGTGATCTTCTTTCTATGCATGTGTGCTTGTGTATGATGTGTGTATTGTTTATTTGCTCCCATTGCATCCGCATTAGTGTCCATAGCTCGTATGCGGCACTGAAGTTCTGGGCGTTACAATTGTGATGCACTCACCGTGAAGTAGAACACCCAGGAATTCCAAACATTTGCCATCAACTAGTGAGGCAAATATTCCTCAATTTGGTGTACTAACAAAAAAAATGTACAAGCACCCAATGGGAATCATTTTTGACAGTTAATTAGCTTCTAATTAAAATATTACGAAATAAAAATAAACAGCCGATCCTTAAATGGTTGCTTTCCATATTCAAAACATTTTTTGTAAGGATGTGAGGGTTGCACTGCATTCATCGTAATCAGGTAATCAAGATTTAACTTTCAAAATCGTCACGAAAGAAATTGTTTAAACAAGCATCTATGCATGTTTTTTCAACGTTCGAGGACCTCCAGGTCGGAGTTTCGCTCGAATAATCGGCACAGTTTTACTTTAAGAACTACCGTGAACGTTTTTATTTAGAGAAGGAAGCATCAGGAAGCATCGGTGGCAAACCTGTCAGTGTGAAATTGCAATCACCGCCATGTACTGTCTTCCACCCGTTATAACGTGGAGGTTTTGTTTCAAAAGGTTTGCCATTGACTTCCGAGTGATGGCCGCTATTAGAAATACATTTTTTCTATCATTTCATATTTTATGCGTGCTGTGATTTCGAACCCTAGGCAATGGATGGCAGCCATGTGCAAACCCATTCGGCTACGACCCGGCGCTCGCGGTGATGTATACTTGCATACGAGGGTGTACTAGCAAACTGTTATAGAAATGATAGAAACAATTTCTTTCTCATGGCATTTTTACAGGTTACTGCAGGTTGCGCAGCTTTCTGCACTTGATCGGGATATGGTCCACTGATTCTGCGAGTAGTCCCAGGAGGTTCCAATCCACCTTCCCCTTGAATGCAGCGCTTTAGCGAGAAGAAGGTTAAGACATCTCCGCCAACCGCAGCAAGAAACAAGGCACATACGCTCAACCCAACCCAGCCCAATCTTGAGTTTAATAAGGGAACTGGGTTTGGATGAGGTACTGTGATAAGTGGACGACACAAAAGACCATGACGGCGAAGTGCAAACGTCGAAGTAATATAATTTAATCTAATATTTGTTCAACATCACTTCCCCATTGGTAGTTAACACAGTGTCGCAATTCCGAGCCCATTTTTGACATGAAAATATTTCTCTGAAAACGCACAAATGACGCGCGAACTGCACGCAAACAGATATCCATTTCTGGCAAATGTCTTATTGATGAATGGAAATCCAAAATGTTATGGTATGCTGAAATGCCCATGTAGATATCGCACATTTACAGAAGTGAAAGAAACATTTGCAAAGAAGACTAATAAAGAGCTCTGAAAACTCGCTTGGTTTAATGGTTCAACGGTTCAATACTATCAGCGTTTTTTCGCAACTCTCTCCTTCAACGGTTGTTTATGTCAAACTCAACTAATTGGCCCTACTTTTATCTACTTGCAGTTAAACAAGAGCGTAATTTTTGAAGCCTCAGTTAAAAGAAGAAGGTTCACAATACATAAATAATGCAAATAAAGTAGCCAAAAGAGTTTCACAGGAAAGCAGAATCGATGAAAGTAATGAGGCTACACATCCTAATGTGACAGAACCTCCGGTTTTTTTTTTGCTCCTCGGCAGTATTTTGTGCATTCGAGTTACTTCAAGAGTTAGAGACTAGTAAAAAAAAAATAATCATTGTCCAGATTTCAGTAGAGGATTGAAAGCCATTAAGGACATTTATGGCGAAATGTTTTTGCTCGCCAATAAAGTTAGTGAAACGATTTTATCTAATGAATTATGCCAAGATAAAAGCCAAAATATAGGGATATTTTAAAATTTTCCCATAAAATTATTAATCACTTGCAGAAAATCCAATTATTCTGTTAATTATTTTCCCCTTTGTTAATTCGCTTTACTATCGAAAATTACAGAAGATATTTTAAAAACTATCAACCACTATTAATGATGCCCACTATCGACAGTTTCAGACCAATAAATCTATCATACTTGGGATTAGTTGATTTGCCTCAGAGATTCAAATTTTTTCACTTTATTTCTACAAGGATTATCCGATGTTCTCAAATTTCGCTGTTCGTTGATTTCCATGGCTCAACGGCATCTTCCACGATTGGTCTACCATATTGTACCTCATCTTCGCCATTTTTGCTTTGCATAATTTACTGTACTGGGTCCATAAACCTTATAAATTTTTTTCGTCACCAATTTGGATATAGTCATGATGTAGAAAAGGAAGAGACAGCCGACTGGCTCTCTGTAGAAGAAGGTTAAGATTTCTCGGTCTCGCTTTTCTGGACAACATTGCGGATGTTGCGAATCTCACATTAGCTAGTATAGCCAGCTTTTTAAAGGTCAAACAACGGTTTAGAGAGGGCTCAGTAGAATAAGTATAGAGCAGTTCCGGTGGTAACACAAGGGGGCCTCTAACTGGCCTCGACTTAGGCATCTAACGGGAAATGCTCAAAATTGTTTACTCTCTATAATCTATAATTTTGTCTTTATCTGTTTTGAGGCTTAACCTCCTTCCCACGCCTAGCATTTCCTACAGAGCTCTCTCGAAATTTTCGTTTATGTCTACACTTTCCTATTCATATGTGTGTCTCTACGGTTACCTTTTATTGTATTCATAGTCGGAATATTCATCGCATGCTCAGCTGGTGAGTGTTTTCCCTGGTGAATTGTTACATTTGTCTTCTCCACTGCTGCTGCTGCTGCTGCTGCTGCTGCTGCTATTGCTGATGGTTCATTTTTAAGCACATTTCGACCACTGGCTGTGTCTGCGTCTGTGGATATCGTGCTTTGGAGTGTGAATGTGCGGCAGTGGGTCCATAACTCCATGCGCTACCCTCTGGTTTGCGTGTGTTTGTGTGCGCGTGGAGGTTATAGGGCTGTCCACTTTCCATTAGCATAATCACTTGCGTATGCGATCATATGTCAAGGAGAAAGCCGCGAAGTGATTTTTTTGTGGTTGCTGGCACACATCACACAGAGTTGCATGGCCGGCGGCCAGGCAAACAGGGAAGGCGGCCGAATTGATCGGTTGTCGTGGCGCAGTGAAGCTAATCAACGGCACACAAGGCTCATTTGGAGACTGTGGAAACACGTGGCGCTGTGATTGTTTGCGCATATATATGTATGTATGTATGTATGTATGTATGTCCGCTTGAGATGCGGTTATTTAGTTAATGTTCCCACTACATTCTGTCTAAATGTGTGAAAAAATGAATGACCACAATTTTTAGCAAAGGTATCCTTTTGTGGCCCAACATTTTCATTTCATAGGCATGGCATCTCTAAAAGTGAAATTCTTCGGAAAGTGTGATGAAAGTTCTGTATTTTGCGAAAGACTAAAAAAAACAAAAGGACATTTTATCATTAAATTGAATTTTTTAAATTTTCATAAGATCCTCGATCTTGGAAAATCTCGCTTTCTTCGACTTACAAATATCCGCCGACTTAGATGAATATGCACATACATCTTTTTCTTTTGCCTAGCCTTATCCTATTTCGGGTCGGCTCCCCTTGTGCGATATGTTCAGGTCATACTGTCCTGAGTCGTTTCTTCGCTCACGCTTCTGCATCGCATATCGTTTTTAATAGTAGTTTTCCATAATTTTGGTGGCCTGTCTGGTCCTCTTTTTAACTCCTCTATCTGCAACACTTGGCTCACTGCGTGGCCCTCTGGTCTTCTCAGAACATGGTCGTACCAGCGAAGGCGAGTTTCTTAAAGTTTTGCGCTAATTGGAGCGAGTTTGCTCCTGCCAAGATAAAAGTTGTTCTGCATCCAACAGTGTCCAACAGAGTTATGCCGTTGACACAACTCAGCATCCGCATTTCTGTCACGTACAGTTTCTGTACTCATTTGCGGGGCTTGTGGTATTTTCTTGTTGCTCAGGACACCAGAAGCTGCTCTCCAGCTTTGCCATCCACATTGAATTCGGTGTGTAATTTCTCACTTGAAAGTACCATCTTCACTAGCATGCGAGGCCAAGCACATATTTATAGATATTCACTTTTCTGATAAGGACGGTATCGGTTGTTAGAGCTGGCCACTCGCAACTACTGCTGCAAAACGGAACTCTATAGCTACGATTTTTGCGCGGCTTATTCTTAGCCCGTTAGATTCGCTGGCCTGTACCCACTGGTCTACCTTTTCTTGAATAATGGCTATATCGCGTACGAGGCTTGGTTGTGTTAGTGTTCGAGGCGAAAATCTGCTTCTAGCAATCTGTGTTGCGCGGTGAGTGCCTCGCCAGGAATGAATTTGCAGTCTTTTAAAAAATTTAGCATAGTCTCGGACGCACAGGCTCGGAAGTGATGAAGTGTTCATTTGGTCTTGTGAAATAGCTGTTAATTACTGCCACTTCAATCGTTTGTGCGAAATCAAGTATTTCAACGCCCTGCGCGTTTCAAAACACAAAACCAATGCCGCAGTGCATTGCTTCATACATCTCATTGGGTTCGCCAATATGATCGATTGGGTCACTGCATACAAGTTTTATTTCATCTGTGGGAATACAGATAAATAGGCTTTCGAGATGTTTCCAGAAGATTTATTGGATTATGCTGTCGCAACCAACTTGCTGCTTGCTGCAGACTTGAACGAGTTAATTCCATCTTTTAGGTCAGATGCAAAAGAACAAATAAAGTTCGTAAGTGAATTCGTTATATGAATGTTTGTTCTAAAAATACTTACTTTTCGATAAGAATACCGATTTACAACTCATGTGATAATGAAAGTCTTCGAGTCTATCATTTTTTTAATCACTCCACGAGCCGCCTAATTAGATTGTATTGCCATCCATTGCCGCTGCGATATAAAGCAGTGTAGCACAACTGCGTGGTCTTATGCTCCTAACGGAAACATCTTTCCTATTTAGGCGCCGGAAGTTCAGAGTGCATTTCATAGAATGTTGGGCCTTCACGTTTTTGCTACGGCAATTTGCACAGAGGTTTAATTCCCGATAACTAATGGTCTTTGTGCTACTTTTCATTGGAAGTAAGAATCTAAATCCGATTTGCGAAGCGTCGTTGGTATTCCATATGGTCCAACGATTAGCCTCATTTATTGACCACCATTGTAATGTCCCCGAAGACTCACCACTGAGCGGACGTGCAATATTTATTGTCTACTTCCTTTCCCCAATGATTAATTCTCTATTCTCCTTCCCCATATTTGCTTTCACGTGACTGGCAACGTTCACCTAAATGCCTATGTGTGTGTGTGTATGTGGGCACGCTGCATACTCGTATGCGAGGCTGTAGTTATGTAGTTGCACATACATTTCAATTACTTAAGATTTCAAATTATGTCCTAACATCTATTTCTCGATGCAATCGTTTCGGTCACGGCTCCGTCTTCTGCTGCCACATCGTTAGCTGCGGATCTGCAATTCGCAATTCAGCTTGCAATTACAACATATTTCCACATATTTCACACCGAGCGTAACAAAAGCGAACCATCAAAACATTCCACACAAACCAATCCCAGAGAGTCCCCATTTAAAAAAGCTTAAAGAGAAAAATTGCGTTTGCAGTTTTTAAAGATTATTCCACAACAACAACGCAAACAAAGCGCACACAACTGCAACAACATGAGCTCAGTAAAAATACGATGAGGAATCGCATGAAAATAAGCGAAGAATAGTCAATGCATCACGAGTGCGTACATACATATATACACACACATTCATACATGCATATGTATGCATAAAGGCGTACAGTGAATGCTCATTTGTGTTGTTGTTGCTAGCGCGAAGCTGCGGCATTGATAAGGATGCTCCACGCCATGCCCTGCCATGCCACAGCACAACTGGTAACGGCTCGGAACGGCAGCAGCGACAGCAACGCAGTAGTGCAAAGGCGACAACAGTGGCTGGCAGCCGTTTTTACAGTTGTTGGACATTTGTAAAGAAGAACTGATGGCTCCAGCCATGCGGTGCGACTGTTAACCGGCTGCTTTCGGTTGGCTGTGCGGCCAGTTGTCGGGTGGGTCGCCGCGGAAGCGCATTAGTGGCCATTGCGCGATTATAGTGCTGCTGCTTACTTATGGCGGTGGCGTTGCTGTGTTGGTGTTGGCGAATGGCAGTGGCTATGGTGATGTTAGCCAACACTAGTGAGGAATCGATTGATCTAGGTGCATGTGTGTGAGCGCCAGAGCAAAGTTGTTGCCACTCCTCTTGGCCCACCCTCCTGCGTAATGCGCTGCGACTCAATAGCGAAATTAAGTTGTTGCCTATCAAGTGCAGGCGAGAGCATTATGTAGATGTACTCCACGAACAACTAACGTTCTGCTGTAGCTTTATGTACAAATGCATGTATGTGTATTGGAGTGTGTGTTCTTGTTTGGTTGCAAATAGGTGTGCATTTGTACGCGCTATTCGTAATGGATTCGCATTTTGCCACCACACAACATTTGTTTTTGACATTTGTTTGTTTGCAGCTTTGCGTTGTAATGCTTCGAAATGTTCTATGCGTATGTTTGTATATACACTTCTGCTTCCATAATTAAGTCACTTTGTATTTTTACCATATTCGCAATATTTTTCATGCTATGTTTTTTCGTAAATTTTTAATAAAAATATAGTCCATTGCATAACAAAAACCTTATATGCAAATAAAAGTTCCAAACTTTGTACAAAATTCAGAAAAATTTTGAAAAATTGTCATCAACATTTGCAACTTTTACCCGAATGTTAAGAAAACTTTTAGGTAAGCCGTTTTATGTTATACCTTATTACTTAATTAACTGGCCGTTACAACCCGTTACCGAGTTACAGCCTGCCGAACAATAGGCCTCTTCTTTTCTTCCAAGAGTTAGCAGTGGCGAATAGATAAAGCAACTGCTACAAATGAACATATCTCGGCAACGCGGGAAGAGAGCTGCTTTAAATTGCATATGTTGGTAAGGCAGTGCTGCCTAATGAACTATAGTCATACTCGCTAGTGGGGAATCTTACTCGATTGCAACAACAAAAATGCTTTCGCATGCAAATTTTTCGTAAAGTTAATCGAGCATAGATATAGCGAGCGCGGAAATGGTGAATAGAAGAGGCCTAATGTCTCGTACACCTTTTCCAGTTTCTTAAGCCAAGAAAAGACAGGTAATTTGCAATTTGATCCTTCCACCGGTGACGAGGACAGGTCGTCAACCGCCAATTATTGTCTTAAACACCTTCCTCGCCGGAGCAGTTCCTTCCATACAGACGACATGACCCAGCCATCTTGACTCGTCAATGCGTCCGAAAAGCTCGTGATTCATTCAAATGACGCTTACTATCTACGCGAGCAGGGCCAAAAATCTTGCAAAGTACTTTTCTCTCGAAAACTCCAAGAGCGGTTGCATCTGATTGTTTGACTGTCCAGGCTTCATCGCTATAGAGAAACACCGTGATGATGACGGTCTTGCAAAGTGTTATTTTCGTTCGTCCAGTGTTATTTTCGTTCGTGGGCGCACTTGGCCCAAATTAGCACATGTCGGAAAGAATTATACTTCGCTAGATTTCAAGGCTGGCATCGCTGTTGCTGGTAATGGCGGAACCAAGATATATGAAGTCCTTGACCACATCGAATTTATATTTGTAAACTCCGATCTGTGGTTCAAGATGCCGCGATTCCCTACAGGAGGCCAGCAAATACTTGCTTTTGCCATCGTTTACCGTCAGACCCAATCGTGTGGACTTCTTTTCAATAGCCGTAAAAGCGGCGACGACATCTCGCTTAGTATGACCGATGATGTCGATGTGATTAGCATATGCATAATAGGTCCCCTTATCTGAAGCCGCAACGTATTAGCTTAGCAGGTATACCGAACTCACACATTATGCGATATAGTTGATCGCGAATCGGGCTATCAAAGGCTACCTTGTAGTCGGCGAATAGAGGGGTGCGTGTTAAATTGGTTCTCATGGGTCTTCTCCAGGACCTGCCGCAGTGTGAATGGTCTGAATGGTCTATGGTCTGAAACCCCACTGGTACGGCCCAATTAGGGAATGGGCGTAATATTTCAGTTTATCACATAGCAGGCAGCATAGAATTTTATATGTGATAGCGACAAGGCTGATCCCTCGACAGTTGGCGCAGATCGTGGGGTCACCTTTCTTTAGGATATGACAAAGACTTCTGAGAGCTCAATCACCGGGCATGCTTCCGTTTGCCAGTGCCGTTTTAATTGTAGTACAATAAAGTGTAAGTTTCAAGTCGCTTAAAGATCCCGTTGATTTTTCAACAATTTTTTGCCGATGGTGGTGGGAAGAAAATTTTATATGCAAGAAAATTCCCAATGTGCAAAAAAGTTAGCAAGAAAAATATAGCGAATATTGCAAAAAAATAAAGTGACTTAATTAGGTGAGCACAGGTGTATATCTACATATGTATGTACTTAGGTAAGGATGTACTCGTATTAAAGTATGCATGAAAATTCCCCCATCATACTTTATTATTTTGCAGCTTGTGTTTGATTTTGATTGCTTTATTTTTATTGTTGTTATGGCGAGGTAAAGTGTTTAATGAATAAATGAAAATTAATGGTTAGTATATGAATTCATGGCTTACAAACTGAAAACTTGAAATCTTGTCGCCATCGTCGGTTGTTGGTTGTTGGTTGTCGGTCGACGCTCACCTTTCGTCGTGCGTCTAGTTTTTCTAACCATTGACACAGTACTTTACGGATAAATGCATTTGACTAAAAATGAGTTGCAATATAAACATGTGTTATATGTATGTATGTGTGTTTCATATGTACATTTGCACGTACACACATCCATAACTGCATTCGTCAGTTAAGCTTGAGCTCCGTTACCATACTTAAATTGGCGAAGTGGATGTGGGAATATATCTCATAATTACTAGGAAGTATTTATGCGGGCTATTTGCATTCGAAAGCCATGCCCACATACATACTTACTTATGTATGTACAACGGCCCAAGAGAAAAGGGCACATGGGCGGTCAGGAACAAAATTTAAAGGCAATAAACGACTACAAAAATTTAAATTAGAGGCTACATCATAACCCTTACTCATGTACTCATGCACAATAAAAATACTGGTGGTATTGTTTTATGCCAAAAAAAAACTGAAGAGTATTCACGCGTCACACGGGCCAACCTGTATCAGATATTTTAAATAAGGGTTTATCAATAAGGGCGGGTAGATGTTGAAATGGAATAAAACAAGCTGTGTGTGAGTTATTGACAAAATTATTTTTTTATTTGAAAGGCGCATATATGCCATTAAGTGTGGAATATGATATCATTCAAATGCCCGCCTCGGCTTCTTACGGTGAACGGATCCGAGTGGTCCAATTTTCAATGACTCTTCCGCATAGATCCGGCTGAATTTGAGCGATGGCCTGTGTTATGTTCACCTTTAGAGCATCGGTCGATTATGGTTTATTTGCATAGACCTGAGACTTCAAGAAACCCCACAGGAAAAAGTCTAGCGGGGTCAAATCGCATGACCCTGGTGGCCAATTCACATCACCCCTGCGAGAGACAACCTTACCCTCAAATCGTTCATGCAGAATGTCAATCGTGGCATTTGCTGTGTGGCACGTAGCGCCGTCCTGCTGGAACCACATGTCGTCTAGGTCCATATGGTTCAATATGGGCCATAAGAAATTGGTTATCATCGTTGTGTTGCGCTCACCAACGTCGTTTTCAAAAAAGTACGGACTAATGACGCCGCCGGCCCAAAATCCACACCAAACGGTAACTTTTTGAGGATGCATTATCACCTGGTGAACCTCGTGTGGATTGGTGTCGTCCCATATACGGCAATTTTGTTTGTTAACATAGCCATTCATCCAAAAATGCGCCTCGTCACTAAAGATGATTTTTCGCCCAAAACTGGGGCTCTCTTCCAAACGATTCGAAGCCCAGTCAGTGACGGCGTCTATGGTCATCAACTTTGAGCTCCTGGGTCAGTTGGATCTTTTACGGGTGTAGACTCAAGTCCCGACGCAAAATTCGTCAAGTTGAAGTCTGCGAAAGGCCAAGTTCTTGTGCACGGCGAGGAATAGACTGCCTCGGGTTCTGCTGTACACTTTCACGGACCGCGGCAATGTTCTCGGCTGATCTTGCGTTCCTTGAACGTACGGGTGTTGGCTGTTTGTTTACTGACCCAGTCGTCTCAAATTTGGCCACAAAACGTTGAAGAGTCGACTTTGAAGGGCCACCACGTCTACCGAAAAATGGGCGCAATGCGCGCAACGTTTGCGTTAATGAACACTCATTTTGATAATAAAGTTTTATCATTTGAACGTGCTGTTCAATCGTGTAACTTGCCATGATGATTTCGCATAAACAACTGAATAATACCTAAACAAAAGATTTGACAGATGTCACCAAAACAAAATGGCTGCCACAGGGCGCCAAAATCGACCCGCGCCAATTGAAAACCCCTTTAGTTGTGCCATAAGCTCAAGTCTGATAGTGCTGAATGCTCCAGTATTATGCTCATTTGGCTTGTTAGTTATCCAGCAATCAGCCAAGCGTGCCTTGTTAAATATTTAGAAGGGAAGGTTTCGGTAGAGGAAAAGTGTTGTCATCTAAAAATATGGAATTTCTGCGTCTGCAGCTCCAACTTACCCAGCTACTCAGATATTATATCACCAAAGTCATCAAATTCAAAAAGAAGTTCAGCATCGAGCTGGACAACAAAGTAAATCGCAGTACACCTGCAATTGAAAGGAGTGTACCTTGCACTGGTACACAGATGGCCCGAAGGCATTAGAAAGCATACGCCCTGGAATATATGACCTCAAAATCAAGCGTTCTGTGCCATCTATCCAGTGCACCTTATCCTTGAATGCAGCGTTAAAGCGCGGAGAAGGTTGAGTATAGAAAAAATGCTGAACAAAATTATTTAAATGATGAAAATCCTTCAAGAGTGGTAAAACAGTTGGAGATCAGTGACATACCCTATGCCAGAGTTAAATTTCAGGCAAATTTATTTTATCTCTTTCAAAATATTACCCGTCTCAAGCAACACACATGTGTCAATGTTTAACCCAATCCTCCATGCACCCCTGGTAGGCCGACGAAGGGATGGCCTTCAGATTCTTCGTCGCATTCTCTTTGATCTCCTCTATTGTCCTACAGTCCTGTACAGTCCTACCAACATAAGAAAAAAATATGGTTCGCGGTTCGTCTAAATTAAACATTCCCGGTACTTTTTGATCATAGGGTAAGATCTCATACTTTAAAGAAGAAAATGGTTGACACCCGGTTTTCCTAGAGAATAAGCTAGTACTTTTTTTCATTAATGGTTTCGGATTAGTTTTACCATTTTGACACCCTGTGAAGATCGACAAAAGCAACATCTGGGCACTGCCAATATAACCAAACTCATGCGCCCAAAGTGGAACGTGCAAAACTCACAGGAGCTCTTCAGTCTGTACAGCAAAAAACACACGCAGCAGGTCACATAATCCTACAGAAAACATGCGGGAGGCTGAGAATGCCCCATAACGACTTCTGCAGAAGTTCTAGAAACACGGAATTCGCGAAAGTTGCACCCTTAATAAAAAATCGGATTGCATTGAAAATTTTTGGAAGATCTGAGTGGTACAGTTAAGTAAAAAATAAAGCAGCGCTGCACAGATCTTCCAGGAATTTCATTAAAATGAGTACCGCAAGTAAAGATGAGAAAGTGGCAAAAAAAAGTTTGAGTTCGGATTCAAGTTACCCTTATTGTTGCGGCGGTTTTTTCTGCTTTGAAAGGCACTTAAGTTCACAATTAAATCAGTTGAAAAACTAAAATTTATTTAATGCAATCATTTATTTAGATAGAGAGTTGACATCCGAGTTGACTGACGAACAATACGTGATAAAGAATAATAATGAATAATGATAATGCAAATATGTATAGCAATGAAAAACGACATATCGATGTTGTTGAAGTGAACTCAACACTTATAGGTATTATGCCACAGCGTCCATTTAGAATAGGACAAGAAATAGCATTTTGTTTAAGAGGCAGTACAACGTGAGAACAACACTGATCGATCTAGCACATAACCCTGGCTTCTGACAAACACAAAAAACTCGTTCGCTCTCTATTGTTTGCCGATCATACAGAAAGATCATGCGTTACAATTTTGATTCCTTCAAAAAAAGTGTAAATTTAATTTTTGGTATTAAAAGCAATTGTGTTTGATTTGGCATAATCATACACAAATTGGTGACCCCGACGCCTATTAAAGCAGTATGTCTAACGAAAAAGGATCAAAGGATTTGATTTAGCATATTCATTCACAAGAGATTAAGTGATGTCGTCTGTTATGCCAAATCAAGCACCTTTACTTCTTTCTTATGTGATGGACATTGTAATTGCATCCATCCGGCCCATCCAGATTGAACTCCTTTTCGTCACTAAATACTAATTTTATCTATTCACCGGGATCGTTATTTTTAACTGAAATTCACAATGTGGCCTCTTGTAAAACCGAGATGGTGTTCTTTGAGAAATTTATTCAGAGTTTTTTTTTGGGGTAATTTTTTATGCTTCAGATGTAACATTTGTCATTTCTTTAATTTTTGCTGTGGGAAGGGTGGATTTTTATGCAATCCTAAGGATTTTGCGGGTTACTTTCGGTGTCAAAGCCATCACAGTTCTGCTTTGTTCAGAACTCAGCTCACCTTGCTTCACGTAAAGATCGAAAACGTTTGCACTTCGACCAATCTTTTTGGCAATTCGACGAGTTGAAAATTCCTCTAAGATGAAGATATCGATTTTTTCTCTTACGCGATCTGTTACTCCTTTCTGCTTTTCCATTTTATTAGAATTAAGAAGTTTTTGACCAAACACAATACTTAAAAAATGATCCCTTTTCATAGGCAATATTGCAATTGCTAAAGTTCTACTGCTGCGAAATACCGTTACATGGAATAATATTTTCGAGCAAAGTACAGTATTCACTTGAATTATCAGAAACCAATATGTGACTAGATCACACCCGGTTGCTTTAATACCGTTTTCTTCCATAAAAATTGTTGCCTCTAATCAAGTGAACCGGACTTACATACATACATACATACATACATACATACATTCATAGTATACCTTAACAAGTAGAATCTTTCATTTTCTTGGTAATAATGCGTTGAAAGATGGGTTTGAAATGTGGTTGATATGTAATATTTGTATGGCTCTTGACAAGTGTTTGAAACGTTACATAATATGGATACGACAATAAACGAGCTCGCGAAACAATTGAAAATTGGAAATTTATGAGAATATCTTTCCGGGGGTAAATGTTATTCGTGGTACCTAACAAGTTACTAAAAGAAAATACAAACGTTTTTTAACCATTCAGTCAATGTGGGGGCGCGCAGTCAATCTATTCAGAGGAAGAGTTACAACAAAATTTCCATACTCTTACACAAAAGAAATGCAAATGAGCAGAATGAGTTCAAAGAATTGAGATAGTTCTAAGTGATTGTAGCGAGTCGGCGAACGACAACAATAAACATCAGAAAAGTCTATTAACTAAATAGGCACATTTGTATAGGATGCGCACCTATGTATAAATGTACAGTGAGTTTAGAAAGTTTTCGTACGCCGCTTTATTGCGCAAACATTTTGCATATATTTAAACAGGATTACCATTTATTTATTATTTTTAAAATAAAAGAGACATCGCTTGTATATAATTCAGTTTAAAAATTATCTTTAATAAAAAATCTTTTATCTTAAAAATAAAAATCAGTCGTAATCCACCAATGCGTTAGGTTAGGTGGAGTGGTTTTCATCCGAATAGTCCCACTGTGATACCAGTGGAGCTCGTTCTTTACACTTCTGAGTCTTCTCTGAAACAACCTATGGATTTATTAAAAGCGAGCGTGGAAAGCCTTTTTCTATATAAAGCAATGCATATACACAGGAGGCGTTCCACAGTTCCCTCTTCTTCAATATCTTGACAGCTTCGACAAAAGTCATTATGTGGTACCCTCAGTACTTTCATGCCTTCTAATCAGACAATACCCTGTTAGTACACGGCAATTTTGCTTACTGACGTAGCCAGTATAAGTTGGCCTGTGATCAATGAACACTTTTCACAGAGCGTCGACTTTCGTAATACAATTGCACGCTCTCTCCATGGTGAAATATCAATGAATACTCCAAAAAATTATGTATTTAGTTTGGCAGTAGTCATGCGTGATCTGTTAAAAAAACCTTATTGGAAAAGTACCTCCAAACTGATTAGCCTTTATAAGGCACAACTCATTTCAACACTATTAGATACATAATATACATATGTGTAACTATATGATTTGGTTTTGAAAAAGGTTTTAAAGTAAAGAAAAAAACATGTCATGCAATACAGTGAAATCTCTCTGGGACGGACACAGAGGTGCCCGTTGCGGCAAGTCATCTTCGGGTTCGAATTCAGTTGACGCATTTCTATTGTTCTATTATCTTGTCAAACCCTGCTTTTTGGAAACAGTTTTCTATGGTTTCAGTTTGAACCTTTGCCCGGCTTTCTTTTACGAAATGTTCCTATTGTCTCTAAGACATTTGCAAATCTTTTAGTCGAAGCAGTTTGATATTCTTTATCATGAGAGTGAGATGCTGCGTTGTCCAGAAGTAATAGTATTTTTCTGGTTTCTTCGGTCGAATTCCAACAGCCATTGTATCATTACTTCATGTGTCATCCATGCATTCCTATTTGACTGCCAATTTATTGATAGTTTTTAAATCAACTGACGCAAACGCTCCTGCCTTATTGACACAAAATATCAAAAGAAACCTTTGAAAATTTGCCACCTTTTTTAATGCTAAAATTTTGAAGAAAAGGCCTGTCTCGTCAGCATTATACAGTGATCACATTATACAAAACGTGCTGAATTAATTATTTTTTATTAATTATTTTTTTTTAATAATTTTTTATCTGTGACAATTATGTTTGCAAGATTTGATCAGTAAAACTTTCCCATTGGCTAATTCCCGGACAGACAAATTGCTTTCCTCGTAATGTTAATATGTATTTTTAATTTTCTCCTTCACACTAAGGTCTGGTCTCCTAATCGTATTATATATGTACCTATATCCACTATAATTGAACTTCGGGAAGTCCCCTTTTTTCCATTTTTTTATATTTTGTCCGCCTATGAAGAGATCACGTCCGCTCATCAGATCACAAACGCATTTTATTAAAAGTAACTGTATGCGTTCGGCCCGAGTCTGCTTTGGAGAAAGCAATTTGTTCCGAAATTCATACTTAAAACTTAGTAAAGGAAAACTTGGTATGTCCGCCCAAGAAAGATGTCTATGTAATAAAGGTGTCCGTTAGGAGAGGCTTCCCTGTTGTTGTTAAAGTCGTTTAGTATTTCAATTGAAATAATCCTTATTAGTGACTAGTGCCGTTTTACTATCACTGTTCTCGTGTGACGTCTTGTTTTTGTTTATTTTTTTTTTTTGTTTTTTGAGTCAGATCCATTTCGTGTGACCCAAGTATAAGGCAAACTTTTAACCTCTACGTCTGAGATTTCATAAATTGGCTTACCAAAACAGCGAAGTTTCACTTTAGCTATAGTCGGGTATTGGCGTAAATAGTGGAAAATACTTTCTTTCACCCTATCTGCCTGACAGATTCTGCAGATGGGATTGAAAGGAAGGTTAAGCCTGACTGCATGATCTTCCAGTGACCTGTAAGAGTTGCAGTGACACGTAAGATTCTTGAGTAAGATCATCATATCAGGTAATTCATCTATGATTTTCTTGTTGTAGTGCATGTAGTTAATTGCTTCCACTTTATTTCGGCGTGAAGCACACTTTACATAGTGCGGGAAGCTATGAATGTTTTAATTATGTTGAATGGGGTAGCAACTGCCACCGCCTCACCAGGTTTTCACTATGTATATTTTTTATTAAGTTTTTGATACCCCTGTTTCCGCCTTAGATTAGCTTAGGTTAGGTTGAAACGGTTGTCCACTGTGAGACACACTCAGGCTGATGGCCCATTGTGATGCCGCGTGAGGAATCAGCCCTTATCCCTCCTAAAACCAATGCGTACTTTTCAAAAATTTTGTAAGATCCTTAATTTCGATAGAGCCGAGATCTTCTAATTCATTAAAGGATTGCCCATCCAAAATGGTGAGTCTACGTCTGGATATAGCAGGACAGTGACACAGAAGGTGCGGGATCGTCTCTTCCTCTTCCTCATCTAGACAACTTCTGCAGAAGTTTTGTTTGCGCACCCATTTTCTGTGTGTGCGCATCGATTAGGCAGTACCTCGTAATAACAGAAATCAGTATGTTAAGACTGTGCTTATCTCTTCTTTGCAAGTGGCTTCATTATGCCATCTTTCATTCGCCACTCTTACAATTTCTTGGCGCATACGTAGTTTACATATTTGCAAGGGTATACCTACATATATCATTGTCTATGTATTCATCAGTCAATTTGGAACCGATTTTCGCTAGTTCATCGGCTCTGCAGCTCCCCTCAATGTCACAATGGCCAGGAACCCATGTTATCATTAGGTGAAATGACTGAGCCACCTCTCTTAAGAAATGAGGCATTTCATGGCTACTGTGGAGGTTGTCGACTGTTAGGGATTTTATCACCGCCTGGCCATCAGTGAAAATGTAGATATCATCTCCAGGTATTGCATTACACTGTACCAGCGTCACGGTTTTCGTTGTTGCCATCAGTTCAGCCTGAAAGACACTACAGTAATCGGGAAGCCGAAAACTGAAGGAGATCCCCAGATGCTCAGAATATACACCTCCGCCCACCCTGTCCTCGAGCTTTGAGCTATCTGCGTATACATGGAAGGACTCGTCCTGTCTTACACTGCCCCGTTCCCACTCTTCTCTCGAGGGTAGGAGGGTGGTGAACGTTGTAAAGGCAAGTGTAGGCGTTACTGTAACCTCCACCTGTCCGGGAAGCCCCAAAGTGCCATCCAGGATTTTCCTTAGACTTAAATTATATTTAGTATTTATATGTAATTATGTACTGACTAAACAAAAATTTGATTAACACTTTAGATTATGGTATGCACACTTTTCCGATACACTGTATGTATGCAAATCTCTGTGTGCGTTAAAATTTAAAAAATATTTGGTAATGAGGAAAGGTAAGCATGGAAAACATGTGTTTACTTTCTGGGAAAAGCAAACTGAAATCGAACAAACAAAAAATTAAAACCAAACACTTTATGCGTGTGATGTACGTGTGTGTGAGTTCGCACTACGCTCCAATTCTCCGAGCGGTTTCGAATGAAGTTACATTTGGGTTTTGTCACTTTACATTTATTATTCTGTACTATGTGCATGTGATTTGCGTGTATGCACATGTATGTATGTATGTGCGTATGTATGTGCATGTGTACCTTTATGTTACCTCATACAAACATACGAGTATATACATATGTACAATACGAATGCGTCTGAGTTGCGTATGTTCCTGCGGACTTGCGTTCATTTGTTGACAATTTGTAGGTGTTTAAGCCTCTTTGCCGTTGCATCTACTTGCATGTGTATGTGTGCATGAGTGCATGTTTGTTTGTGCGATTACAAAGCAAACACACCTTTTTCATTCGAAGCTTAAGGGAAAGAAGAAAACACGTTCCGCTTGTACATATTGACTTCTTTACATACACTCACACATACATACACATATATGTACATACATACGCATACACGTATTTATATGCGTACAAAGTTAAAGATACGCTGCTTTAAGTGTAAGCGTGACCGCGCGGCGAGATAAACATTGACACAAAAGATTTGCTTGCAATCAGCAAATACAAATGCGAGTAAAAGGCGGGAACTTTGTCATTACCATTTTTTCGAACTGCGCACGCAATTTTTTGTAAAGCAAATAATAACACGCGCATACATTTTAACTTACAAACACCAGGGACTGACTTGTCTCTCCACTTTTGCATTGTTCGAGAGTCACTATGCAGTTTACTTCACTTCCGAAATTGATGGGGCTTGCACACCCGCACATACATGCACACATACATCCATACATATGTATAAATATACGTAAGCCCACGCGGCAAATGTGAAAATGTCTACTCCTAACAATTGTTTATAAAACTTAGGGCTGCCGATGGTGCGACCCAAAGCACAGGCATCGGTTAAATGAGCACGAACGGATAAGGTTGGGTTGGATTTTATTGCTGCAGAAGCGATAAAGGAAAGTTAAAAGTTGAAGTCTTTAAGCTATTTTGTTTCAGTTTTCTATTAGGATAACGGTAAACTGGATCATAGAATTTATGCAGTAGTACCGTTGTACTATAGTAATTTGAGCTGTAATGTTGCTTATTTCACGTTTGAGCCTTTTTGTGCAGCTTCTGCTCTATGACGCCCTACTCCCCGTTGCCTTTTGTCTTTATGCAGAAGCGAGCCTACTTTGTTAATAGGACCTAATTGCATGAAACTCCAGCACGTTTTCGCTTCACCACCTCGCTGCCCGCTAGAGAACTCCGCTGCTCGTAACGCGAAAACTTTTTAGTTAAAGCAGCAACAATTTATCGTTTATCAAGCGACTATGCCGGCAAGCCGCTTAGCTCGCAAGCGATATGCTTAGGCCACTGCTTCAAAATATAATACAAGTTAGGATATTTTGCGCAATATTTATTTTGTTTTATTTCATTCCTCAACACAAAATACCAAACGGTGTACACTCATTTCATTGTAAAACAAAAAAAACCAAAAATATACAGGAAGTTCACGCCGCAGTACCGCTATTCCCGGCGCAAGTTTCAACAAACGAAATTGTATTTTTAGTATGCGAGAGTTTGTAGAGTGAGTTTGACATAAACTATATTAAATTTATGAACGCTTGATTTTTTAACCAAGGGATCGCGTACTTCGATGGAAAAGCAGCGTCATTTAGTTTTGGAGCATTTTAAAAAATGAATGCGTAAAATAACTGTAATTGTTCATTTAGGTTCGTCAAAATCGTGTGGTAAATAAAACTTCCACAGAGAAAGAGTGTCAGTGGTGAGTGCGTCTAGTGCAGAAAAATCCAGCGACAAGCGCTCCAAAGTTAACTGAAATGGCCAAAAAGAATTTAGGTAAGACTTGCCGTCCACAAACTGTTCGAAAAATACTTTCGTAAGCGCAAGCGATAGAAGTAAGAGATTGCAGTTTGTGCGTGACCATCTAAATAGAACTCTAGCATTTTGTAAGGCCACACTTTCTGCAGACGAGGTAAAAATAAACTTACTTGGATCAGATGGCAGACCTTAAATATGGCACGAGGACAATACGGAGCGCAAGACCCAAAACTTGAGAGCTACTATAAAACACGGCGTTGGCGACGTTATGGCTTGGGAACGGATGTCATCAAATGGAGTTGGAAATTTGAGCTTTATTGAAGAAACAATGAACAAATATGTTTATTTAAAACTTCTGCAAGACAACTTGGTTCAAAACGGTAGAAAATTACAAATTGAAGATCACTTTCGCTTTTATCAAGAAAACGACACTAAGCACAAGTCACAAATACTGTGATGTACACAAATACTAACTTTCATATACATTCATAAGAAATCTGATCTTAAAAAGGCTATAATTGAAGAGTGGAACCAAAGTAGGCCAGAAGACACAATAAAATTGGGTGACTCCATGCCACGTAGATTTCAAGCTGTAATTGATAATAAAGGATACCCAACGAAGTATAATACTAAATACCTTAAAATTTTAAAAATTAGAAATAAATAGTTGTTCTTTTTAAGTTCTTCTTAATTGTCGCGATAACCGCTTACGCGATTTGGGCCGAGTTTAATAAAGCGCGCCAGTCGTTTCTTTCTCGTGCTAACCGGCGCCAGTTGGGTACACCAAGAGAAGCCAAGTCCTTCTCCTCCTGATCTTTCCAACGCCACCACATCTTGCTCTGCTACCACCAGCTGGTATCCATTCGGACAACATGACCCAGCCAGCGTAGCCGCTGGATCTTTATTCGCTGTGCTATGTCTATGTCGTCGTAAAGCTCATACCGCTCATACCGCAGTTTGGAGAAGTCAGAACTAACAGCGTGGTTGTTAAGGCCGATGATGCCAATATCATCGCCAACAATTGTAGGTTCTGATAAAAAATTGTGCCTTAGGGAGTAAGTTCGGCTCGCACGATTCTCTCCAACATCAGGTTAAAGAAGTTACACGACAACGAGTCACCCTGTCTGAAACCTCGTTTGGTATCAAACGGCTCGGGGAGGTCCTGTATCTAGACCTTGTACTGGATAGCTTTGATGGCGTTGTACTCCTGCGGAAGGCTAAATGGGAAAAAATGGGAGTTGGAACCGAGAATAATATATTGGCTCTAAACAGGGTAGTTAGCCTAATTCTCTACTGTTGTATTGTAGTATTGTGGAATGCCCTTGAGAAGGATGAGAACATTTGAAGAGTTGACAAGGTTCAGGCACACACAACTGTTCTCATAATCGCTGCAATGTCAACTACACCATCGAAAACATTATAGACCTCCTCCCGGAAGATCTGCAGGCAAAATGTATCACGCGCAGTGCGGCAATAAGGTTGAACTAAGGTGTTCAACACGGGCTAGTGCTACGGTCAAATCCTGGCCAATCCATTTCGGAGCTTTCCAGATTAATGGACTATGACACTCTCGCCCACATTTGCCATTACAATATTCATGGTCCTCCTACCCTCGAGGGAAGTGTGGACTCCATCCATGAATATGCACGAAGTCCAAAACTCGAGGGCAGCTCAAACACCTGTGGATCAACTTTAGTTATCGGCTTTCCGAATACTGTAGTGCTTTTCAAATAATAAAAGCTGTGACGCTGTTACAGTGGGATGCGATACCTGGAGCTAATATGTACACAACTCTCACACAAAGCAGTCGACAACATTCAAGGTAGCCGCACATCTCTTAACGAGCCGGCTTTGACTTTTAGGAAAGATAAGTACAAGTTCCCCACACGGCATCACAATAGCCTATGAGTCAAGGTGTGTCCCACCGTGGACAGCCGCTTCAGTAAAAAAATGTATTGCCTTTTTTATGATGATAAAGAAACAATTAAATAAATAAAATAATATTAAAACTGCATTCAAGCTAATTTTATGCTCAGGGTTCGCTGATTTGATTCCTTGGTGTAGCGCTGAATGTTCCCTAATTTACATCAAATCCTTGCACAGTAAAAATATTATCCTTTTCATCACTATAATCTTCGACCTTATGAGTGATGCGATTGACACTTCATTCCTTCTTGAGCGTTTTTTTTGTTTTTTTCGTATTCATTATAGAATCCTTCGAAATTATTACATAACTAAACCATTAAAAGTAGCTCCCATATTTACAGCTTTCAAGAAATTTGATTTGCTTAACTTTAATTTTTTGTTAAGTGAAGTGTGTTCTCAATGTGTAAGTGCATTACGATTTGATACGAAGACCGCCGAAAAGAGGAATAAGTCGAGGCCAAAGGGGACTGAAAGTCCGTTCTTGGTTGATATAAGGCATACAAGTTTATTAGCAAATGAATATTGAACAGATAGGTAAGGTTAGGTTTGGCAGTCGCATTGCACATAGAGACAACGATGCCACTTAGACCACGAAATAGGCCCGTTGTGAGCCGCGGTGGCTGGGCTACATTTCCCTCTCCATATTGAACCATCCTGAGCTTTTGACAAAGTGTAAAAGGTTGTTGATACATAAATATAGTATAGATTATCTATATTCGTTAAGATGTAGGATTTTAAAAATCGGTTCCTGCTTCTGGATTGAGCTGGGCATTTGCAAAAAAGGTGTTGAATTGTTTCCAACTCCTCCTCATTTCTGCAGCTACGACAGAAATCATGCGTGTAAACGCCTAATCTCCTTGCATGATTTCCTATGAGACAATGTCCTGTGAGGGCCCTTACTAAGGTCTTGATTTGAAGACTACTCAGTTTTATAATACTCTTGGACAAACGTAAATTTAGCCTTGGCATGTTTGCCTAGCAATTTCACAGGTGTTAACGCTAATCCATCTTTGATTTGCAGAGCTGATTATTACATTATTGCTTACAAGTTGCGAGAGGTATCTCCATAAAATTACTTATGTCTGGCATACAGGTACCTTCTCTTGCAAGTTGGTCTGCCCTACAGTTTCCTGATGTATCTCGGTGGCCTGGAACCCAGCATAAGATTATACGATATTGCTTGGCCATCTCATTAGAGATTGGCGACAACGTAAGACACTCCTTGATGTTGTTTGGAATGCATACAGTGTGTGACCGATCCATTTCCACTTTTGCCATCGGATTTCCAGGTGAACGGGTATCTGCTTCGTTAATACCCAGAGATTGGCATTAGTGATGGTATCAGGGCAGAAAACGCGCACAATTTTGCGAAAACTGCGATTGATATCACGCATTGTTGCGTTCTATGTCTCACACCTATACAGAACAACCGACTTTACATTTGATTCACAGATCCTCAATTTCGTGCACCTGGATATATGTGATCATCTCCACATTTTGTCCAAAATATCAAACACCGCGCGAACCTTCGATCGATCAAATGGTAGCCACAAAAGAATTTATTCAAACACTTGGCAGAGTATTTGCGGGGGAAATCGCGAATATTATAACAACGTAAAAGCCTGACAATAATTGTGTTCAAAATATAATACTTTATGACTTTGCTGTGATCGCCATTAACGTGTCCTACATTATTTTATTCGCACATCAGAGTCCGCACAGTACGAGTATTACGTGCGCTCGTATATTAAATTCATGCGAAGATACTTTTATGACTACCTAAAGTCGCTTCCTGACAAATTGGCGTTATTTTGCATACATTTGGCGTGGCCGATTGTTTTCTGTCGTTTGGTCGCTGCAATCACCACCACCACCACTTACAGGTAATTTTCTTGAAGCCACTACCTCGTCATACCATCTTAATCTGACATCAATTTTGATAAGTAAATGATTATTATTGTTATTACAGGTAACATATACAAAAACTGGTTTTATCGTCTGATTCTATAATAATCACCTCCTCCGGCACCAGCAATCCCTCCGCACACATCCACACACCCACTTACATACATACATTCATGCAAACGCCTCACATGCATGCACCTAAGTATGCCAAAATATGCAATTGTGCAAGTGTGCGTGTGTGTATGTGTGTATGTATGTGGTTATGCGCTTAGTTACGAGAAAGTAAATTAAAAAAAGAAGAAGAACCGGGAAATCCCTTTAAGCCATATTTGAGTTCTAAAGCATATTGGACAACAAGGAACAGTCAGTCCAGTGTCTGCGGAACAAAAGCGACAAAGACGAAACTGCAACTGCAGCAACTTACGATATCGGCTGCACAATCTGCATATGCAAAAGTTAAACGCGACTACCAAAATGAATAAATTATATAAAAATTATGAGTGGAATATTTGCTGTTATCCATCGCATTGTTGCCATACACATGCATGTGCACATGTGTGTAAGTATTTTGTCTCGAAGGTGATCGTTGCATTGATTGCTGAGCTGCAGCAAAAGCAGCAGCAGGAGCAGTGGCCGACAACAACAGCTCCAGTGACCTGCCAATCTGCCATCTACCGATCGACAAAAGTTGATCGGCATGATCGCATGAATAAGCAGTTGGCCAGCCTGGTTGCAAGTTTCGTTGGTTGCCTGCCAGCGAGCGGATGCAAACGAGTGTCGTCATACGAAGCCACGCAGTCGACGCATGCGCCAGCATTGCTGCTGCCGTTGCTACGTCTTGTGTAGGGCTGTAACCAAAGTGATACCAATGCCGGCACTTGGTGTGGTGCTGCTTTCGGTTCTTGTTCACAACTATCGATTTGAGGAATAGATAAAAATTGACGTTTTGATAGATATTTATTGTTAGTTCACATGACGCCGATACATCATTTAATTATACAAGGATTTAATATTTACAATTTTCCTGTCGGATGTGAGCTCACATTTTATTTTATTGTGGTAATGCGTTCAGGCGTACTTTGGCAATGGTTTCGAGGAATTGGCGAGTGATGGAATTTGTCTCGTAAACAACAAGTTCGATATGTTAATCTACTTATGTATGTAAGTATGTGTAATTGCCTCTATATGTGAGCACATGTAAAGGAAATGGTTGCATTACGGTCGGTGAATCGAAATTCTTCCTCATTTCGGATTGAAAAATTAAATTAAAATGGCAATCGTGACGCTGGGAAGCGAATGGCATGTCCGAGCTTCCCAACTTAATGTTGACTTGATGTACCAAATGATAGGAACATTATTTTTTCTAATCCTTGTCGGCATCTGGCAGCTAATTGCAACCCCACTGGATGCATTTCTGTCATTTAAAGGCTTGTCACGAAAAGCAAACAGCTGTTCGAAAGCGACACCAAATTCTGCACTGCGTTAAATATTATATCTATAGCAAGAAAGCTCACTGACAAGTTTTGCCCATTTTTTTGTTTCTTATTTAATTTTTTCATGAAAATACATTTTGTTTTCCTACAAAAAACATATAAATATCAGGTCAGTCCATAAGTTCGTGCGTTTTTTAAAGGTGATTTTAAAATTGATAAAAAAGATGTTTAAAGTATTTATTAATCAATAATATATTTTCCTTCATTATTTACAATGTCATCCCAACGTTTAGGCAAATTTTAATTCTCTGCTCAACAAATTTTTTGTCCTTGGAGCCAAAATACGCTTCGATATCTCTTTTTATAGCTTCTTTTGAGGAGTAGTTCTTGTTACTCATATGGGATTGAAGTCCACGGAAAAGGTGATAATCACAAGGTGCAATATCCGGAGAGTATGGTGGATGCAGCATTAGCTCCCATCCGAGCTCGTTCAGCTTGCCTAATGTTTGCCTTGCGGTATGAGGTCTTGCGTTGTCGTGGTGAAACAAAACTTTGCGTCTATTCACTAAAGACGGTCGATTTAAGTGCCTCATTCAGGTTTGATAGCTGATGGGAATAATAATTAGCAGTTATCGTATGGTTTGGTTCCAGAAGTTCATAATAAACAAAACCGGTCATATCCCACCAAATAGACAGGAGAATCTTCTTGGGGTGAAAACCGAAAATCGCACAAAATCGAAATTATGGGAAAATACGCATGAACTTATGGACTGACCTGATACATCCAAGTTTCAAACTACCGGCAAACTAAACTAAAGATAAACGATTTTAATCAAAATTTCAAACTCTTTAATCCGAATTTCTAGAAAAACTTTAATGCATGTTTGTAGTTTTATAGCCTATCTAATAAAATGCAAATTCCAAGTAGCTCAAAAAATGCGATGATTCTTGACAATTTTTTTACTGAATAAAAAAATATACCGAGCATTCGCTACATGGCAACAATGTTAATTTCCACCAAAATTAGAAGAAAAGCTGGGCAAAATTGCTTTCTTCTTCTGGGTAATCCTGCACACTCACAAAGGCGGTGTTTAATAACTTCCCCTTCTTCCGTGTTGTAGCAGCTTCTACAATAATCGTAGTATGGAACTCCCAGCCTTCTTGCATGGTTACACACTCAGCTTTTCTGCGTGAGCGCCAATCGTCTCATGACTGGTAAACACAGCTACAAGTTTGGAAATTGAATGGCGTGGATTCCCAGGACTATCTGAGTCCTACGTCTATTTAACTGGTGTCAAAAGGTTTTCGAAATACCACATGAAGAAATGGAGCTCCATCTGATCTGTGCTTTCCTGATAAATAAGTGCAATTCCCCTTTGACAACAGTCAGGGGGATGCCGATGACCGGGCGGAAGGCTTCTGAAACTAATTTAGTCGACCCCTTGCTGGCAAGCTCATCATCAATTTCATTTCCCTGTATGTTCCTATGCACCGGAAGCCAAATCAGAGAAATGTTACCTGCACACCCAAGAGATGTGATGTCTTAGGCGCCATAAGTCACTTTCTTGCAGTCAGTTTGAGAAGAGCAAGTGATTAAAATAAAAACTAGACGGATCATGCCTTATTTCAAATTAAATTTGATACTTAATAATCCGTTACACCTAAATTTGAGTTTTCTTTGAGGTTATCTACTTATTCTGTTCATTCATTTTAGAAGTACCAATCTCTCTGTTAATACATTCCTTTTTCTTGGTGACCTGTGCCATGGAATTTAAAAAAATCTACTCAACATAAAAAAGGTTAGAATGAAATGTCGGCAGCTTCTCTAAATGAACACAGTTTTGTACGAACAGATACATACATACATACCCGTATATATGTACATACTCCTGTGCGCATTTTGCGAATTCAATATCCTGTCATTTTATTTCCCAAATTGTCAGCATTTAGTGTTCATAAGTACCTACATCAAATTATTTACACGCTCAATTTCAGTTTAAATCTTGCACACACACACACTCGTGCACATCCCCTACTCATGTGGCCGTTCTTGCATTGCATGCTGATATACCTACATACTTACATTTCTGCTTCCGACACGAACAACCGCCCTGAAGGATCAGATTCATGGGAAATACAAGATTCACTGCATTCATGACAATTTCCAACTGCACAAAAGAATAACTCACAAAAATGAAAGAGTGAAGTGAAAATAAAAAGGACCCATCGATGATAAAAACTCTTACATTTGTAGTAACCAAATGTTATCGAGGCATTTGGACATTTAAAAAGGTCATAACTTAAAGCCTTATCAGGCGCACTTCGAAGCGGACTTACGGACAGACAAACAGACAGCCCGAAATGCCGCGGCCCAAGTTGACAGGCAAAATGCCGCAATGCAGCCGAGAAAAATCTGAAAGAAAAACATTTCAAAAAAGTGAGCAAATCTAAAAAGGAAAAAAAGGGAAAGGATCCGGTCAGGTAGGCAAGAGTAGAAAGCAAATTGAGAAGAAGGTGTGTAAAAAAATTGTCGCGTCGGCATTTATTGCGCAAAGTCTGGTCACTTCAATCAATGGTTTTAATAAAAAAATAAAAATACCAACAAAAGTATGGAGGATGTAGGAACATCAATTAAGAAATTTTCAAGCAAAGTGCAAGAAGGTTGCCAGTGTAGCATCAATAAATTTTAATTTCCAAAATATATGTAAGTATAATTATAAATGAAGAGTAAATAAAAATGCTCTTTCAATTTTAATGTTTAGAAAAAACTTTCTGTGCTCAAAATACTACATATAAAAGACCTGCCCACAGTGGCGGGTTAAGCTGAAGTTAACTTTAACTCATGCATTTGAGTCAGGTTAGGTTAGATTGTGGTGGCTAACACAGAATGACACGCTTAGGCCAACAACACTTTGTGAAGGTGCATGCGGTTTATTTTAAGGAATGCTGGAGATTCCGAATGCCCATAGACTTGAAGCCGGCCAGGCATACAAAGAAATACCCACTAAGTTAGAGCGCGGGATAATCTATTTTTATTGAACCTTCCTTTTCTTCCAGCGCGTGGGCTTACTAGCTTATATCTTAATAAGAGCTCACCCTAAGCTAGTTAAGGGGGTATTCTAGTGTAGAATTTTGAAAAAACCGAAATTTGTTTTTTACATACTTTCAAAGCTTAAACATTTAAGAATATGTCATTAAGAGGATTTTTTAAAATTCCTATTATTTCAAGAGTTATAGCCTTTTTGGTGACATGGCATCGGTTCCGACCCGTCTTGTCTGAAAACTTTGCATGCGTTTTTCTCAAAACTACTTTTTTCGGGCGCTAAGGATATGCCGAGTTCTAATGGACCGATTTACTTCATATTTAGGGAGGATGTTCTTTATACATTCTTTCATCGGATGGCCCTAACTCGAGACTATGAGTTTTCATTTAGTATTAAAAAAAATCGGAGTTATTGAAAAACATATGCAAAAACAAATTTTTTTCAAACAGCCGCCATATTGTGGAAACAATTTTTTTTTACCTTGTCCAAGGCTCATTCGATAGCGGCATCTATTAATGGAAACTATAATCGAATACTGAATTGTAACTTTGCCGAGCTTGACCTGATGCCCCTTTGAAGCTTTTGTTATGATTTTCTTAGTATTACTTCTTCTAAGATTATCTTTTTTATCTGAAGATAAGCTGAGACAACCCCACAGAGCAAATGGAGCGGGATGGTATGGAAAACTTTGATTTTTTAATCGGCCGCCACCATTTTCTATGGCCATGCACAGCTCTGTGATTTTTGGTTAATTTCATATCGTTTCAAAAATATCAAAATGTTATTTTATACAGCAGTTGAAAGATACAGAATAACGCCGTATCATCTCTTTATCGTCTTTTAAGGGACTATCGGCGGAAAATATGTTTATTATCTGAGATGTTCAAGACAATAGAATTCATTAGCATCGAAATTTTTAAAAGGAAATGGATTTTGGAAGGATTTGCATTTTCTAACTATTTTAAAATGTATCAAAAACAAATCTGGCAACATCCTAACTTTTCGTCTCCCGGCTGGTCAAACAAGCAGATGCCCTGCATCTACATACCTTTGTACAGGTAAAGGGTATTTCAAAAGGCGCGCTTAGAAGATGTTTTACAATAAAACATGTAGAAATTAATATTATTTCAGGCTTCACTATTTTTTATTCAAAATACGACTCTTAATGAAAAATGTTTAGGAAACGTTGGAGCGAGGGTGACTTTAACATTTTTACCGATAGTCAAGCCGCGATCAAGACACTGATGACGCCGTGATGTGGATCCAAATTAGTCAATTCCTGTGAGGAGGAGATCAAATCTCTTGCGTGTGCAGGTAACATGTCTCTAATCTCAGTTCCAGGACCAAGAATTGCTGATGAGCTTTCCAGGAAGGGGATTGAATTGGTCTCAGAGACGTCCTAGCTGGTCTTCGGCATCCACCTGACTGTTGTTAAAGGGGAATTGAACAAATTATTTCTCAGAAAAGTGCAGAAAAGATGGAGCTCTATTTCTTCATGTGCTATTCCGAAAACCCCTTTGCCTCAGTACAATAAACGGAGGACTCAGAGTAGTCCTCGTCATACAATTTCCAAACACGTAGTTGTGTTTACCCGTCATTGAACGATCGGTACACACGCGGAAAAACTAGCTTTACCATTTAACCCCCTTTGCAGAAGCTATGGGGAGGAGACTGTTGAGCACTTTTTCTGTAAATGTTCGGGCTTGGCAGCTAGACAATTTAGGTCACTGGGTGCTCCATTCCTCGACGTCCTGGGGCAGTACGCCAGCCTAAATCCCATCAATATTCTCAATTACATTTACAGCTCTGGCTGGCTGAAGATAACTGCCTGTCTGAGGCCTCATAATGGTTTCAGAATTGCGCTTTAGTGCTACTTCGGGAGTGCCAGAGGTTTCAGAGACTTCAACCATTTCACCTAGCTACCAACCCACGGCTTTTAACAATCGTATGTTACATCATTTAAATGGCCACCAAGAGCTCGTCTACAAGTAAAATCCGCCAAACGTTGAGATATCTATGTTAAAGGTTGTTCAGCAACACTTTGCACTACAGCGGCAATATTCCAAACAGAGCGACCAATTTTTGGTCAGTCAATCCTTTTTCTATCCTCTGCATAATCAGTTTTCCCAACCTTTGAATTGAATTGAACGATTATATCTACCAAAAAAATCAGGAATTTTTCGAAATGTTGTTCTTTAAGATCGACCATTTTTTCATAAAAAGTTACAATAACAGTAATGAGCAATACTGTACATCTGTCTGCTTGACAACTGTCAAAGATGACATTAAAAAAGGTACCGTCAGGAATTTTTCACTACTGACATCGAAGCGTCACTTTTGAATTACCGTTAATATTTTTATTTGTCTGTATATATTTACCTATATATGAATGTATGTACATATGTATGTATCATATGTATGCCTATGCGAAAATGTTATGCCTTGAGTTTGCGCACGCAATGCTGCGCCGAAGCCATTGAATGACTGACTTTTCGACCAGACGATGGATAAATGCGCGTGCACGCAAATGGGCCAAACTGAAAGAATTATGTTGTCGCCAAGCGAAGTGATAAATATGGGTATGAATGAGTGCAGCCGGTAGTTAAGTGTAAGGAAATCGTTGCAAACTCCAAAACGACCAACTATAGCTTGTGCGGCGCGCAGAACGGGAGAGGCAGATGCGTTGGCGTTAAAGGTTTTAGATAAGAAAAATTTAAAAACAAAAACTGCAAAAAAATAAACAAAAACGGGAAGTGCGTCACACAAACCTAATGTTAATAGCCAAAAACAAAAACAAAAAACAGAAACTCCTGAACAATAGTTGCGACGGTGGGATGACTTGCCTATAACAGTACTCTTTCGCAAAAGATGACTCATTGACTCCCGTATGCTTGCCTGCTTGAGCAGTTTTTAGAATTTTGCCAACATTTTTATAAAAATGTTGTTATTTTATATTCTTTGCAGCCCCTGTGTCCTTCTCACGTTTTCTTTGTTGCGGCTGTTGATCATTTAACCTATGAAAAGGTACGCCCGTGATTGTGTACGTGGCGCACGTGTGGCTTCCGTTCAACGCTCAGCGAGTAAAGCAGCTGGCCAGGAGTCAGAGACTGCGGTAAGTTATTTCTCTAAACCGATCACGTAGCATAGTTTAGGTGAAATGATTTCACCATTTACTTTAAAATCACCCTAAGGGGTAATAAATATATTGAGGGACCGTTAGGGTGCTGACAAATATGGCATATTAGTATAAGTACATGGCATAAGTACATGGCCCGAGTGCTACTTAGGTTAGTTGAAATTGTAATCACGTTTTAATGTCTTATATCATTTTTTTGAAGGTGGGTCACCAGCTGGTAGGTGTATTTTTGAAGCAAACATGAGTTTAACATTGCTTGCCATTGAACAACGGTGAGAAATATTGAAAACTTACTACGCAGCAGTGGATGTGTTTCTAGAATAGTGCGAATTTTAAAAAGAAATTTGGAGCGAGGAAACTACGACTTGTACATCTATGTTCAAAATAATGGTAGTGCGACGAATTATCAACGTTTAACTATTTTTGTCTTTTTATATAATTATAATTCACACTACAACACCATGGAGCTCAAATCGCCAAACTTTCTACGAAATTCACAAAAATTTAACAAATTTCAGAGAAAAATACACACATCAAAATTTCCTACTTTTTCGCTTTACTTGAGCCTTAGGCCTAAACTAAGGTTTGCCAGTTTTCTCGTCTAAGACAATAGACTCAGCTGCCTTAAGGACCTTTGTGTTACCTGTGTTTGATTTCCACCCCCTAACAAAGTTGTTTAAGTCACTGAGATTTTTTTAAGAAGGTAAGTAGTCTCTCCAGTGAGACATTTTGCAAATTTCTCAGGTCTCAAAGAAGTAATCGCCAAGATATTTGACACGGCTTCTTTGAAGTGCAGGACATTCACAGAGGAGGTGTTGTATCGACTCAATTTCTTCCTCATCTCCGCAACTCCTGCAGAAGTCATTGTGAGGGGCACTCATTCTACTGGCTAGGGTGCCAATAGCGCAGTGGGCCGCTATAACACCTGTGAGGACGCTGGTAGTTGATGTGTTGAATGGGAGCCGACATTTTGTTCTTTTAAGATTCAGTTGTGGTCAATCGCAGTATACAGTTCATTTAGAGGAACTCTTATGCCCTCTAGCACTCGCGGAAGGTCCAGTTCAGAGCCTTGCCTTGCCCACTCATCCGCTCTGCCACTTCCCTCCAGCTGGAAAATCTTAGGTAGGTTATTATTTTTAGAGTTAAGTTAGATTAATACTGTCTGTTTATATTAGAAATGTGTTTTGATTGATTAAAAGAAAACCAATATCTAACTAGCCTGGATGACTTGGGGATAGTTTAAAGGAATATAATATAGTTTTTTTGTCTTCCGGAACCAGGTTCAAGCTCGACACATACATTAGATATTTGAATCAGATCGCTACCGGTTCTACGAAAATTAAAATTAGCAAGCTTAAATATGTACAGGACAACTAGGAACCAGTAACTTTTCGGATATTTGCTTTTAAAATTCATATATTTTAGAACCGGTACGGACATTCATACATTCCTTCTTATGGCTTCTTGATGAGCACGTGACTTTGCCTATAAATTTTAGAAACTTCACTTATTTCACCAAATCTCTTACAGCGATTCACCCCCGAAACAAAAAACACTTATGCCAAAGTTTATTGTTTTTAATTCTTGAATTTTTTTTTTTAAAGTCGATTACGAAAAGTTCTTCAAACAGCGATCCACTTTGAATCTCTTCTATTAACTCGAAAGAGTTTCTTCGTGACGACATTTTCAGTTTATTGAATAGTTATTTAGAAGTCGCACGGAGCTAAATCAGGCAAAACAGTAATTGTAAACAAAAACCAATTGGTCACAAGAAGTGAATGTTGTTTCGTGGTGGAAAAACCAAGAGCAGTTTGTCATCCCGTGGATATCGCAGTGAAAACTGCAGTTGCACGCACTGCAATCACATTAAGTTATTTGGGTCACACGCTAGACGTAAGCTACGGATGCTCAAGTATTTTTAGACACTTTGAGTTCATCTCCACCCTCGCTGGGGCCGAGCGGTACTTTTTCCATTCATATTTCCTCGAGGGTGGAGTGGCCGGTGTATAAAATATGTAGACAGAGCATAGCAAACTTGTTAAAGAATGGCTAGAAGTTGGACGGATGGCTCGGGTTGGTGGGGAAGTATTCCATCATGTCCGATTTAGGCTACCGGACCAAAGTAGAGTTTTCCAAGCGGAGGTAGCCGCAATTAAAGAAGCAATTGATTGGTTACTTACCATTGCAAATATTATGAGGGAGGTAAATATCTACTTCGACAGCCAGGCGGCAACTAGGGATTTGGGCTCTTATTTATGCGTTCGGAATTAGTCGAAGAATGCCTGACTTATCTCTCTACTGCATGCGAATACTCAATATTAGTCTCATTTGGGGTCTTGGTAACAGCGGCACAGAGGAAAATTGCTGGGTTGATGAGCTGGCTAGATAAGTGACCCTGGAGATAGTTTCATCGCAAAACGAGAGAATTAGGGCTCCCTTGAGAACCTTTGGCCTACTTGAAAGATGGGCCTCGCGTCAAATCTGTAAGCACTGGTGTGCAGGCGTGCAAAGTCGCGAGATCCTTCTAGCCACGGTTAGATCGGGGGTGCTCGAGGAACTTCGAAGGCTAACAAAGCCGCAGCCCTCAAATTTGGTGGGTGTCCTTACGGAGCATTGCCCGTTAGGTGTCCATGTGATGAGACTTAGGGTTACCTTACGTCTTTTTTGCGGAAGTTGTTTGAAGGACGAGATGGAATAATCTTAGCACCTTTTCCACAGTTGGCCCGTCCTCGTCGCACTAAGATTTAGACATCTGGGCTGTAACTTTTTTGTTACACCTGCGGATACAGCAGGTTTAAACATTACGCACCTGGTGAATTTCATTAGAAAATTTAAGTGGTTAACGTAATTAGTCACTGTTTGGTCATCCCCCCTTTTCTGATTTTGTTTCGTCGTTTGTTCCCTCTATTTTTCCTCTGTGTATGACATCACAATGGGCGAATTTGATTCTTTGTCCAAGTGAGCCCTGGTTTGGGAAGCCATGTATCCTAATCTAACCTTGGCATCTGGCCTTCATGCAAGCGAATCATACACTAATAATACTAAACAAAGGATATATTTCTATTAGGATATATAAATTACAAGGTAACCAAGAATGTCTGTGCAGTTTCTTAAATTGGCACTGCTAAGGGTAGATATAGATGCTATTTTCTGATAGTTTATGCAACGGCACGTCGGCCAAAGTAGAAAACTGATCCCATGAGGCGTTGAGAATTAAGAAATTCTAATTTTCTGCTGCTGCAGGGGTCTAATCCCTTGGGTTCCTTCTCTATGCTATCATTGACTCCTACTGGTTTCTTTAACCAGCAACCGAAAATCCACGACAAAAAAAAAAAGACTTATCGTACTATGACTCTAAGTGCATAAGCATATTAAATTTTATATTCATAAGTATTTTAAAAGTAACCAGGTTAAATGAACTCTTTATTAAATTATTAAATCTTTCATGCAGCCACTTACCTCGAGTTCATAATCCAGCGCAAAACACCTTTCGCTTTGGATTTCAACTACTCAAAAACTAAACAAAAAAAGAAAGGTACAACAAAACAAAAGCAGAAACCCTGAAAGGCGGACATGTCGTTGGTGCGTTTGTGCGTTTAAGTAGCGTTTCTCGAGTTTTGAGTTTTCAGCCTTAATTGCAGCGACAGCAAATAGGGGCACTCTCCTATCGTCGTGGAAAATTGACGGAAAATTTACTTTCTTTTTTATCATCTTTCTTTTGTCAAAGTGTAAGCAATGAAAGGCACAAATTTACGACAATAACGCGCTTGGGTGCAGCGCCTCGAAGCCGACAAACGTGTGTGCGCGTGTGTGCTTGAATGTTTGTGCGTGCGCGTGTGCTTGGCTTATCTGTTAGTGCATGTGGGTGAGTGTGTTTGGACGTGTAAAGCCATCCCATGTCACCAATTTCCTTTAATTCTTTTCATTGCCTTTCCCTACCCAGCACTTGTCCTCTGGCCGCGCTCATTCAAGATTCGTATCGCATCGTAGGTATTATATGTTTCTTGGCATGACTCACCAAATCGACGGAGAATGGAGACACGCCTTTGAAAACTAATCTTCGTCTTTAAAAAATTACCTCGACGTATCAATAAAGATTGAAATGTCTAAAGAATTGATAAAGGAAAAAAAAACAACAAAAACAATCATAACGAATATTGGTATGCGTATAAGTACATAAAGGAAATATCCATATCACTTTACAAACATTTATTTTCGGCTTTCTTGCGCATTTTGAGGAAAAATAATAGGGGTCTTCATACCGAGCTCGTTGCTTCGCTATTTGGCAATTGTATTATATTCTGTTTTTGTAAATCTAATGAAATAGCCAGAGCGCCAAGTAATGAAGCGTCGCCGTAGCAATTTGTTGGGAATTTGATCGGTAGTTGGCAAAATAACAATAAAAATAAAATAACGCGAAGTTTAAGTTTAAAATATGAAAAAGTGAAGAAAACAATAAGCAAATTATTTCTGCAGTCGAAAATTTTATATTTCAAGAATAGTTTTTTTGTGGATGAAACGAGGCTAATTCGCAAGTGATTCAGCTGGTACAAAAAATCATCACCAAGCTAACAGAAATAATTGAACAAGAATAACAGAGGTAAAGTGAAAAGTAAAGAAATGAAACCCTTTATTTTTGCGTAAAATTTTTGCGCAAATTGCTTAAAACTGTTTCCTGGTCGATCGTTAACTCCTGGGCGATGTTGCGACTATTAACAGTCCGGTCAACTTCGATTATTTCTCTGATTTTATCGACATTTTCGGCGTTTTCGTTGACATCAAAAAAGTCTGAATGGAATCGACGAAACCAAAAATGCATGTAATTCTTTGTTACAGTATCGACACCATAAACACCATTCACAATTTCAGCGGCCTGCCTTGTATTTGCGCCTTTTGTTTACTTCCATTGTTAACGACCTGTAACTCCCAACTGAATGGAACAATCAAAAAAACAACAAACGCATTTTTTTAGTGTTAAATGCCACCTTGACAACGGGCATAAACTTTAAACTGTTTGATCGGTACTTTACGAGATATCGATCAATACAGTCCCTACCGAGAAAATAATGAATTTATTCTTCCCCAAACGAATATTTGCCAAACTCCCAACTAGCAAACCGTCAAAGTAACGAAAGTGGTGTGAATACCCCGAATGTATCTAAAACTTGTTACTTTTTTATTGAAAGTTTTTGTTTTTGTTTTCTCAGTCACAAATTTCAGCGTTAGAATAAAGCATCATTTGGGATTAGGTATTCCTGTATTTTTGTTTGCTTCGGTGTTTTCGTATTTATCATTGCATTTGTTTGGGCTCGCTCTGTTATTTTTACAACGAATCATTTAAGCAATTTCTCCGTATTCATGAAAGGAGCCCCTATGTTCGAGTGCGTATGTAAAGCACTCTTGGTCCTGATTATCGTGCACTCTCAGCCGGACCACCCTTGTTAAGAAATTTTATTAATTGGATGCATTTGTTATTTAACCCGGAGCGTCATGTTTGTTAGTTTTACTATGTTGCTTAATAACTAAAAAATATAAATATGTATAAACAAATATTTTTCTTACACACGACTCTTGGGTATTGACATACATCCGACTACGAAACAAGCGTGCATACGTGAGGTTAGAGATACTTCTATTACTTGTGATTAAATACTGTATGTAAGTACATATTGACGGCCGCCGTAGCTGAATGGGATGGTGTGTGACTACCATTCGAAAGTTGTGCAGGTTCGAATCTCCGTGCATGAAACACCAAAATGATATCATACTGAGAACGATGGCGGGTCGAGTTGAAAGGATTCTGGTTGACCTTCTGATTGCTCTAACGGCTATACAGAAAATGTTCCTTGCATTGTTTTAACAATCCCAAGGGTAGATTTTAGACTATTAGTTGTTGTATGTTTGGAGATCAAACGGAGAAAAGCTTTTGCCAACAGGTGTTACTTTGGGCTCAGTAGGCAATTGAGAAGTAGAGCTCTTTCTCGAAGAACTAAACTGGCACTCTACAAATCGCTCATCATTCCCGTCCTAATATATGGCACACAAGCATGGACGATGTCAATAGCGGATGAAAAAGTTTTGGGAGCCTTCGAGAGAAAAATTCTGCGTAAGATCTTTGGCCCCCTCCGCGTTAGTGATACAAGAGCGAGTTGTCAGAGCTATATAGGGACATGGACATAGTTAAGCGTGTAAAAATACAACGGCTACGCTGGCTTGGCCATGTCACACGTATGAAAGAAGACGTTCCAGCAAGGCAAATTTACGACACGGTACCCCAAAAAAAAGGTGTGGAAGACGAAGACCACATCTCCTTTGGAAATACCAAGTGCTGCAGGACCTGTCTTCACTCGAGATTGCCAACTCGCACCAATGATCGCAGGACAGAAACAGCTGGGGCGCCATTTTGGGTTCGACCAAAACCGACACACGGTTATAGCGCCACATAAGTAAGTAAGTTGTTGTATTTGCTCCTATCTGGACACTGACTTACACGATCTTACACGACAAAAATTGGACTGGTGCAAAGTGAGGCATGTCTAGCATGTCCAATGAAAGTGTTTGTTAGGGCCCAGGTGCACCAGCCGCGGTACTGCCTTATGGGGGAATGCCGCTTATAAGAGGATAATCGGTCTAATCGATTTGTCATCGAAAGTCGCGGCACGGTGTTAAAAAATAGCTGAAGGATTTTGCTTTGGATGAACAAATCATGAGTTTGGCTCATCAAATCATGATTGGTCCCATGCGATACCTCGCGGTGCTTTAAGATAATCCAAAGTGAAAAAACAACATTGTGTGGACGTTTTCCGCCGATTTGGTCATGTGCTCTTTACTATTGTAATACAAGTGGGCGTTTAGCAGTGCGAGCGAAGAACTGAAGACCAGAAGCTTTGTTCTTTTCCATTTATGGCGTTGTAAGGCGGCCAATATGTTAAGTCTTGGAAAATACCGATGAAAGGAGAAAAGGTGTTACCTATATGCCGCGGTGTCTGAGTTTGATATCACCGCAAAACTAATACGGCTTTGCAAGATGACTTTGCTTAATAACAGCAGCGCCGTCAGAATTGGGAAGGACCTTTCCGAGCCGTTTGATACCAAATGAGGTTTCAGACAGGGTGACTCGCTGTCGTGTGACTACTTTAACCACCTATTGGAAAAGATCGTGCCAGCTCTAGAACTTAATTCCTCAGGTACAATATTTTATAAGAGCGTACAATTATTGGCGTATGCCGATGATATTGACATCATAGACCTTAGTAACTGCGCTGTTAGTTCCACCTTCTCCAAACTGGATAAAGAGGCAAAGCGAATGGGTATGGTGGTGAACGAGGACAAAACGACGTACTTCCTGTAATTAAACAAACAGTCGGCGCACTCGCGTATCGGCACCCAAGTCACTGTTGACAGTTATGATTTTGAGGTTGTCAGAGACTTCGTTTATTTAGGAACCAGTATTAACACCGATAATAATGGCAGCCTTGAAATTCAACGTAGAAACTCCCTTGCCAACAAGTGCTACTTTTGACTAAGTAGACATAACAATTAAATTGAATGAATCGATTTGTCATCGAAAGTCACAGCACAGAGTTAAAAATTATATAGTTGGTGAATTTTGCGTTGGAAGAGTAAATCATGATTTTGGCTTTCAATGCGATGTCTCGCGGTGCTATGAGTTAGCTAGACTGGGCCCTATGCTCCCAATTACTCAAGACAAAGTTGATATACCTATGCCCTTGGCAACATGTAAGCTGCAAATAGATAGATACTTATACGCTTTAAGTATTGCCAATAATCGCTGGAGATAATTGCATACCTATAGCATTAGTAGACAGACGTGTTTGAAGTGTAGTACAATGGAGTTAATTAATGTCTGAGTGCTGCACTTGCTAGTTGTACCGACAAAAAAATAAAAACAAAATAAAAAAGACAAACATGACCAGAATGGAATATGGGTCGCGCTAACCGTTTACTTCAATTTATTAGGAAAGACTTAAGAATATAAGTAGGAGTGCTATCTGGGCATTGTTTTATAGGAAGGCATGCCAGTGAAAATTGGGCACCATATTTTGACTGTTACAGACGCTGTCGGGATGTAGAAGAGGAAGAGACAGTTGAAGACCTTCCATGCGGGTGCATGGCTCTGTGTTGAAGAAGGTTCAATTAGCTCGGAATAGCTTTTCTGGATGTTGTGTTGGACGAGTATATACATATACAATTAGCTAGACTAACTAGATTTATAAAGCTCACAGGATGGTTTGAAGAGGACCCAGTGGAGTGAGGATGAGATGCTTACGGTGGTATCACAAGGGGCCTCTACTTGGCCCAGGTACGTCGCAAGACAGCCACTTTACCTATTCTAACCTAACCTATGGCGTTGAAAACGACTATCACAATTTTAATTAGAGTTTTGTTATGACGTGTAAACAGAGCTTTAAATCGCGGGTGGTAAAATGCAACAGTTCCTCTTTTACTGCCGTAATGCATGAGCGCATGGACGTAGAAGTCGCAGTAATGAATCAGCAAATACACTACGACATCTCATTCTTATTCAATTTAATTAATTTGTTTTTTCTATTCATTTTTTATACTCTCGCAACTTTATTTGTTTTTCCTTTGAACCACCTAGGAGCCACCGCTGCCACACACGTTCATTTCATCTGCGTGTGCGTCTACACATCCTCCCGCCATTACTCACAATTTTTCTTACCACAAACAGCTCGTAAATTTTTCAATCTAACGAAACTCATATTAAGCTGTAATGTAGCAATTTTATTTGATATCAATTTCCAATTGATACATCCAACATGCAACACACGCATGCAACATTCATACTCACACATGCACACTCACCCTTACTAGGCTGCTCTATTAATATATGCATTTATGCAGAGTTGGGTGTCTATGGAACATATGTTTAGCCGCATATTCGAAGAAGTTAAGTTCGGCGTTCGGCTGACCAGCCCGTTTAGCACCAATGACGCTCGCGATGGACATAGTTTGATAATCAGCAATCACCTTGACTCGGAATTAAAGGCTGCGGCGGTAACATAAGCTACGCTATTGCCATCAGCTTATCCGTTGCCTTGGTCATCGCCTTGACTATCGTCATCGCCACCGTCACCGCCACCGCCACCGCCGGCATTACAAACACCAACAGCAATGACAACTACAACAACCACAACAACAACAGCAATAATAACACATGTAATCTCATCAGCGACCGAACAACAGACAGTGCAAATCAATTGGAACACTATTTACTATATATAAATGTTTATATATTACGCCTGCATACAGCAGTGGAGAAGAGGATGGGTGGGGTCGCGGCGACATGAAGTGGCGGATATTGACGGTACACAGTATCCTTTTGACACTTCTTAAAAAATCGTAAATTTCGCGCGCACCAACCGAACGAACGGACGACCGACCCATCGACCGAACAGGAAGACGACAAGTTTCAGATGCAAAAGGAATGGCCTGAGTATTTCCTTGCAGTGCCACACGGCGCATTGACTTGCTGTTGTTGTTGTTGCAATTGCAATTGTTAACCTGGGTCTGGTCGTGTAGGTAACACGTGCTGCCGGTGCTTTCGGCCGTTCCTGGTGTGGCACTTTTGGTAAGCGCGACGCGTATGTGTGTATGCTTGAGTGTGTAGACACAAGTTTTCGAATATGTAGATGTCTCCATATGGCCACAACTGCGCTCGAGAGAATTTATCTAAACGCTGATCTTTTATTAATGCTCGATAAATAACTACAGCAAATGGGTGGATGTTACTGTAAGCGCTTTTTGAGCATTCAACCACTCGCTTTACCTTGCTGCCATCAACTTGTTGCTGCTGTTGTAGTTGTTGCTGTTCTTATTTTTATTTTTATTTTTATTCATTGCTTTTGATTTGCAGTGCTTTGCGTGCGGCAAATGCCGAGCGGAAGAGTCATGCGGCGGCATGCTGGTGGGGTGAGGGGCCGCATGATGTGGTGTTGGATTAAATGACTGATCAACATGCGCCCATATCGGCCAACTTGCCGGATTATTGAGAAATTGTTGTGTTTGCATTGAAATCCGCATTCAGCGAAGCCAAGCCAGACCAAATGGGTCGTTGCTGTTGCTGCTGCTGTTGCTGTTGCTGTGTGTGGCAGAAGTCTCACCCATGACAACATTCAATTTAACTACTCTATTCTGCGTTCTTTAGTATATTTAAGGCGCGTTATGGATTAAATACCATAATTATGAAGCGCCCTTTTGCGAAGTGAAGGCATTTCTGTTTGATATTTGTTTTTATTTTCCTAAAATACAGACACTTGTGAGTGGCTGCTGAAGAAAACGCCTTTTTATGAGATACGTACGGATTCCTCGGAAGTATTACGGCTTCTGTCTACTACTGAAAAATATCTATTTTAGCCATGTGTTTTATGTAGGTGCATTATGTAGGCGGCCGCCATAGCTGAATGGGTTGGTGCGTCACTACCATTCGGAATTTGGAGTGCGTAGGTTCGAATCTCCGTGAAACAGTTAAATGAAAAAACATTTTTTCCTAATAGCGGTCGGCCCTTGGCAGGCAATGACAAGCCTCCGAGTGTATTTCTCTGCCATGGAAAAGCTCCGCTTAAAACTGTAGGTCCCTCCCTTTGTGGAACAACATCCAGACGCACACCACAAATAGAAGGAGGAGCTCGGTCAAACACCTAAAAAGGGTGTAAGTGCCAATTATATGTATATAATATATTATTATGTAGGAATATATATGCACACAAACGTAAGTATTATCGAAACAGGCCCTAGTTTGCAATATTTTATTTGAAAATATTGAAACTTCGAATGCTGCTTATTTACACTTGTGTTCTTATTTTCTAAAATGAAATTTGATAAATTAAAACTCAACTAAAGAATAAAAGGAACCGTCACACTTGGATGACTATCATTGGCCATAGCGCAATGGTGTATTGCTGTTTTATCGATATCTTTGTAATCCACCATTTGTCTATAGATGCTTTCCATTTCAATTCAAAAGGACTATTCGGGACATGTTCTTCGATTTCGATGTAACTCAAATATGTTGCTCTCTGGTCAAAATAATGAGACACGTATTTTTTTTTTCGCCCGAAAAAATTTTTTTTCAAGCTTTATCGGCAATTTTGTTTTTCGGCTCAAAATCGATTTTTTTTTAATAATATAAGAAAATTTTGTTTTTAAATGCTCATAACTTAGTCAAAAATGAACCGATTTTAATAATTTTAGATTCAAAATGATCGTCATTACTTACACGAGCGATTTCATGTAGAAACAATTCAAAAAAGTAGTTGCAAATTTTTTATTTTGAAAAAAAATATTGTTTCTACATGAAATCGCTCGTGTAAGTAATGACGATCATTCGCCCCCAGTTGCGCTGTGATATATTTACACAATCGAACAAAATTATGACACCCTTGGGCACAAAAGCGCGGGTATAAAAATACCTGCCGATATGATATGATGCCACATCTTTGTCAATAGGAGCATAGACGGGTCCCTTAGTTTTGATTTGGGCGCTAATATGCAATAATGGAGTTCCGTATAGATGCTTTCCATTTCAATTCAACCGGGCTATTCGGGTCATGCTTGAGAGTAACACTAATTTGCTTTTATTTTGAACAAAATTTAACTATTGTAACTTCACGAAATTTGTACACACCATTAACTTATAATATTATATGTCTATAAAATAACTCAATAAAATCTCCATTAGTTGCAATAATTTTTTAGGCTTCCCGACCAATGTAATTTTTTGCAAGCAGAGGTAGCCGTAATTAAAGAAGCATTGAATTGGTTGCGTACTTCTGTAATTACTGTAATGGACCTAAATATCTAAACTGCCAGCCAGGCGTTAATTAGGGCTTTGGGCTCGTTATTTGTGCGTTCGGCATCAGTCGAAGAATGTTTGACTTCTCTCTTGACTGTTTGCGAATACTTCGATATGAGGCTGATTTGGGTTCTCGGTTATAGCGGCATAAAGGGAAACTGCTAGGCTGATGAGCTGACTCGATAGGTGGCCCTGGAGGATGAAGTCCTGTGGTCTAGTCCTGGAAAGATGGGCCTCGCATCAACTCAGTGAGCGCTGAGTTAGTGCGTAGGCGTGAAAGGTCGCGAGATACTTTTGGCCACGTGTAGATCGAGTGCGCTCGAGGGAACGTTTAGGGTTAACAAAGGCGCAGCTCTCGAATTTGGTGGGTGTCCTTACCGAAAATTGTCGTCTAGGTACCCATGCAGTAAGACTTGGGATTGTTTCAAGTCATTTCAGCAAAAGCGGTTTGTAGGACGAGGTGGAATCATCTCAGCACCTTCTTCCCAGCTGCCCTGTATTCGTAGGGTAAATATTTAGACATCTTGGCTTTCACTTGTTTGCTACACCTGCGGATATGGCAGGCTTCATTATCGCACATCTGGTGAAATTCATCAGTAGCTTGAAGCGGTTAATATGCACGTAATTAGCCACTGTTGGTCATCATCCAGTAATCCAAAAAACCTTGTTACTATTTCTACATTGTTTTTGGTTCATTTCCTTTATTTTCAATTGGCTCTTAACTCTTTTTTGGTTTTTATGGCCCCATTTGATTTATGGTTTGATTTAATTGAGTTGGAAAGCTGAGTGGAATTGGGATGCTTATTGAAATAAATATTTACGGTTCAAAACAGAGCCAATATCGCCCTCGAGATTCAATCTATAAAAATAATGCTAGATAAATGGAAATGCAGTAATTTTTGCGTACATGAAAGTCAAAAATTTCATGGAGAATATTTCTTTAGCGCACTTCCTTTATCAAAATCCGACTACGATCGTATGGCAAATCCAAACGATTATTTCTGATTTTCCAGGCGTTAGGAGAAATAACTTTCCGTTGACAACAAAGTAGCGCAAGCCGGATATTTACAAGTTATTCCCATAATTCGAAAATTGAGCTTTCTAAAGGGGGATTAGGAATAGCTGATTTGAAATATTTACTCTTACAGGAATGCTCGTAAAATTTGCATAATATAAAATTAAAATTTGTTTCGATTTAAAAACGAACTTGATATTCAATCTTCCGCACCTACATATGCAAGACTGAGAAGTCTCAAAACTAATGTCAAGTACATATTTGATGATCAATGTGTTTTTCTCTCTCTTTCTCTCTCGCTCTGAAGTCCAAAATGGTACTATTTCCATATGAAGAGTGTGCATACGAGTGCGTGGACTTATAACCACCATAAGCAGGGTAAAATATTTCTTTCTTTTTGTTTGACTTTTGAATTACACTGTTGTGCAGCAAACTGCACAGCTGGATGTCAATTAATCTTCAATTACATACATTGCGGTTGTGCTTTTGGTTTGGTTTCAATTTTATATTGTATTTGGACTTGGACGCTTCATGTGGCGCTACGTATGCACATATCTACATACGAGTATGTGTGTACGTATGTTTGCATGCACTAAAGAACTTATGAGTTTGATTAATTTCGAAAAGAAAACATAACTGAAAAATTTTATGATAATCAATTTTTCAAGTGGTAGACAAAAAGAAATTCTTTGATTCAAAAGGAAAATGTGTTTATTGAATTAAAAGAAAGATATGCATTTGTAAAATGGAGGGTAGTCAGGTGTTAAAATCTATATACATACATACATACAAATCATAACGGAATCGTTAAGCTTAACAATAGGCAATTGTACACAGGTCACTCACTTTCTTCCATTCTTTTTAACGCCCTGTAGTGATGGTGAACTTGTAAAGGTGACGCTGACGGCTAAATGCGTGTGTTCCATTTATGAAGTCAAGAATTAACTTTATGGAAGCAAGAGTTAGACACATGGCAAAATCATGGCCAATCATGGCAAACGCCATTTTATTCCATTTCAACATCTACCCGCCCTTATTGAAAAACCCTTTATTTAAATGAATTTCAAGTCACAATAGACTTTGAGTTTTAAAGTAACAGAAAAGTCTAAATTGCAAAAAATTTTTACTGGAAAATATCACAACGAAAGCTTAAAAGGAAATGACGATACTCTGTTAAATTAATTTGTATAATGAGGTATCAATATTCTAGGTATAAGACTACGTCCTTGGAATGCTCTAAAATACAGTCGCCAATTTGTGTCGAATCATCCCTTACCGGTATGATTAAAACTAAAATTTGAATTAGATTTGAATTTGAAGTTGATGTGCCAATGCATTATTTTGCAATTGAAGGAACCGAGAATATTCTGCAGTGTTAAATTCTTTGTTATAAAGGGTTTCTTCTTCTTGATTGTGCGATAACCGCTTAAGCGATTTTGGTCGAGTTTAATAAAGTGCGCCAGTCGTTTATTTCTCGTGCTAACCGACGCCAGTTGGACACAGTAATTGAAGCCAAGTCCTTCTCCACCTGATCTTTCCAACGCAGTGAAGGCCTTCCTCTATCTCTGCTGGTACCGCATCGAATACTTTCAGAGCTGGAGCGCTTGTATCCATTTGGACGACATACCCGAACGGAGTCGCTAGATCTTTATTCGCTGCGCTATGTCTATGTCGTCGTAAAGCTCATTCTTCACCAAGGCAATGTGGGCTCTCACTCGACTCACACAGGAGAGTTTTTGAGCACTCCGAGGGCCGTCTTACAACCTTGACACCACCAGCCTTGCTCCCGTAAATCAAAAATAAAATGCGAGTCAACGTTTTTCAACACCTGAAAAAGTTGTTGATGCCTCAACTCATTTTTGAGGTATGCATATCTGAGTAGCAAAAGTGCTTGAAAATTTGTTCAAACGAATACAGAAGTGTATTGACTTCCCAGGATAATATTTCGGAAAACAATAAAGCTATTTCTGTTATTATTTTACTGTGTATTCATTATTGGAGGTTGTTCGGAGCAGCAGCTAATCCCGTTCCACAACCTACAAAGTAACTTCTTAACTATAGCCAATATTTATAATTTATATAAGCTGGTCACCTTAAAATATTATGTTAGCTGGTCACCTTAAAATGTCATGTTATATTATTTATCAGTTTTTATACATTCCTTACAATATTCCTTTTCGCTTAACGGCATACAAAAATACAAAGCATACGCAGGCATTTACTTAGCATAAGATATGTATACATAACGTTACTTCTCCTTTCGCTTGCCTAATACAGTTACACATGCACATATATATATACGTGCAAATATTCGCAAATAGCATTAGCAGTTGAACTTGTTATAAACACGGCCACGCAATAAATTAAAAGACAAATTATAACGTGTTAAAAAAAACCTAGTTTTTTATTTCGCGATACAGCTGCCAAAAAATATTGGAAGCTCAACATTTGGTGACCCCGACGTGATCGCCGTGTTTTTTCGCGTTAATTTAATAATTTAAATTAAATAATTTAAAGTTGCATATTTTCCCGTTGCGGTTTCGAGCATTGTTTTTGTTGTGTACTTAGTGCGGAGTACATAAGACATTAAATAGGACCTGTAAAATAGTGCAATAAACTTATTAACCGGTGGCGAAATTTATTAAAACAGTTGTTCCGGCCAGTTAGATACGGTGCATTTATTTTTACCGTATAACATTGTCGTCGAGTATAACGCACCTATTTTTTTTTATACGTGTCGCGCAGCGTTATAGTTAACCTATTTGTTCGCCATGCCATTCAGCCCGGCTACTGGTACACCAGCAAGAGACGATATGTGTGATGTTGGTCCAACCAATGGGCCGACTATGGGTCCGCCTATGGGCCGAGTGACATTTCTGAAGATGAAATCGAAAGCTATACTTAATCGCCTTGAAAGTATAGCCACCGACTTGGATCCTGATAATCTGCACAGTAAGGATGAATATGCTCTCAACGCAATACTGGAATTATTGGTGGAGCTGAAATCCAGTTTTTCGGTCACCCACACAAGTTTGGAGGAACTGGACTTCGAGTCGATTACCAGTGACCTACCTGCCAAATTCGATACCACGCTAGTCAATCTCAGAGCCACTCTGCAACGGGAGATCGGGAAGCGCAGTACTTCACAACATTGCTCAACTTTTCGGATGAACACCGCGGACACACAGTCTATAATTGTAAACGCAAATCGTTCGCGTGTGCCACTACTAACGTTGCCCAAATTTAGTGGGGCTTACACGGAGTGGACAAATTTTTACGCAATGTTCACATCTGTAATCGACAAAGACAGTGAACTGACACAAGTGGACAAGCTTCAACATTTGCGGTCTTGCCTTAGTGGTGCTGCTTTGGACACCATGGGATCACTCGAGATAAACGACACTAACTACAAAATTGCATTAGAACTTTTACAAAAACGATTTGATAATAAACGTCTTATCTTTCAGGCACACATCAGGGGAATATTTGAGTTGGACAAGGTGGATTCGTCCGTACACACGTTGCGGGCATTGACAGACAAGGCAATCGCGCACATGCGCGCTCTACAATCAATCGGCTCAAAAGAACAAATATCCGATAGCATCCTGATTCAGTTGATAGTGCAAAGGTTAGACAAGGTGACTCAAGCCAAATGGGAGGAGAATTCGACAAGCAACGACCTACCCTCTTGGAACCAACTAGCTGGATTTTTAGAAAAACGCTGTCGTACACTCGAAAACGTCGAATATGCATTGCAGACACAAGCTAGCATTCCAGTAAAAGTCATCAAAAGCGTGAGTACAAATCCAAGAAAATCTTTTGTTGCTTCGAATAGCTCAGTAGGTAGTTGCGTATTTTGCGAATCCCCCGAACATCTAATTTACCGTTGTCAACGCTACGTCAATTTGTCGCCAAATCTACGCCAGAAAGAAGCTAAAAGGCTCAACCTATGTCTTAATTGTTTGAAGAAAGGTCATCAGATTCGTGACTGCAAATCGGGACCCTGTCGCAGCTGTCAAGCGAAGCATCATACACTGTTACATTTTGATCGGTTATCCATTCCACCAACTACGCAGTGCCAAGCACCTTGCACTACTTCTGAATCGAATGCTAGGACTGCATCATTATCTGTCACGTCCCATGCTCATACTCCTTCTCCTGATGTTGTGCTTCTCGCCACTGCAATTGTTCTAATTAAAAATCGTGCTGGAACCTTCGTACCTTGCCGCGCCCTCCTAGATTCGGGCTCGCAGCTTCACTTCGTTACAACTCGTTTCGCTAACCAGCTACAACTTACTAGGACGAAATCATTGGTCGCAGTCTCCGGCATTGGAGATGCAAGCTTTTCGACTGATGGGTGCTCCGTTGATATAGTTCTGAAGTCGCGGACTTCAGATTTTTGTACAAATATGACTGCTGTTGTGGTGAAAACAATTACCGATAGTCAACCAGTCGCTTCAATAAACATCGCTAATTGGAACATACCCTCAAACATTCAACTAGCTGATCCTGGTTTTAACGTGCCCCAGCGTATTGATCTGCTCATCGGAGCAGCACTTTTCTATGAGCTACTTTGCGTAGGACAGATTCAATTAGCACCTGAAATACCATTACTTCAAAAAACTCGCCTTGGCTGGGTTCTGTCTGGCGGTAAGCAACAGGCCCCCAAACTTTCAACACTCGTAGCAAGTCACAGCTCAACTACAGATATCAGTATTGATGATCGGCTGGATGATTTAGTCCGGCAGTTTTGGGAGATCGATCATGTCGTTGAACCGATTTCTAAAAATTCTAAGGAGGAGCTTGACTGTGAGTTGCATTTCAAGCAAAATTTCATTCGTTTAGCCTCAGGCGCATATTCGGTTCGCCTGCCAACAAAGCTAAATTTAGATTCGTTAGGTGAGTCGTACTCACAAGCTCGACGCCGATTTCAAAACCTAGAAAGAAAACTCGTACGTAATCCTGAGCTCAAGGCAAAATATTGTGCATTCATGAAAGAGTATCGTGACCTCAATCACATGTCGTTAGTTCCAAACTCTGCTATCCATGAGTGCAAATATTTTCTGCCGCATCATTGCGTCATTAAAGACGAAAGTACTACAACAAAATTAAGAGTTGTTTTTGACGGTTCTGCAGCTACAACCTCGGGTTTATCACTTAATGATTTACTCATGACTGGACCAACAATTCAGCCCAAACTTTTCAATATTTTAATTCGTTTTCGTACGTTTCCGATTGCACTCACTGGAGACATCTGCAAAATGTATAGATGCGTCCGGATCTACCCACCGGATAGCATGCTCCAGTGTATATTGTGGCGTGATTCTCCTGAAGATGACTTAAATATATATAAATTAGACACTGTAACATATGGAACTAAATCTGCAGCATTCCTAGCGATTCGTTCAATGCACCAACTTGCGTCGGATGAATCCTCAGTTTATCCACTTGGTTCGCAAACCATCATTCGAGACTTTTACGTGGACGACTTAATAAGTGGTGGCGATACTTTGGAAGAAGTAGAAGAAATCAAACGACAAACAACGAATATTCTCGCTCGAGGTAACTTCCAGCTAAGAAAATGGTGTTCCAATAGTCCAGATGTTCTTCGTATTATTCCTGATACTGATAAACAAGACTTGCTTAAGTTTAATGACGGCAGCGACATCACCAAGGCATTGGGTTTGATCTGGAAGCCGTTTGATGACAATCTGCTATTTTCGTTTACGTCGCAACCTGAATTTTGCAAGAACTCCAAGCGATCGGCGTTATCTACGTTAGCTCGTTGTTATGATCCGCTTGGACTCATTGGCCCCACTTTGACCAGAGGAAAAATTCTTTTACAGCGCATGTGGAGGGATAAGCTGGAGTGGGATGAAAGCTTACCGCACTCACTGAACACTGCTTGGTCTACATTTCGCAACGAGTTCGTCGAAGTGCAGCATTTATCATTCCCTCGGTACGCACTGCAGCCTGGAGCCACCGTCGAAATTCATGCATTTTGTGATGCAAGTATCGAAGCGTACGGTGCCTGTATCTACATTCGTTCGATAATGGATGACCGCGCGCAAGTGCATCTACTGTGTTCCAAAGCTCGCGTCGCTCCATTGAAGATACTTACGATACCCAAACTGGAACTCTGCGCTGCTGCCTTGCTTGCGGAATTAGTAAATGGGATATTCAAAATGAAACTTTTCGCCGGCCGCTTTCACTGTTGGTCGGATTCATCGATTGTGCTTTCATGGCTGCGTGAAGAGCCATCTAAATTTAATGTGTTTGTTGCTAACCGGGTAAGCGCGATACAGCAACTTACAGAGGGTATGCAATGGCATTACATTCCTACAGAATTAAACCCTGCTGACATTTTGTCGAAGGGAGCCTCACCAACGACACTTTCACAATCTCCACTTTGGATGCACGGGCCTTCGTTCTTGCGAGAAGTTGACAACAATTGGCCCCAATTTTGCGCACCTAAAACTAAAATTATAGAACTTCGACAAAAGGTGTTGCTCTTGTCAAATGATCGAACCGACTTAACACTATCCTTTAAGTACATAAATTCGTTTGGCAAGATGCAACGTATTTTTGGATATGTAAACAAGTTTATAACAAGCAGATTCTCACCAAGAACTTCGCAACTCACGTTTGAGGATATTCATCGCGGTACTCAATTGTTGATTCGCATCGTTCAAAGGGCGCAGTTGTGGTCCGAGTATGTGGCCTTGAAAAACAATAAGTTTGTTCACGCCTCAAGCCCCATCGCTTCGCTGTCGCCATTTTTAGATGATTTTGGCCTTATTCGTGTAGGTGGCAGACTAAGACATTCAACGCTCAGCTTTGAAGCACGTCATCCATGCATCCTTCCAAGGGATCACCCACTGACATTCGCCATAATAACACATTATCACCGTAAGTACCACCATGCAGGTCCGCAGTCCTTGCTTGCTTCTCTTCGCATGCAGTTTTGGCCCATAGGAGGAAGGAAAACTACTGCGCGAGCCATACGAAGGTGTATCATATGTTGTAGATCAAAACCGCGTCTTCTCGAGCATATCATGGCTGACTTACCTAAAGAGCGCATTCAGACTACACGGGCTTTTATGATAACTGGGGTAGATTATTGTGGCCCATTTTATTATAAGTCTGAAATTCGCAACAAATCTCCACAAAAATGTTACTTGAGTGTCTTCATCTGCTTTTCAACAAAGGCAATTTGGATAGAACTAGTAAAAGACCTTTCTACTGACGCCTTTTTAGGCGCTCTCAAACGCTTCGTCGCTACGCGCGGCATACCTAGCTGCATCTGGTCAGACAACGCCACAAACTTTGTAGGCGCTAGAAACGAGTTAAACGACTTACGAAATTTAGTCCTCAATGAAAATCATCGTAGCGCAGTTAATAACTACTGCATTAGCAATGGATTTGATTGGCGCTTCATACCGCCTCGTTCGCCGCATTTTGGGGGCCTATGGGAGGCAGCGGTTAAAACAGCCAAGCAGCATCTATATCGTTCAGTTGGGTCCTCAATTCTTGGATTTGACGAATTGCGTACTTTGGTATGTCAAATAACAGCTATAATAAATTCGCGACCTCTTGTTCCACTTTCAGAGAATCCAGAAGATCTTGATGTGCTTACGCCAGGTCACTTCTTGATTGGTGGCCCACCAACCGCTTTTCCTGAACCTAATCTTACGTCGCTGAATTATAACCGGCTCAACCAATGGCAACGCGTATCCTACATTCAACAAATTTTCTGGAAGCGTTGGAGTCAAGAATATCTGACTATTCTCCAGCAGCGAGTTAAATGGCGGACGCCTCAGCCTAGCATCCAGGTCAACGACATTGTGTGCATCAAAGAGGAAAACACGGCTCCACTAAAATGGCCTTTGGCACGGGTAGTTGAACTCATCACTGGAGCTGACGATGTTGCACGAGTAGCCGTCTTGCGTACACCTACCGGCATTACACGTAGAGCTATCAATAAGCTGTGCGTCCTTCCTGTAAATGCTTCTGTTGAAAGCCCTGACCTTTCAACGGGGGGGAGGATGTTCGGAGCAGCAGCTAATCCCGTTCCACAACCTACAAAGTAATTTCTTAACTATAGCCAATATTTATAATTTATATAAGCTGGTCACCTTAAAATATTATGTTAGCTGGTCACCTTAAAATGTCATGTTATATTATTTATCAGTTTTTATACATTCCTTACAATATTCCTTTTCGCTTAACGGCATACAAAAATACAAAGCATACGCAGGCATTTACTTAGCATAAGATATGTATACATAACGTTACTTCTCCTTTCGCTTGCCTAATACAGTTACACATGCACATATATATATACGTGCAAATATTCGCAAATAGCATTAGCAGTTGAACTTGTTATAAACACGGCCACGCAATAAATTAAAAGACAAATTATAACGTGTTAAAAAAAACCTAGTTTTTTATTTCGCGATACAGCTGCCAAAAAATATTGGAAGCTCAACAGAGGTAAAATGTAGAAGGCAACCCTCGTGTGTACTTCAATTTGTTGAAACTACTTCTACTATCAATTCGTATCTCCACGCTTTCAACTCCTATACACCCCGTGACAAGCAGGCCATTATTTTTTTTATTAAAATGTAGCTCATATTACAAAAAAATCATATAATGCAAATTTTCCAATTTTGTAGAAAATTTTTCAAAATTTCGTCAAAACTTTAAATTTTTTTCTATCTAAAAAACTCGATTTTGTTGACAATGCCGCCTATCCTGAAAAGAAGTAGTATTTGAACAGGATAGCGACCCCAAGCGTACGACCAAAATCGTCAAAGAATGGCTAGCTGGGCAAAATTTCGAGATGATGCAGTGGGCCGCTCAAAGTCCTGACCTCAATTCGATTAAGAACTTGTGGTCATCCGTGCAAAGACGGTTGGGGCATTATCAAAGAGGCCCAGCCAATACATACTCCGTCCGTACCATTGCTGTAAGGTGCAAAATTGAGTACATAGAAGTTGCTTTTGTTTTATTCGCTTCTACTTCCTAGAATTTGTTATTTTTTGTTTTGTGTTATTATTTATTAATAAATAAAAAATCAAATTGGAAAAAAAAAATTGCGAATTGCTTTATTGTTGTTATTGTTATGCACTTGGAAGTATATGGAGTGCAAACACTCATTTGTACACCCCACATACTTTGTGAGGAAGGAAAGGCGTGACACCTAACCGAAAAGAAAGTGTCAAAAATCAACGGTATTTGGTAGTCACTTGAAACTTGCGATTTGTTATACTAAAATTCAATGGGCTATAAAATTGCGTACCCAGAAAAGTTGAGAAATTCTGGTTACAAATTTAGCAGTTGAACTGTTTCAACACGCACACCACAAATAAGAGCAGTAGCTTGGCCTAACACCCAACAAAGGCGGTTTGCGCATATTATAGAAAATTAAAAAATTATACAAAACTAAAAATCAAAAATATATACTATATAAAGGGTGATCAATTTAGAGGTATCGGATTTTAAACGGAAATAAAACAATGAAAATTCAAACTGATCGGGTAATCTTTATTATTTTTGTATAGAACCATTCTTGGCATTTATTTTTTAGAGATAATCCCTTTCAAATATTGACCGCAACTTATTTATAATAATTACAACTCTTCTGGTGCCTGCGCACAAACTTGAAGCTTCCTAATTACATTTAAACACTCTGTAGTGCCAGTGTCTAAGATGAAATAATTAGAAAAAATGTTAATTGTTCGCAAAACTGTGAAAAGATCCATATGGGGATGCCAAAGTTTGTTTTGGATGGCTATGTATGTATGTATGTATACAAATGCGTACACATGCACATACACATGCATACACATGTACTTACATAACTACGCATGTGCATACAAGCTGCTAGATCACGTGTAAAGATTCTGGCATCCAAACCAAGAAGCCAGCGACAACAAATTGTTGATTGTTGTTGCCGCTGAATATTTCCTTGATGCTGTTGCTTTGAACATATTTATATGTACAGGTACATATGTATGGATGTGTATGGATGTACTTAATTCTGTCAGCATTAGTGCTGCTGCTGTCGCTGCCGCTGAAACTGCGGCTAGTGCGTTAAATCATATGAGAAGCGATTGAATGGTTGACTAGTTAGAACTCTTGTCCATCGACCAAGTTCATGGTGTGGCGGCTGTAGTATTTATTGTTGTTTTCTCGTTTCGCCACACGTCGTTTACTGGGTCGTTGGCATGCCGCATCGGCAACTGACCAACTACATACATTCCTATGTAGTTATGCATGTATGTATGTATGTTTGTATGTATGTATGTATGCATGTATGTTGGCTGTCTTGTTAGGCAATTTCATTGAGATCAATTCGTAAAAGTTGGAAAAATGCTAAACATACGGACAATCACTTCCACATACCGGGCCCGACTATGTGTGTCCACTTAGGTATATTTATTTTTACCCTAAAAGGCCTTTGGCTCTTTGGCTTATAAATATTGAACGGCGCACATTTAGTGCAGTACAGCGTGAAAATATCTTCTATTGGCTTTCTTTATGCATAAGTATTTACATACGCAGATATTCTTGTACTTCGACTATTTTGTGTTGGGCCTTAATGCAGAAGCGATTATTCGCACAGCTGCGCGGTGGTAGATCAGGAGCCGGTCATAAAATGCCTTTCATATACTCGTAAAATTCAGCTTGCAAATATTCAACGTATATACACACACACACACATTCACATTCGTGGATGTGCATTACACTTTCTCATATGCCTAAGTACGGGTATTGTTGTCAGTGGCAGCGTCACGCCGCGCCAATATTTTGCGCAAGCGCAAGCGCAAACGCTTCAACTTCAACTTTGGCTAGCCGATTGCCTTAGATGCGTTTACTCTGCAATAGCTGGGCGAATGAAGATGATTTATAGAATCATTTTATTATTTATTGCTCATTCAAATCGCTGTCAAATGAGTTGGTAATTAATTAGGGTGATTTAACAAAAGCTACAAAGCAGCTTAGGGACTTAGAAGAATAAGAAGAAGAAGTAAAGGCAAGAGAAGGTGAGTGCTGCTGCAATTGAAGCTGTGATTTTCCGCCTTAGCTACGATTGGGTATTGGTTATTATTTGGTGAGCTGCTCTGGCCATTACCGCTTTATTATGGGACACAATAGTTACTACCAAGTGTCAAATGTGTGTGCTTGTATGTGTGCATGTGTGCATGTATTCAGAAGGGGAATATTTTCCTCATTATTTATTGATTTATTTTTATAAAACAGGAAGTTGAAGAAGGTGGAAATAAATTTTGGGGCATAGTTTGTGAGTTTTCTTGGTTTGAAAATAGAGCACTAGAATTTTTTTATTCTAGAGTAAAACTTCCACACTCGTATATTTATTTGGGTTGAGGTCAAGGAATGTTGCAATTTGGCTCTCTATTGAGCTGAGCGAGGCGTTCCACAGGCAACTTCAGCATTTCACACAACAGAATTTAAAATTTTATTAGGATGCACATCACATTCAGGATCAACATTTATTTTTGTACCTTTATTCTCAGTGTTTTTTTTTAATAATTTCGTAAGGTTATTTCCTTACATTTACACAAGCACAAGTCATTTAGCATATCGCGAAATCTAATGCTGCGGTATTTGATGCAAATCTTGGATCAACCGCGGAGTAAACTTAAATTCCACTACTCTTAGGCGAGGTTTCAGCTGATATGGTTTTGCAGTTGCCTTATTGCTATACACACCTTTGCAGACTAATTTTTTGCAGTAGAATTTTTGGTCTACTTACCTACGTCTCAACATCTCAGGCTCTTTCTGTAGCTCTTCATTCTTCAGTCAAAAATACGAGAACATCGATAGTCTCTTATCACGTTCCTCTTTTCTTCCTAATATCGTCCAATGGCATCTAGCGTCGCATACTTATGGTGTGATTTACGTAGGGTACCTCTTGCCGTCTAGTACTGGCAAGACACTCCTGCTCGAAGGTTACAGTCTTCAACCACCGTAGCAAAAGATAATGAGATGGAGTCACATCTGGATGATTCGTGTTCACCCGGGCGATGAAGAGCTTTGAAGGGAACAAAGGTACACATGTTAATGTTTATTCTTTTCTTTGAGCAGCAGATCGAACGTAGGCTAAGCATCTCTGAGGTATTATGCCAGTTTAATGCAATATAAATGAGTATTTTATAGTCGCCTTCGATTTGCCAAGTGTTAGCAACTGGCGCCTAGAATAAGCAACTGGTATAAATAAACATTTATTGGTAGCACTTGAAAAGAGCTGTCAAAAGTTACATTTGTTTGGAAGCACTTAATGAGTGTTAGTAAGACCGCGTTCAGACAGGTAAACATTTTTTACTTTAATTCTTTACTTCTGATGATCGTACTGTGCCAATACCCTTTGTGTTCTCGTTCTTCTCGATGTTATTATCGATTGTAGACTAAAAACTAACAATATCAAGGAGCAAGGAAGCAACAAAAATCTCCCTTTATGAACGAGATCTTGAAGGAGAGCTGGTAGCATTGAAAATAATTAGTTATACCAGTTTTATTCGCTAGCGGCAAATCTTGCTCGATAACTTTGTTATTGCTTTAACATGCAAATTTTTCGTGAGCGAGCAGAGAAGAGCAGGAGAAGCAAAGAAATACTCATAACTCAAAACTCAAAATTCAACCTTTACACCAGAAATAAGTCAACACGGAAAATGTGAACGGCATTGATATATACTTATACACATATTTTATTAATAGATACTAACAAAATTAAAACTTCCACAATTCCAAGAAAACACCCCCTATGCTCGCTCCTGCTGTACTGAAAATATTTTGTATGAAAGCTCGTACGAAGCATTGCTGCATTGCTAAATTAAATAACACTGCACGAGCAAATGTCCCTAAACGTCACAATTTTTTTAATGTATTGGATTTTTCCTAATTTGATCGAAATTAATTAGAAAAACTCGTGTAAAACTGCATTTAACATTATGATTTTCTTTATAAGTCGATAATAAAAATGTGTAGATCATTTCAACCCAATATTTCTCACGGGTGTAGATCATTTTGACAGTTATTTTTTTAATTTAGAAAAATATTAAAGTTGTAGAGTCTATAAAGGGTTGAAATGTTCCACAAAAAATTCCTCTGGAAATTTCAGTAGGTTTCTTCTAAGACGAAAGCATTGCACGGTTGAGGAGCGGAGGCTTGTTGTCAATCTTAGAAAATTAAAAAAAATCTCTTAGAGACAATAAGTATGTTAAAAAAACGTTTACTAACAGGTGGCGCTAAAGTAATCCTCCCATCAGAAAATGCTATAAATTTTGCGATTGGCCACTAATTTCAGTTCTGTTTTGACAATTGTGTAGTAAACACATGCGAAATACACGTTAATAAACAATGTTACGCTACACTGCTCCAGAACGCGGAATATTGCTGACTATTTATTTGACCAATAATCGGTCGGTGACTTTGGCACAACGTGAATTTCGTCGCAGATTTCCTCGCCGTCGAACGCCTACTGGTGAAACACTGCGACGTTTAGCCGCTCGCCTCGAAGAGACTGGCACAACACGAGATGCTGCCAGGCGTGGCAGACCCCGGAGTAGCCGTTCTGCAGAGAATATTGCTGCTGTAGCCGAGGATGTCATGGAAGCGATGTCGACATCGACCAGATGACGTGCCACGCAAATGGGTATCAGTCGACGGTCTTTACAGCGAATTTTGGTACAAGATTTGAAGATGTTTCCGTACAAAGTTCAGACGGAGCATCAGCTGTTAGCTGCTGACCGCCAATCGCGTCTAACATACGCTCAAGCCATCCTCAATCACCACCAAGAGGAAGACGATTTTTCATCAAAAATAATCATGAGTGATGAGGCCCATTTCCATCTTAGCGGGTACGTAAATAAGCAAAATTTACGCTTCTGGGGCACTGGAAATCCGCGCGTAACCGACGAAGAGCCATTACACCCGCTCAAAGTCACTGTATGGTGTGCTGTTTTCGCTGGAGGAGTCATCGGACCTTTTTTCTTCGAAGACGTCGCGGGCCAAACGGTTACTGTGAATGGTGAGCCCTACAGAGCAATGATCAACGAGTTCTTTTTGCCGCAACTTGATGAATTGGGATTGGAAAACATGTGGTTCCAAGAATGTGAGGGCCTATCGCCGGAAGTTTTGGCCAAAGTGATGGAAAATGCCATAAAAAGGCTCAAATGGCAATCAACTGTGGCGGCGGCCATTTACATGACATCATATTCTCGACTTGATGTAAAAAAAATTAAAAGACCAAATAAAAATAATCCACAAGAAGAATCAAAGTTTTTCATTTTTTTTTTAAATTACAGCCAAAAAACATCGCAAGGTTACTTTTGCGCCACCTTGTATTTATATTGCTTCAATCCTATAATTTCACAAAGAAATCTTATCCCTACTCATCAGTTTGGATTCAGGAAACATCATTCCACCATCGAGCAGGTCAACTCTGTATACAATTTCGCCAGGGAAGCATTCGGAAATAGAGAAGAATGTGTTGCCGTCTTCCTAACCGTAGAACAAGCATTTCATAAGGTATGTCATGAAGGTTTGTTGTATAAACTAAAAATAAATCTTCCTCACAATTTTTTTCTGCTGTTGAAATCAAACTTACAAAGCAGACATATTCGAGTTAGAATAAACGAAGAATTACCAATCTCTATGAAATCAACGCAGGTGTGCCGCAGGGAAATGTCCAGTACTTTATACAGTTTTCACTTCCTTCACAGTGCATCTTAACAACACCTCACCCCAAACTGACCACGCTAAATACTATACTTAGGCATTCATTTTGATTGACGTCTTAAGAGGCGATATCATATATTTTCAAAGCGGAGCAGCTTGGAATAAAACTTCGTTCCCTTTATTAGCTTCTTCTCTTCTCTTCTTGATTGGCGCGATAACCGCTTACGCGATTTTGGCCGAGATTAACAAAGCGCGCCAGTCGTTTCTCTCTCGTGCTAACCGACGCCAATTGGACACACCAAGTGAAGCCAAGTCCTTCTCCACCTGATCTTTCCAACGCAGAGGAGGCCTTCCTCTTCCTCTGCTACCACCAGCTGGTACCGCATCGAATACTTTCAAAGCCGGAGCGTTTGTATCCATTCGGACGACATGATCCAGCCAACGAAGCCGCTGGATCTTAATTCGCTGCGCTATGTCTATGTCGTCGTAAAGCTCATACAGCTCATCGTTCCATCGTCTACGATATTCGCCATTGCCAACGTGCAAAGGTCCAAAAATCTTACGCAGAATCTTTCTCTCGAACACTCCAAGCGTCGCTTCATCGGATGTTGTCATCGTCCAAGCTTCTGCGCCATACGTTAGGACGGGCATGATGAGAGTCTTGTAGAGTGTTAATTTTGTTCGTCGAGAGAGGACTTTACTGCTCAATTGCCTACTTAGTCCAAAGTAGCACTTGTTGGCAAGAGAGATTCTACGTTGGATTTCAAGGCTGACATTGTTATCGGTGTTAATGCTGGTTCCTAAATACACGAAGTCTTTTACAACCTCAAAATTATAACTGTCAACAGTGACGTGGGTGCCGATACGCGAGTGCGCCGACTGTTTGTTTGAAGACAGGAGGTACTTCGTTTTGTCCTCGTTCACCACCAAACCCATTCGCTTTGCCTCTTTATCCAGTTTGGAGAAGGCAGAACTAACAGCGCGGTTGTTAAGGCCGATGATGTCAATATCATCGGCATACGCCAGCAATTGTACGCTCTTATAAAAAATTGTGCCTGAGCGATTAAGTTCTGCGGCTCGTACGATGCTCTCCAACATCAGGTTAAAGAAGTCACACGACAGCGAGTCACCCTGTCTGAAACCTCGTTTGGTATCAAACGGCTCGGAGAGGTCCTTCCCAATTCTGACGGCGCTGCTGGTGTTGAGCAACGTCATCTTACATAGCCGTATTAGTTTTGCGGGGATACCAAATTCAGACATCGCGGCATACAGGTAACTCCTTTCGGTACTGTCGAATGCAGCTTTGAAGTCGACGAAAAGATGGTGTGTGTCGATTCTCCTTTCATGGGTCTTTTCCAGGATTTGGCGTATTGAGAATATTTGGTCAATGGTGGACTTTCCAGGTCTGAAGCCACACTGATAAGGTCCAATCAGTTGGTTGACGGTGGGCTTCAGCCTTTCACACAATACGCTCGCTAGAACCTTATAGGCGATATTTAGAAGACTAATCCCGCGGTAATTGGCACAAATTGCAGGATCGCCCTTCTTATGGATTGGGCAGAGCACACTTAAATTCCAATCGGCAGGCATGCTTTCATCCGACCATATTTTGCATAGGAGCTGATGCATGCACCTTACCAGCTCCTCGCCGCCCTGTTTGAATAGCTCAGCCGGCAGTCCGTCGGCGCCCGCGGCTTTGTTGTTTTTTAGCCGTGATATTGCTATTCTCACCTCGTCATGGTCGGGTAACGGAACGACAATTCCGTCGTCAACGATTGGGGTATCGGGATCTTCACATTCTCTATGACATGCGCAGCTGTCACCGTTTAACAGGTTCGAGAAGTGTTCCCTCCATAATTTAAGATTGCTCTGTACGTCAGTCACCAGATCGCCGTCTTTGTTCTTACAGGAAAACGCCCCGGTCTTGAAACCTTCTGTAAGCCGCCGAACTTTCTGGTAAAATTTTCGGGAGTTGTTCCTGTTGGCCAGCATCTCAAGCTCCTCGCACTCACGTATTTCGGCCTCTCGTTTCTTCTGTCGGATAATACGTCTCTCTTCCTTTTTCAGCTCTCTGTAGCGATCCCACATGGCTCGCGTTGCGCCCGATCGCAGCGTGGCTCTATAGGCGGCATCCTTTCTTTCTGCGGCAGCATGACATTCCTCGTCGTACCAATTGTTTTTTCTGGCTCGCCGGAATCCGATTTCTTCTTCGGCGGCGGTACGTAGTGAACGAGAAATGTTGCTTCATTGCTCGCGCATGCCGGTTTGTTGGGCAGTGCTCTCCGAGAGCAGGAGTGAGAGTCGAGTGGCGAATCTTCTGGCTGTCTGTTGTGATTGCAGCTTTTCGATGTCGAACATTCTTTGCGTAGGTAGATGTACGTTTTTTGCTGCACAGAGGCGGGTGCGCAGCTTGGCTGCAACAAGGTAATGATCCGAGTCGATGTTGGGCCCTCGGATCGTACGTACATCTAATACACTAGAAGCGTGTCTTCCATCTATCACAACATGATCGATCTGGTTTCGCGTTTTTCGATCAGGAGACAGCCAGGTAGCTTGGTGTATCTTTTTATGCTGGAATCTGGTGCTGCAGACTACCATGTTTCGGGCCCCGGCGAAGTCGATCAGCCTCTGTCCGTTACCGGATGTTTCGTTGTGCAGGCTGAATTTTCCGACTGTGGGACCAAAAATTCCCTCCTTGCCCACCCTGGCGTTGAAGTCGCCAAGCACGATTTTTATGTCGTGGCGGGGGCAGCGCTCATAGGAACGTTCCAAGCTCTCATAGAAGGAATCTTTGGTCGCATCGTCCTTCTCTTCCGTCGGGGCGTGGGCGCAAATTAGCGAGATGTTAAAAAATCGCGCTTTGATGCGGATTATTGCGAGACGCTCGTCCACCGGAGTGAACGACAGTACTTGGCGACGAAGTCTCTCTCCCACAACAAATCCGACACCGAATTTGCGCTCCTTTACATGGCAGCTGTAGTAGACGTCGCAAGGTCCTATGGTTTTCTTACCTTGCCCCGTCCATCGCATCTCTTGGATGGCAGTGATGTCAGCCTTTACTCTCACGAGGACATCAACCAGCCGGGCAGAGGCACCTTCCCCATTAAGGGACCGGACATTCCAGGTGCATGCCCTCAAATCATATTCCTTATTTCGTTTGCAGGGGTCGTCATCAGTAAAGGCAGTTCTCATCCGAGGCTTTGTAATTCTTTTCATTGGGGGGGATTTTTAAGTGGCGGGTCCCAAACCCAGCGCACAACCAGCTATCCTGGAATGCTTCGCCTTCTCACGTTAGCTCACTCCGGAACGGGTGTTCGGGAGCTACCCAGAGGATACGTGGGCTAATCCCGGCCGTTGTGAGCTGCTTGAACCATATGTAGAAGAATCGTCCTGGCCACTCCCAAGTGAATGGCGATCAGTAACTTTCCCCACTTGCGTGGACTTCTACACATGGAACCATCCTCCCTTTATTAGCTACTTGTCCATAAATCAGAGCGGAGTGCAAATCTCGGGCTCAGCTTCAAAATCAAATCATACCATCATTCAGAGGTTCCAGATGGCGTTTCTGCAACGATATAATTCGACGTGATGTTGCAGTGGTATCATTACATGAAGAAATTGGCGACATCAGCATAAGACGTAACAACCAAATCTTCGAGCGGCCAACCTATCACACCAAACCAACATCCCACGCAGATCTGCCACAAAGATTTAAAATGTAGACTTTAAGTAATGGACTCAATTGGGAATTCTTACATTTGTCATCTTAATGTTATGTATGACTGCATTTAACAAATGGAGATAAAAAAATTCATATATGTATCTATATACATAAATATATATGTGTGTGTATGTTTTCACTTATGTACACGCGTCAAAAAAACCATTTAACCATTTTTCATCCAAAAAGTTACATTATTTGTTGTTACTGTTGTCCCAATAAAAAATTTTATGCTTATGCATTTCTTTCTTCAAGAGAGCAAAAAGTTACCTTGAAAGATAGCAAAAAAAAGCAAATATTGTTGCACAAGGTCATACAAGCACATATGCACTTATATGTATGCAAATCTAAATATGCACTCCACGCCTCTATTGGTCCTAATACATTGCCCAAAAATCACACAACACAATATAATGATTTCTGTAAGCACACGCATACGGTTTTATTTTTATGATTCTTTAATGAACAATTTTATAAACCAGATATAGGTACACATACTAGGTTGTTCAATAAGTTTTGCGATTCGATAAGAGAGGACCTTGGCCTACTGGCCTACATTTCTTTTATTATGTTGGTACACTCTTCATATGAATGTGTGTGAAGCTTGATTTCATTCTGTCAATTTATTCTTTGTTTACATGCCATTTAGTATCGACATGTCGCAGTATTTTCTACAATGGAAAAAATCAAGTATCGTGCAGTGATTAAACTTTTATTTTTGGAAGGTTTAAAAGCAAAGAAATTTTATGAACGAATGTTGAAAGTGTATAAGGGCTTTTCACCATCAATTAGTACAGTCGAAAGACGGGTTGCTGAATTTCAACGCGGTTGTACAAGTCTTGAAGACGATCCACGTCAAGGACGATAAAAAAGTAGGGACAATACCAGAAATCGTTGGCAAAATACAGAATATTGTATTGGAAAATTGTCAAGTGACTGAAAGAGATCTAGTAGAAGCCCTAGGTATCCTAGGTGTAAGCAATAAGTTGACTGAAGTATTGGGTTTCAGCTGTGTACACAATGGGCACCGCAATGGAACAAAACCACATTCAAATGCGACTTTCTTAGCAGCATTTAGAGGGATTTCGAAAGGATAAAGTGGATTTTGTGCGTCAATTCGTCACTATGGATGAGACTTGGGTCAATCACGATGATCTTAAATCAATATAAGAGGCTAAGAAGCGGTGTGAACTTGGTTTTTCAGCTCCGAAACGAGTTCGTGTCCAGAAATCGGCCGAGAAGGTGTTAGCATCAGTTTTTTGGTATACGAAAGGAATTTTGTTTGTGGATTACTTGCGAACTGGTAAAACAATAAATTCTGAATATTATTGCAACATTTTAGACCAGCTGAAGGAAAAATGTCGTGAAAAAAGACGAAGTTTGCAAAAGAAAAATATTATTTTTCTTCAGGACAATGCGTTGTGTCACAAGAGCATTTTGACAATAGCTAAAATCTATGAATTAAAATGCGAATTGGCCCGATTTGGCTCCTAGTGAGTTCCATCTGCCTCCAGACCTAAAAACATTAATGCGGGGAAAGCGTTTTTAATCGCATAATGAGGTCATAACAGCTGTGGAGTGCATTTTGCAGGCCTTCTATATTCTCACTTCAGGGTTGGAATTCATTCTACGTGGAATAAGTGTATTGATGTCCAGGGAGACTTACTGAATAATGAAGTGAATTGCAAACCATAAAGCTTTGCTTTTCTTACCGAACCACAGAACTTATTAAACACCCTGGTATGTAACTTTAAAACAAAAATTTCCCGTGCTTTTATAGCTCACATTACTCGTATTTATGTAAGCATATTTGAGTGATCGGTGCACAGTAGCTGCAAATATTATTTACACATTCCACTTTACCACCACGGATTTTGTTATCTAATTGCAGCAAAAACACTTCATTCAACATTTAATTAAACAACGAATTTAACAGCCGTCAAAGGCGCCAACAACAGCCTTGAATGACGCGGCGTCGACACCACATACTTCTGTTCATATGAATGTGTGCACATGTGGTGCCGGTATGTGGTGGGCAAGTTGCACCAAAATGGCAATAAATACTCACACAGGTAAATTACCAACATACATGAGCACATACATATGTACATATGGACGGACACATGTTTGGATAGCTTGTTGCTCAAATAAGGTGTTACTTTGGTCACGGCTGCTGTGTCAACATATGACGTTTGGCTTGCACTTGGTTTATTGGATGGCATAAATTAATGTAAACCTATTTACGGATATGTGTTGGTGTGCTCTTGCATATTCACATACGTATGTATGTGTGTATGTTAGTGCGATTAAGCGCTACTTACATTAAAATGATTTATGCCATTGAATTGACTTGGACAGTGGCGCAGAGGCGTGCAAAGGCAGGTTGGAGATTACTTAGCTAGTATTTCGTGCTTGTACACAGAGATATGCGTTTCAAAGTATGCGCAGAACACCTTTGTTTTCCAGCTGTGGCAAGTCTGTTAGAAGTTGCTAAGTACATTCCGAAAAGATTTTCAATTTAATTTTCATTGAAGTCAATCTTGAACCTTTTGGGAAGATAGGTTTACGTAAAACTTGAATAACCCAGTCAAATCTTAAGCGATTTAGACTTCTATGGTAATATGGGAAAGTAGCTTTCGGCCTTTCTTATTTCTTAGCAATCTAACCTATCTAACTATTATTAAAATTTTTGAATATTTTTATGCAGGCCGCTTGAGCTTAAACTTTTCTATCAAGTGCGGTGATTCATTGGAAACCAAATTCTTAAAATGTGTAAAATGTAAAAACAAATTTTTAAATGAAAAACAAATTCTTTCAAATGTGTCCGGCTCAGGTAAATCTTAATTTTAGTTTGGGGAAAAAAGAAATCCATTATTTTTGCCTAAAATTGTTGTGCAAATGGTTTAAAATAGTTTTATGGTCGATTATTATCCAGAAGCGCGCGCATCCTTTTTTATATTGTACATAAGAATTGAGCATCAAGCCAGTCCTTCTGTATGTAATCGAAACATGGAAAGCGACGACGCGATCTATACCAAACTTCAGGCTTCTGCAATTATTATTATAATTGCTTTCGAATAATCTACATTATTTTCTGGCCAGTTAGCAGGTAGGTAGGTGAACTGGTTCAACTACCACTTTGGCACGCCCCAATTAGCAGACAGAGCTATTGATGTAATGGAGAAGATTGATGGGGTTTATGTTGGTGCACTGTTCCAGGCTGTCGAAGAATGGAGCACCCAGTGAACTAAATTGTATAGCTGCCAAGCCCGGATATTCACAGCTTCTGCAATGGGGGTTATATGGTAAACCTAGTTTTTCCTCGTGTGTACCGATCGTCCAATGGCCCGTAAACACAGCTACGAGTTTGGAAATTGAATGACGTGGAGTCCTCTGAGTCCTTTTATTGTACTGAGGCAAAAGGGTTTTCGAATTAGTAAATGACGAAATAGAGCTCCATCTTTTCTGCTCTTTCCTGAGAAATAAGTTGTTTAATTCCCCTTTAACAACAGTCAAGGGTATCGGGCAGGTCTCTGAGACCCCTTCCTGGCAAGCTCATCAGCAATTTAATTTCCTTCTATGTGCCTATGTCCTGGAACCCAGATCAGAGAAATGTTACCTGCGCACCTAAGATATTTGATCTCCTCTTTACATATATAAGTTGACTAATTTGGATCAGCACCGTGGCGTCGTCAGAGCCTTGATCGTGGCTTGACTATCAGAAAAAAAGTGAATATCTTCCTCGCTCTCAAGCTCCCTAAGCATGTTGCAGCAGTATTCGGCAATTTTAATGGAATAAATAAATTGGCTGATTTAAATAAAAACCCCTGCACCGACTCCCGATTCCATCTTGCAGTCGTCAGTAAAGACAGAGGTACCAGCTTTGGTGCAGATTTTCCCCTCATCTCAATCCTGCTTATTTGGAAATATGCCCTGGGTTGACCCTCAAACTCCAGCTTGCGCATAGAGAGATCTGTCGGAAGTTAACGGTGTTAACTGTTCAAAAATTCTACCATGTCCCTTGTCAGTTACCATCTTAAACGAAAATCTTCTCGCTCTCACCATCAGCAATACCTACATCCACTAATCTGGAGATCAATAGCCAAAATAGCCTTTGAATGAAGCCCACAAGGAAAAAGAGGCCATTTGCAAACTGATGCCTTGAAAGTTTCTCAAGTTTGATATTTTTTTCGTCCACTAACTACCGAGATCGAGCAAGTTTTTCTCCCTCATGTGATTTTACCTAACCCACTAAACTCACTAAATTTGGAAGCTATTAAAGATCAGTCGAATAAGAAGATACCTAAAAATTTCATTCTTTAAATAAGATTGCTTCGATGTAAGAGTGACACCATTTTGTTGTATGGGAGAAAAAGCAAAAACCGGAGAGTGAGTGTGAAAAGTAAGTGACGTAGGTGCTAAAAGAGTCCCTGTGAAACTCTGGAAGCGCCTGCTAATCTCAAGAAGGTTAGTCCGGTAATAAGAAAAAATTTAAGTTGCTAGGTAAGACCGATTTGTTGTTAGAATTGGTGTGATAATGCCGTTAGGTTTTTATGTATTCATTTGTTAACTTAAAATTATCAAATCTAGATGAGATCCTACCTGTTGGACCTAAAGATAGAAATGAGCTGATACTATAAAAGCTAATGGGTGATTTTTGGTTTAAACAGCTGATGCACGTTTTGTTTTTGTTTCACTGATAAACTTCTTCAGTTTGGTCTATAATTTAACCATGAATCGTCTTGAATTTTATTATAAAAATGCGTGTTCTGTTAAGAAAGTTTATCGCGCGCTTCCTCCTTTTTATGGTCAGTTTAATCGACCCACTGAAGCGGCTATTCGAGCTATTGTGACTAAATTTAGAACCAAATTTACATTATTGGACATCAAACCACCAACTCGCTTACGTAGAGTGCGAACTGAAGAAAATATCGCAGCTGTATCGGCCAGTGTTAATGATGACCATCAATTATCGATTCGTCGCCGTTCGCAGCAATTGGGCCTCTGTTACTCAACAACGTGGAAAATTTTGAGAAAGGATTTAGGTGTGAAGCCTTTCAAAATACAGCTGGTGCAAGAATTGAAGCCGAACGACCTACCGCAAAGCAGAATTTTTGGTGAATGGGCTCTTGGAAAGTTGGCCGATGATCCACTTTTTTATCGAAAAATTGTGTTCAGCGACGAAGCTCATTTTTGCATCAATGGGTACGTAAATAAGCAGAATTGTCGATTTTGGAGTGAAGATCAGCCAATGTATCCAGAAAGGGTCACAGTTTGGTGCGGTTTATGGGCTGGAGGTATCAGTGGATTGTGAATGGTGAGGGCTACCGGGAAATGATATCCAACTTTTTTTTGCCCAAAATGCAAGAGCTTGACTTGCATGACATGTGGGTTCAGCAAGACGATGCCACATGTCACACAGCACGCGTAACTATGGACTTGTTGAGAGGTGAAGTTGGTGAACATTTTATTTCACGTTCGGGACCTGTCAATTGGCCATCCAGATCGTGCGATATAACGCCTTTAGACTATTTTTGTGGGGCTATGTTAAAGCTCATGTATATTCAGACAAGCCTGCTTCAATTAACGCATTGGAGGACAACATTAAAGGATTTTATATGTGAGATACCGGACGAAACATTGGAAAGAGTATGCCAAAATTGGACTAAGCGGATGTATGCGAAATGCAATCATGTTGGAATGATGCCACTTCAATCATTCATCTTTATGAATTCCCTTGTCCGGTTAAAACGTGCACCAAGATGCGTCGTTGGCCGCCTTCGATATGACCATCGACGGAAGGATCTTGCAACCGTTTTTTCAATGTTAAACTAGATGTTTGAGCTGACTAATGGCTTCTCTTGCCAGAAATATATTGCAAGCCAAGGACGAAAAATAACCAGGTTTGGCCCATCTGCAACTTGAACTGCCGCGTCATCGGCTACTTGGCATTCTGCCCATTCATTTCACTCGTTTTGACACACTCGTCCAATCAGTCCGATTGTTCCGACGGTAACGAAGCCATATGGGCGTGGGCTGTGTAGATTTTTTCGTATATCATTAACGCAATCTCAGATTTTTCGTAAACAGACCGTTATCATGATCTAGGTGACGTCAACCAATTATCCGATTCTTTCGAATTCGCTGATAGCCGATTAACGGTCTGATATTAGTCACACCTTTTGAATTTTTTTCACTATGGTCGCAAGCAGCTAAGGAAATCTCTTAAAATCTATTTGCTCCTTGAAACTACCACAATTGTGTCCAACTTAGTCAACTCATTAGCCTTCAGCTTCCTGCAGAGTTACAGTGTCTTGGTACCTATAGTCAGATTTTCCTTGACTAATTTCAAGTGCACTTTTACTGATCCCAGAGAGAGAGTGAATGAGATAAAGAGCTACTTCTTCAAGACTTCTGGGATAAATATTGACCGCCAATACTCCACTTGCTTGTGTGGAGGGAGAACTTTTTCTCAAACTTCAGAGATCAGTAGCTTTCTTCCGTGTCAAAGGATAAATTCTAGCTTGGGGTTATACAAAAAGTCGAAATCTATGAATTATTTCGGCCAACTATTTCCTTAAACTAAATTCTTGATGTGGAAAATACCTACCTAGTTGGAATTTAAAATTACTAGACATAAGCGGATTCAGTCAGATTCGTGTGCTTTCCCCATTTCAATGGTTGTAAGTTATGTCAAACTCAGCGGCAGTCTACAACCAAAAATTTCCAGCGTATAAACATACATACAAATAAAGAATATGTGACATTTTTTAGCTAAATTAAAAATACCTACTACGCGCAGACCAGCCACCAACATAAAACAATTCCCACTCCAAGTGTGAAAGTACAAATATTCATTGTTTTAAATATGAGAGCTCCCACGACAGCGGTCAACTACACCAGCCACACAAACCCCATGCGGCTGCTGCTGCTTTCGCTGTCTGCGTCTGCTAGAATGGTCGGTCAGCCGCTGGAGGCAAGTGCGTTTCGGTTTTGAAATTCTATACCAGCGTCAGAGCGTGTTTGCCCGCCACTCCGTGCAATCGCCACCACCAACACCAGCACCAGGGTTACCGTTGCCGCCGCCGCCACCACCACCTGCGATTGCGCCTGCGCAAACTTCGATCACTGGCGCATACATCACTGCACCGCTGCACAGCCCCAAATGCAATACAACACCAGTACAGCACCGGCACCGGCTCCAGCACCAGCTCAGCACAGCAAGTGAGCGACAAACGAAGCGAAATTTCAGAAGGTGTGAAGTTTAAACTGGATATGAGTTCACTTCATTTACGCCGAGGTCGGTCATTTTTCTGTTTTTGCTCCCCTTATTGCCGCGCTGAGATAGAAAGTAGGAAAAAAAGGCAAAAAAAGGCACTTTACAAAAACATTTAGCTTAACATGCAAGAACAGGGCAGCACAGCTAAGCGTTGGATCTGTTGATGGCAATTTTTAAATATTCAACAAATTTTCGAACAAAGTAGTTCTTGGCGTTCCTGGCTTCATTGAAGTACTTATAATCGGTCGTTCGCGCAAGCTGGCAAATATGCTGCAAGTGCTCCCGCGCACCCGCACAATATTGAGGCACGCCACATTTTGCGAAGCAAGAAAAAAAAGAAACCTACCGCTTGCTACCTTTTCCGCTATAGTTGTCGCTGTGGCTGTGGCTGTGACTGTGACAGGGGCTGTTCCCCCTGCGTCGCTGCTGCCAGCATTGCTGGGGTGTTAAATGAATTGTTCATAATTTTTGTAACAGCTAGAAAGAACTCCTGTTGTCTTTGTTTGACTGTTGTTATAGTTGTTGTTGCTGTCGTTGTGATGGTTGCTGCTGTTGTTACTGTTGTAGCTTATTTCTTATATTATTTAAGTTTTTTCTTTTCATTGCTTAATTCTTTTTTGGCTTGTTTCTTGCAACGGTCTCGGCGCTTTTTAGTTGAATACTTCCACTGCCTCCTGCCGAACGCTTCGGTCACATCAGTTGGTTCTATACACGCTTGAGGTGGTTTGCTTTTGCCACCGTATCCTTAAGATTCCTTCCTTTTGTTATTTCTTTTATTTTATTAGTATTTTTTTGGTAGCTTTGTTGTTGTTGTTTTTGTTTTATTTAATTTTTTGCTCTGACGCGGACGACATGCTGTGTTTGCGAAAGGCGTTGGTTTTTTAAATTTCAATTTTACCTTCCTTCCTCTGCGTCGTACCCATACGAGTACGAGTACCTTCACACACTCGCATTTCGCATTTGATGCTTGAGTTTCATCTTCGTTCTCTTCAGACGCCTCACAGCTATTGCCGGCTTCCATTAGCGCTGATGCATTCTCATATTTTACCATGCCTTCATTCTTCTTCCCAGCAATTTTTTATTTCTGGGGTTCGGCATTGTGACGTTGAGGCTGTTTGCTTTTGAAGCGTGGAGAATGCAAATGCGTCATATGTTCGAGGAGACGCATACAACTACTCACACACACATATTTACAAATATTTACATACTCACAAACGCATCTACGGGTATACTTATGCATATTTATGTCTATTATGTACGCATGAGTGTATCGTTGTGCTAAGTGTCGCACCTTCAAATCAAAGCGCCATAAAGGGACATTTAGTACACGAAAATAAAAATTACAAAATTTCCTATTAACACCTCATTTAAATGGCCGCAGTATTCCTTTTACCATCAAGTGTGTGTATGTGTGCTTACGTGCAAATAAATATTTATTTGCATTCGTACCCTTGTGTTCGTTCGTGCGCTTGCCTTCCAGCGTGGTGTTAAAAACAATTTACTTTAATTTCACACCATTAACAATGTGCACATCCTTCAACTTTGACGCCTTCGATGCGCTCTCTCGGAAATTGCAAACAAAAGACCAGCTTTCCGTTTGTGCTGAGTATCGATTACACTGCATCCTTTCGGACTGTAGTGGGAATTCGCCGCGACAATACAATGAATAGGAAGCATCCAGTATATTTAGAGGATGTTTGCTTGATTTTGTGTCAGGAGTTGACAAAAGCATTGAGGAGATTTTTACTAAGCGCATAGCTCCTTTCAAGTACAATAGTTTGAATATAAATTTATAGGTATACGTATTTTTATATATCATATATTACACATCCTTTGTTAGATGTTTGCCTAAGCTTCTCCTCCAATTTGTGCTCTACGTCTTGATGTTGCATTATAAAATAACTGGATTTACAGTTGTATGCCTTCGCCTGCTTTATCGTTTCCTTCAACGTTCCAGTGTCACTGGACCCAGATTAAGGTAACGTCCTCTACTCGCGTGTGATTTTTTAAAACAAACTCTTTAAATCAACCGAAGATAACATAGACAGAGTATTTTTTTGGGAATATTTTATTTATCCAAAGTTAATAAGCGAATGTAAAATAAATAAACATCAACAACTCACATTAGACAATGTGCCCACCTGTTACCGACCTCAATGACGCATTGCATAAGTTCGTCAACTAGATCTTCTTGGCTTCCAGTCTGGTCTCACACAACGAATTGCTTTTAAAAACTATTGCTCCAACATAATTGATGTTAAGTGCTTCCCCAGAGCAGACATCTTGAGCCAATTCTGTTTTCGCTTTATAAAAACGTTATTTCTACTGCCATAAAATATTCGATGAGTAGGAACCTGGCTTCGTAGAAAACACGCTTGGAAAAAGTATGCAGCTTGGGCATTCTAATGAAAGTCAAAGTTAAATTTAATATTCAGCTATCGTTACAGTTAACATAACTCGAGCTGATCTGGCATTTGTAAAGCGATTGCCTGAATAATGCAGTGGACCTCTAAAACGTTTTTTACAACATTAATAAGATCGATTCTGGAATACGGTTCCATTGTCTAGAGCCTGACTTTTCAATTGTACGTAGCTAGGATGGTATCTATTCAAAGACTTTTTCCACTTTTTGACTTAAGCAATTCTTGTTGGGGTTCTCTATAGAATAGAGCGCCTCTACCCATCTTCTCATAACAGCCATTTAAAACTCATTAATCTCTCCACTCTTGTTGGTAGCGGCAAGATACTGGAAATATTATTTATGGCTTACCAATTTCGTCTGGCGGGTTGACCTTAATGTTCCATCTCGAGTAGCCTGAAGTACTTTCTGGTTTTGAAACCATGTAAAACAAATTCTGAATTAAAGGAAACATATGGGTGCATAAGCCAAAATTTATCTCTCATTTCAGCCGTTAAGAAATAATTTTGGTTCTTGCATTATAAATTCTTTCTATTGCTGAATATTTTTACTTTTCTTGCTGCCATGGAGTGGGACAAAAACAAAACGGAACCAATGGAACGGAGCAGAATAATCGTTGGTTTTACTATTAACTACAAATTAAAACAAAACCAGGACCGTGGTGATTTCGTCGAGATTTATAAGGAGTCACTGCGAATTTTTTACTGCATACGAGGTGTGTTCAAAAAGTATCGCGAATTTTGAATTTTCGCACTTTACGTATATTCAAATTTCGATTTTTTTGTGGCGAGATGTTGGTACTTATGTCTCTCACTCATGCCGACGAGTTCGGCCATTTTGAATGTTCAGTTAATTGTTGACAGTTGCTTTGCTTGCACGTGTTTCGGCTCGTCTTCGATTTTTACCTATTCAAAAAGATGGATCAAAGAACCTTTATCAAATTTTGTGTGAAAAACGAAATTAAGTGCACGGATGCATTACGAATGTTGACTGTGTCATACGGAGAAGCTACTTTGGACCAAAGCAACGTTTATCGGTGTTACAAAATGTTCTCAGAAGGCAACGACGAAAAAATTGATGAAGTGATGAAAATGGTAGTGACCAATCGCCGAATCACCGTTAGAGAAGCTGCTGAGGATCTAGACTTACCGATTGGCTCGTGCCATTCGATTTTTTTCAAGGATTTCGGCACGAGACGGGTCGCCGCAAAAGTCGTACCAAAACTGCTTAATTTCGACCAAAAGCAGCATCGCTTGAACATTGCTAATGAGATGTTGGACTCTGTTCGCGACGACCCAAATTTGCTTCACAGGGTCATAACTGGTGGCGAATCGTGAGTTTATGGTTATGACGTGGAAATCAAAGCTCAATCGACTCAATGGAAGCTGCCGCACGAACCAAGACCGAAAAAAGCGCGCCAAGTTCGGTCGCATGTAAAAGTTTTGCTTTCGGTTTTTTTCGATTGCAGGGGCGTTGTGCATCATGAGTTCTTGCCACAAGGTAAAACGGTCAATAAGGAATATTACCTGCAAGTTATGCGCCAGAAAGGCCCGGATTTGTGAAAGAACAAAAATTGGCTCTTGCATCACGATAACGCCCCTGCTCACACGTCGTTGCTTGTGCGCGACTTTTTCGCCAAAAACAACACACTAATGATGCCACAGCCACCGTATTCCCCATATCTGGCCCCCGTGACTTTTTCTTGTTCCCGAAACTGAAGAGGCCCATGAAAGGACGACGCTACGGTACGATTGACGAGATAAAGACGGCATCGAAGGAGGAGCTGAACAAGATAAAAAAAATGTTTTTTTGAAGAGCTTCGAAGATTGGAGAAAACATTGACACACGTGCATAACATCTCATGAGGATTACTTTGAAGGGGACAAAATAGATATTAATGAATAAATAAATAATTTTTGAAAAAAAACACAAAATTCGCGATACTTTTTGAACACACCTTGTATGTAGCCGAATGGCTTCTGCGTCACTATTATTCGGTAGGGCCTAGGTTTGAAACTTATTATGTGTATGAAATGACAAATGATAGAAGATGTTTCTGCTAATAGCGATCACCCCTCAGCATGCAATGGCAAAACTCCGAGTGTACTCATATTTCTGCCATGAAAAAGCTCAAATAAAAGCACCATCTGCCCTTCGGAGGTGGTCCCTCCATTTGTCGAAAAACATCAAGATGCATACCAAAAATCTGAGGAAATTCTCAACAAAGGATGTAGGTGCTAATAACTTTGCGTGTAAGGTAAGACCTCCTACTTCAATGTTTTTAAGTACGACTTCACACCTTTTGCAGCATGAGATCGAGTGTTATCATGCTGGGGAATAACTTTGACGGGTCTATTTTGATACTGTAGCAATTTTCCTTCAGTGCTCGGTACAAACGCATTAATTGTATTCGATACTGATCCCTTGTGATAGCTTCACTGGGTTTTAATAATTAATAATATATCCCAGAGAGTTGGTATCTCCAAATAGAGAACATTGACGCTGTGGAAATTATGGAAATTAATATTACTTCAAAATCAGTTAAATTTGTGCATGACTCCATAAAGTTCACATCTCTCCTATTTTGATATCAGAGTGTCCTTGCCCTTGACTTATAAACACAAGGTCATATCATCCAGATACAATTTAAGATGTTTATTAAGAAATTTTTGAAATAAAAAATTTTCATATCACTTAAACGGATTAATATGATGTTTATTAATGAAACTTCGCCATAAAATGAAAAAGGAATGAACAAATTAACAAAAGCCAATATAGCCGACGATGATTCACACTAGTCTTTGGCTGGCGCGCCACTGGATATTGTCATTTTTTCTCATTCACAATCCATTTATTGCTTAATTCAACCGTAAATGTTTTTGATTTTTTCGAAAGCACCAAAACAACTAAGCAAAAAACTAAAAAAAGAAACTCATAATATAAATTCCACAGTAGTGATGTCGCTGGCGGGACCTGATTTGCGTCGTCTTGTTAATTTTCTCTCGGTCGCTGTTTTTTAGTTTTAGTTTTTGGGAATGCTTCGCCAAGCTGTGCCCCATTCGATGCATCTTGATGCGACTTAATCCATTAATTTATATCAAAATAAAGTATTTCCCACTCTGAAATCGTTTCGATTGGCAAACAGGCAAGGCTGCCTGCTACCGACCAACCGACCGACCGGCCACATATCCGACGACGACGCCAAACCTCAATCACTTCATAACCACATTGGGGCTTTGGGGCTATGGCTGCACACACAAGTTGGGACGAGCGGCGGGTGGCGAGCGACAGAATTCTTTTAGACTTGTTTGCATTTGCATGCGTTTTTTGCTTTCATTCTGATTTTATGTATGCTTGTGTTGTATTTTTTGTTGTATAATGTTGTTGATGTTTGTTTTTTTTTTTTTTGCTTGCGAAGCTGTTCCGTTCATTCAACGAGTATCGCGCGAATGTCGTCGTAAAAATTGCCAATTCTTTTAATCTGCTTTAAGCCTTGCTTAGTGGTTTGTTATGCATGTTTGTTGTTGTTATTATTGCCACTCTACTTGCTTGTGTTTCTGTTGTTTTTGTTATTTTCCTAGTGCAGCGTTTTGAGAAATTCGCGCATGCGTGCGTCGCTATGCCACATACTTGGCTCTCTTGTGTCGGCTTGTATGACGCTGCGTCCTCTACCTTGTATGCGTCCTCGTATATGTATGTTTGGCTGTTTGTCTGTTTGTCTGTCCGTATGTGGGTGTTGTGCTGTCATTTTATCACCTTAGCCATATTCTGAATTTTAATAACTTTTTTAGGATTGGCGAAACGCGAATGCCGCTTGAGTGTCGTAAATTCTCGGAATCAAATAACGATAAAAAATGCCAGACCCAGACCCAACTAAGCAAAAGCTAAGCAAGCCGTCCTCAGCGGCACAGCTAAGCCGAGCGTAGTCTTTCGCCGCATAGTAAAACACAAAACATTGACAGCTCGAAATGCATTAGAAGCTTTTATCGCTGATTAATGACGGAAACGTTGCGGATTTGTTTCCAATTGCTAAAACCCCATAACCTTGGTGATGTAGCGCTGGCAAATGAACCGGCCGGCTGATCGCGCACTGTGGAAGTCGAAGAGATGAATCACAGCAGATGTTGGATTTTGTCATCAATTCTAATGAGATGAATTTGTTAATTTGTAACGCGGCCATACTCAATTGGCACTCTAAAAGCGGCACCACAGTCATTTTCTCATTCATCCACAGCCAAATTCGAAACCGCAAGGAAATGCTAGACCCTCCGACTTGTGTTGGTACACCAAGCGCGCCAATACTAGCCTTTAACTGCACACATGCGTTTCTCCAGCGGCTTGCATTTATTCTTCCGCCTGTACCACCCAAGCGCATATTTCATTAGACCACTCAAGTTATAGTTGGACCAATATGCCCCGACAACCAAGTTGCAACACTTCCTTGTGTTGTTCTCTTTTTCTTTCATATTTCAAAACGAAATCTACCCCGACATACCAGCACACCAACATACCTATAAATGTACATTTGAAACACTTGAACACATTAAAGTCGCTGATAGGAAGGTGTATACTGTATCTAGTATTGTTGTTTATGTTGATGATGATGCAAAAAATAAAATATAGAGAAAGAAATGCAGCCAACAGTCGTAAAAGTGTGGCGGAGACTGACTGCAATGTTGGTCCTACTTGTAGGTACATAAAAGTATGTAAATACCCAGTAGGAAATCAATTGCTTGTCAACTGATGCGCTCCCAGTAAGTTTGGAACTTCGACCAGCTTTGGTTGTAAGAAAATGGTACTAAATACCAGGGTTGCACATTTTTGCACCACCACTAAATTTCACTACCATTGTCTATTCAGTTTTAACTTTTAGTGATAGTGAGAAAAAATTAGGTATTACTAAATATTAGTGAAAATGCAACTTTTTTTCACTATCAATACATTTTCAGTGAAATATGATCTTTAACTAAATACATTTGAATTTATATTTAATGCCCGATATTAGTCGATAGGCAATGGCAAACCTCCGAGTGTATTTCTGCCATGAAAAAGCTCCTCGTAAAAAGTATCTGCCGTTCGGCTTGAAACTGTAGGCCCCTCCATTTGTGGAACAACATCAAGACGCACGCCACACATAGGAGGCGAAACACCCAAAAAGGGTGTACACGTCAATTATATATATATGTATAGGTATACTCGTATTAGTCGACCACTTTGTTTATAAAAATGCTTGTTGGTGTATAGACGGTGTAATTAAACAATGCCATGCCACTCTTCTTCTTCTGCTTCGTAGCTTCACAGCACGTGGTGGGCCATAGCTTCATCAATAATTCTTCTCCACTTTATTCTACCTATGGCTCGATCTCTCCAGTTTCGTACGTTCATTTCCTTAGATCTAATTCGAAGTCATCTAGCCATCTTTTTCGTGGGCGTCCTCTTCTTCTTCCCCCAATGGGTGTTAAAATAAAAGCTTTTGGGCTTTGATAAAACGTATTACAGTTTGTCTTTGCAGAATTCCTTCGATTTCATTGTTGTAGCAAATGCGGTGTACTTATATGTACCTTATGACTCGCTTTTAAGCCAATCTAGCGAAATAAATTACGATGGTGCTGCTTGGTGTTAACAGCAGACACATTTATTTGGCGCTCTCCGAATTCTATAGGGTGGACCATGTAAAATTTGCTTTTTGAATCGGCTATAAAAAAAAATTAATCAATATTTTTTCAAACTTTTTTTTTATTTTGAAGATTGAACACTGTCATTTATGAATGAAAAATAATATCGTTCAAATGACTGCCATGACTGGCTTTACAGTAGGCCATTCGATCAACCCAATTTTTAAGCACATTTTCGATTGCTTGGGCTCCAATTTCATGAATGGCAACTTAGATTTCGTGTTTTAAAGAATCAATCGTTTCTGGATCGTTCGCATAGCATCTGCCCTTAACAACTCCCCACAAAAAATAGTCCAACGGGCTTAAATCACAGCTCCGAGGCGGCCAATTAACGCTCGCCATTTACTGTAACCGCGGAAGAAGAAGAAGTCTCACCACTGTTTGTTCAAGCGTATAGCGTCCCATTTCGTAAAAGTCAAACCTTTAAGTAAATTATGAACACATTTGACATGTCATTTGTGTTACCATTCTCAAAAAAATAGGTGGTTCAAAAAGCAAACGCTATATGGCCCACCCTGTATAAGTCATAAAAGGTTAGGTAAACTTGCTACAAGCTGGCAATTTCTACTTTTCATGAGGAATAAATTGAATATTTGGAAGAATATGCAAGAGTGATGCAACGTATCGCAGAACCCACCCACTTCCTTCAAAGAGAATAAAAGATGTTCTTTGGTTATTTTATTCCCGCTTTAGTGTCCATTAAGACGAAAATGCGACGTTTAGCTTACGAAAACTTAAAATTTATATATTATTTCTCGAACTCGAGGAGGTTTTCGATTGAACGAAATCAATCTGTGAAACTTTGGTTAATAACTTCGTTTTTTAGATGGAAATTAATATTATATGTAGACTCTCATGGCGGACCTTTAGCAGCCGCAGTAATTTTGTACTTAAAAGACGATAATGGAGCATTGGTGGTTTGAACTGCTTTCCTATTGTAAAAAAAAATGTTTTTAAAATACAACACACCGCTTCCTTCCTCTGCGCGAGAGGAAAGAAATATTTGTATTAAACTGATATTAATCAAATTGGTATTACAAAAAGCAAATAAATATTAATTATATTGTATTTTCCAATTGTCACTGAAGATTTTTACTGTCAAATATCATGATTCAATTATACAAGGTTAGGTAAGTAAGCAGCTTTCTCGCTTTCTCTTGACAAATCGGCTCCCTTATTTGAAAACATGTTGCTTCTTTACAAATATACGTACATGACTTATGAAAAAACTTTTAAATTGTAGTAAAAATTAAACTTTTGGTGCAAATTATTATGTCGGCAACACCGTTTCCATTTTGACGCTTCGCCTTATTCATTATTCGTTGAAAATCGTAAACATTCAAACTGTAAACATTTGAGTAAGTATCATATTACGATAAAATTGAATTAATTTTCAAATTAATAACGTTTTTAATTATTTGGGTCGATGGTGGTCGTGCTTCTGAAATAGTCGGATAGACAGCAGTTATCAAGGTCATCTCGGATATATGGGAAACCTTCAAAATAAAGTGCGAGGACATATACAGACTGAACGAGCTGGCGAGTACAACCACTACAATATTCCAATTATGTGGGTGCCATGAAAGAACGTAAAAAATAAAGAAATATTAAAAAGAAGTACTTTGGTGAAGAAACTCATTCATTTGAAAATCTTCGGCAGTCTAAAATGTTCATTGACGTCCCACTTAGACCAAACTTCAAATTTCTTTTTACTATTGACGAACTGTTTTAACAGTTGCTCTCTAGATCCTAAAAGCTGAAGTGGAACTTAAGCTGGGGGGCATTTGGGGCTATTGTTGATATACTCACACGATCCATTCCTTTGAACAATTATGCTTCGGTAAGACAATCTTCATGAAGGTGGTCCTATCGAGTTCAGCCCTAAGAACATTACTCGCTGTATTTATGCGATGGTCCACCTGCTTGAGCTTCAGAGACTTTAGGGATCATGGGACAATATGGACTGTTTGGAACATTGCTGTGAAGGTGGTCCTATCGAGTTCAGCCCTAAGAACATTACTCGCTGTATTTATGCGATGGTCCACCTGCTTGAGCTTCAGAGACTTTAGGGATCATGGGACAATATGGACTGTTTGGAACATTGCTGTGATACAATAAAAAAAATATTCGCTATGATAAATGTAGTATTCACATGCAACGAGTGTATCCTAGCATCGGAGTTCCAGGTGGTACTCCCTAATAGATATATTTCAGACCAACAGTGTATCATTAAGTATAAAAGGGTATTTTATCCCTTAGCAGCACTCACAATATATGTACCTATACTAGCAAATTGTGCACTGAAATACGTAGATCCATAAATTGAGTCGGCAATTGTAAATGCTTTTTTCATAAGATAGCAAAATAATAAAATAAATTCCTAGTTACTGTAAAAGAAACGGACCCAGTTAGTTTCGTCGCCCTCAACATTACCACGATCAACTAATATTGAAGTATTTCGTGCTGTTAATAGAAAGCGTTAAGTTATTCAGAAATGAGTAATATATGCATTCATTCACCTAATAAATATCTTCGTAATCTATATTTAAATTCCATAGGACTAGGATTGTCATACAACCCGCACGCATCGCCCCGAAAATATGCTCCAGTACATCCTGATTTAATCGAAAAGTCAGAATGTACTGAAAGCAGTACTTTTCCTGAACATGACGATATAAGTCCTTGAGGGACTTGTTGCTTAGTTCTATGCCTCTTTGAAAAGGCAACATTGAAATTCGTCCATAAGCGCGTGTTTCATCGTTCAAGGCGTCCATCTTACTTATAATTTCATCCTGCTGGCCCAAGTCCATCCCATAGGGCTTGCAGCAGCAGTTTGAAAATTCGAAAACTTTGTATTGAAAATATCGAACCAATCATTCACCGTATCAATGAACTCTGCTGTTTCCATGGGCTGATACATATCGAGCCCCAACGCATAACACCTTCGGATTGCACTTGCTGTGGTGTGCGAAAACAACTGTGCTGCTAACTTCACCTTCTGGCGGCCTGAATGAGGCACGGTTAGATGCAGCTCCGTCAGCTTGTGCGTTATTCGAGCATCGGACAATGACGTATACGCAAGAATCTGAGCGATAGGTCTTGCCGTTAAGAGCGTGCCTTTGTATAAATACCCGGTGTCGATGAAATGATTTCTTAACAGTTTCAGCAAATGTGGAACATCTGCGAACACGAAAACCTTTCCGTCTGTCGCTGGGTGGGCAAACCATGTGTGATCGAAATATGAATAAGTATCGAATAAAGCATCTTAACCGGTGCAATAAACAAAAGAAGAGAACAATGAGCATTCGATAAGATAATTATAAGTAAAGTATGCAATGCTTTGGGCGTCTACTTGTGTTTCTGCGAGTATATAAATTTATCTTTTTTTAACACAGATTTTATACTTGTAACTTTGCAGGTAATCTCATTAAAAATTAAATCTATGATTAGCGGACGTGACGAAATAAAAGTGGTTTTTCCTCGTTAAGAGTTTCCACTATTCTCAAGTTGTTTTATTTATTACTTCAGTGTAGGTTTTCAAGTGGCACATATAGATTCCAATCCGATGCATGGTCAAAATATATATACCTACATATGACAAAAATCCATGGGAATAGTTAAGTTAAAAATATAAATAATTAAGTACCACTTATAAAATAACATAAAATTATTCTATGGCTTACAACGACCTTTTTCAATTTTTTACTACATTTTCAGAAAGGGGATAAACTTATGCCCTTTTTCCCCTTACTTCCAAATTGCATCAATGGATTAAGTAGCATCCGAAATCAGTTGTCAAACTTTACTTAACCTTGTATAATTGAATCATGGTCAAATATTAGCTTGGGAAAAAGGAAATCTCGGTAGTTGGCTTTACGATATCTCGTAAAGTATCAATTAAAGTTTATGCTCATTGTTAAGGTGACATTTCGTCCCCTTAGTATAACAATAGCCTATGTGCTCATAGGCTATTATTTTTTTATTGAATTTTTGGATTCTCCATCGTCGATTTTATATGTGGTCAAAATTTTATCAAATTGTATTTCCACAAAGTGGGTCAAAACGTCAGTCAAAAAATAATAAATATTTACAGACATAACGAGATTTGAGTGAGAGCTACTTTCGACAAAAAGTTTGAAATTCATTTTCTCAAAACATCAAAAAATTTATAGGCTATTTTAATACTAAGGGGACGATTTCACACTAAAAAATTTTTTTGCTGATTTTTGTTTGATCCATTCAGTTGAGGAACCGCCGTAGTCGAATGGGTTGGTGCGTGACTACCATTCGGAATTCAGAAAGAACGTAGGTTCGAGTTTCGTTGAAAGATCAATATGAAGAAAAAGTTTTTTCTAATAGCGGTAGCCCCTCGGCAGGTAATGGCAACCCTCCGAGAGTATTTCTGCCATGAAAAAGCTCTTCATAGAAAATATCTGGCGTTCGGAGTCGGCTTGAAACTGTAGGCAAATACCTGTAGGAGGAGGAGCTCGGCCAAACACCCAAAAGGGGTGCATTTGGCCATGAAAGAAAAATGTTTTGCGTCCGTAGAGGCCATCCAAAAGGCTTGCACCGACATCCTGAAGGACATTCCGGTCAATGACCTGATGCTTTTAGATCGCGCAACAGTGTATCGAGGCCAGAGGGGACTATTTTGAATAAATAAACTCGAAGTTGTTAGAACAAATCTCCTTTCGTTTCTATTTTAGCTCAGTCTTGTTTATTTTGAACTATACCTTGTGTATATATATTCAGTTGTGAGTTACAGGGTGTTAACAATGGAAGTCAACAAAGAGAAAATTCGGTATATTTTACAGCTTCTCTTGGGTAAAGGCGCAAACGCAAGCCAGGCCGTTGAAATTGTGAATGGTGTTTATGGCGCTGTAGTAACAGCTAATTATGTGAAATTTTGGTTTTGACGATTCTGTTCAGGGATTTTTGACGTTAAAGATGCACCTCGCACAGACAGGCCCGTCGTCGAAAATGTCGATAAATTCACAGAAATAATCGAAGTTGGGCGGCGTTTTAGTAGTCGTAGCATTACCCAGGAGCTAAAGATCCACCATAAAACAGTTTTAAACCATTTACGCAAAAATTGTTGGCAAAAATAATATTTTTATTTTTCCCCAAATTAATGGGAGGGTTAAAATGTTATGCGCGGGTTGTCCGCTCAAGAGAAAAAAAATTCTTAAGGATTGGTGGTATGTACTTAGAAAGTGCCCGCTTAAATGATGTGTCCTTTAGGACACCAATACCACACTTTACTTTAATCAAGGGATAATATCTCGGGAATGTTGTGTCAAATTACAAGTCGATCGTAGCGAAGTTAACGAAGTTATGATTATTTGAGCGTCCGTCTAGATTTCCATACCTACACGTCTTTAAAGCGTCCTGCTTAAACTTTTTTTGTTTGAAGTCAGTGTACAGGACCAATCGTGTTGAAATTGTGTGCATTACTTCTTCATATAGTTCGGCAGGTGTTCTCAGGAGCTTTTGTGTTATTAATCTTATAGTAACAATAACAATTTTTTTTAGCAAAAATCGGTTTTTTGGTTTCCAAGTGCTACGAAAAATAGGAGATCGAAAAAAAAAAAAATTTCCTCACAAGGCTACATCCGGCCTTTACAAATGCACTTTGATTTTTTTTATTTCAGGCGATTCTGTTGCGAGTTCTGAAGTGCACAGCAAAATAATTTTTTTTTCGAGTTTTCTCAGTTTTCAAAATTTTGCAATCAAAACTTAGGAAATTATTGTTCAAATAGTGCACTATTATACGGAAATCGATTGAATAAACGAGCGCTATCAGTATGACCAAAAAATAATATTTAAAAACATGTCGCAAGCTCTCAAAGATGAATTTATTTGCACTTTCTCTATAGTTTCTCACCATCTCATCATCATATGTGCTCATACAGCCTCTATAAGTACCAATTTTTAATGAAAACCAAAAAGGCTTTTTTATAAATTAATTTTTATGCAATAACTGCAACACAAACAAAATTTGGACTGCTTAATTTTTTGTTTGTAGCAAAATTCGGTTATAGGGCAGCAGGTGAGAGTCCAGCCATTTCCCCACAGGGTAGCTTGCCTTAGTCAAAACAAATGTGTGCAAGCGAGTGTTTTAGCGACTAACCGTCACAGAGCTCACGAAATCTGTAGCGTCTTGTACTGTCTTTGCATGAAAGAATGAAAGAAGTTCAAATTGTTTGTCTGCGGTTTTATTTCCTCTTAACTGCATTTGCGGCATACAGTAATCACTAGTTTCAAGCAACTAACAAATTTAGCGTCGTTTCAGTTGAAAATAAATTAAATTAATTAATTTTATTTTTGAAGCTGCCTAACTGTGGCACAGTTTGAAATTTTTATGTACAGACTGTTCTTCTCTTTGATTAACAAAGAAGAATTGGTTTTTGAGGCATGATTTAATTAAAATATAATAGTTAATCGGGAAAATATTCTTTACTTTATAAAGTAAGCCATTCTGCCATACTCGGTTGAGTGCTAGAGACATATCGAGGAATACAGCTCTACAGTTTACAGTGCAGGTATTGTTTAGAAAACAGATTTGTTGAAATATTTTTAAAATTTATATTGTATATATATATGTATATATGTATATATGTATATATGTAGTGGATTTGCACCAATATTCAATGGGTTCTATCTTTACAAATTTATATGGTAAGAAAAACCAACGATTTTTTGAGCCAATTTATAGGTGTTACAATATTTCTTTCTTTTTTGTTGTTTTGCCTATGAATTGTCTGCAAGCACTGTTCACTGTACTTCACTGATTTGTTGTAACTCTTTTCACGTGAAATTGACCGGGGTTAAACAAATTCATTAAACCAGACCAGTAAAGTATTTCCCGCAAATCACGCTGACTAGGCACTTGTGACTTGTGTCAATATTGTTTAAATATGAGTATGCACATACATATACACACATACCCAAAGCAAACGGTGCTGAAAAAATATGTGCATATGGACATATATGGGTCTACGCACATCCATTTGTACGGACATACATCCATACGTATTTGGGCTTGCAGGCGAGTTCTTCTGCTCCTACTTCTTCTTCATCTATGCGTACGCGGTAAGTATGTACTTGTTGCCATGATTGCGTTGTTTACATTTCGCTAACAAACAAATAAATAGAGTAAATTGTGAAAAAATGTATTTCTTTCCTAAAAAATTTCGGTTCGAAATCACTTTAGATTGAAGTAGCTTTCGATCGCCCAAGCGTCCACCATTCGCTGATGGTGGCTTATTGTGAATGAAGTGCTGGACAATACGCGAATGTCTGTACGTGTACATACATACATATGTACATACATACCTACGTAGTATTTATAATTATATTTTTCTACGTATGTTATTGTTTCCTTATTAAGGCCGAAATACTCGTCGTAATTGCGTTAAATCGTTAAATTATGCGTTGCTTTTTAATGATGTTTTTTCTCCAAAGATATGCAAGGTGAAAAGCTTTTATAAATAATATGTACATATATACAGGGTCCGGCAATCGAAGTGCAACCAATTTCAGACCGCTCGTTCAGCTGATGCACGGGCATCAGCTGTCTGTTAGTTGGCTCAATGACAGTCCAGAATATTGTTTACAAGCGCGCGGAAGCGTTTTCCCGAGAGTAAACGCGGAAAAAGAAAATCAGTAATGGGTTTCAAACGTAATAGTGTGATTGCATTATATTGGTAGTCGAAAAAGTCTTTTCGTATTTCTAATCAAACTTCAACTCATTTTTTTTATATTTATAATGAACTTTATTAAACCAAATATGTCACATTTTGGTCGACCACCTTTTGCAATTTTTATTCTAGAGACATTATTCCATCAGTCTAAAACTTTTGTGGTTTCTCGGCGAAAAACTGCGACAAGTAATTTTCACATGCTTCTCTTGAAGCCAACTTTACTCCCTTTCTGCTGATCAGTTCTGGCCGTTTTTTTCGATTGCTTGCTTCAATCTCATCAGTTGTTGACAGTAAAGTGTAGAATCAATCGTTCGAGCAGGCTGGAGCAGCTCATAGTGGATGATTCCTTTCCAATCCCACCAAACACACAGCATAACATTTCGAGGCGTCAAACCTGGCTTTGCGACCATTTGTTGAGCTTCACCACCCTTGAACCATGATCTTTTCCGCACATTATAGTCGTATTTGATCCACTTTTCGTCTCCTGTTACCATTCGCTTCAGAAATGGTTCGATTTCATTTCGTTTCGGCAAAGAATCGCAGATGTTAATTCGGTACATAAAATTTTTCACAGACAATTCATGTGGTACCCAAACATCGAGCTTCTTTTTCTAACCAGCCTTTTTTAAATGGTTCAAAACCGTTTGAAGATGAATGTTTAGTGCCTTGGCGATGTCATGGTAGCTTATGTGACGGTCCTGGTCAATCTTTTCCATAATTTCATCGACTTTTTCAACGATAGGTCGACCGGAGCGAGGTGCATCTTTCACATCGAAATTTCCAGAACGGAAGCGAGCGAACCATTGTCGTGCTACACGAACTGATACAGCATCGTATCCGTAAACTTCACAAATTTCATTGGTGGCTTGCGTGGCATTCTTCCCTTTTTTATACAAAAATTTCAAAATATTGCGAATTTCTTCATTATTTTCACTCATTTTTGAACAGCTATAACTTTTTTTCAACTTCTGGAGATAGATGACTCCAACGACATCTATTGATAAAATACGAAAAGACTTTTTCGACTACCCAATATTTGGCTGTTCGTGAGCTCGAGCTCCTTAAAGTAAATAAAGTTTTTGTTTGAAGAAGCGACTTGAGCGAAATCCCCAACGAAGTGCCAATCAAATGGCGAAAGAACTCAAGATATTTGACCATAGCATTCTCCGCATACTGAAAAATGATCTCAAAGTCAAGCCTTAAAAGATCCAAAAGACGCATGATCTCACACTGAAGTAGCAATAAGTCAGACTTGAGAAAGTGAAGGAGTTGCTTCGCTTGGCCGAAAGCGGTCAATTTCCGAACATTGTGTTTTCTGACGAGAATATTTTTCAAATTGAGTAATTCGTAAATTCCTAAAACGATAGGGTTTATTTGACCGACCGTCACTGATTGGCCACCAAGAGACAGCACCCGCCACCGGTAATGGTTTGGGCCGCTGTAACCGTAGATAGACGCTCTCAAATCGCTTTCATCTAGCCTGAAGTCAAGGTAAATGCAAAATATGGCGTCGTGGGCAGATACAATTTCGATGGCAGACCATGGTCGTTTCAGCAGGACTCGGAATTAAAAGATTCACCAGTCTCGAGGTGCTCAAAAAAGCCATTGTCCGCGAGGGGGCCTGTACCTGTAAGTCACATTTGGACAACTTGCGATTCGTTTCTGGATCGTCTTAGGGCCATTAAATTGATTCTTAATTTTGTATTGTTTTCACAAATTTTTTACTTTCAACTGAATAAAAGTGATTTTCCAAACTCATTTTCCTTTTTAATTGGTTACACTTCGAGTGCCGGACCCTGTATACGTACATATGTGTGTATATGCGTGGGTAGTAATGTGGTCCCATATGGAAAGGCTATTCAAAATGCCTTTTGATTTATTTAGCAGTAAACTTATTTGATTCTCCAGAAGACCTTAGAAATAGGAAACTTAGTAATATTGGGCCGACAATATTTTCTGACAATCAGACGGCGTTTTTAGTAATTTCATAACCAGCAACTAACACAAGCAGTGTGTGCAGTGCTTCAATCAATGCTCTTGTCTTTTCTCAGCGTCACTCCTAGTCACAGGACCATAAATGGAAATAAATGGCTGGATGGATCTATAGTAGTGGGGGATGCAGACAAGCCTTCTAGGACTAGTCAGCAGATAAATTCTACGGCATATTTTTGAAGAAATTATATGGATTAGTTTAGAAAAATTATGAGTTCTATTGAAACAGAAACTGTTTATGTGTTTATGTAGTAGGCAGGAAAATATGGGATGAGTTAAAAAGAGGACTTATCGGTAGGCTCGTTTGACTACATATGTGTATACTCGTATCTGTAGACTATTTAAAGATTTCGTTAGAAAAGAGTTGTATGTAGTTTTCTGTGATTTCTAGGTGAAGCATTGGCCAACAGACAAACATTGACAAACAGATTATAATTTGATTTACTTATTTGAAGTTAGAAATTGTATTTGTTCTTCGTGGAGACTGCTTGCTTTCTACGCATCTGCACCCACCTGTCGCCCCCGTGTGTTGGCTGGTTTCCCGCCTCTGTGATTCCCGTGGGGATTCCAATCGAAATCCAGAGGTTTACGCAGTGTATGGACGATCCACTTCTATTCGATCGTACTTCCAGGAGGAGGGGTATTTTTTTAGTAATATCCCCTAGGTTGGTGGTGATAATTATATTATAGTTTACCCCAAAATATATGCATGATTTTGCGTAGACAGCGAAAAAAATTGTTGAACGTATGCAAGTCGCACGTGCTCAGGTTCTATGACTCACAACCATATAGAACCATCGGTTTTACGTCGGCTTCGAAAAGCCGCAACTTCGCAACTGGATGCATTAGAAAAAAGAAACAAAAAAATTACTTGAGAAGCTCGGTTGGTATTCCAGAGAAGATATGCGATGTGTAGTTGTCGAGGTACGAAATTGAAGGATTGAAGGAGAAATTATATTTTTTTAACTTAAAAGCCTCAGTTAAATCGGCTCCCAAAAAGCCAATCGATGAGGAAACATCAACCGTGGAGAAAAATAAGTTTCATGCAGTTAATGATGGAGAAGGTGTCATCTGCTTACTCCATTTTTATCGCAGAACAACAAATAATTTATACTGTAAGTGGCATGGAATATAGTCTACTAAAGTGAAATAGAGAATCAATTGAAGACTATCAGCGAGGAGGCGCCATTCTCATATGTTAGTGAAGAAATTTGCAAATTACCAGCTTGATATATTTAAGATCAGCCCAAGATGGGCGCCGAGAGTTTTCGAACGACTTCAAAAGCAACAGTGCGTCGAGTCTTCACACGAATTTTTCAATCTGAGTAGGGTTAAAAGAATTAAGTCTATGAACTGTAATGTTCCTGGAGGCAAAGCTTGGGCTCTTCACTATGAAGCTGAGTCGATGAGAAGGTATATGCAGAGCCACAAAACGGATTCAATACCATATGAGAAATTCAATTGTCATAATCGGCAGAAGGCATCTTATTAGGCGATTATGAAGAAAAGTGTCAGTGTTCTAGAAGAATGCTTTGCTATACTTCTAGAAAGACTAAAAGAACCGTTAAAAACGAAAGCACTAAAAAATGAACAGCGGTTGTGAATTTGCATTGACATTGGTCGCATTATTCATTCTCAAGAGTAATTTTGTGTCATTTTGAACGACACATGAAACCGCGTGTAGCCTTGAAACATTTTACGAGTACCCGTTTAAATTATTACTTATTTTTTTAAATAAAAAAACTTCAAGAGAAAAAATTTACTGCTAATGATGGTTAAAATCGGCTATTTCTGTTTATTATAAAGGCTTAGAAAAACTTTTTTAGCCCTTTTTGAAAGATCTGCAAAGTGTATGGGGCTTAGAGGTGAAAATATCGAAAAGGAAAATTAATTTCGCATTTACCTACACCACTTCTCTATACAGCGAACTTTTTGACTACTCCCGAAGTTATAACTTTGCTTTGAATGAGATGAGAGAGTCGAGTATGCCGATTTAGCTTTAAGCTGGTTACCTTGTTGGTACAGTCTCACAGAAAACCGAATTGCTGAGACCGGGAGACTGAAATCGGTTTTAAGCTTTTCAACAATACCGATTCAGTCGGCTGACAAACAGCTGGCAAACAAAAAATGTAGTTACATACGAAGTGCTGTTCTTCTCATCCGAAAAGTGCATTTCATTCATAGTATTAACACATTGAGCGTCAAGCCGTGTTGACAAGCACAGTTGCCAGAGGTCAATAAAGTGCTTTGTTGGAAAATTGTGTGGAAATTGTATAAATATATACAATACTTATTTCTTATCGTTGTAACTCACCTGCTCTCTTGCTTATTTTGAAGTTTATGACTATGGACATTATTTTTTATATGCCGCACGTTTTTGTATCAGCAGGCACAAAGTGAGCGCGCTGAGATACTTTTAGCATAAATCAGGAAAAAGTTATTATATTTCATACCAATATTGAATCCAAAATGTTGATCCACAATTTTTCAAAAACCAATTACTTGAAGTGTTGCACGAAAACGCATCTTGAAGTCTAATATTTATTTATTTATTATCGTATTAATCAACAAACAGGATGCTTATAGACTAAAGATACATAGAAAAAAAAAAAGACCTTATGACGAGAGTCTTGACTTCTTAAGAGTAAACTTAGAGTAAGAAAAGCAATGCCTAAGAAAGAAGAATAATCATTAAATGGAGCTAGCGTCCACCTAAAAGGAGCATTCACTCAGTGAAGTTCAATTATTGTGTAGAATAGGTGGAAATAAAGTGAGAAGTGGAAATAGAATCATCATCAACATCAAGTAGCGATTACAGCTCAGGGTGAGCTTTAGCTTCATCCACAATCCTCTTCCAATCTGCACGGTTCATAGCAACAGATCTCCAGCTCCTAATTCGTAGCTTTTTCAGGTCGGCCAAGCCAAGCCAGGTTAACCTTGGACGTCCTCGAGCTGGGGTCATTAGACAATTCGTTGATAAAAAAGATTTTTGTGGGCGGCTGTCTTCCATGCGCACAGTGTGCCCTAATGTCCAGCACTCGCGCCCGTAGGACAGCACCGCTAGTATTATTGACTGGTAGAGGCGGAGTTTACATTCACGTGTGTGCAGTTTGGACTTCAGCAATTTTGTGTGGGCGTAATATGCTTTGTTTGCTGCCATTATTCTGTCTTGTTTGTGTCGCGACTACCATTCAGAATTCACAGAGAGAACGTCGGTTCGAATCTCGGTGAAAACACCAAATTAAGAAAAACATTTTTCTAATAGCGGTCGCCCCAATGGCAGGCAATGGCAAACCTCCGAGTGTATTTCTGTCATGAAAAAGCTCCTCATAAAAATATCTGCTGTTCGGAGTCGGCTTGAAACTATAGATCCCTCCATTTGTGGAACAACATCTAGGCGCACACCACAAATACGAGGAGGAGCTCGGCCAAACATCCAAAAAGGGTATACACGCCAATTATATAAATATATATTGTGTCGTAACTACTGTTATCATTTTTTATTAACACTCCCAAATATTTGAAGTGTTGACCACCTTCAAAGGTTAATGCCCCGATTTGGATGTTTTCAGGACTTCGTCTTTCTTCGCTGCGGGAGACCTTCAGATATTTAGTTTTGCCTTCATTTATTCTAAGGCCTACTGATTTTGCACGAAATTCAATATTACAGAAGGTTTCAATGATATATCTTTTGTTCCTTGCCACTATTGCGATATCATCCGCGTACGCGATTGTTATTCCTGAGCGACTAAAAGGTTTCCAAACTTCACTTCGTTTTTTATCGCATAGTGAAGAAGGAGATTAAATAAAGATGTGGAAAGCGCGTCGCCTTGTTTTACGCCATAGGAGATTTCGAAGGGCTTTGACACTGCTTGTTGTACAACTACTTTTCCAGTGGTGTTAGTTAGTGTTGCCATGACAAGCTGAATAAGTTTATCGCTGATACCCAAGTTGGAGAGCGCTTCTGGGATTTTGTCTCGGAGGATACTATCAAAGACTTGTTTGAAATCGACGAACAGGATGTGTACGTCTAAGTTGCATTCATAGAAATAGAATAGGTAAAAAAATGAAGTGAAATATTGTTGTAAAATAGGTAAAAGTAGGGATTGAATCGTGGCGATGGCACCTCAGCTTATTGGCATTTAAATCTTCTTTGGGCAACAAAGGGTTAATAAATACACAATACAAAGTTTACCGTTTAAAAATTAACAGGGTTACAATAAAAATTCAAAAGAGCAAGGCAAACTATTTATTTGGTAATCCAATTAATTGGCCCCGCAAAAGTTACAAGTTTCGAAGATTAAAAACATAAAATATTTACAAAATAATTGGAAGTTGCTGTGAAATCGGAGCTGAAAATCCACACAAAAATTATGCATATGGCCCAACAAAGCATTCGTTGTTGATTTTCAGTGTAAATCTGATTTTCTGATATTGACTTACAAGTTCCTAGCACAAGTGAGCAACATTGATCTCTTGAAGATCAGTTGTAAATGAGTAAAGCCGATTTGGGAAAACATGTCGTTTGGCTAATTTCTGGTTGCTGCTCAACTTGTTTACTTGTCTTAGTGTTGTTTAAAATATGAATGTATAGGCATATTCATAAAAATATTTTTGATGCCCACATACGATTAAAACGATCGTGCGGGCGATCGCACAAACGAACGAACCAACTGCTTTATGATGTATAGTTAATCATCGGTGGCAATGGCTGACAAATCTGGCGAGAACGCGGCTGCTTGAATCGCTGACTGGTTGTTCACTTTGATGTGTCGCTGTCCAACTGCTGCTTCTGCTGCTGCTGTTGCTGTTGCACTTAGTGTAAGGTTTCGCTTTACTAGTTGCACGGTCCAATGATCGTCTGCTCAGTTGGTTGGCTGGCTGGCGTATTTGTTGTTGAGAAATTCCTGCCGCACCGCAATGTATTGGCTACCATCAAAATATGTCATAATTGACCGCTGGCAACAAGCCGACAACATTCGTGATAAGTTTCTAAGAATTTGTGTCCACTGTCGAGGTCGTATCGCCTTGGAAGCGCTTCAACGCATTCAACGGCGAGCCACACATACATCCATGCAAGACCACTACACGGCTGCAGTTGCTGCAGTTTACCCGGTACAGGTGTATTACGAACAGTATAAGCTCCATTGATATCGACGCTCGAGCATTGTAAGGCGCATTGCAACATTATTCACACATACACAAACGCACGCTCTTACATGCGCTTGCACGCGTACCCAAACGTTGCCGATACGTTTCGATGCGCTTGCGCAGCATTTTGCGCGTTGTGGTCGCATCAGTTACGGTGGTAAACGAGTGCGATCGGTCAGTTAAACGAGCCGATGCCGCCACCAACAGCACCGCTGAAGCCATCACATCGATGCCCTGTGAATCATCTCGTACAAGTAACATCCTCCGGTATGCACACTATTTACCTTCGTCGCTCATCGTTTGTCGTTTGTCGTCTTCGTCATAGTTGGTCATTGCTGCTGGAGGCGCTTTGCAAAAGCGGCAGGTTGGCAAGCAGGCAGGCGGATTTTTAAGGCTTTCTACTACAACTGCTTCGCCTTGAAAAGCTTGTAAGACAAGCGTTCTAACCGTACGCGTTGTACTCTTTATCTTCCACGTTGGCCGATCACTGGCTGCAACAATAACAAATGGTTGCAAAAGCAACGGCAACTGCTGCTCCTTGTCGTATATAAGTGCACCACTTCATTTGCATATTGAAGATTTGTGTGGATGATTTAATAAAAGGAATCCGGTGATTTTATCAATAGCGCCCGCTCTCGTATCCACCACCGTTTCACCGAAAGCGTCAAAAGTGTAACACTGGTATATTTTGTTTATGGGCGGGCTATTTACAAGAAGCTTTTGCAGCTGTTAATCCATGAAAGCGGAATGTGATCAGTGATCTTGTTGCTGTTACTTCCAATCCGATCCAACTATCCAACTATTTTAGTTCTTATAAGGCTGAAAGGCGAAAATCATGACCCAACCAGAGGGCAGAAAATGTCTCGAAAGCAAACGAAAAGGCTAATCGCCTTTATAGTTATAAACATAATTGGTGCGAACATCCTTTGTTGAATGTTTCGTCGAGCTCCTCTTCTAATGTATAGTGTGCGTCTTAATGGATTTTGTCAAATGGAGGGTCCTCCAGTTTTATACCGCCTCCGTACTGCAAATGGGGTTTTATGGAGAGCTTTGTCATGGCAGAAATACGCCCGGAGGTTTTCCATTGTCTGCCGTGGGGTGGCCGCTATTGGAAAAAACGTTTTCTATCATTTGGTGTTTCATGCTCGAGATTTCGAATAGTAGTTACGCAGCAGTGGTAGCTACGGCGGCCGCGAATATGAGCGCCCTAAATGACTTTAACGCTTTTGTAGTTAGTTGGCTTTAAGGCTTTAAACGGCTTTTAAAGCAGCCTATCCCCGTACAAGTAATAGAGTGATCAAATGAACGCTTTATCGGCCCACTAGCAGACGAGCAATAAATCCAATAAATGCCTGCTATCTTTTACAAAGAGGGTCCACTGCGCCTAGCAAGACTGCGGACGGGACACTGTCTCTTGAAAGCACACGCACTCAAACTGGGCTTCACGGGGGATAATTAGTGCAGCAAATATTACATAAAGGAAGATATCCAGTTTTTAATATTGACTAGCTCAGAAACTTTTTAGCCGATTTTGGAAAATGTGCACTACTCTGAAGCAATATCCAGTACCAGCCTATGAGCCAATAAATATCGAAAGAGCGCGCTGAAATTGTGTTCAGCGTTCGGTTGACTTATATTCAGGCTAGTCGGTGAGTGACTGCTTCAAAGCTTGAATTCGGCTATCAAAAAGAACCGAAAATGCTCCAGCTCGCCAAAGGTCTTTGACATTCTTCCTGGGTAATGAAATTAGAGTTTAACCCTTGTAAATGTTTCTGGTAGTAATACGCCGGTCCATGTGAGTCAATGCCTCGGCCTGCCAGCTAAAGTTAACCAATAGCAGCGATGACTGTGAAGCAGAGGAACAAAGTGTAGAGTTTATTCTTTCAAGCAAACTTTTACAACGGAATGGGTCGATGCTTGCCAAATTTGACTGTATAACGTCAATGGTGCTAAAAAACCATAATTTGTTATCATCATAGCAATTACAGCTCGGGGTGGGTGCATTTTTCACAATCGCGCTCCATACGACTCGGTTCATTGTATTCCATACCTAATGCCAAACAAAAAAACAGAGTTTCGTTAATAACTCCAACCACTCTAACTTCTTCTTCCTCTTGAACACACCAAGTGAAGCCAAATCCTTCTCCTCCTGATCTTTCCAAAGCAAAGGCGATCTTCTTCTTCCTCTGCTAATATCAGCTGGTACTTCATCGAATACCTTCAGAGACAGAGTGTTTGCATCCATTCGGACGGAGATCTTTATTCGCTACACTATGTCCTTGTTTCTTCAAAACTCATACCGATCATTGTTCCATCACCTGCGATAATCGCTGTCACCAACGTATAAAGATTCAAAAACCTTCCGCAGAATCTTTCTCTCAAACACCCCAAGGGGCGCCTCCTCAGGTGTTGTCATCGTCAAAGCTTCTGCGTCATACGTTTGGACGGTAGATGGTTAATTTCTGAGGACAAATCTTCGACCGCACTTCTTCACAACTCTTGAAAACACTAACAAGGTCACTCCCAAAATTTGAGCAATCAAATGCATTAAGGAGTTGCAGTATTGAATGGATTATTGTGAGAGCTTTGTGAAATGCTAAAACTAGGTATGAGTGATCCAAATCAGCACCGAGAAAAAGAAGATTAAAACTAAGAGCAACAAAAGTCTTCGATAATCACCCATCAGTTGCAGACTTTTCCGACCTTTTCCCTTGCACTTTAACCTTTAAAGACACTTCAACGTATTTTAACAAAGTTTGCTACTTTTACACATTGCACCTATACAAGCAAACAGCACCAGAAGATATTGAACAAACAGCAATGAAAATGTGGCAAAAATGGTAATAAGATGAAAGAAATCCGCCTTCGTAGCAATTGTGGCAAGGGTAAAGGGTCTCGCGCCACAATACGTCATCAGTTCCACCCGGTGGCAAAAGGGCAGATGTGGACTTTGCCGCAAACACTCATTCGCCCAACCATTTTTATATGCACCATTTTTGTAAGCAGCAGTAGCACACACACATTCACATGTGCTCACTCACACAAGTGAACATATGATTTTATGTATGTTTTATGAATAGTATGAGCACGTTTTGCTATGCGGCTGGGAGCAGCCTGCAAGAGGCAAGTGGCAAGTGGTAGAGCCAAGGCGCGCGTCGGCGTTCAGTGTTCGACGCTTGACGATTTGGCGATTGGCGGCTGCCGGCTGGCGGCCACTGATGTGAGCTGGAGAATAGCCATGACAGTCAACAATTTCGCACACGCAGACGCGACATATTACACATACGCTAACAATGTTTGGTGGATGTACACAAACAACTACAACAAAAAACATAAACAACAGCAGTGGCAGAAACAGAAATAAAAACAGAAAGAGAAACAGAAACGGAGACAGCGACATATGTACAACAACACTAGGCGTCTTATGACAGCGAGTACCCTGCAATGTTTCACATTCACCCAAGTATGACGATGATGACAAACAAGGATTCCAAACTCAGATACCTGGATTCTTTTGGATAATTAAAAGCACTTAAGGTGGAATTTTTTGGGTTTTGTTTTTCTTGAGAAGAAACGGCAGCAGAGTCAAACGTTCAACACAAATCGCATGAGGCTGACTTTACTCACGAATATGAACGCGCTTAGACCCACAGCACAATAAAGCTGCGTGCGCCCAGATGAATGGTATTCGTTTATTTATTTGGCAGAGAGCGGCAGACGAAATGAGACAGACAGACAACTAAACAAACATAATTAAAAATGTATTGCTAAAAAAACAAAAAACAAAAACCAAAAAAACTAAAAATAAATAACTGGAGATGTCTTCAAGGGAGCTGCGTACACTATTTGCGCTATTTATTCATACATATGTACATAAATGTATTCATATGAACTTGACGGCAAGTAAAAATTATATAAAATCTTATTTATAATTTGCTACATGGGAGAGCGTTCTAAACCGTCTGTATGCATCCAAATTTGGCTTGCGCTTACATGCATTTGTCTATGTGTTTGAATGCATGAGTGCTGCATGTATGGTATTTGCACGTATGCATGCGCATATGTGTGTGTGTGTGTGTGTGTGCATTCATATCGGAATATGTGATTATTTCTTTGAAATCGATCTACTCGCAATATCTGTCCATATGGCAGCGATAGCAGCATAGTTAAGAAATATTTCGTTTTTTTTCCCGAAGAGCTATTTGCAGTTGCGCTAAATACATACATGAGGATGTGTGTATGTATACGTGAGTATGTCATAATTGATACTATTTTAATATGTGTAATTATAAAGAACTCCTTTGCAGTTAAAAATAGTCAAAGAGGACTTGTTATTATTTGAGGGACGGCCGAAGTGATTTGTCTACTACACACATACATACACACACTCATATAGGTGCATGCATAAGTACATACCTACATATAGGTGAATTGTGGAACTATGTTCACACACATGTACATACCATACTTGAGATAGAGTAGCCAGATATCAGACTATCAATTTCGTGCATGCGGCTATGGTTTTCAGTTTCCTAATTTCATTATCCTGGTTGAAATTCACAGAGTTGTGGCAAGCAAGCAACTGGAAAAAACGTAGGTCAGGCGATAGTGCTGATTTAAAATCGATTTATTTGAGTTTTTCTCTTCGACCTCATCGTGCTTTGTTCCCACCTTTGTTTTTACTATTTCATATCGGCACTGATTTTAAACATTCCTGAATATCTAATATCACTGGTATTAGGAGATATGAACTGGACCATCATCTGACTAATCTCGAGTGCTTGAATATAAGACACTCAGTTGGCATTCCCATTTCATCAGAAATCTGAGTAAAGCCATATGAGGCAGGAAGTCCTGCAAAGGCAGAAGAGAGGGTCTGAAGTCAAAATTGATATGGTGGCTTAATAGTACGGTTGTCTGACCGTTATGCTTCGACTATGTAAACTGCAGAGGTCAATTTGTCTTTGTTTTTTGTTATTATAACGTTCTTTAAGACCTAATTCAGAGTGAATTTAATGTCAAATGAATATTACATTTTCAGTGTTTTACAGTATAAAAATATTTTTTCTTTAAACTTATTAATATTCTCACAGTGTTTTATCCAATCTTTCAATGATAAGATCAATGTGAACTTGACCAGCTGTAACTAAAGCCACTTCACAACTGTTGAAAAGCAGCTTTCTTAGCCAGCTACGGCTATACGATACGGCTAAGATACCGATTTTCCGACTCAATAGCTGCTTTGGAAAGAAATATCTAGAAATAATCGACTTCTTTACACACCGGATGGGTTATGGGTTTGCTACTGAGACAGAATGCGGACTACGTTTGAAGGACGAGAAGACATCTCAACATATCTTTATTTATATATTTATTCTGAAACCAATAAATAATTATTCTTACTGACTACTTACTACAAAAATACCTTTATCAAAAAGTTTATTTAAATTACAAGCTGTCTAAGTTTAATTTAGCAGAAAAGCATAGTTTAGATACGGAAAAATTAAGTGCAATAGAATTTGAGATTGCACTGAGTTCGTGAAGAGAGCGAGCAATGGGGGCATTTCAGGCATAATTTGGAACAGATACGTAAAAACCTAGTAGGGACCGAAAAGTTAATATTTTCTAAAAGAGAGGAACGATCAATTTCCCCCTTGATACCATTAAACAAACGACAAAAAACAGCGACAAAATCGATCTTCTACAATATTTTCTAGTTAAAGAAATAACAAATAAATAATTGGCGCGTACACTTCTGTTAGGTATTTGACCATGTTTCTCCTCTACTTGTGGTGGGCGTCTTGATGTTGCACGTGACTATCATTTGGAGAACGTAGGTTCGAATATCCGTGAAACACTAAAATGAAGGAAAAGTTTTTTCTAATAGCGGTCGCTCCTGGGCAGCCAATGGCAAGCCCCCGAGTGTATTTCTGCCATTAAAAAGCTCCTCATAAAAAAATATCTGCAGTTCGAAGTCGGCTTAAAAGTGTAGGTCCGCGATTAGAAAAAACTTTTCTATCATTTTGGTATTTCATGCCGTGAGATTCGAACCTACGCAATTCCATTCGGCTACGGCGGCCGCTCGTAATATAATAGGACTATGAATAAGTTCGTGCGGTTTTACAACAGATGGCGTAACTTGATTATTATTCCATCGATCCACATTTCCAAACATTCATTGGAGAGCTACTGTCGTAAGGCACAAACGTCAGTATAAGTTTTTTATTTGAAGCGTAAACAACAATATTTTTACCACACTTGAAAATGTCGAATTTCGTGCCAAATAATGTGTTTTTGCGGGGAATTCTTCTTCATTATTTTAATATGAAGAAAAAAGCAGCCGAAAGTCATCGTATCTTGGTGGAAGTTTATGGTGAGCATGCTCTATCTGAGCGAACGTGCCAGAAGTGGTTTGCACGCTTTAAAAGTGGTGATTTTGGCTTGGAAGACGAAGAACGCGAGGGTGCGCCGCCAAAGTTCATGGATACCGAATTGGAGGAATTGCTCGATCAAGATCCGGCTCAAACGCAAGAAGAGGTTGCAAAAACTTTGGGAGTTGATCAATCAACCATTTCCAAACGTTTAAAAGCCATGGGAATGATCCGAAAGGTAGGCCATTGGGTGCCGTATGAATTGAAGCCAAGAGACGTTGAACGCCGTTTTATGGCATGCGAACAACTGCTTCAACGGCACAAAAGAAAGGGTTTTTTGCATCGAATTGTGACTGGCGATGAAAAGTGGGTCCATTACGACAATCCAAAACGTCGGGCAACGTATGGATACCCTGGCCATGCTTCAACATCGACGTCGGCGCAGAATATTCATGGCCTGAAGGTTATGCTGTGTATCTGGTGGGACCAGCTGGGTGTTGTGTATTATGAGCTACTGAAACCGAATGAAACGATTACGGGGGATGTCTACCGACGACAATTGATGCGTTTGAGCCGAGCACTGCGAGAAAAACGGCCGCAATACGCCGATAGACACGACAAAGTTATTTTGCAACATGACAATGCTCGGCCACATGTTGCACAAGTGGTCAAAACATACTTAGAAACGCTCAAATGGGATGTCCTACCCCACCCGCCGTATAGTCCAGACCTTGCGCCATCCGATTACTATCTCTTCCGATCGATGCAACATGGCCTGGCTGACCAGCACTTCCGTAATTACGATGAAGTCAAAAAATGGATCGATTCGTGGATTGCGGCAAAACCGACCGAATTTTTCACAAAGGGAATCCGTGAATTGCCAGAAAGATGGGAAAAAGTAGTAGTAAGCGATGGACAATATTTTGAATATTAAATTTGTAACCATTTTACGTCAATAAAGTTTCAAATTTCGAAAAAAACCGCACGAACTTATTCATAGTCCTATTAGTTATTTATAGTTTTATTTCATTTATAACTAAATAAATACATTTGGTTTGAGTTGAGTACTAATTTTCAGTCATTTTGGACATTTGAGGTCTCCGAGTAACCAACACTTACATACATATACATATGAATATAGCTTACATATATAAATTTGAGCAAGAACCGTTTTTGTATTTTCTCCAACAATTTTCTCTGGGAAGCAATTAGAACACTTCGGTTCTCCAATAAGCAATCAATAATGATTTGATATACTCCTAATGTTTAATAATTATCGCTTTTCAGGGACCGAAAATTTTTAGAAAATCTGTGATTAACAGAGAAAATTATCTTAAATTCTGCAATTTCGGGTGGAACTAATTGCTAATGTCTTCTTTAAATGGCTGCATTCGGATAAAACCCGTTATTCATGTGGCGAGAAACCACTTGTACGAATGCGCACCATTTTCCATGTATGCACTTAGTTGTTGTAGTGAGAGTGAATTCAGTAAGTGGCCATAATGAGTACTTTCGTTACAGTTCTACATACTAAGTAATAGTAAAAAGAAATGCTGTCAAAATTCGAAGCAAACACCATTTTTCATAATCATCATCAAATCAGTAAGAACAAGCATGCCTTTTTAAATATCCCTTCCATATGGCTGATGAGTGGCAGAAAGTAGAAGAAGAAGAGCCAACGCACTGACAGCCACAGTTAGTTAGAAATAGAATTGACTTGAAAGGCGTCGAACGAAAGCATGAACGAAAGAAAGTGAGCGAAGAATGAAATGGGCGCATTATGGCTTTTTGCTACGTTTGATTAACCTTGAAGGCATGGCTGGAACGGAGCTGAACCGACCAGAACGGAATGGAGCTGAATGCAGTAGATCCCAGTTTATTGAACGAGCAAATGGCCAATGGCCAAAGAAACTGGGCAGCACAAGCTAAGCAATTTAAGTTAACATACTTAAAGTTTTGTAGTTGGTTTTTGGTTTTCTTGTTTTTATTTTATTTAATTTTTTTCTGTGCTGCACCATTCATTCCATTTCTTATGTTTTGCTGCTTTAATAGTTTTGTTTTTGTATCATACATACATACAGATTTCCCATGCGTACATATGTGTCTATGCACAGCCACACAATCGGACGTCGTATGTGAAAATGTGACGGATGATGGAATACTATTACTTACTGTACAGCAGGTTCTGCTCGTACCACACAACTCTCAAATCTTTCGGTATTTTTCATTGCTGGCCTCTGCTTGCCTTTTTCTGCTCAACAACACTTAGAGCAACAGCAGGCTGCAACAACAACACCAGCAGTAATTATTCTTGCTACACGAATGTGTTTTAATTTATCATTTTTAGACATTCATTTCTTGTAAACAAGATATTAATTAATCTGGCTTATATTAGTTTCATTAGCAAACATTAATTAGGTACCTTCGGAAAGCCAACCACCTACTGTTTGGGTTTAGAGTTTGAGGATTTGAATTTGAGTAGTTGGTATGGGCCAAACTGATGAGTTGAATGGATGAGCTTAGCGTATTTCGTACGTATGTAAGTACAGTATTGTGCAAAGCGTAAATAATTTGTTTCAGCTGTGCTATAGATGCAAATTTTTTCTAAAATATCCAATGTATGTGCCTCTGCAACATACACACAAGATGGTGTAAAAATATATTAATAAAAAAGTGTCCACTGTTTTTGGCACCTAAGGACAATATTATGCCACGCAATGGAGTTATCCAGGGCGCATTCAAAGAAAGTTGACGGATATTTTCTTTACCGATGGGTCCAAGAATGAAATAGCTTCTGGAGCCGGATGGTATTTATTTAAACGATAGTAATAAATAGGATTACGCTTTGAGAGGAATGGCAACTGTTTTCCAAGCGGACATTTTGCCATTCTGAAAGTAGCCGAATGGATAAACGAGAGAAAATGGAGAGGGAAACAGATTGGAGTCTTTAGTGATAGTCAAGCTGCACTGAAGGCCCTGAAGAACGTAACTCAAACCTCGACGATTGCTAAAGAATGTAAGAAGAAGCTGAATAAACTTGTACTTATATGGGTCCCAGGACACCGCGGTGCTCAAAGAAATAAAATTGCCGATGAGTTGGCCACCTTTGGATCAGCGGTTAGCCCACAGAGACCAGACTCAATAATCGGAATCAATTCTACAGGAATCATGAATTGGCTCAGTGATTATCTACGTAATTTACATAAAGAGCGATGGACCAGTCTAGAGCGCTGCAGAACTGCTAAGTGCTTTGTGACAAGTCCGAACAGAAAACTGTCAAACTTTCTACTAAAACTTGAAAGGAAAGACGTTCGGTTGATGGTTTGTATTATTACATTACACAACCCATGGGGTCAACATATGACCACCATTGGAATTATTAAGCACCCGATTTGCCTATCGTGCTTGGTGGTCCATCGGCAGCGAAAAAAATCTTCATGATTCAATGGTTGTGTTGTGCAACTGCAGAGATCAGAAGAGTGTCATCTATTATGAACTCCTTAAACCATCTGAAACCATCACTGGCGATCGTTATCGACTGCAGCTAATGCGCTTGAATCGAGCTCTCAAAGAAAAGTGGCCGGGCTACCGTCCCAGACATGACAAACTGATTTTGCTGCAGGACGACGCCAGGCCACACGTTGCTAAATTGGTACAGAAATATTTAGAGGTTCTGAATTGGGAAATCATGCCTCATCTGCCGTATTCCCCAGACATTGCACCGATTAGTGCAATCAGCCCTTATTGGAGAGAGATTTACTTCTTATGAGAACAGCGCAAACTGGCTCAATGAATGGATCAAGTCAAACGAACTCGAATTTTTCGTCAGAGGAATCCGTAAGCTGCCTGAAATATGCAGTAAATTGTAGCTCACTTTGACACTGAGCATTTGCCCTGTGAGTGTCCTGCCTTTGCTAGAGCAAGGCGGCTATGAATTTAGGGTTCCGATACCATGAGAATTAGTAAAATTCGTTCTCTCAAACTAGAGGATATTTTCAGATTTGTCAAAGAATCTGGACAATTCTCACGGGTCTAGCTATCTCTGCGCAAAATTAATCACACTATCGGAAGATTTACAATATAAATTTTGCAAATAATTTATTAAATTTGTTTAGGCCCTTTAAAAAGCCCTTGAAATAAGGCGCCAATGTAAAATTAACTACAGTAGATTATCAGAATAGAGTACTCAATATTACCAGAGCAAAAAAAAAAATTACCTAAATATAATATGTGGATGGAAACAAAGTTAAAAGCAAATGGGTTCCTATAGAAAAGAGTTGCATAGTTTGTGCTCAGTACTGTATGTGTGTATATGTGCACTTCTTTCGTAATAAGTTGTTATTAAATCAAATTACACATATTCGTCCAATATTCACACATACATATATGAACCCTGTATGTACATATGTCACTCGCTCAGACTATATTTTATACAATATCTTGGCACTAATCGCTACTGCATTGAACGAAATTGAAGTTTAGTAAAATTATTATTATTAGGTTTTTATTTTTGTGTAGCATCTTCATCCGTGTAATATGGTAAAAGTCATATTATTACCACTATTTTTTTTAATCGTCAATTTCCGTTGCTCGCAGGCAAATCACATCGCTTTCGTTAAATCACAAATTAAACTATTTTGTAAAATAAACACAAACTTTTCAGAAACTATTGTGTGACCCAGCAGCATTAGTTTATTGAGGTTTGTACAAAGGGTCAAGCTCAGATAATTTCTCTATAAAAATGGAGAGTTTGGCTATTTTTATCATATTCGACTTGCAGATGTTTACGATGGCAAAAAGCTTTTTACATTTGATTGCCGAGCAGCAACCGCTGTTTTGATTGGTTACGGCGTAATGTCTTGCATGCCTGGGGGCAGAATTAGATTTTAAATTTGAAGTTTCTCCCTAACCGCTTAGCACGTGAGGGACGCCGTTAGCTTCTTCATTGCGGGTTATTTAATTACGATGTCGCAGTGGACGAGTGAACAACGTGCTTTCGCAATCGAAGCGTATTTCAAGGACATTCATAACTGGCAAGACAGAGAGCACCCGAAGCGATAGAAATAGGCCGTCCTCTCCTGTACGCAAAAGGGAGATCTTCTCGCTATTTCAAAAGCAGATCATGGATAGATGAACTAACTCAAATACTTGCAAATTAACTGAACAAACGTGGCCCAATTTCAACAAATCCAGAATTGTACGAGTTGTTAACCGGCCAGTGACCTTTGGAAAATGGAGTGGCTGTACACCAGTAGATGCAGAAGCTCCAATCAAGAGAAGCCTAAGGAAGCAGTCTTTCACTATCTGTGTGAGTGCCAAAGTATGGGTGCTCTGCGACATAGAATGCTGGCGGAATTCTTGGTGGTTAACTTGAAAGAAATTGCAGAAGAGAAAATAGAGGGCATAGGCAGATTCATAGACAAATCAAGATGGTTAGACTAATAAAAAGTAGTGGTTCTAAAGTAGTGTATCAAAATTTCATCTTTTATGCTAATTGGGTTTGGACTGAGTCACTCACACAACACTTCCGCCATCTCCCTTCATTTGTGTGCAACTGCTCGTCGTAAATTTAGTTCACATTACAATATTCGAAGTTGACGTGAAGTAAAGATTTGATTCGTTGATGGGTGCGAAGGTTCCGGGCAACAACAACCCACGGCCGAGGTCCAGCCGAACAACGAGAACAAATGAAAATATTGAACTCGTCGCTACAAGTTCGCACGATAATCCGCGTCAGTCCGTGCCCAAAAACTATTGTGCATGAAATATTGAGTAGGCATCTTAGACTTCACCTCTTCAAAATTCAAATCACGCAAGAGCTTAAGACTAACGTTTACAATTTGCATACAAATTTTTGCGAGACAATGTTGGTGCGATTTCGTGCGGTAAACACTAATTTTTGGAGTGCTGAACCCTATTTTAATTTAAATGGAACTTCAGCGACTTCACAGTTCCAAAGAGATGGTTCGGTGTGTCAAGCTTTGGAGTTTTAGTTTTATTAGTGTGCCCAATGACTGACATTTCAACCTCAAAGATCTCTTGCGTCCAAGCAGTGGAATAATTGTACCATATTTTTTTTTAAATCGTCGAGGCCAAGCAATTTCGGTGGACGATGTCTTTATCAACGCATGCTGATCGATTATGTTTTGCCAATAATGAAAGAGAGAAAACATCATTCCTACAGTACACACCCGTGGTTTCTCAAGGTAGCGCCACGCCGCACCAAAGAGACGATAGCGTTGCTACTTAAATTCTTCCCTACAAACTGATAAACAGTTTCGGTGGCATATCCTGGTCACTCAGGGCGCCCGATCTTTCTTGTGTGGACGTTTTTCTGCGGGGGTACCTCAAAAGTAGTCTCAGCACTAAAAGAAAATATCGTTCGCGAGATTAAGGGCATCCCAACATCACTTCTTCAGCGACGTAACGGTCCCCTTGTTAACCGGAATTCGGAGTATGCATTTTCTGGGCTTACAGTTTTATAGCCCACTGATTTCTCTATAAAAATTCAATTTTTCCAAGTTTCAAGCGACTTCAAAATAGCGATGATTTTTGCAGAAGTGTCGCGTCACGCCTTTCCTTCCATAAAAAGAATTTGCTCGATGTCAGGCGATGATTTGCTCATGTAAGAAAATCGTCTAGCAGAGTGAACGCCGAGAGCAAACTTGGCGCAGAACTTGCGCTTTTTACATATCAGCTGCTCTAGGCATACCAAAATTCGATGATCTTCGTACTTTGCCTTACATCGCGCCGGCTGGGTGGCGGTGCTCTTTACGAAGACATCACTCAGTTAGATAGAGACATCTTCCCCATTAAATGAGCCAGACATTATAGGCGTATGGTTTCAAATCATAATTTTTTAAATGCGCTGATTGATTCACGTTTCAAAATATAGTTTATTACGTTTTTTCATTCGGAGATTGGAAGTGCAGTGTGCCGTCAATTGTCGAACAAGCATCCACGGCGCTTTCTCATTATTTGGGCTAAGAAACAGAGCAATGGGAAACAGTTTTCAGGTATTTATTTCCAATACTACAGTTGCAAGACCCTGGAGGTTGTTTGTGTATATTTTAGATTTCTACTTGAAAAAGAAAATAATAAAATAATTTAGCAGCAAAGTTATTAAAGTAAACTAAGTCTACATTCGGAAGACTTAAAACTTTATCCACATTTGATCCATGTTTATATAAAAAATTTACTAAACATAATTAAAATCTGTCGGTACATACATATAAACCATTCTATTTTGATTGTTCCATACTGTATTCGCATTGTAAAGGGCGCGGTACCTTTCCTAAAGGCTTAGACAGTAATGTTGGGCGTATTAAAATGTAATAACTCACAGATTATTTATTTCACTTTAATTATCTCTCTCAGCAGCTCGATCTTGAAAATGTTATCAGCACGTCCAAGGTTCAACTCGAAATCTCAATTTGGGGTTCTGATTACTAAAATTTTATGGACCTTAAAAACTGCGCATATAATAAAAGTTATGAATGTGGATTTGGTTGTAGGTACGCGATCTCATTTGAGAAGATGGGCAATATTGCTGTAATTTATAATCTTTCATTAGTACGAGTATCAGCCAGGGTATAGCATACAAGATTACAGGAACACCTCATCATTAGACAAAAATGAAAATTTTATTACATCCCATACACACTCATCAGACATCATAAAAAATACACCTTTTATATACTTATGCAGTGGACACAGTTCGAAGTTGGTTAGTTGGCTGACTGGTTGATTGTCTGTTCGGCTGTTTGTTTGTTTGTTTGTTGCCGGTTTGCTCTGTGGCTCACTCGATTGTCACAGCAGTCGCACTCATTTATAAACGCCTCGAAAAACACTTTTGAGTAATCAGCAGTTGCATCGACAGGCGAGAGGCGAGAGGAGGCAATCATTTTTATTAAGGTAGCAATAAAAAAATATACACAAATTGTGAGGACACATTAAACTTTTGAAGAGATACGTAAGAGATGCAGTCTACGAGTATGCGAGTAAAGAAAAGGGCTAAAAAGAGCGATTAAATGGCATGCGGTGAGTGTGAAGAGATAAGTTATTGGGTGCTCTTTGTAAGTGGGAGTTATGTCGGGCTCAGAGATTAATAGTGCATATGTATGTATGCACGTATTTATTTGTATTTTACAACTGTAGCATAGCGCGGATTCTCGGAAGTTGATCAGGCCGTACTTAAAGTGTAAGCGAACGGAATAGTTTGAACACAGTAAAATTAGCTTGGAATTTTAATGAGGAAATGTATGATTTTCTATTGTGGAAATGAAAACGGAGTCAGCCAATGAACTGAGCTGACTTTTAGTAAGTGGGGTTAGGGCTAACAAAGTTAGCATCGATTATATATGTATATATAATTGGCGCTTACACCCTTTTTGTGTGTTTGGCCGAGCTCCTCCTCCTATTTGTGAGGTGCGTCTTGATGTTTGTTTTTAACAAATGGAGGGGCCTACAGTTTTAAGCTGACTCCGCACGGCAGATATTTTTTATTAGGAGCTTTTTTATAGCAGAAATACATTCGGACGTTCGCCATTGCCTGCCGAGTGGCGACCGCTATTGGAAAAGACTTTTTCTTCATTTTGGTGTTTCACCGAATCTCGAATCTACGTTCTCTTCGAATTCCGAATGGCAGTTACGCGCCAACCCATTTGGCTACGGCGGCCGCCGTTCGATTAGACATTCCTAATCTGAGAAGGCGATCAGCACAGATTGCGCCCATCATGGAAGCGTGACATCACACTGGCGTAAGTGGGTGAGATAATTTTAAAATGGGAATAAGAATGCAAGAAGAAAAAGAAATTACACAAACACCACACGAATAAACTGCATAAGTGTGACGTCACACACAGAGATTCTGTCAAATTAGCCAATTTACACAATAACTTTTTACCCAGGGGGGAAAGTCATGCATGTCGAGCTTGGTGACAAAAATTGCATAGAAGTCAACGCATGGTTAGCGAACTCGAGGGTTTTTGTGACATTTCGCCTTGATTGTATTCTTATTTTCGTATTTTTATTCAAGTACCCCAATATTCAAGTGAATGATCAAAGAAAATTGTCCGCTTAAACGTCAAAAACACGTAAGAAAAGACGCAAAAAAGTCCTCGTGTCAGCCTTGCAATGCAATGGATAAGTCTGCCTAAGTGCTTTAGAAAGCCCATCAATTGAACATTAAAGACCTCTTTAGTACTCTCTATAGGTTTTACATAATGCTGGATTTAAGTAATTCCCTCGTTACTGATGAGAAAAATGAAAACAGATACCCAATTATTACGTCAACAAATCAGCTAAGTCTGTCAAATTCACTGAGAGCGAAAAGCGGTTCGAGCATGTCTCTCCACCGCGCTTCGAATGCGACGAAAAATGCGACCCTTAAAGTATTCGGAGCAAATAGTAAATGTAATCCATAAGCGTCGTCACGTAAATGGCGCCCAAAGCACCTTGTTTGAGAGTATTTGATGCGGCACCAGCAATTCGAGATTACTTGAACTTACTTACAAGAATGTTGAGGGAGGTTGCACATTTTTTACAAGGCTTCAGATGTTCGACCTTGAAGTAATAAGGTCTTTATTTATTTATTTAAAGCTCGAATACATATTATTTAAGACAATCTACCATGGCACGCTAATCCTTGGACTTTTGCCCGAGGGATACCTGTAATAATAATCACCAGTTTCATTTGATGACTCATTTGTCTCTCTTATCAAAACGGTATATTTCCATCGTCACTCGGTACTGTAAAAATAATAAAACATTGAGCATTTTTAGAAAACCAAAATGCAAAATCAAGAAATAGTTTCAAATAATTGTTCAGCGAATACATATGGTTTGTAATTGGCGCACATTTGACTCACTGGGTGATTGGCTGGGTTTCTCCCTCACTAGAAAGTTTACTGAAAATGCAGAAACTGAATAGAAAAAAGAATACCTTACCATAAATAGATTACTTTTATCAAAACTTTTACAAAGGTCCATTTTGTGGCCCCAAATATGTTTTGATCAACAAACACAAATGTTTTCAAGAAGTTAATAAAGTTCACAAAACAAATTGTTTTTATTTAGCAAAAATGTGATTTATAGTATAAGAAATATATGTACATTGTATAAAGAAAATAATTTCGTTTTTTTAGCAAACCTTAAATAAGGATTTTCGAAAGTTTGTAAAATTCCCCAATTTTTTTCGACCGAAAAGAGGTCAAATTTTTAAATGTCTCCCAGAAACTAATTTTCTGACATAGTATAAATGTTGTTTTTGCTGTCAAAGTCAAAATAACCACAAACCAACAGTTTTTGAACTACGAAACAACTTGCACTTACCAATTTTGCATTTTTTTAAATACCGTTTTCGAAAAAAGAAATACATTTTTACCCATTTCAAAGGTGTTAAAACCCACTACTCAATAAAAAAAACAATTGGCGCATACACTTCAGTTAAGTGTTTGGCCGAGTTCCTCCTTCTAAAGGGTTTTTCAATTGGCGCGGGTAGATTTTTGCGCCCTGTGGCAGCCATTTTGCTTTGGTAACATCTGTCAAATCTTTTGTTTATTATTCAGTTGTTTAAGGCATCATGGCAAGTTACACGTTTGAACAGCACGTTCAAATGATAAAACTTTATTATCAAAATGAGTGTTCATTAACGCAAACATTGCGCGCATTGCGCCCATTTTTCGGTAGACGTGGTGGCCCTTCCAATTTCTTATGGCCCATATTGAACCATATGGACCTAGACCAGCAGGACGGCGCTACGTGCCACACAGCAAACGCCATTTTATTCCATTTCAACATCTACCCGCCCTTATTGAAAAACCCTTTATTTGTGGTGTGCGTCTTGATTTGTTCCAAAAATGGAACTTCTCACAACTTACCCAAACTTTTAAAACTGAGTCCTCCTTTTGTAATAAATATTGATTTATTTTTTATTTTATTTATTTATTTGTAAGAGTAATAATTATAGAGAACCGACACACTCAAATTTAAATAGAGCGCTCGTTACTAAGGCCTTCGGCATTAAGTATGCACAACTTGGTGATATGTCGGATGAAAGGTAACAATAAATTTGTACATTTAGTTTAGCTAAGATTTGAAAGTTTAGCAAAGCGTTAATACTATCTGAGTTTGCTGCTTTCAGATGGTCAGAGGGGTTGCTGTTGCCAAGAACTGTTGTTCGGATCTGGCTTAATCCAAAGCATTCCTCCAGGAGAACAAATATTTATTTCGAAAAATGTGTAAACGAACTACCATTAATCAACAATTTTTTTTGTACTAACAAATTAAAGCCAAATTTACTTATCCCACTAATTGACTGCACTCACTGCGACTGGCTAAAATAACTTGCAACCTAACTTACATACATACATACATCCATACAAACCTCCCTCTTCGTTTTACATAACTCACCACGTGACTTCCCAACCAAAGCGTTCATATTTGTAAAGCACAAACGCCGCTCAGCCGCTGCTCAGTGCAAGACAGGATTGTTGCAAGCAAACTCATATTTGCTTGTACAAAAACTTGTTCCAACGGACAATTTCAATCTGTGACAAATTATTATTAAACAAAAAACACAGCTAGTAGCCGCCACAGTCGAGTCAATGCGAGTAAAAGCACAGGTTGTGTGTGTGCATATGTATGTGTGTGTTGAAACTGTGCATTGGACTCTTTCGACTGTGTTGTGCTCTCTTTCGGAAGTCGAGATTGATCTCTTGGTATCTTGGGAGCACTCTTTAGCAATGAAACTATGAGGCTAGCACCGGTCAATGTTAGACTGGTTGGGCTGGCAAAAGGTAAATACAATTGAGTTTTGTTAAGTTTTCTTTTCTATTTTTTGCTTCCTTGTTTCAACAGCTCAATAAATTTTTATGTCTTTATTGTTATTGACTATTGTTTCGCTCTGACTTTACTAAAAATGTTGTTAACACTTTTCCCGGCTACGTAAAAAGTTTTTAAGGAAAGTTGGAATAGAACATTTTTTATTGAACTTTTTCGCTCGAATTCAGTCAAACGACTAACAAAACAAAGAGTCTTTTATAGAAAAAGAAAGCACAGACGCTGTAAACTCTCACATTGTTTTTTAATTATTGTTTGTACATATTCGCATGTATGTGGCTAGTTAAATACGTATGGACATACAAGCACACATACACGCACACATACATATCAGGTGTTCGCACAATTTTAAATATTGACTAAATCTACATATAAATATACACAAGTGCTAAAAGATCAAAAAATGGGAGATGTATGTATGTATGTATGTGTGCATGCATTTACACTTCGAGCCTCATCAAAAATCAATTCTTCTATTCACATTTGTTTCATTTTGCAGATCACTTCGTTATTGGTTCTCTTCAAAATTTGTTGTACAAAATCTTACAATAGCCAGCATTGTGAAAAATTTTACTCTAAATATATGTAGATTGTATACGATTGGTTAGTTAGTTTTTTTATGTCCGTCGCACAGAAGCGATTTTTTTTCAATTTTGCTTTTCGATTTCACCTACGCATTTCACACAAACACTTTCAGCCAACTTCATAGATATCTATTGGCCATGAGCATTTTGTGTGACCTTGCCATTTCATTTGGTTTTCCATTGCCTTTCTCGTGCTCGAAGAAGCCATCATAGAGCACAAAGTGATTGGCCTGTGGTATAATGCGTTCCAAGCCGTAGTGTTTCTTTAGAAAACCCAGCAGTTTTTCTGATGGCCGGTCCACCGAACATTTGACGGGCACCCACTTTTCTTCGCGTAACATAGTTTGGAATAGTTCTTTGCCCAAACCTGTGCGCTGTCGCGCATCGTGTATATAAAAATCCAGTATGCAGGGCGCCTTGTCCACTTTCCGAGTTTGACCCAGTTCATCGAATAAATACAAATCTTTAGTGCCGATCTTAAGCAAACCGATGACCTCATCGCCATGCCCATTGTGTTCGCCCACATCGGCCATTAAATAGACGACTTGATTGTCGGACATGCGGAGCTTTTGTGCAGTTGTGATGGGTTTAGTCAGTTTCTGCGCTTTAGCCGAGAGTTGTCCCAAATGATCGATGATGGCTGACATCTTGGCAGTGGCCTCCATAGCTTGTCGTTTATCGCCGCGGAATGTATGCGGCAATAGGGTTGAGTTCACTTTCACAATCGGCTGCGCGAAGAGATTCCGTATGTCGAATTGGAATGCCGCCATTATTACTGTTTGGATTTGCTTTGAAATTCTATATTGTGGCCAAGTTTTCTAATGGCACAAACATTTGCACAATGCACGTAGCCACCAAATGCCAACTAATTTAAAATTTTCCGCTCTCAATCTACGATCTACAATTTTTCGAATTTTAATTTTGATTTTTCAAGCAATACAGTTGCTATTTTTATTCATGTAAAAATGTAATAGTTTCCCAGATGCGTATAACAAAGTTACGATTATTTAGACACAAATATTTGTATGAACATAGGTAATTTATGTAACTTATTATTGTATTCCTTTGATAAACAAAACAAAAAACTGAATTAAAATCGAAAGGACAAACATTTGTGCCAAATTCGTTTACGTTTTGTTTTACGCTATTTTTGTTGCCATGACAACTGATGAAAAGCACAACAAGTGTCGAGGTGCGCCTTTTGATATTATTTGTTTTTTTGAATATTGCGCTGTCCTTGACCGTGACACTTTGTCACAACACCGTTCGAAGAAGATTAATTATTCAAGGCAGGGTTGCATAAATTAGCACAAATCAAAGATTTTCAACCCGAACCTGAAAAAGTTTTTCATAATCCGAGCTAGTATTATATCCGAAATAACAACAAGCTAAGCAAAAAAAGTCCATTTAAAAGGAGGATTTACGAAAATATTTGCCATACAATTTTAGTGGAGTTTATCAAAGGCACAGAATCCACCAATATAAGCGTTTTGACGTAATTGGCAGGAATTCTCACCGATAACACTGGTTCAGAGCTAAAAAAATCACTTGTACAGGGCCCACCATCTATCGTTACGGATTTGAACTAGGTATTATTTGAAGAATGGTAACACTTAGCTGTCATCTGATTTGACAGAAAATTAGTTTTATTCTTCCGCTGAACGAAAATGGTTTGTTCCGAGAAATTGAAGAGGAGAATATTGGTGGCATTTGGTTCCAACAAGATGGCGCTACTTGCCACACAGCGAATGCTACGATCAATCTTTTGCGCACTGTCTTCGAAGATCGCATTATCAGCCGAAATTCTGATATCGTTTGGCCGCCTCGGAGCTGCGATTTGACGCCGTTGGATTATTATCTTTGGGGTGCCGTCAAAGACCAATGTTATGCCAACAAACCAGCAACAATTGATGCACTGAAGACCAACATACGCGATGTCATAGCTGAAATACAGCCGCATACAATCGAAAATGTGTTGATAAATTGGACCGATCGTATGGGATGGTGCATGGCTAGCCGAGGCAGCCATATGAATGAAGTTGTGTTCCATCATTAACCGGAAGGATTGTACTTCAAAATAAAAAAAAACAGTTTGGAAAAATATTGAGTAGTTTCTTTTTTATAGCATTTTTAATTCCGTAAAGTTATATGGCGGACCCTTTATATTGCGTTTATGCCTCCATATATACTACATATGAAGCAATAATTAGAGGTGATGTAAGATGTCTAATTTCCATTATATTTCAGCCATCTTGAGCTACTTACTAAATCCGAGGTGTCCTCTTGGGACAGCTACTTTTTATTTCAGAGCAAATTCAAAGCAAAAATTACTCACAAACATAGAAATAAAAAGTTTTTCTTAAAGGGTTAGCAGGCAATACGGTTTTTGTTGTGCCACAAAACGAGAGCAAAAGAGGGCGTTAAGTTTATTCACGTCCCAAAAGACAAAATGAAGAGGAGAGATTGGGTGCAATCTTGAAGCACTTCATGGAAACAAGGTGAAAAATATTTGGTATCAGACGGAAGAGCTGGTATTTAGTGATGCTCTTCTGATGCCTGTCGAAATTTTGCACTGCTGGACTGAGCCCGGTACGACCACTCTCTTGGTTAACGCTTCTTTGTAAGCAGAGTAAATCCTTTTTTATTTAAGGGGGTAGGGGGGCTTTTGTTTGCATTTCCTTAAAGTATATTATCTTTAAAATATTGTGTGAAAATTTGAAGTGAATCCAACAAATACTTTTCGAGTTATTCAACAATTAACAAAGGGCGCTCGGGCGCTCAGGAGCTTTCGAGAGCAAGTAGCTACCAGCAGCTGCTAGCAATCGACCGATGCTGCACGTATGAAAGTGGCAGATAAGCGCGCTAACGATAACACTGAGAAGGTGGAATGCTACGTAGGCAACAGCAAATCGATATTTTGGAAGCTGCTATGACGAGAGAACTATTATATGGCCCAGGAATACATGAGACAGTGTAAGTAGATAATTAAATAATTCGTATAACTCTATGTATGTACATAAATCAATAGCAAAACTTTAAATGCGTTTTTCTCAAAACTATGTTTTTTGCACGTAACTTAAAAACCGTTTGGTGGATTTCAATAAAATTTATACTGCTTTTGAAAAACATAAAAAACTCATGCCTGATCGAAGAATTTTTTTTTCCGAAAATTTCGATTTATTTTTAAACAATTAATTGTCGGTTTATTTTCTCGAAAATCTGAAAAATAATTTCCTGAGGCCGCCATATTGCTAATTTTGAAGAAAAAAAGCTTCGATAAGGCACAAGATTATCCATTAATAAAACTAATTTCTCTTGTCCGACTGATTTTAAATGAATTTGCAAGGACTTGTGATGATCACCGCAAGGGACTTCTGGAGAAACGGGCTCCACACAAGCAGCGATAACTTTTACCATTATTAATTTTTTTGCTTGAAATTTTACCTAAGTCAAGTCGAAACATAATGTGTTAATGCTATGTTTTTATTTTTGTAAAATAAAGCAAAAAAAAAACAATATACAATAGAAAATCATCATTTTTTCAGGCCTCTGACGACCCAACCAAAACCATTCATTGGGCTTGCGACGATATACCAGATGATATCCAAAACTCGTGCATGGACTTAGGCCTTCTGAGAATGGCAAAGAGATCTTTTTGTGGCGAATTTGTAAAATAATTTTTAAGATATAAGTTATCAAAGCTTTTGTGAACAGTACCAAAAGCTGCAGAAATTGTTAAAATCTAGAAATTAAGTTCAAAACACTAAGTTTAGGTGTACATATTTTTTTTCTGTATGATTTTGGTTATCACAAAAAAGCATAGCAGATTTGAGAAAACTTTACAAATAAAATAGGTACCATGAAATATAAAAGTAGTATATAAAGTCGGCCGCCGTAGCCGAATGGGTTGGAGCGCGACTACCATTCGGAATTCACAGAGAGAACGGGTTCGAATCTCGGTGAAAACACCAAAATTAAGAAAAAAAAACATTTTTCTAATAGCGGTCGCCCCTCGGCAGGCAATGGCAAACCTCCGAGTGCATTTCTGTCATGAAAAAGCTCCTCATGAAAATATCTGCTGTTCGGAGTCGGCTTGAAACTGTAGGTCCCTCCATTTGTGGGACAACATCAAGGCGCACACCACAAATAGGAGGAGGAGCTCGGCCAAACACCCAAAAAGGGTGTACGCGCCAATTATATATATATATATATAAAGATATAGTCGAAGAAGATATAGACACACATATGCTTATGTATGTATATACAAAAGGAGTATATTTAGCCATGTCTGTTCGTACGTCCGTGCGCACTGCAGCTCGAGCAAAAATTGAAATATTCCAATGAGACTCAGTACGTATATTACCTATTTGTCCAAGGCTTAAATTATTATAAAGTATAAAGAGGAAGGTATGCCGTTAATAGTGGAAAATAACATCAGGCAAATGATCACCACAACCACTCTTACAGGACAATATCCTTTTCATGAAATTTTCCATAAACGAATGTAAAGTGGCTGTCCTATGACCTCGATAGCCTCACGAATTCAATCTTTGAGGTCTTGAATCGACCCTGGGCTGTTGGCGTAGACCTTCTCTTTCACGTGGCCCCAAAGAAAAAAGTCACAAGGTGTTAAATCATAAGATCTCGGTGGCCAATTGTGATCACCTCTGCGAGAGATAAACGGTCCGGAAACTTTTCCCGTAAAAGATCAATGGTTTAATAAACGTTGTCCAGATCAATACCATCCAATTCCGGCCATAAAAAATCGTTAATCATCTTTCGATTATTATATTTTTTATCCTTTTATTCCTTTATAGAGCTCAGGGCTTCAACAATTGTTTCCGCTGCTCCCGATCTTGCGCTAGTATTTTAACCGCACTCCATGTTTTATTCTCCGCCTCAATAAACCTTCTCCGAAAGTGTTAGACGGCATTCCTCTGTGGCGGCTGTTCTGCGGGTTCCATTCAACGGCAGCTCTAATGGTGCCGCTATTACGTCGTCGTAGTGCGTGGCCAAGCCAGTCACATTTCCGTTTGGTAATTTTCTTTAATTTCTGCCTTGAGGCTTGCCAAAGCAAAGAGTTTTGAATGGTATTCGGCCAGAATATGCGCATTATTTTACGCAGAGAGCAGATAACCAAAATTTGAAGTGCTTGCGCGTCTTTCACAGGTGTAGAGTAGTACAGTCTTTACGTTAAACTATTTGGCTATTAGTTTGGTATTTCTAGATATCTGATGCGAGCTCCATTTGCAGCTAAGCTTGCTGAATGCTGTCTGTGGTTTCTTTATTCGCCCTTTAATATCTGCAGTGGATCTTCCATTCGTTACGATAACACTACCATGGTAAGTAAAGGAGTTCACTTCCTCGATCGGAGATCCGTTTATGGCGAGATAGGCATCGCACACTTTCATATAACTTGGTTTTATCGATATTTATTTTCAAACCCACTTTGCTTGCATATCAGTATGATTATGTGCTAGTAAGCAGGTGTCTTCTGCATAGTTTAAATCTTCTAGACGATCTGTTAGAGCTCAGCGAATACCTCTCTTCATTTTGAAAGCCGATGCCAGTATCACATCAAGAACAATGCTAAATAGTGGGGGAGACAGTACGCCTTTCTCGGCTCGGACTTTTTCGCTGCCCATCTGCCCCTGAATGACTTTGCACGCCAACCTTATTAGTTTTGTTGTTATGCCTCTGCATTCTATTGCTTCCTGAATTGCGCTGCGTTCTACGCCATGAAATGTCCTTTCAAAATCAATAAATATTAGGTAGAGTAGGGTTCGCCAGTGGTTTGGCAATAAAAATTAGCAAAATAATTCAGTAACCACGCCCTTGTAGCGATGAACATTGAACACTCCATTTTTTGGACCAAAAATGGGGCAAAAAAATTCGGCAGAGCTTGCGCCAACTTTCAATTATTTGCACGATTATAGATATGGCACATAAAATTAAAATGTATGCTCTGCAAAACTCTATATTATATCGGTTTTTCACATTTTTATACAAATAGTTTTGCTTTCTTATTTCTTTGAATGAAATCATAAAAACATAACTAACAATGGAAACGAGAGTGCGAGACTGAATTGTTTGCAAACGTCCACAATGCAAAAAGTGCCTCTCAGCAGTTCTACCTTCCTACATTTTTATCATGATTTTATCTTACGCATAAGTATAGGCTTGACAAGAAAGAGTTTTACTTAGAATAAACCAAACATAACCTCAAATATAAAAAAAAAATCGTGCCACTTGCACTTAAAGCTAAGATATGCGAAAACGTGGGGCTATTTAGACGTCAGATTCGAATTAAGCATATAAAGAACCATCGAAAATTTGTAGTGTCGTTCCTGGTGCTAAGGTATCTTTCTCGGAACTCTAACTCTTCTAAGAATCAATTTTTTCAATTAAAGTTTTACGGCTATAATAAAGTAGTGCATTCTTATGCATATATATCTATCTGCACAGAAACTCATATGACCTCGCCTTTGAATAGAGAACGTTTTTGGGCTTTTTCTCATCTGGGGGTGAAATTCGTTTACCGTTACGTTTCAAAATACACACATGTTTTTTAATATAATATTTTTAATGTATTTATTTGGTACTTCAAATATAATCGACATTTTATTGATTATTGCCAAAGTTCCTTGACGTTTGCGAGTCTATCGCCCTGATATAAAAAAGGGCATCGAGCGAAGAGTTACACAATGAGCCCTGCTTTAAATTTGATAAAAGTTGAATTGGTTTTATCAAGTTCACAGAAATGAGTGATTATCACCTCTCAAAGCTCATGAGTCGTACATATCACTTAACGCGGTCGTCAGAACATAAATAAGCCCCAAAATATTGGTTAACCCAAATCCGTGATTGAGTGGATTCTATAAAAAAATATGTCGAAACGGAATCGACGAAACCAAAATTGCACGTAATTAGCTACGCCATTATCGGCACTATTCACAATTTTGGCGGTCTGGCTTGCATTTTTCCCTTTTGTTGGCTTCCACTGTTAGCACCCTGTTACTCACAACTGAATGGAACTAACAAAAAAAAAGCAATCGAATTTCTTTAGTGTGAATTTGTTTATTTACCAAAAAAAATAATTTTTTCAATGACAATTACTTCCCCTGACATAACACATGCCACTGGCATAACTGATTAGGCTGCTCAGGTGCGTCTGAAAAAAAAGTTCGGTCGATTATTCATTAGGAGATATGTCGCTATGGTGGGTAGCAGATTTACAAAAAAAAACAAAGTTTTTTTTTTAGATATTTTATCTGTTTATTGGAAAACAAAAAAAAAAAGGATTTTTTCACGTTATCGCTCTCAAAAAAAAATAGAAAAATTGATTGTAAAATTATAATTCTGCTGCCCCCGAGAGCCACAAGTCTACTCAAGAACATATTAAAAATCAATCGGTTCAGTACTTTCTGAGAAATTACCAACGCCAACTCGGAAAAAATAGTTTCAACAAAAACACGGTTAACGCGCTTATAACTGGGCGTAAGCGGCCTCGTTTAAAGGACTATAACATCTAAACTACAACGAATTTCAATATAAAAATTTGCAAGTATATTTTTGAAAGTATAAACTATCATAACACAAAAAAAAAATCGATTTTTTCGAAATTCCAAACCAGAAAGGTGCCTTAATGGATACTTTACGAGATATCGATCGCTACAGTCATCTACCGAGAAAATAATGTATTTCCTTTCCCCAACTAATATTATAAGTTAAATTTCAAATGTCAAATTTTACCACGATATTGTCCTCATTGACATATTTATACTTGTGTGTCTTTACTTCAAAACTTAAACAAAAATAATAGACTTTAAATTATTAAAACCTTGTCCTCAAATATTCATCTTACATATCGATAAAAAGTGTGCTACTTAGTTCAGCGCCTCCGAACTACACCCTCTGTATTTTTGTTCTTGTATTTTGCATCACTTAGAATAATGGAACATTTTTCTTTGAGTCAACCATTATTTCGCTTCCATGTGCACAAAAGCAAACTTTTCAAGACATCAGTAATAGTTTTACGTTTGAAAGTAGATTGAAAACAAAGATAATTGTTTTATATTCAAAATGATTTAGTGTGCCACCGTCTTAATCACTTTCGAAACAAAAGACTTAAAACACAAACTTGAAATAAAACTTGGCAAAACACTTGCAATTTCGGTCACTATCGATACTAAATTTTAGTTCTTAGCACAACTTTTGCAATACACAGTTAAACAACACATGCATACATACGAGTACATGAATGTGCATGCACATTAGACATGTAACCCGCAACGATTTAAATCCAAATTTTAGAATACTTCACGCAACAGCTTAATTAAGTCAGGGAACTTTCAGTGTGAATTGTCTGTTTAAACCCATAAAAATATATTGTATAACAACAGTTAAACTTACAACAACTAAAGTGGGGGCAAAAACAAGAGCAATTAGTTAATATTTACGGACGTTTATGCTCTTTTTAACACATTCTTAATTGTAGCAGCGACGATCGCGTTCACCGATCTCAATTCACCAACACAAGTGCGCTGCGTTGATCTCTCCGTATATCATGTGCAAGTGCGCGCGGGGATGTATGTGTGTGTAAGTAAACAGTGGCGCACGTTGCACATATGCACACCCATACATTTTAACAATATTAACAAACAGCAAATATTTGTAACTGTCCCCAGACAGGCAGTGTGGCCCGACTGATTGTGACGCGCAATGTCCTGCCTTCTTCAGGTGGCTTGCCTACGTTCAGGTGGTCCATGCTGGTGTTTGTGAGTCAATGAATGAATGAAAGAGCGAATAGACGAACAAGCGAACGAGCGAGTGCAGTGAGCGCTGGTTGGATGTGAGTGAAGAGTGGTGGTGGCGCCCAGTGCTTTAATCTTGTGTTGCGAGCGCTTCTAAGTCAGTCTGCAGTTGGATTTCATTGCGTGCGATACACAAAACGGATAAACATTTGTGCGGTGCTAGTTACAAAAATGTATTGGCAGAAGTATTGAAAAATTCATGAACTGTTACTTGATTGTGAGAAACTAATATTGCGAGGTTAAAATAAATTACGAACGGATTTCGTTATAATAAATATTTGTATAAACAAATGTAGGAACAGTCTGCAAGTGCACGGTGGTCGATGCCTGCTTAAGTACTTTGTGTGAGCGAGTTGTCTTCTGTGCGAGCTTAGCAAGCGTAGACGCGAAAATTGCTGTTGCTGCTAAACTTCAAATACGTGTCGGTATCGGCAATCTTAATGCTATTTTTGCACAGATTAGTGAATGTATGCACGTTCATGCATGCTTACCTACGTACGCGGCATAATTTTGTATAATTTTAATGATTGTTACATAGCTTGTAAACTGCTGAAGGAAAGAAAAATTGCTTCATAATTCGAAACAATTCTTACCAAAAAAAAAAAACGAGCTTCGCCAAAAATAAACCAATAAAAATCAATTTGCGCAGAGCCCCTAAGTCCACTAAAAACATTATTTATAGTAGCGGATATCCTTTTATTTGTGAAACTTTGTGACGCATATTGCGAAATGTCGCGCTCGCCGACGGCAAATAGTGAGCATCTGCTGTAAAAATGTCTAAATGCGGTGTTCAATGCTGAGCTGCTAGGTTGGTTGCGCAAGAAGGAATTAAGCAATTATTCGTAAATCACCGGCTATGTGAATTTCATGCAAAAATTAATGAAAATAGTTACACATTTTAATGCAAAAAGAGTAATAAAAGACAAAAGGCCTTAAAGCCAAATAAAAAAAGTACTCAATCCATCCATACGCTTAGCCGAAACTATCTGCAGTAAGACAGCTGCTAATAACGGCACAGTTTAATAAAAACCTTTCTATCCAAACAGTGAAAAATATATAAATTTTATATGAAAACTAAAATCGGTTGTAAACTAACGAACAAAATTTTACTACAAATTATTTCGCACAAAACCAAATGCCTTTCGTATCATGAAAACTTTTCAAATAAAAGACGTAGTGAAATCTTAATAGCGCATCATAATAAAAATCTGATTAAGTGAAAGGGCCTTCTCGCTACTTTTATTTAAAGCATACAAATTCAATCACAGAAACATTCCCCAAGCGTATCTAAAATTTGCACAATGGCTCCAGCATGGCAAGCTACTCGAAAGCAAATTTAAAGAACATTGAAAGTGCTGGCTTTCATTCAAGTGGTTTTAGAACTTTCACCGAATTCAAAGCCAAAGTTTCCGACCACTTTCAAAACCAATATAAAAACATGAACGACAGATTTAAAGTCGACTCAGAAACCAATGAGAACTCGTTTAATCGCACCTGCCAAGCATCTAGTGGAATCAACGAAAATCATTTGAATTCGCCGTATTCCAAAGCATATCCCGAAGAGCTCGTCATCAATAGCGCCGCCTACATTTCCCACAGTCCACACAACGCAGTCGATCCACCGCTGCAACACAGTCTGAGTGTCATGCCGCCCTACCGCTATGGCAGCAGTGAGTCATCGGCATCTTTATCCCTGTTGCCACTCAGTCGACGGCGTTGGTTCCAGCGCCAGACTTGCTTACTGTGCATAATGGTTGCTTTTATGTTCGGTCTACTGCTGGGTGTCTTCGCTCCAATGCTTGATCTACGTGTTGTGTTTGCAAATTTGTCAACCGCGCAAAAAGCTGCACCAGCAGCGATTACGCCTCCAACTTCCGATAGCCGCCTAGCGCCGAGCGTAACTGATTTAGTTTGGAAACCTCTGCAATACGACAATCCACAGAGAAATCGTACACCGGCAACAGCAACCGGAGATCTTAGCAATGTACCACTTAGCCCGTTCTCGGTAGCCTTCATCAACGAACATCATGCGCGAATCGATGCTGAAGAAATATTGAGCGACAGCGTGCCAAATCCTGCATACGTAGGATACGATGTTGCGCCTAACGAGGACTATCGTGCACAGCGCAAAGTGGAAAAGCCATTAGCGCGCACAGCAGAGAGACGTGTCTCGAAAATGTTGCACGAGGATCGGGAACCGCTTAGACTGCAAGCAAGCCATGCCGGCGCTGCATTAACAAATATTATACTACAGCGCCCCACAGTGCAGAAGCTACCTAAGACTGAGCCCCGTTTGCCGGGTATCATAAACGCCAACATCTATTGGGGTGAGCTGGTAGAACGCGCACTGCCCAAAGGCTTTGGCGCAGAAGATACACGTGATTGGAATGCCTATGTGGCGTCACAAACAGTAGTACAGCGTCTTGAATCGGGCTGTGGACGCATGCAAAATCGTCTTGTGGTATTTAGCGATGGCACGCGTGCCTGTGCGCGCTACCGCCAAAACACAGATCAAATACAAGGCGAACTCTTCTCCTTCTATTTGGGACGCTTGCTGAATATGACTAATCTTGCGCCGAGCGCTGTGCTAACTGTAAATGTGGAGTCTGAGAAATGGTCGGAGGTGGTGCGCGACATAACACAAGCGCAATGGAAACAGCAACGTCCCGTGGTCTTGACGCGTTGGCTGCCTAATCTCGAACCCGCCGGTATACCACAACCATTTCAACCGCTCGACCGACATTTAAACAAACATGATGTATGGAATATTACACTCACCTTGACGTCTGTAAATGTTGATAATAAAGCTCTGCCTTTGGTGTCCAGTTTATCAGATGGCACACAGCACACATACAATACGTTGGATTCTGGCAACGCTGCACTTCAAGAACAAAACTCTTCAGGATATATTAGCTCAACATCAAATGACTTAGACTCTTCTCCAGATATAACAATTACGCCCACCTCACTCGCACTTGAACGCTTGGTTGAACTCGCTCAATGGTCGGATTTGATTATTTTCGACTACTTGATAGCGAACCTCGATCGTGTCGTCAACAATCTCTACAACTATCAATGGAATGCGGAAATTATGGCGGCACCTGCGCACAATTTAGCACGCCAATCTAATTCGGACTTACTGATTTTTCTGGATAACGAATCTGGTTTGCTGCACGGCTATAGGCTGCTCAAGAAATACGAAGCCTACCATGGGCTCTTGCTGAACAATTTGTGTGTTTTTCGCAAGCCCACCATACGCGCCTTGCGACAGCTACGTGAGGCGGGTGCGGGGCGAAAGCTACGACAGCTTTTCGAGCAAACGGCAAGTGAAGAGGTGCGAGATGTACTGCCCACTTTGCCGGACAAATCAATTAAGATACTCATCGATCGCATTGATCGGGTGCTCGAACAAGTGGATAAATGCAAACAATTGATGGACGATAGATAGTGATTTCTGCAACTAAATTGTACCAATATTGCGCGGGGAAGCAAAGGGAGGAGTGACTTAAGAATGTTAAAAGAAAATGGGTAGAAAACTTAAATGATTTTTGAGGTGCTCTATGTAAAAATGTATTGCAAAATAATTATGCTTTAAATTTGAAATATTTTATGAATAATTGTATTTTGTAGTAAAATAGGCGACCAAGCGAGTCAACGAGGTGGAAAAGTCATTGTAAAGTCATAACTTTTAGTTTCTGCATGTGATGTGATTGCAATGCATTTCGAAGTCCAGTCCAAAAGACATATGCAAATCAGACTGATAAGAGGTTAAATTGTACAGTAAATATGTAAGTTCAGTGTATAATAGCGTTTGTATAAAATAACTACTAATAACTACTAAGCTTTAAGGTATACGAGAGGTACATGGTTCTAATTTCACTTTATGCCACTTTACTTTCTCAATTTCCACCCACATTTTTGTAATTACCTCGCAATGGAGCAAATTCCTGGAACTCCTAATGTCAGGCTTGTAATTTATGAATAGTGATAATTTCAAAAAATTTACTGACGTATTCCAATTTGAAATAAGTAAAGGAAATAAATAGTTAAACCTAAAGCACTAAGTCCATAAATGTATTTCATGCTAAATCCGAAGTACGAAATATTATCATACCGTAGAAACTCGATTCTTCCACATAATGAAAACCGGGCTCGGTGCAAATTTTGAGATTGTCGCAAGTACTCAGGTTTTTTTCCATACAAATTAAAACGGTTTTTTTTTACTAATAGCAATCCAAGTTTATTTGTTTTTATTATATTAATTGAATACACTTTCAAGTGATAAGTTTCTCTAGAGATTAAGAAAATTTTTTTTTTTTTTTTTGGTTTTTTAAAGCTCGCTTGTTCAGTACGACACCTTTTCTGAGCCTCTGCAGCGTCATAACATCGTTTAAGCAAGTATTGCTTTGCTCTGCCCAATCCAAATATATATTGAATGCTGATATTGCCTCTTCCGATTTAATTTTATTCGTATTTAGCATCACGTCGTTAGTTCCTTCATCGACTGTTTCGTCGTCTCCATTACAGTATATCTCTTTTAAAGCTGTGTGTTCCGAATGAGGTTCAATAATTCCTTGCTTGCTTTCAGATTGGGAGACTTATTTATTTAAGCAATTTTTGATTAAAACGGGCGGGATTCTTTATTTGGACAATAAACGAGCATACCGCTGGAACAAGTGTTCTGTGAAACCATTCTTCAAATAATGTTAAGGTCATCCCAATAACCATGATTTTTACTTTATAATTTCCAGCAGCATTACAAGCAAGGGGGCTTTACTGATTTTATGCCCCGGCACCGAGGTTTCATTTGAGCCTACAAGAGTTTTATAGGCTAAGGGCTACCAAAATAAGGCAGACTCATCGGCATTGTGCATCTGCTATTTTGTCAAATTTAATTCATAATTGTTTTGTTAAATTTGTCCAAAAATATTGCTCTTATTTGATCATTTTTCTCTTTTTACTACCTCTTTTTAATGTTTGCAACCCAATCTTTGCTAGCGTGGAAGCATCCAGACTTTTCCTCAGTTTTGGCATGTAATAACTTGGCTTTCTCTTTTATCATATCACTTTTGAACCAATTGAGCAACGCCTTTTCCATTTTTGAAAACTCGCAAATCTTAAGAGTTTCCTTTTACCTGGACCGGATTCAGATCGCGTAACAAACTTCTTTATAGACAGTTCATTTTTTTAATTTGAGTTATTGCGGCTCATTATGAGACCACTCCATACAAAAATTAACGCAAAACGGTAATTTCGTCAGTAAATTAATTAGACGGCACTTCCCTAAATTCATTCAGCTGATTCAATTCAAAAAATGTCATTACCAGAAGGACATCGACGGCACTTCCCCGAGTTTATTCTCAACGTAATACAACATAAAAAGAGCAAAATCGAAAGACAAAACAAAAAATGTTGCAAGTACTGAGTACGCAATCAAAATAATAATTGTCTCGCAAGTATCGAGGTGTGCAGGCATCAAGTTTCTACTGTATGTCTATTGATAAACTGGACATGCAATCATTTCGCTTTTTTATCTTTAAAGTCAGGAGTAATTCGCTTTATCAATATTTATCTGACAAATCACTTCTGTAAATATTTTAAATTAAGTTACATTTTTAATAATAATAAATAAGTTGTGTAATCAGGGTTTCACTAACAATCAATCAAGCAATTTGTAATACCTACGTGCGTATTTAAAATCACACCTAAGTATTTAAATAATTATATTTAGTTTAAGAAATCTTCTGAGAGCTCAATACGCACAGTTAAATGGTGACTATTAGTAAATAGTTAATTTCTAAAAACTTCCCACTTGGCTGCGCGCAACTTTAGCATCGCTTAATTTTATGGCGTAATTTACAATCAGTTGAGGAAGTTTATTCTAGGCAGACAATTCCAAAGAGGATTTTATAAACCAATCGGGAGGCGATTTTATTTTTCACTTTTCTTCACAGCTATAGTGTTTTCTTTTCTTGGAACTCCGTCTCATTATATGACAAAATTAGAAAAAAATTGCCATATGACCCGCGGAAAATGTTGAGTATTTCATATGAGAATTCTTCTTCTTCTTAATTGGCGCGATAACCGCTTACGCGATTTTGGCCGAGTTTAACAAAGCGCGCCAGTCGTTTCTTTCTCGTGCTAACCGGCGCCAATTGGACACACCAAGTGAAGCCAAGTCCTTCTCCACCTGATCTTTCCAACGCAGAGGAGGCCTTCCTCTTCCTCTACTACCACCAGCTGGTACCGCATCGAATACTTTCAAAGCCGGAGCGTTTGTATCCATTCGGACGACATGACTCAGCCAACGAAGCCGCTGGATCTTTATTCGCTGCGCTATGTCTATGTCGTCGTAAAGCTCATACAGCTCATCGTTCCATCGTCTGCGATATTCGCCGTTGCCAACGTGCAAAGGTCCAAAAATCTTACGCAGAATCTTTCTCTCGAACACTCCAAGCGTCGCTTCATCGGATGTTGTCATCGTCCAAGCTTCTGCGCCATACGTTAGGACGGGCATGATGAGAGTCTTGTAGAGTGTTAGTTTTGTTCGTCGAGAGAGGACTTTACTGCTCAGTTGCCTACTTAGTCCAAAGTAGCACTTGTTGGCAAGAGAGATTCTACGTTGGATTTCAAGGCTGACATTGTTATCGGTGTTAATGCTGGTTCCTAAATAAACGAACGATATGAGAATAGAAGCAAAAAAAAAATGAACACAAATTAGTTATGGAATATACCAAGTTGTTCAATAAGTTTTGTAGTTCGATAAGAAAAGCACAATTTTATGATTTGAACTGCATTTTATTATTCAGTAAAGTCTCCAGTCTTGGCGGCCGCCGTAGCCGAATGGGTTGGTGCGTGACTACCATTCGGAATTCACAGAGAGAACGTAGGTTCGAGTCTCGATGAAAACACCAAAATTAAAAGAAAAAAAAAAACATTTTTCTAATAGCGGTCGCCTCTCGGCAGGCAATGGCAAACCTCCGAGTGTATTTTTGCCATGAAAAACCTCCTCATAAAAAAATATCTTCCGGCCGGAGCCGGCTTGAAACTGTAGGTCCCTCCATTTGTGGAACAACATCAAGACGCACACCACAAATACGAGGAGGAGCTCGGCCAAACACCCAAAAAGCGAGTACGCGCCAATTATATATGTATATAAAGTCTCCATGAGCATCAATACACTTGTTCCAACGAGATTCCAATTTATGAATTCCATTCCTGAAGTGAGAATCTGGAAGGCCTGCAAAATACGTTTCCCCAGCTATTATGACCTCATCATTTGATTAAAAACGCTTTCCACGCATTAATGTTTTTAGGTTTGGAGACAGCTGGAAGTCACTAGGAGCCGAATCTGGCCAATTCGAACTTTAATTTATAGATTTTAGCTATTGTCAAAATGCCTTGTCCTGATGAAAAATAGTTTTTTCTTTTGCAAACTGGATCTGTTTTCACGAATTTTTTCCTTCAATTGGTCTAAAATGTTACCATAATATTCAGAATTTATTGTTTTACCAGTTTGTAAGTAATCCACAAACAAAACTCCTTGCGCCTACCAAAAAACTGATGCTAACGCCTTCTAGGCCGATTTCTGGAACTCGTTTCGGAGCCGAAAAACCAAGTTCACACCACTCCTAAGTCTCTTGTATTGATTTAGGATCAAAGTGATGGACCCAAGTCTCATCCATAGTGACGAATAGATGCACAAAATCCACTTTATCCTTTCGAAATCCCTCTAAATGTTGCTAAGAAAGTCGCATTTGAATGTGGTTTTGTTCCATTGCTAGCGAATGCACAGCTTTCTGAAACCCAAAACTTCAGTCAAAATATTTCGCAGGCTGCACAATGAGAAGCCTAGAGCTTCTACTAAATCTTGTTCAGTCACTAGACGATTTTCCAATACGATATCTTATATTTTGTCCTCGATTTCTGGTGTTGTTGCCAGTTTTGGACGTCCTTGACGTGGATCGTCTTTAAGGCTTGTACGACCACGTTTAAATTCAGACTCGACTTCAGAAAGATTGGCCTAGTTGATCTGTCACCTTTTTTACTTAGAAAACTTCCATTTAATTCGCAAAAAATCTCAATATATTTAATTAATATTAGACATCGTCAGCTTTGAACGCACACAGGATATTTTTAACTTTTCGAAGCTACTGAAAATCATATTTATCCGTAAACACTTTTGGAAGCGATTGGCGCATAGCAAAGGAAAACAAATATTTCTCATTGAAAAGTTTATTTTACCTTTAACTCAATTTCATTCTAAGCTTGAAATTAGTGATTTCGAAAAAATGTAATTATCTTAACTAACGAATTTTACTGGTCAAAGTCACGAATGTAAATTTGTACACTATTAATTTTTTTATTGAATCAAATTACGGATATGTACAGTTACAATGTCAGAAATTTTCATTTTTAGTCTGTATTGGTTGTAAAAGGAATGAGTTAGTGTAAAAAATAGTATTTTCAAAAATGTTACGTGTAGTTTTGTAAGCGAAGAAGAATAGTAAAATAGTTCTAAAAATCGTAAATACGTCTAAGAATTTGTGATATAATATTTAAGCGTAATTTGTAATTGTTTAATAAATTATTTAAATACTAATCGAAATATATATGGAAACAAATATTGGAAAAATAAAAACGATGTTTACATAATTAATCTGTTTTGAAAGACTTTTGAATGTTGGGAACACAATTTTTTTGCCAGCTATGCTAAATTTCCAAACCTGAATACACCGAATAATAAACCTTTTACTCTCACCCAAAAGATTTGTAGAACACGGAAAAAAGGAGCCGTTATTATGGCGTTATTGCATTACGCTTCATGAAAGGTTCTTTGAGCGAATTGTGTATGGTGAACCAGCTGTGTGTTACAGCATACCAAAATAAAGGTAAAAAAGAGAAAATTCTTCAGTATCAGAGAAAATTCTTCAGTATCACTACCTCCCAGGTGTAAGCTTAGAGCAGGCGACCAAAACACTCGTCTTTGAATCAATTAGCATGGGCGATTCGGACGTGCATATTGACACCAAAGCAAAATATCTGGGCATAACGATCGACTCAAAATTAAACTGGCAGGAGCATATAAAGAAATAACGAAATGAAGTTAAAAATCGTTTTCAGAAATTGTACTGGCTACTTCGACCTCAATCCAAATTATCATTGCAAAATAAACTACTTATAAAGGGTGATCAGATTGGAGGTACTTTTTCCAATAGGGGTTTTTTGACAGATTACGAGTGACTATTGTCAAACTACAAGGTGAACGATATGAAGTGTTACCTATTCAAAACACCATTACTTTTTTGTGTGAAATTAGTTTTTATTGATTTCAAAGACAAAATTGTTCAAAAATGATTACATTTTTAGCATATATTCACTTTAGCTCAATATGACTACGTTTTGCCTTGGCTATAGCCTTCAAACGGTCAAAAAATGAGTTGCACGCTGCACGAATATGATCTAGAGGCATTTTGGCCCATTCTCGTATAATCGCTTTTTTCAGCACATCTATACTAGCATATTTTTTAATCCTCACCTTGCTCTCCAAAATGGGCCAGATGGAATAGTCCATCGGATTTGCGTCTGGTGAATTCGAAAGCCGTTGTGTGGACGAAATGAAGTGTGGAACATGATTTTTTAACCATTCTTGGTTCACACGAGCTTTATGAGACGGTGCCGAGTCCTGTTGGAACGTCCATGGTCTACGACCGAAATGTTTGCGTGTCCACGGCTCTAAAGCACCTTCTAAAACATTTTCCCGATAACACAGGCCGACAAAATTTAACCAACATTCAGACCCAGAAACCAGACTATATATTTCCGAAGGTTTATGATGCGCTGAATCCAAATCTGGCCTCAGAATTGCTCTATCAGCTCTGGTTTTCGAGATATCCTAACCTAAAAGTGCAAAAAACCCCATTTTTGCCCATATTTGAGGTTATGTAGCCTTGCAGATGTTTTCTTTCACCAAAATTAAAGGATGGCATCTTTAAATACAATCCTTCCGTTTTCAAATGGCGTTTTGTTTGCTCAAATATCATTTTTTTCGCAGAGATATCGCATTTTGAAATTTTCATGTTTCGAAATTTTCCTACACCTGAAAATCGATTAAGATAACATAGACATGATATATTCGATTACTAATTTTCTTGAATTGAGTCTTATTTTTCTTAAAATTTTGTCTCACACCATAAGTGTGCTGACTCACCACATCCCTACACTATCTAACCTTTGGGTACCGAGTCACACACAGCCCTAACCCCTAGAAACCACCCCTATCATACCGCGAGCAGGCTAACCCACATAACCGCAAGCAGGCTTTCCCACAAACTCCAAATTTACATACTATTAATCCATATATTTCAGGCCCTCAAACCCAAGAAAATTAGTAAGCGACTATATCATGTCTATGTTATCTTAATCGATTTTCAGGTGTAGGAAAATTTCGAAACATGAAAATTTCAAAATGCGATATCTCTGCGAAAAAAAATGATATTTGAGCAAACAAAACGCCATTTGAAAAAAGAAGGATTGTATTTAAAGATGCCATCCTTTAATTTTGGTGAAAGAAAACATCTGCAAGGCTACATAACCTCAAATATGGGCAAAAATGGTGTTTTTGCACTTTTAGGTTAGGATATCTCGAAAACCAGAGCTGATAGAGCAATTCTGAGGCCAGATTTGGATTCAGCGCATCATAAACCTTCGGAAATATATAGTCTGGTTTCTGGGTCTGAATGTTGGTTAAATTTTGTCGGCCTAGTTCCATTAAACACGAAAGATACGATTATCGTAAAAACTCAAACTAATAAATTAATTTTAGTTATCAATCCGAATTTTGCATGGACAGAGAAGCAGATATTAGTTTAAATTATTTCGGATACTTTTCCTTGTAGACTAGTGTAATAAGTCGCATTCACTTTGACACCAGGCTCCATAAAAACGATTGGAGAGCATCCATCAGCGGTCAGTGCGGCCCAAACCATTACTTGCGATGGGAGATTGCTTCGAGGGGCCATACGTAGGCTCAAATTATGAGTGTTCGGTCAAGTAAACACGATCGTTTTGAGTGTTTGTGAACTGTTCAATTGGGAAATTTTTTTCGTCAGAAAACACAATGTTAGGAAATTTGCCACGTTCGTGCAAGCGCAACAACTCCTTTGCTCTTTCGCACCGAACTTTTTTTGCTGGGGTAAAAGATCGTGTGCTTTTTGGAACTTGTAAGCCTTGACCTTGAGCTCATTGCTGTCTTGCGATATTTTCAGTTCTTTGACCATTTTTCTTCCACTTCGACGTGGATTTCGTTCAAGTCGAGTCTTCACTTTCCGAACCATTTCTGGCGGTGTTGCGGGTTTTTTTGGTCCACCTTCATAGCGTTTTGCAATGCTACCAGTATCATTGTAACGTTTTATAGTGCGATAGACAAACATTTTATTCACTTTGAGGTGACTGAACTCACAAACAATGGCTGGTTGTGATTTTCCAGCCAAATATAACGCAATCACACTATTACGTTTGAATTCCATCACAAAAAAAAAAAAAAAAAAAATCAACAAAACTGAGACACAAATGCTTTTGATGGCTTATAAACAATATATTGAACCGTCATTAGAACAATTTTGACGTTGATGTCATGAGCTGTTTTACAGATACAAGCAGTGTAAAGTTGGTAGCACTTCATATCATTTACAGGGTGAAATACTTCATTTTTCAGTACTCATTGTCATTTCATAGTGAAAAGACTTAGGCGTCAACAACGTTTACAAATCGTACAATTCTATAACGAAAATCGACGCTCTGTGAAAAGTGTTCATGGCGCGCTCAGGCCGGCTTATGGTGTTGAGTGATGGGGCCCATTTTTGATGAATGGCTACGTTAATAAAAATAAGAAAAATTGCCGTATTTGGGCTGAAGAGCAACTCGAAGTCATTCAAGAACAGCCATTGCGACCATTGAAAACAACCGTTTGGTGCGGCTTACGGGCTTGAAAAATCATCAGCCCATATTTCTTCAAAGACGAGGCTGGCGCTAAGGTAACAGTGAATGGCGAACGCTATCGCGCCATGATAAACGACTTTTTGATGCCGGAAATTAAAGCCCTTACTCTCCACAACATTTGGTTCCAACAAGACGGCGTTACCTGCATTACAGCCAGACAGCCCGTGACGCAATGGGCGTCAAACGTTGTTTCGGTAAGCAACTTATCTCTCACCCCGGACCAGTGGATTGGCCACCAAGGCCGTGTAATATCACACATTTGGAATTTTATTCGTGGAGCTATGTAAAGTTTAAATGCTTTGTGGATAAACTAGCTTCAATTGAGGCATTGAAATCTAGGAAGCCAACATTACTAAAGTTATTCACGAGATACTGACCGAGGTCCTCCAGCGAGTCATTCAAAATTGGTGTTTACGGATGGCCGAATTACGGCGTAGTTGCGGCCAACATCGAAAGCGATTACCTTTAGAAAATAAATGTCATGAATGGTTCTACACACAATAAATATTGCCCAATAAATTTGAATTTTCGTTGTTTTATTTCAATGTAAAATCTGATCAAATCAAATCAAAATTGATCACCTTTATATAAACTCTACATTTCTTCGGATCAGGATTAGTCCTTCAATGACGAAAGAAGCGTCATCAGACATTTATAGAAGCCACAGATAGTCCGCAAAGGTCTTAGCTTCAAAACGGCTATCAGTTTTCTTGCGTAGCCATTTATTTTCAATGCAACAGCCCAGACCGATGCGGCGGGCAAAAGCACCGAGCTGACTACTCTACTATATAGGATTATTTTGCTATGGCTAGGCTCACCGCTGTTTGCCATTATTTATGACAGGCAGGAGTCCAAGCTCAATGCCTTGTTCACAGTATATTCTAGGTGCGTTTTAAAGTTTAAACGATTATCAACCATCACTCCTAGGTTTTTGCTAGCGGGTCTTGAATAGTTACACTCCCAACATTTGCATTCATAGATTCTACTGCATTTCCGCTGCTTGTTAGAACTACATCAGTTTTGTGCTCAGCTAATTCTAGATTCAAGGACATCAGCCAAGCCTTGATCCTGCTTACTGATTCGCTGACGATCCTCTTAATTTCTTGAATATATTTTGCCACCATTACCACCGCGATAACATCCACGAATTCAATGTTTTCGATTCTAGGGCAATGACGTATATTAGGTGGTGACATCGGTCTGTCTACGGTATACGTACCCGCAATTAACCATGACTCACATTTCCCCAACTTCGCCTACAAATATGGTGTAGGCACTATTGAATTTGAACCGCAAACAACTTTACTAACACTGCTGGATATGGCGTGGGAAAATCTCTAGCCGTACTGAAAAATAGAGTATTTTCGACAACAGCCATCAGCTTAAGCTTTGATCGGGAAACGTCGTTAGCCCAAATACATGGACTTTTAATTCAACTCGGTTCCCCGTGGTATTCACAGGTGATGTTGCCCTCATTGTACACCCATGAGTGCTGCAGTAAAGGTAATTTTCACATATGGATTAAGTGTAATATGTCAAGGAATTGTCTTTCGTTTTGAACTTTCTTGTGAAAAGTTTGTAGTCTACCATTTCCCTTGGTACTTGCCGCGTACGAGCGCTTACAGAATCAAATATTTATATTGCTTCAATTGGGTGTTGCTTTCACGAACGCTCTTAATAACTTCTCATCTTTGCAAATGAATAGAGTTTCATTAAATTTTAACAGCTGTCTTTTCAAGGTGAGTACTAACTCAAAAAGAGGTGAAATCTTGATGGAAACTACGTTGATGAATAAAGCTAATTTTGAACAAAAAAAGTGTTTTCTTTGTTAAGCCTGGAACTTTTCATCCCATGTGTTATAATTAGCTGCCTGCATAGTCAGTTTTTCCATTTTCGCAAAATATTGAGAAATATATATTATTAGAACACTTTACAAAAAAACTATGTCTGCATCAAATAAGGTGTGAGTGACTGTATACATATTGTACAAAGGTAACGAAATGCATGTGGTTCGTAGTCGGCTTAAAACTGTAGGTCTCTCCATTTGTGGAACAACATCAAGACGCACGCCATGAATAGGTGGAGGAGCTCGCCCAAAAAAAGGTGGTTAAGTTTCAAGGGCCGGTATTGGTTTTGAATAAAATACATTTTTTTTAAGAAATTGTTGTCATTTCTCTTTATTATGATAATATTAGTATGGCTGAATAACGTATCGGCCAAATAGCCGCCACGACCTCGGCGGCACACCTTCATCCGATGGTCCAAATGTTCGATGACGCTGAGGCATTATTGAGGTTCTATGCCGTTAATGTGCCGAATTATCCCATCCTTTAGCTCTTGAATTGTTGCTGGTTTATCGACGTATACCTTTTCTTTCAAATAACCCCAAAGAAAAAAGTCCAACGGTGTCGTTGACGTTTAGGTGTTGTTCACATTCAACATCGGCCCTCGAAATTTAGCCACCCTTTACCTAACAGAAGTGTACGCGCCGTTTATGTATTTATTTATCTTTTAACGGAATATATATATTTGAGTAAATACATTAAATAAATATATAATATAATATTAAGTAAATATGTGCATACTAATCGTTTCCAATATTCTCCTCTTATATTCTTTATGCAATAGAGGCAATAACTTAACCGGCTTCACATGCCACTATACATTAGTGAACAAAAATTATGGCCCAACAAGTAGGTGTCAACGCACTGAATGCCATATTGCGTTTGGTACAGTGGTGCCAAGTTTTAATGTCAGAATTACTTTTTCATAGCGTCCACGTCGTACGCCTCTACAAGTTCCCCCCTATTATTTTAAAATTTAGTATTTACATTTTTCTGCCGTTAAGCGCATAAAAAGACATATTTATTTCCTAAATAGTACAACAAATCATCATTTTGCCAATTATGAACTAAGACCAACTCACACGGATTTTCTACGCCTTTCATAGCGTTCAACCTATTCTATTTCATGCTTTTTAACGCCAGAGCTGGAGTTCTCTGCGGTTTGTAGGTGAGCTGCGCACAACCTGTGCCATTGTCCTCACCTTTATGGCGCAATCAGTAACACGTCTAACTGGGACCCCACATCGTGATAATGTTTTATTTTGATATTTGGTAGAATTCTCTTTAGCTGGCCTACGTTCAAATAAGTTATTAAGCTGAGAGAATATAAATTCGAATTTAATGCAAATTAACTAATGCGATTGATTTAAATCAATATCTCTAAATTATTTTGTGTAAATAAAGTGAATAGAAACAGAACGGTTATCTTAGTGGTTTGTTTAAGAAACTCATGAGAATTGGTAATATGATCGCTTTTGTGCTTAAAACGGGGCTTGCCCACCAATTTGGAATTTGCTTCCTTTGTTAAATTAATTGGAGCCGAAGCACTTTGAATTTTTTCTAATTTTACTTAAATTTATATGACGTTTGTACAGAATTATAAAGCTGTAAATGTTTTTATTGCGGTTGCTGTTATTAATGACCAATTTGCACATTTTGTCCATTAAAGCAGCAACAAGAAAGCCATAAAATATTTGAAGAGTTGGTTAGTGTTGCTACCAACCCACAACGCTCTAAAATGATTCAATCAGTGTGATTTAATTCGCCCATAATTAATTTCAAAAATGTGTGCTTGACTTTAATAAGATACTTTTCAAAATAATTGAAATATCTAAGTAAAAAATCTACAGGACGTCATTGAATGGAAGAGAAGCATTCAGTAGAGATTGTGAATGTCAGTGAATCATTCCCGATTATGGATTACTGCGAATTTGGGTGAATACAATCAGTCATATCATTTAGTACACCTTATACCGCCCATCTAATATGTACCGAATGGCTAGCAATCGGTTCCAGATCCGTTGTGGGCGCGAAACACCAAATTGTGAGACGATAGCAATTAATATATTTATTCGTTTATGAAAGAGTAACTTTTTTAGCAATGCCGTGAAACGAATGGCTCAATGAATGAGCGTTTTTAAATGGACACAGTAAGTCAAGAAGGGACGTGAATCAGTCAAAGATGATAGATTACCAGGGTTGGACATCCGCGGCTAAATTGTGCGGGCAACGTTGGTTGTAGCACTAAAGCGCCGTTTTGATACCGTTAGGACACCCCCAACGGGCAGATATCTACAGCGAACCAGATCTGTTGATGTATTGGAAAAGTTTGATGGCATTTAGGTTGGCGCACTGCCCCAGGCAGTCGGAGAAAGCAGCAACCAGTAACCTTAAGGGGTTATATAGCTTGTGTTGCACAAAAAAAATCGAAATTTTTTTATGGCATATTCTAAAAGTCATCATCTTAATAATATAAATTCAAAAAATCATAAAGATCGGAGAACTAGAACGAAAGTTACAGACCGTGGAAGCACGCGACCTTATCCATAAATGAAGTGCACGCAAAACTTTAGACGCGATTATCTCGAAGTCGTGTTTTTTGAAAATTACCATCGCGGTGATCATTATTTATCAAAAACTATTTGACCGATTTGCATAAACTTTTTTGAAGTGAAAACTTCTTTAGAATCGTTGGGAGTGATTTGAGAAAAAGTGAAACGAAAAAAGCGACACTCTTGGCTACGAATATTACATATACACGTAGCGATGAACTAAATAACTTTTAGGCCAGCGCCGACAGCATGGCGCGATAGCCGAGCGGCTAGCAATGTGAGCTTCCGATCCAAAATCCTTGGTTCGAATCACAAGAAAAACATTTTTTTTATACAGTTATTTTATTTTATTTTATGATATGTTCATGAGGAGCTTTTTTTCATGGCAGAAATACACTCGGTGTTTTGCCATTGCCTGCTGAGGGGTGAGCGCTATTAGAAAAATTGTTTTCCTTAATTTTGGTGTTTTCACCGAGATTCGAACTGACGTTCTCTCTGTGAATTCTGAATAGTAGTCACGCACCAACCCATTCGGCTACGGCGTTTGTTTAATTTTACTGATGCAAAAATGAGGAAAAATATATGAATAAAGTTTGCTTACTGTTTACACATTTTCCAAAGGTGACGGAGAACCAAAAAAAAAGTCGATTTTCAAACAAATACGAGTGCATATGTGTAATTGTGTTAGAGTTTCGGTCACGCCCCAGCAAAACCTGCGTGCATATGTGTTTGTAACATTCAAAAAAATGTAATTGTGTTAGAGTTTCGGTCACGCAGGTTTTGCTGGGGACGCTCATAATAGCAACCGCGTGTGTATTTTTATATTCGTAAATATTTTCATTTTTAAATATTTACCGCAATTATGCCGAAAAATAATGCAGAAAAGTGTCGTGAATATCGACAGAAAAAAAAATCAATAAATAGCATCACGGAATTCATTCACGAAAATTTAATAAAGTATACACCAGAAGTATCGCGGATACTTAAAAAAGATTACAATAAAGTTCCAATGATTTTAAGTGGCGATTTTAACGTAAATTTTGCATTGGACACAGCGGTTCCTTTAATTGACGTTCTCAATACAACATTCAATTTAAAAATGTGTAACAATCGCACTGAATCGACAACACGATCAAAAACAACCATTGACGCGGTATTTCAAAGACATGTTGACAACATCGAAACCAAAGCATTTGTATCATATTTTAGCTATCATAAGCCACTTGTATCATTTGTTGAAATTGAAAACATTGAGGATGAATAATAATAAAATGAAGAAAATAAAATATGAACTTTATAGCAATATTATAATGAACCTATAATTATCTTGCTCCTAATGCTGCTTTCGTCTTATTCTCTCTCAGTTTGTTTTACGGAAGGTTTCACTTCTATCGCGTCTAACCGTTAGACTGGTGTTTTTTTTTTTTAATTTTTCAACCGTCAAGAAAAATTTTTTTTGTTTAAATAAACCGTTCAGATTCACTAAAAACATTTTTCTACATACAATAATCATTTCATTTTTTTGATTTCAGTTGAGCTGCCGTGATCACCGCAAGCCTCTTCTCAAAAACGGCGTTTCGGGGGAGGAGCGATATCAACAATTAATAATAAAAATTTTTAAAATAAAAACACCAAAATGTATTCTTCGAGAGTTACCATTCAGTATGATATATGCCTCATTTGAATAAAAGTTCTAAAATATATTTTAAAAAAATTATGACAATCGTCCATTTTTTCGGGCTCACAAGGTATATAACTCCTTAATCGTCTAGCTACCAAACCCGGACATTTACAGAGAAAGTGCTCAACTGATCCTTCGTTCCTTTATTTCCTTTTATGAGGAGCTTTTTCATGGCAGAAATACACTCAGATGTTTGCCATTGTCTGCCGAGGGGCGAGCGCTATTAGAAAAATGTTTTTCTTAATTTTGGTGTTTCACCGAGATTCGAACCTACGATCTCTCTGTGAATTCCGAATGGTACTTACGCACAAAGCCATTCGGCTACGGCGGCCGCTAGTACTCCTCTATGTAAATATGTGCTTACTTGTTTTTTACACTCTAATAAATTTGGCAATACGTGTAACAAAGTACCTGAATTACTTAGTGTCGATTGTCAGTCCAACAAAGGATCTCTCTTGCCAACAAGTGCTACTCTGGACTAAGTAGGCGATTGAGTAGTAAAGTCCTCTCTCGACGAACAAAATTAACAATCTACACGACTCTCATCATGCCCGTCGTAACGTATGGCGCAGAGCTTGGACGATAACAACCTACGATGCGGCGTCCCTTGTAGTGTTTGAGAAAAAGATTTTGCGGAAGGTTTTAGGAGTTGTTTAGCTAAAGAGTGGAGTGGATGTCACTCCGCTCGTTGAGCAATGTCTGCACCATTTAATGGGTCATACTACTCTCTATTCCAGTCCAGGCAATCATCAATGAAAAGATCTTTGTGGTCATCCATAGTACGAACGATATGTCTATCCAACTATTTTTTTTATATTAATATATACATACATAATGGAAATAAAAGTAACCACACCTGTCAAGGGTTAATGTACCCAACATTTCATTGTCACCAAAATAATTCTAAATATGGGGAGCCAACAATTTGACTCGCCGCCTCTGCTGTCAGTCAACTGTTGTCAGTCAAGATTTTATCACCGTTTCTTTTACTTGTATTTGTTGTTTGTATTTGGTTGTTATTTTTCTCTTGCCGGCGCTTAACATTTGCGGTGACTCTTCTGATTGGTCCATACAAAACTATACATGTGTCTGTATGTAAGAATGTGGCATTCTTTCGACGAAATGATTGGACTGGCAGTGACTTAACGACGTTGAACTTTGCTTGTTTTATTTCTTTTGCCGTTGGCGGGCCAAGGTTTAGCAACATAATGGCCATTGCGGACGAATGTTACCTAATAAGAAGATACATTGTGAATTATTACTTGTTTAGCTGAAAAAATGCATATCGCAAAAGTTAATGTGCAAATACACCCTCATATTTTCATTATTATTGATACTTTTTATCGACTTATGACTAAATCGAATAATGACTAAACAAACTAACGGAAACGAAGTGCTGCGTGTGAAATTGTGAATGCGCAAAAGCCTTCAAATGCAGTTTTTTGCGTTCTTCATGCGTATAAAGCTTTGGCAAGAAAATGTAATTTAGCGTATAATTTCTCGCGTTTGGTAGTTTATATTGCTTTTGACTACTCTTCATAAGCAAGGAATTTCTCTTCGTTTTGTTCGTTTATTGATGGGGCCTGACGACACACTCGGAAGGCGCAACCTTGTATTCTATCATCCTTGGCAACGTTCTGTTTTCTCTCAACTCCCAACTCCAACTGTTTTGAAACCGTGACACCACTTTAATTATTTTGCATTCACATTTGAATATTCCTTCCTAAATATAACATTTATTATTCGATGTAGGGCGGTTTTTTAGGCCTGGTGGGAATGGTTGGTCATTTGAAATCCCTTTTTTTAAGGAACATAGTTTTATTAACTTAATCGGTGATAACTAAATTTAAGCCCCCAGAGTAAGTTTTTAAATCTTAATCAACTTCATATGCTTGTTAGCGCGATGCGTGAGCTCTTTTCAAACTACGTATGTACATGCGTCTAACTCGGGGCGGCCGCTTCGTTCTAGGCGGGATATGCCGAGGGTTCGGGAGGGTCTGTAATTTTTTTTTAGCCATGGGTATTTGAGGATATCTGTATATGTTTCCAGTTTTGTCGTACCACGGCACTGCTAAGCCTTTTGAGCTTTTTCTAAGTGTCGTGAATTGTACACTTTCTATAATAGCGATGTCAGTAGAACAGGTGGTGCGACACAGCTGTACACTATATTAACTTCATAATCGCACTTTATACTAAGACTTGAGGTGAAGAATAAAATTCAGTTTGCATACACGAACGACAGGGCTTAAATATCCCTGAACCGCCCAATTATTTAAAATGTAATTTAGCGTCATCAGCTACGAAAGCAACTTATCCATATGTATGTGTGTACTAAAAGTACAGGGTGATCTATACAGTGTTTTTTTTGTAATCAAGCGCTATTTTGACAGTGACAACTCTTTTCCACTGGAAATTTTAACAAAAAGTCAGTAGCATATTTCCGCGGTACGAAATAAATCGCTTTCCGAGTGAACAACGTTGGAAAATATTGCACACTTATTTCATAAGTCAATTTTGTGCAGCCCAAACAGTACGTTTATTCAAAAGAAAGTGCCTAACAAGCAAAACTGTCACATCAGGTGATCAGAAAACCCGCACGAGATCATCGTGAAGCCAATGCATCCTCAGAGGGTGACAGTTCGATGCGGATTTGTTGGCGGTGATATAATTGGCTCATTTTTCTTTGAAAATGCTACTGGACACGCCACTTTTGTCAACAGTGAGCGCTACAGAAACATGATAACCGCTGTTATGACCGGAAATTGAAGAAATTCACTTGGACAATCCTTGCTTTCAGAAGGATGGCGTGCCATGCCACAATCGATCTTTTGCCCACCAAGTTCCATAATAGTGTTATCAGCAATCTCGGTGATGCCAGTTGATCACCTCGGATCTGCGGTTGGGGTGCCGTGAAGGACCGATGTTATGCAAACAAACTGTCTACGATTGAGGCCCTTAAGGCGAATATCGAAGATGCCATTTGTGAGATACAATAGAGCCAGATACGTCACCAAGCTATTGGAAAACTTTCTTAGCGCAAGCTAGCAGAGACAGTCACATTAATAACAGAAATATTTGTTCTTTCGAATAATAAATATTATATAAGTAAATAAATAATTGGCGCGTGCACTTCTGTTAGCTGTTTCGCCGCGCTCCTCTTCTTATTTTAGCGTGCGTCTTAATGTTGTTCCACAAATGGATGGGCCTACAGTTGTAAGCCGACTCCGAATGGCAAATGGTTTTTCATGGTGGAAACACACTCGGAGGTTTACCATTGCCTGCCGAGGGCAACCGAGATTAGAAAAATCTTTATCTATTGTAACATTTTGCTGTTTCATGCACGGAGACTCGAACCTACGCACTGCCGAATGGCAACCAAGCACCAACCCGTTCAACTAGAGCGGCCGAACAAACCAGGAATATATCGAAAGAAATTGAATTTTGTAAAATTTTTTAATTTTTACAAATAAACCAGTATATGGACCACCCTGTATGCAAACATTTTATGCTCCATTTCAACAGTATTAAACAAAGAATTCCATTACTTCCGTTCATATGGGCGATATTTAAAAATGGCTTGTTTATTACACGGCTACAAATTTACACTCGTGTATGCATACACACTGGCGCATACATACATCCATACGCTAGTACATATGTGCCACATCATATCCACAATCAACAAACTGCTCGTACAACATACCTACTTACATGCGTTGCAAAGATACTCGTTAACATAACTGCCAACAATGATGTGAATGACGGTGCCCGTTCTTATGCGCTGTGTATGCGTTGATGATGGAGGTGCTCATTCGTAACTATCAGAGTCAGTGGATAAATGTAATGACGGTAATACGGCAATGGCGGCGACGGTAGCAGTGACCACAACCTCTTTTGCTGGCTGGCGCTGCCAAAGCGACAAAGTGGCAAAGTGGCCGCGGCCAACGCTGCTAATTGCACTAATATCCAACGCTGCGGCAGCCAATCGAAAGCTCTGGCAGCGATGGAAAATGCAAAAACTACAATAACATCACGGGTAAATTGCTCTTGCCACAAGTGCCACAAGTGGCAGCGAAAAACAAAAAGAAGCCAGTTGCAAAACATGGTTGCGGCACGGCGCTTAATTATGCATTTATGAACAGGAACAGCGGCTGACACAATCGCAGCAAAATGAGCGGCAAGAGAAAGCTGCAGTCGAGTCGGCAACTAGTAAGTAGTAAACGGCAAACAAGCAGACAGACCAGCTGCTTGGAAAAAGAAAAAACACAGATCAAACGAACAACTGAAGAGGAAAAGGCAAAATGACGAAGACAAAATGGGAATCTAGGAGCGATTATAAAAATTGCAAGCGGACCGCGGGTTTAACGTTGTTAAGTATGTGGCTATGGAGTAATGGTATAATGGCCTAGTGGAAGGAGTTCATCTGTATGGCGGCCGTTTGTAGAAATTCTTGCATGTAATCTTATGTGCATAAGAGTATGAGTACGATGAGCTTGTATTTGTACTGCGTAAATGTGTTTGTGTGTGTATAAGCGAGATTTCGCCCAGCCAACCACGGCGCAGCAAAAGTTCTTCAGACAGGTGGTTGAAGTGCTGATGACTGACGACAAGGCGGATATCGTCGCGGCCATTTTATCGACACTGACATTTTTTCCACGGCTGTCGGTGTGTGGATATCTTTTCTACATATTTGTAATAGCTGCTTTCGATTCGCCACTTCTCTACGCGTGGAACGCAAATTTTTATGGGAAAGCAACAAAAAATTAACTCAACAGTAGCGACCTTAAGCTAGTTTGTTCATAGCTGGGGAATATTGCACGAGTTCTGTTTCTTGTAAAAAGTATTTATTCATCATCTCAAATATCAGTATGCATTTGCTACAATAAATTTTCTTATGTTTTCTACTACATTTTATTTCCCATCAACTAAGATTCACGTCTCTTTTTTTTGTTTATAAGACGATTTGCATGTAAAACAACAACACAACTCTTATATTTGTTTGGGGAAAAAGAAATCCATTCTTTTTGCGTAACATTTTTTACGCAAAAGGCTTAAAACTGTTTTATGGTCGATCTTTTCGAAATGGAGCAGGAGGAATAAACTTATTTTGAAAATATAGCACAAGAAATAGGTAAAATAAGAAGATGGACGAAGTAGGATGCGCGAGGACCCCGAAACGTGTTATCTCGAAAAGCTAAATTTGAGTACCCACACAAAATAGCAGCACACATATGCCACTGTGTTGAAGATCATAGCGTCCTTGAGCCTTTTTTTGTTTTTGCATTTGAAAATAACTTCCTTATGTTCAAGGATGAAACTGTGCATCAGCATTTTTTTCTCTAAGGCCCTAATTTGCATGTTTTTCTCGAAGTATTATATTTTATCAATCAATCATTCATAGCCTCAGATTGAGTCACCACATTAATAAAAGTTGAAGAAATTACTAAATTTTTCTATGATAGATCAGAATTTCTTGTCCTTAATCTCTTCAGGGACATCGGCACATATGTGTACGTTTAAGTTTTTTGAAATCTTTCCATTCATTGATGAACTCTACGCTAAATGGCCACATATGTGGACATTTTTTTTTTTTGCAAAAATTACTATTTTCAATTTCTTTTTTTTTTTATGAATTACATGAATTTTTTTTATTGAATTACAATCTCAATGAATTAAAAAGCATTAGCGTAATAAAATGAAAAATAAAATTAACGTTTTTTCACTTTAAAAAATTCGTTTCTGAAGAGGTTAACGCAAAACCTGACTTATGTCAGTGGTCAGGCTTTGCATAAATGCCACGTAAATAATTACTAAATTTTCAATGGAATTATTGATTTTGTTTGGTTTCCTGCCAATTACATTTTGCTAATCCAAAATCGAATAATCACACGCGACGGAGATGTCAACTGGCCGCATAAAAGCTCCCCCATTAGACTCTTTTGTGGCCCGCATTAAGTATTAATGATATGCCTACCATTTAGAGGCAAACTACGAGTTGAAGCATGAAATCGAAATTGCAATGAGTGAGATAAATGCCGAAACTTCTGAAACAACTTTTTAATTCAGAGATAATTTAAAGCTATTTGACCGACACAGTTGAAAAGGTCAGATCTGCAATCAAATTTGGACCAGCTCAGTGCTGTCACAAGCGAAGCTGGCCTTAAAATAAACGTTAGCAAGCCGCAATTCATTTCAAAATGCACGCAAAACGAAGCCCCCGGTCTAATGTGTATGGAAAAGAGATCAATCGTAAGACGCAATTTTACTACCTTAGGAGTAAAATAACACCAGCAGGTGGAACGATTAAACACACCGTATCAACAAAGCTCGTACAAGCGTTTTCCCAGTTGTACAACATATGGGTTCCAAACTCCATTTCAGTCAAAACTAAAATGTATGAACTTTTAATTCCAACGTGCAAGCGGTGTTGCTATATGGCTATGTGGCGAATTCTGATTACTTACATCCATGTATATCCGAAGGCTGCAAACATTCGTGAAATATGTTTGCGCAAAATTTTGAAAATATGGTGGCCTCGTGCTATTTCAAACAATAATTTGCTTAATTCGAACAACGAACTCCCAATCGAGCTCATCATGCAACGTAGACGATTTGGCTGGATATGCCACATTTTGCGCAAAGATGTCGACGAAGTCTGCAGGGCTGCTCTATAGTGGAATCCGCAAGGTGTTGGGGCCCGTGGAAGACTAAAAACCTCCTGGCGACGGATGTTGGATACAGACTTATCAAACTCAAATACAATCTGGAATTCTTTAATGCAACTTACTCACAATCGAAATTACTTCTTTTTGTCTGGTTCTACGCTCCAACCGGAGTTAAATTTTAGTTTCATTTTTAATTGTTCAAATCAAACAATTTAAAGTTTATACTCTTTGCTTTTTGTTTGTTCCATTCAGTTGTGAGTTGCAGGGGGTTAGCAAGTCAAGGAAGTCAACAATGAGAAAATTCGGATATGCAACCCGCAACACTTAAAATTGGATTGGCGCTGTAAATGGACCGTCGAGGTAATAGATAGTCGCGTTTTCCGAGCTTGTTTTAAGTAGGCCAATTAATTTGCTGTAGCTTTCCCATACAAATCGATTCGTTACTCTCTACTCGCTTAGCAAAAAATTTGTATGAGAAATTGAGAAGAAGGGATTGTACTGTATTATTTCCTTTTTTTGTTCTAATTTCAATTTTTTTGACTAATCTTTTTTATTTTTATTTATTTGATTTTTTTTTTGATATTTCATTTAATTTTTACCGTTTTTTTAATTTTTGGTTTTTATTTTTTTTTTTCTTTGCTCATTTTATTTAAGTTTTATTTCATTTTTAATCTTTAAGAATTTTTATTTTTTTATTATTATTTTCTATTTTTATTTTAACTTTTTTTAAATTTAATTTAACATATAATAAAATTTTTTTCTTTAATTCACTTAGCCTACACGTTTTACTTCTTTATTAATTTCTATGACTGAAAACACTTCTAACTTTCTATGAAAATTTCATGTCAGCGCATACGCACATAAATATATATGTATGTATGCCCAAGTCGTTACTTTTGTCCCTTCAACCTGTTTCAATTTGCATTTTTTCGCCATTAAAATTCTTAATATTTTCGTGCATTCTTAAGTTGTCTCTTCCGTTGTTTTTTGTTTTTTTTTTCTCCATGTCCCCGCGTCGCGTTTGACATTCTCATTTCAATTATTTAGCTTTTCAAAGCATTTTCTACAGCAATCATCAATATCGCTTTTCATATGGTAATGAGTACTTCCACGAGTAAACAAATTACAAATAAACCGTGAAACCACTTCTCTTCTCTCTATTCAATTCAGATTTAACTGATGGGCTTAACATTTGTTTGGTCATCTCAATTGGACGCACCTCGATTGGTAACGCGTTGGTATTTTGACGAAATCTATTCGTATCGTTGAAGAATTCATAATTTTTTCACTTTTCTGAGGAGGTTTGAGAGATTTAAATAATTAATCATAATCTATTGTGTCCGTTTTATTACAAAAGAATATTTTTGAGATTTACGTTAAAGTAGCGAGCTTAACTGGAAAGTGAAAAATATGATTAATTTCAAAATTTATTGAAGCGAAGCAATATGTGAACCCAAATAAAGCAGAGAGAACTAAAGTCCATTAATTTTGGCTTGTTTAATTTAAAATTTTTGGACACCGAAAAATAAATTGAAGCTCTTTTTCATCGATTGTCAATCCGATTTTGTTTTTTTTTTTCTTGTCGTAATATTAGTCTATGTATAAAATTTAACACCAAATGCGCAGCAAGACAAGTCTATGTATATTTATATGTCTATCTTGGGCGCGAAAATTCGAGCAAAAAGTTAGACGCAATACAACGCTGCTGTAGGCAGTTTGTGTGAAATTAGACACCCTATATTGATGATTTTCTAAATTGCAAAAATTCTGCATTTCGGTATTTAATAAAGAAAATTTTTACGAATCTCGGTGAAACACTAACCTGCCCTCAACAGGCAATGGCAAACCTACGAGTGTTTTTCTGCCATGAAAAAGGTGCTCATAAAAATATTATATCTGCCGTTCGGAGTCGGCTTAAAACTGTAGGTCCCTCCATTTGTGAAACAACATAAAGACGCACACCACAAATAAGAGGAGGCTCGGCCAAACACCCAAAAAAAGGGTGTAAGCGCTAGTTATATATATGTATACGAGAGGTGCCTTTTATATTTCGGGATTTGGCAACCCAGGTGTTGCAATCTAGCAACTGACAGCTGTATCGCAAAGTTTGACATTTTTTGGCTTTTACGTACTCAGAACGTTTTGAAATACCAGCGCTATTTGTGTTGTTTACAGTATCTTAAAATATTCATCTCGGTCCAAAAATGGAATTAAATCGTGAACATTTTCGTGCGATTATTTTTACAACTTTCGACGTGGATTAACTCAGCAACATTGCATGGATGAACTTAATTCATTTTTTGGCGATGAAGCTCCATCAAGGACCAGTGTTTATCGATGATATGGTGAATTCAATCGTGGTCGTAGTTCACTCCAAGACGAATTTCGTGAAGGTCGTCCAAAATCAGCTGTTGTTCCGAAAACCATTGATGCTGTGCGCGAACTGATATTGCAAGATCGTCATGTGACCTATCGTGAGATTGAGACAATCTTAGGCATTCAATATTGCATAAACATTTGACTGTCAAAAAAATTTGTTCGCGTTGGATCCCACACAATTTGTCAACCGCTCAAAACAAGGCTCGTGTCGATTGGTCGAAGGAAATGCTCAAAAAATACGATCGCGGGGCTTCGAAACACGTCTATGACATCGTGACAGGTGATGAATCATGGATTTACGCGTATGAGCCCCAAAGTAAACAGCAGTCGACTGTATGTGTGTTTCGAGGTGAGCCAAATCCAACAAAAGTTGTTCGCGCACGTAGCACTTCCAAGCAAGTGGTCGCCTATTTTTTCGGAAAAACTGGACATGTCGCAACCGTACCACTAGAACAACGCAGAACAGTAAATTCTGAGTGGTACACAAGAAATTAGGAAAACCAATCGCCAAAGACGGATCACTCTTCACCAGGACAATGCGAGCTCTCACACATCGGCTCAATCAACTGCATTTTTGAGCACCCAAAACATCGAATTAATGGGTCATCCGCCGTATAGTCCTGACTTGGCACCGAATGACTTCTTTTTATTCCCGTACGTAAAAAACAAACTGAGAGGTCAACGTTTTTCGACACCTGAAGAAGCGGTTGCGGCATTCAGAATGCATGTTTTGGAGGTACCTTATTCAGAGTGGCAAAAGTGCTTCGAAAATTGGTTCAAACGCATGCAAAAGTGTATAGATCTTCATGGAGAATATTTTGAAAAACAATAAAGTGATTTTCGATGATTAAAATTTGTTTTTGTTCTCTAATCCCGACATATAAAAGGCACCCCTCGTATATAGAAGACCGACATTTTTTAAAATTTTAGAATTAAAAAATGTAGTTATTCAAAACCACTTTATCAAATTAGACAAGCATTCGTTTTAATTAAACCAAGGCGAAAATCTCTTTTGGATCGCGTTGATCCTGCCCTCGTAAACCACCCCATGGGTGGTCAATCAAGGGAGCTTTTCCGCATCTTTTACATAGACACGAGTGGTCAGTCAACATAGTTGTTGTATTTTTACACGTTTTACAATATCTGTGTATGTTATTATAAAGCTCGTTCATCTTTCCATCTTTTTCGGAGCCGTCGCCCACGCAGACACCACCATAGTTTTTTCAAATGCTCGTTCTTAGCTGCTTCTTATTTATCTTTGGCATCGTTCCCCTTTCTATGCTATCTAAAAGGATGAGTGACTTGCAGGGAGAGGCATTTTTTCTTGAATCTAAAAGCAGCCCAATTATTAATCACTTCATGTCAAAGCTTAGACTAATTCAACAAAATCTATAATGTTTTCGAAGTTTTAGCTGACAATAGTGGACCTTTTTCCGATATCTAGGGACTGCTTGCGTATTGCTTAAAGAAAGTAGCTCCTTTCTTTTTCCCGCATTATTGTCACACCAACCGCTTTCTAAGAACAAATTGAAGAAGTGCTACCGTTAGGAGTATCCTTGTCTAAAATTGATAAAAATGGCTTCGTATTTCTAAATTCTAACGACGCTGATTATTTCGCAAAAAATATCATTATATATAAGCGAATGAGTTTCATGTGATATCAAGCTAAGAAATTTCATCATATAGACATTACTTTCATAATATTATAAGCAAGCTAACGGTGACTATGGGATGCTGGCTGTCGGTTCATTTTGCTAGGGTTTTTCTTGGATTAGACATACTGTGAATATCTAGCCTAAAGTGAGCTTACCAGATCTAAAGAAATTCTATAAGGTTCAATAACTTGGTTTTTGGCTGGCCAATCAATGCCTTTTGAATATCACTATCGATAAGATCGGGCTAGCGATATTGCGATGGCGAGATCATAATGCAAATATAACTTATGACATCACTCTTCTTATGAATTAGAAAGATTGCATTTAGATTTCAATTAGTGATCCAACCAAATCACGCTTAACAGCTGGTGTGGTGTCGGCCTTCTTTTCATTCTAGATAGACAATCTTTAATGAGTTGGAAGACCTTAGCACTTTGGAATTTAGGAATCTTTTAAGATTTTTGATCAGTTCTCATTGGCTTTAGGACAGTTAGGAACAAGTTATTCAACCTAATATAACCTACACCCGTCAGATGTCGCTGATTGGATTTAGCATAAATTTGGCAGATACATACAATATTAGCTTGGTGAAAATACATACAAACTATACTCTCCTAAAAACTTAGACCCTCTGTAGGGCTATGAGCCCCAGATATTACAATATCAGGAATCTCTTTTAGTGTTCAGGGCTAACTATTGCATATGCCGAAGACATCGCAATAAATGATACCTGGTCGAATTTTTTCTCAACATCGAGAAAGGTACTGAAACTGTGGACCTCAAAATGCTGTAAGGTCTCGTTTTATGCGGTGGATACGTTCTACAGAAAAGCGCATATAAAAAATTCGCATTAAAAAGACTTTGCTTGCTTTGAAAAAGCAGGGTACGTTCCGTAATTTGCTAAAATCGCATAAAACTAAAACCAGGAGTTAAAATTAACTTAGAACCACATAAACAAGTTTGCAGAAATTAAAAGAAATTGGCTACTTAATAAATTACTTCGAATGTCCTAAAGAAATTCATATAAAAGTTTCTACTAAACTTGAATTCAAACTTAGTTTTACATTTTTTAGTCATTATCGCTATTTGATAATGGTTTGCACCGTTTGCGAAGTGATTTCAAATCACATTCGCCGTCAGAAGAGACTGTATCTGCAATATATATTTGCGGTAAGGCCGATGGATTTTCACAAACTTTATTGTCTTTCTTTTCTGACAATGTAATAAGTAATTAAACTTTGCGATGATTGTCCAAGGAATTTTTGGATGAAATACAAAACGCATAACTTCAAAATTGCATAAAAATAATCCGCATAAAACGAGAACTTACATAAAATGCAGCAAATGCTGGGCGTCTCGATACAAAACGACAATAGCTCACACGACAAAATACAAAGCAGGATTGCGACAGGAAACAGAGCATATTTCGCTCACACCAAACTATATATTAAAATCTAAACTTCTTACGAGAGATTGCAAACTATGTCTATACCAATCAACAATGCGGCCAGTCCTTGCATACGGCTGTGAATGCTGGACAACGACTTCTAAAGGTGAATCGTGTCTAAGAGTATTCGAACGAAAAGTGCTGCGATAGGTGTTTGGTCTGCTACGACAGCAAGATGGTATCTACCGGACACGTTACAATGAAGAATTGATGCAACTATATAGTGCCGAGAACATCGTGAAATATGTCAAATCCCAAAGACTTGCCTTGGTTGGGTCCTATTATGCGGTTAAGAGATGGCCACCCCCAGAAATCAATCGTGTCATACAAACCTGTAGCGCCTACAGCACGAGGTTGTTCAAGTCTAACATGGTTTGGACAAGTTCTAATGGACTTGAGAACACTGGGTGTTAGAAGCTGGAGAACTGTTGCTGAGGATCCAGCTGCATAGAAAAGGATCGTAAATAAAGCTAATACTCTCCCCGAGCTTTAAAGCTGCCCAATGGTGATGATGTATTTGTAATCTGTTTTTTCTTAAATTTAGAATATGAATGTTATGTTACTTGAAGGAAATTAATAATTGACGCTAGATGGCACTGGGACTGCAATATTTCGGAAAACTGCCTGATTGATGTGCTTCGTCAGACCTGAGAGCATAAAATCTTGCCCAGTTGTAATGCAAATACGAACAAAGAAAGGTGGAAAGTGCAGTTATAGTGTCTAAATGACGGTTTGTTTAAATCGAAAAGTATTTTTTTGTTAAGAAATAGCACATGGGCTGAAAAGTCCCGGGCCTAGTAAAGAAAACATGTCTTGGTTTTTGTTCAAAACTAGTTTTATTCATCAACGTTATTTCCACCAAGAAAAAAGCAATCAATCCAGCACCGCTCTAACATTTCAATACTACTTTTGTAGAACGATTTATTCTTTGCCTCAAAATAAGCCACAGTTTCAACGATAAATTCTTCATTCGAACGAAATTTCTTACCGGCGAGCATTTTTTAGACCTGCGAATAGCCAGTAGTCGCTGGGAGCTAAATCTGGTGAATACGGTGGATGTGGTAGCCATTCGAAGTTCAATTCATGTAGTTTTGCCTTTGTTTTGAATCATAAGAACGTTCTTGTTTTTGGTCAGCAGTGAACAAATGCGGCACTCATTTTGAAAAGAGCTTTCTCATAGTCAAACGCTCATGCAATATAAAGCCAACACATTCTTTGATATCTTTAAGGTGTCAGCTAACTCACGCAAACTTCACTTTTCAATCGTTCAAAACGATTTTGTAAATTTTTTTGATGTTTTCTAGTGTTACCGCCTCATTTGAACCTCCACTGCGTTGCGTATCATCGGTGTCTCTAATCGTTTTATTGCTGTTTTTGATGGAGCGGAGTCCCTATAACACTTTTCAACCCATTGCTTCGCTTCAAAGGTATTTTTTCCATCAAGAAGCAGTGTAAAATTAAAACATGAAATTCTTTTTGATCCATTGTTTTGAAAATAACAAAAGCAGCATTACTCTTAACACAATAACTCACGAACTAAAGAATATAATATCATGAAATTTTAACAGCTGTCCTTTTAAGGTTAGTACTAACTGAAAAAGAGGTTAATGCAATAAAACCAGTGCCATATTTGCAATAGGCTCAGTCCATGTGTTACACTCTTGGGCAAAAAGTAAAGTGAATTTATTTGTTAAACTTCGCGGGATTAAAATTTCGCACTAGTTATTTTTTCCATGAGTTGGCAGCACTATTAATAACATCTGGGCCAACTTTCATGTGAATGTCATTATCAGTAATATATTTACGCTTGTGTTTACCAAACGACCAAGAGTGCATTTTTCGATTTTTACAATGTCTGATTTGATTGAGCAGAGAAGTGCCATCAAATTTTGTTTGCGGAATGAAATTTCGGCTGCGGAAACGTTTGGCATGTTGCAGAAGGCATTTGGTGATTCGACCATGTCGCAGAAAAATGTTTATAAGTGGTACAAAGACTTCAAAGAGGGTCGAGAACATGTTGATGACTTGGAGCGCTCCGGACCACCATCGACGTCAACAGATGGCCAACACGTCAATAAAGTGAAGGTGAATAGTGCTCAAAAACCGTCGGTTGACTGTTAAAGACCTTACTGATATGATTGGAATATCAGAAGGATCTGTGAAAACCATTTTGAAAGACCATTTGGGCCTACGAAAAGTCAAATCTCGTTTGGTACCGAAAACTCTCAATTTCTTGGAAAAAAGTCGTGGCGTTGATGTGTGTGAAACAATGCTTTCAGACTATCAGGACAAGCTCAAATGCATCATTACGGGAGATCAGACTTGGATTTATGCTTACGACCCTGAAACAACCGACCAATCAAGCGAATACTCGTATCGTGCTAAAGGCAAGGCCAGACCGAAAAGAGCACGTCAAAGTCGTTCAAAAATAAAGGTCATGATGAGAATTTTTTCCGATTTTCGTGGTGTAGTGCACTCTGAATTCCTTCCACCTGGCCAAACTGTTAATAAGGAATATTATTTGAGCATTATGCGTCGTTTACGTGAAGCAATTCGTCTAAAAAGACCAGAATTATGGGCCTGATTTGGCTCCGGGTGACTTCTGACTATTCCCAAAACTCAAGAGACCACTCCGGGGAACACGTTTCGAGTCGATTGAGGAGATAAAAGCTGAATCGAAGAAGGTGCTGATGGCTACACCGGAAATGGACTATTTGGCATGTTTCGGGGATTAGAAAAATCGTTGGCATAAGTGTATTTCATCGAGAGGGAATTATTTTGAAGGGAATGAAATTGATTTACAAGAATAAATAAAGATTTTTCATTTTACAACTAAATTCACCTTACTCTTTGCCCACAGTAGTATGCTAAAATTTATTTCGTTCTTCGCACTCGCACTCGGCTTTAAACACAAAATTTACACCTTTATTCTGATCATAATCAAGTTTTGCACACTTGGCTCTTATTGTTTTCACTCACTCCCATTAAGGCAAGATTTCATTCAGAATTTTTCACTTATGAGGCGCCCCAAAGTATAGCTTCTGCCTTCACACTTCATCTGTAATATTTCTTCTACAAATTGGAAACTTGAAGCCATTAAATCAAATAGTATGCAAAGGAGTAGGCAAATAATCTATACAAATGTACATATATCCCATTTCATACTTTTCTGTTGAAGTAGAACCAACATTTATCACCGCCTGTGCAGCCACCTCATCCTCCTCTGGTATATTACCCCATGGCAATGGGAAACAGAAAATCAAGCAAATTACACGTAAAGCCATTACAGGGTATAACTTCATTAGAAAACCGCCAGCACATTGTTAGAAAATGACACGTCAGCAGAAGCATTTGTTCAAGTTCAAACATAAAATTACTCACACACACACACACATACACTCACGCGCACAACATAAATACAAATACTAAAAATCATAATTCACTTGCATTTGCAAAAGGCAAAATGCATAAGCGACGAATTTTATGCGCACAAAAGGAGTAAATTCAGGAGAACGCAAGGAACAACGCAACGCCTGTGCATTGTGCATTGCCTCCGACAGCATCAGAAGCTGCTCCAACGCATAGGTACTGGAGGTTTTGTCTGCGTTGCTGCTGCTGCCGCTGCTGCTGCTGCTTTTTGTGGCTTAATTCATAAACCCAACAATGTTGCTGCAACAGTTGCAGCGGCCGTTAAAACTTGGCCAAAGTTATTAGCATGGCAGGCAGTGGCGGTTGGCTGTGGTTAGCGGAGTGGAGTTGTGCTTAGCCGTTGTGACGCGCCGCTCCAACTCATAATGCGTGCATTGTTGTTGCTTGTTGCATATTTACATAGGTGCATGTGTAGATATATAATTTTGCTATTGCTGTTGTTGTACGAGGTGGCACATGCATCTGCATATACATACACACATATGCACGTATGTATATATGAAAAGTGCATGTGCCCAGCAATCGGTGTTCTGCAATTGTGCCGCGGCACTGTTCGAAGCCAGTCGAGTAGGCACTGCGAAGGACATTATGGAAATTATGCCCGACGGTGATGAAGCCATTACTCAGTTGAACCGCGGTGGCTACGCCCAATCGATCAATGTTAGCGATACAAGCAACTGTTGCAGCTTCAACTTTTGATGCTCCTGCTGCTGCTGCTGCCTGCCGTTGCCAACCGCCATCGCAACCACCATCGTCGTTGCTCGCATATTGGCGGCTTCACTGCTACGTGTTATTGTTTAGCAACCATCTGGTATTGCAGTCAGTTGAAGAGAGGCGGAGAGGAAGAGAATGCGCGCGCTGCCTAAGCTCGCTCGATTGTTCGCCAAAAACGAAAAAAGCGAAACGCATTCTAAAAATATGAGTAAATTGAAAATAAGTTACTCGCGTTGAAGTTTGTCGTTCGTTGTGCCTCTGTGAGCACGAACTGCGACAGTTCCTGATTGACGCACATGCGTTTATTCCAGCTGCTGTCACAGCAGGGCTAACTGGCAGCGGCGGCAGGGATATGTGGGAGACCACCGCGGTTATGCTATGATATTTATTTTGACAATATAGCAATAATTATGAATCGCTGTAGCCAATTTCGCACACAACGCAACTCATATTCGCAATCTACTTAGATTCCACTCACGGAGCCACTCTGCCCGCGCGGCTATTGCACCCAAGCGCGTATGTGCTACCACTCATAATTGTTTCATAGCGCATGTATGGGCTTATGTGTATGTGTGCAATACTCGCATGTGTGCTTGAAGTATGAGCGTGCTGAAAATACGATATAGATGATTGTGATCTTCAAAACAAAACTATTTTGCATAGCTTGGAGGGATGGCAAAGCAGCAGCAGTCACCGTCGAAACGGCAGCTGCTGCGGCTGATGCCGCCAATATTGGCTGCCACAGCAGTAACGACAAATCATGGTGGCGCAAAGGAGCAACAGAAAATCGCAAACTACATACGCACACACACACATAAAAGTGTACGCATACATAGGTATATGTGCGTGCGTATTCACACAATGCCATTTCACACTCGTGTGTATGCGCGTATATATGAATGTGAGTTAGCGCTTCTATTTGCCAGCTACTAGCAAAACCCATTGCAGTCCCTACAGCCGATCGAACGCTCAGTCGCACCACAACGTTGAAGAACAATTTATGAATGACATTTACGGCGAAGATTTTATTTCACCAGAATAAAATACAATACAACAACGAGCTGCAGACCAAGTCGGCAAGCAACCACCAACCGCTAGCCGCCAACAACTAACAGCCTTCGGAAGAGCGCATGTGCGAAAGCGCTCCCGATAAGCCCGATAGGGTGGTAGTGAACTCACAAAAACAGGATTGACGACAACACTAAAACTAAATTCAATTGCGCACTGCGCCCCGCACGCTGTGCCATGCTATGCTACGTATGTATACTGCATAACGCGGCCAAGGCAATGCGGCAGCCGCTTCGGATGGCAGATGAAAGCTCGACGCACTCGGCAGACAATAACTACAGCGAGCGCCACGCCTAGTTTTTACACTATCAGTCATAAAAAGGCGAAATTTATGCAAATAGCAGACGATCCCAACCGTGCGAACATTGTATTATTGTTTTTGAGAGGCAGGAGTGGAAGAGCACCTTGTTGCGCATAGGAAAAGTGTAAAGAACGGACCGGCAAGTGGCAAGTCGCAAGCAGCAAGCGGCGGCCTGTCGCATTTTGCGGTACGCAGTAATTGTATGAGTGCGTTTGTCGCGATGCGTACGTTGCACTGCGTTGTGATTTGCCGTTTCTGACCATCCTCCAGCCGCAGCCGGTATGGCAATGCACGGCAGATCAACTTAAGAATAGGCGTTTATATTTACAGTATGTATGTATGTATGTGCTGTATGTAAGTAGTCACATTATTCGCATGCATAGATGCATTATTGGCTACTTTTTCTCTTACTTTCGAAAATGTTGCTTTTTGCCTCGCTCACTGAGCAGTTCTATTTTCCGGCTTTCAATGACGATCTCCCCATATTCATGCCAATTTGACTTTAATATCATGACAGTTACAAGTTTTTATAATATCAAAGAAATCCGGAAATGTAGAGATTCTCATTTTTTAGTCTTAAGTTTTTAATCGCATAGTTGTTGAAGTTTGTGGCTGTGTGAATGAAAAACTTTGTACAAATATTGACACTTATCTAAACTTTATTTCTCATTTGCAATTAGGTTCTTTACCTGGATCGTGTTGACCGAAAGAAATCTTCCTACGATACTCGTCGTCGCCAACGTCGCAAAAGGCCAAAACAGAAGAGGAAGGGGAGGGCCTGCTCTACGTTGGAAAGCTCCAGTGGAGAAGGACTTAGCTTCACTTGGAAACTGGCGCTGGCTAGCATGATCACGTAAGCGATCACCAAAATCGCGTAAGCGGTTATGGCGCCAATCAAGATGAAGAAGAAAGAAATCTGCTCTGGCATCTATTCAACGGGTCAATCAACTGAATTTCATAGTTTAGATATAGGCTTTACTGCATAAATTGATGCCTGTCCATCTCCCTTTCGGCCTTTGCGTTCTACTTCCGAGAGGGTTTGTCAAATATCCCAACTTATTCTTCTTATGTGGCTCTATATTCGTTGTCGGTTTGGTCCAAAATCAAATCTCCTTTTGCGAAGTTGCAATTATCTATTCAAACCCACCCACAATCCATCAAGGGAGGAGAGGACGAGGTGCAACATTTGGTGAACTTGTTCACGGATGGCTCGAAGTTGGACGGAAGGGTGGGCAAAGGAGTATTCTGAAAGAAAGAAGCAACTGATTGGCCATCCACTTGCGTAATAACTGTCGAGAAAGTAAATATTTACTCCGAAACTGGTGCATTCGGTGTATTCGAAACTGGTCAGGAAATGCCTGGTTTCACTTTCGATCGCCTCTGAATTCTTTGATATAAGGCTCATCTGGGTGCCTAGTCATGGCGACTTTGCGGGAATGAGCTGGCCAGACAAAAGACTTGTGAGGTAGTTTCTTCACGAAGAGAGAGAATGGGATCCCCTTGACAACCTGCGCTCTTCTCCTGGAACGATGGGTTTCGCGTCAACTCAGCTAACGCTGGGAAATGCACAACTCAGCTCTCAAATTTCGCACGCCCTGAGACTTGGAATTACTTCGAGTTCTTTTTGCGTCAGCTGTATGGATGAGGTGGAATAATCTCAGCACCTTCTCCTTAGATACCCTACTGTCGCGGGTCCTCACATCTTTCCTACGCCTGCGGATAAAGCAGGCCTTGATATCAAAAATCTGATGAACTTCAGTCACCGTTCGTTATCCACAAATACTCTTTCCCTTTTTCCTTGTCTATGCCATTGCATAACTCGTACAGAAGCTTAGTATCTCAATGAGATAGGCGTTTTTTTTTTGCATCAGTACTTCGCTGCTGTGACTGCAGCCCTTTCCACATTCCTGCCCCCCTATTTACATGTCTACTCTACTAAAGTGATTAGACCTTTCCTGTTAGCTCGGTAAATTAGCAGACTCATCAAATACAGGTAAAGTTTTTCATAGGGTTTATATATCAAAGCGTTACCTATCCCTATTGATTCCTATATTTTTAAACTCCTGTACTTCCAGGTGAACCCGTGCGCCCTCATTCAATTTTGATTCATAGGTAGCAAATATCTATCAGAGCCTTAAAATTCTGTAACGTATTTCTCTTCACGTCATAAGAATGGGCAACAGGGTTTTTAGGTCACACGCTGGTGATGTTGTGGTCCCGTGTTTTTAGAAAATGTAACGCTGGTTCGTTTTAGCATTAAACATACGAACAGGCACAACTTTTATTCCCCAGGAGAAGAATAACCGCAGAATTGCCTGAAAGTTTTTGAAGCGTTGTTTCTTAAGAAGTTATGTCGCCCAAGTTCAATACTATTGGCTTTTATCTTCAGTGATCAATGCAAAAATCTTGGTTATTATGCGAGAAATAGAAGCCTGTGAAGGTAAACAGGTAGGTGAAATGTCTGAAGTACCACTCTGGCACTCCCCAAGTAGCACTAAAGCGCCATTTTGATACCATTTTGAGACCTCCAATAGGCAGATATCTACAGCCAGCCAGAGCTGTTGATGTAATGGAGAAGATTGATGGGATTTAGGTTGACGCATTGCCCTAGGCTATCGAAGAAAGAAGAACACAGTGACCTTAATCGTCTAGCTGCCAATCCCGGATATTTACAGAGAAAGTACTCAACAGATCCCACAGCTTCTGCAATGGGGATTAAATGGTAAACCTAGCTTTACCGCGTCCAATGATCCACAGCCAGAGTTGAAAATTGAACGGCGTGGAGTCCCCTGGAAGCCTGTGAAGTCCGCAAAGAGATGCACCGATGGCGGCTTAAAATATTTGTATGCCGAAAGCCTCAATGGCCAGTGCCTTCTTCAAATAATTTTTCTGTTCTCTTAATAATAAAAAAAAATAAAATAATTGGCACTTGAAGTTATATTTCAGTGCAGGCGCCAATCACCAATCAAAATTTCGACGTGCAAAAAACTTGAGTAATAGAACTGATCCAATTCATCAAGAAAAAATGTAGAGCGTCACTAGGCATTTATTTTTTATATTTACCTAGATATGTATGCCCGAGGATTAATTTTTTTTTTTATTTAGGATTTTAAATAACCATAGGAACATACATATCTGCATACATTAGGGTGGGCCAATTTGAATGGAACGACTTTTCGCGACATCGATCGTAGCAAATTCTAATTCTACAAAGAATTCTAGGAAAATACAACCATTTGTGCTTTGCGTCTCCTATTTGTGGAGTGCGTCTTGATGAAGATGGATGAAGAAAAAATGTACTCCTTATTCCGAGTAAAAAGGATTTAAGATAAAAATAATTGTAAAAAAAATCATGTTAAGAAAAAAAATTGTTTAATGAATTTTTAAGTATTGTAAAGTGTAATTGTTTTTTTTTCGTTTTTAGCGATTTTTATTTTGATTTGCAGGTAAAAAAAGAAATATGATACAGTCACTTTTCCTATTACAGTATTAAGAAATCAAACAATTTAAAGTTTATGCGCGTTGCCAAGGTGACTTTTCTCACTAAAAAAATATCCTGCTGGGTTTTGCTTGTTCCATTCAGTTGTGAGCTACAGGGTGTAAACAATGGAAGTTAACAAAGAGAAAATTCGGTATATTTTACAGTTTTTCTTTAGGGGGACAGATACCTGTAAAATTTCGAAAAAAAAATGTTTTTTTTTCATAAAATGGTAAAACGTAAATTTAAGTATTTCTTATATTGTAGATCGTCAACCGCGACGACTCTATTCTTTGCGTTCGAGCGCTGGGAGAGAGCATAATGCAAGCCAGACCGCTGAAATTGTAAAGGGTGTTTATGGTGTCGATATTGCAACAGCTAATTACGGGCAATTTTGGTTTCGTCTATTCCATTCAGACATTTTTTATGTTAAAGGATATATCGATAATATCGAAAATGTCGCCAAACTTTTACGCAACAATAATGGACTTATTTTTCGCCAAGCAATATGAATCTTCATAGCATTTGCATTCATTAAAAATGGCTTCTTTTCAAATTTGGGATACTCGAAATTGACTTTAGCACTACGCTCTAGTGGAGTTTTTTCTTAGAATATTATGTAAATTCCGAATCAGCTGGGAACAATGTCGAACAAAATTGGCCTACCCTAATATACATATCTCTTCGTATGTATGTATATGAAAAAACCTTTTGTGCTCTACTTCTTCATTTTCCCGTAAACACGGTCTGCTATTATCACCTATTGACTTGAGCCTCAGCTATAACATACCTATAATATATGTGTATGTATGTATGCATTTGGACATACCATGAAATACCACGCAAGGCACCAATACACCATGCTGAGGTAAAGTAGTCGTCTTAATAGAAAATATTTAATCCTATTAAAGCACATTCTGTTCGATTTTGGTGCACAATTTCGTTGGCACTGCTTAATCACTGCCCCAATATTGTACCTAATCGGACGCAGACAAGGTGTGACAAAATTGAGCTTTTGTGATGGACCTTACGCCGCTTACATTTCAAATATAATTTATTAAAATACTTTATACCCGTATTTATGGTGCGGTGCCAAGCGGTGTGTAAAACCAACACAAAAAATAAAAATGAAAATCAATGATGAATATTCAAATTAAGAGTATAAACACTCCAGCGAGTTGTTAAGCTGAAAAGTAAGAAGGAAATCACATTGAAAGAGAAATGGAAAAATCAATTATTTATATATTTCTTAATCCAATCTAACGCGGATTGCTATTTATTTCAAGGGTTTACTAAACATGCACTTACTTTAGGGCGGGTTAATCTTTTTTTCGATAGCCTACACAGGTTCCTAAATTTGTAGAGAAGCTATCTTTCTTTAATACGAAATTATTATGAATTTTATTTGCCTTTATGCACCATTTAAGCTATGGAGAGCAACGAATGAGGAACTCATCCCATGGAAAATCCAACACAGAAAGTGGTGAAGGATAGAAAACCACCAGATAGCATGACGAGAATGACACTGGACTGGAACCCGCAAGGGAGCAGAGATCGCGATGGGCCAAAGATTACTTGGAGAAGGTTGATGTTGCGCGAGCCAGCAGATGCCGACATTACATGGGACGGCGCAAAAGCAACAGCCCAGAATCGTGTTCAATGGAATAGTATTGATGAGACCGTATACTCCTGAGCGGAGTGCACAAGGAAAAAAACTCACCGTTTACAGGAAGTTTAAAAAAGTATACTTTTTCTTTACTCTCTGTACTATGTATATTCGAACTGTTTTTTCCAAAAGAATTAGGAAAATAGTGGTAATAACTTAAATATAGTATTAATAAAAATGTATTCAAAGTTTGAGTGCCGAAAAAAAACAATACCGAATGATGGTTCCAAGAGTAAAGCTGATACTTTAAGAGTATTTCCTTTTGTATAATTAGTGATAGAAAAGAGGAAATCGCGCGATTTTGTTTTCCAAATTTTCACTTTTTATGAAAATAATGATTTATCGAAGGCAAAAGGTTAATTTAACTCTTTTAAAAACTACCGAGTTCTATCGAACCTCATTGTTGGTTGACTGGGTTTTTCGGTTTCGCTTTATTCTTTTCTCATTATCGTTCCTTCGGCATTACAAGCATTTAGAAGAACATTTGTATTAAAGAATTTTAATAAAATTCGTAGTATTATTGAGTAAAAATAGCTTTCACTCAAATCTTGAATTAATAAAGAGTGTTTATAAGTGAATATTGTTACTTTTCTGTGTTTGTATTTAAGTAATATAAGCGCCTGTAATGGGGAATTTTTTCAAGCTTATGCAAAAATTATGCATTCTTAACATTAAATATTGCGATTAATTCTAAATGGTAATTTATAAAAAGTACTATAAATCAAAAGGCTGATATAGTGCCTACATTTGAGTGTTATAATTTTTAAATTCAATCAGCGCACTTACACATTATAAGCAAATTTATCGTGGTAGCAATGGAAAGCCAACCCAAAAAAACAAATTCACTTTGCTCCATCGACCAATTTTGAAATTTTTACAACGAGTTAAATAGTTACCGAATTGAGTTTATAATCGCGTCTTAATATTTCTGTTTAAATTGTTGCGGTGTCTGGGTTGTTTTTTGTGTATATTACACGAAAATATTCGGTTTCCGTGAGCTTCACAAAAACTTTTATAATGCCAACAAATTCTACTATATATTGTTTATTTTCTTAGAACTCACGAATGCATGCATAGAAATATGTTTATACATTGATTTTAGCATTTTTGGCAGGAATTAAAAAGACTTCAACGCTTATTTACCATCTATTTGACCATTTGAATTGCACAATTTAACGGAACCTATATACCTCATGGAAATAAGTATATGTGCACAAATTTTTTTTTCTGTATCTCTACTAAAATTAACGGTACATTTATTTTTTATTTATTTTTGGTATACACAATTGAGCCTACTGCAAGAATATTACTGTAAAATTCTTCTTCGTCACCATTCGCGGTACCGTTATCATAGTTTTGTGTGTCATCATAGCACACTTCATAGGAAATAAGTATATGTGCAATATGACATTAGTGGGTATTTGGCAGCGATCGCGATCACATTAAAATATTTTGGCAATTCTTTTTAATTTTTTTTTAATTATTAATCACGTAAGTAATTAATTAAAAGCGTGAGCAATTAGAAATTGTCATATTGTTGTTGAATTGAACTGTAGAATGCCACGTGGGACCCATTTGACCGCTGAAGAGCGTGGTTTGATCCTGGGAATGAGAGAAAGTGGCAAAACAATTGCAGAAATTTCTTCCCGCGTAGATCGTCACATCAACACCATAGCAAACTTTTGCAAAAATGCATCCAGTTATGGTAAAAGCAAGCGTAGTGGCCGACCAACGTCTCTTAAAGAACGCTCCAAAAGGGAGATTTGGCGTCTTGCTGCCCAAAAAGAGATGTCCTGCGGCGAAATTTGCAGCCATCTGAACCTCAACGTTTCCAGGAGACGAGTCAACCAAATAATTTGCGAAAATAAGAATCTGTCATATGCTTTGCGAGAGTCTGTACCAAAGCTACTACCACGCCACCTTAAGGCCCGCTTGGCATTCGCGGAAAAATACTAATTTTGGACTCACGAGTTCCGAAATGTGGTTTTTTCCGACGAGAAAAAATTTAATTTAGACGGTCCAGATGGCTGCCACAAGTATTGGCAAGATAAAAGACTGCCCCGACAAACCCGTCACAAACGCAACTTCGGTGGAGGGTCGTTAATGGTATGGGCTGCCTTTGGATATGCCGGAAAGTCCCGAATATGTTTTATTCCGACAAGAACCAACGCGGAAATGTACATACAGCTTCTTGACCAAGAGCTCATTGATTATTCGGAAACATTTTATCCTGACAAGTGGACTTTTCAGCAGGACAATGCTCCAATACATACTGCAAACTTGTCCAAAATGTTTTTTTCATCACGAAATATTGATGTTTTAGAGTGGCCAGCATTAAGTCCTGACCTTAATCCAATAGAGGACCTTTGGGGCATACTTTCTGCCAAGGTTTACAAAAATGGACGTCAGTTTGAGTCCATTGTGCACCTCAAGGATGCTGTGGTCGCTGAGTGGGCAAAAATTAGCAAATCCACGCTAGAAAAATTGGCCGACTCAATGCCCACTCGCTTAAACAAAGTTATTTCAGCCAAAGGCAACCATATTAATTATTAAATTAAAAAAAATAAGTTGAAATCATTGAACTTCGGCAAGAAGTGCGACAAAATTGTGAAATGCACATATAATTATTTCCTACTAAACTTTTTCATTTTATTTTTTATTTTTGTAAGTTAAAAAAAAAATGAAGTTTTTGTTATTGTTTTTTAATTGTTTTGATTAGATTTATAAGTAAAAAATAAGTCAATAAATTTTATTTCATTTGAAATATATTTTTTTCACATAAATTGTCATGCACATATACTTATTTCCATGAGGTACTATATGAGAGTTTTGCCTAAATAGAACATTAATATAAGAATATTTTTGAAATAAGATTTTGACAGTACATTCTGTCAAAAAATATCGGGAATTGTTCATTTAAAAAGCGCCCGTTATACATACATATGTCTAAATTTTTTTTACTGGAATGTTGGTACAACTGTCCTCTATAGTGTTGCTGAGTTTAGCTTGTTAGCTTGTTTTTGGCATTTAATTACATTAGTCAACCACAGGTGTGCTCTGCGATTTTCACTATGGATAAAAGTATCGAACAAAGAATTTGTCTTAAATTTTGTGTTTTGAACGGGATTTCGTGTGCCGAATCACTGAAAATGTTGCAGAAAGCCTATGGCGAGTGAGCTTTATCAAAAACACGGAGCTACGAGTGGTATAAGGCTTTTACAGACGACCGAGAAGTCGTGGAAGATTTTGCCCGATCTGGTCGCCCATCAACGTCTTCAACGGATGAAAACGTCGACAAAGTCAAGGGAATGGTACTGGAAAACCATCATTAAAGGTGATGAGACATGGGTATATGAGTTTGACGTGCAAACCAGTCAACAGGCGTGTGAATGGCGCCGAAACCCAAAAACCACGTCAAAGTCGGTCAAAAGTGACGGTCAGGCTACTAGTTTCCTTTCATCATCATGGTGTTGTGCCCTCGGAACTCGTTCCAAATGGTTATACAGTAATAAAGAATATTATTTGAAAGTTATGCGACGTTTGAGAGAGAATATGCGTAGAAAACGACCCGTTCTGTGGAAAGAAAACTAATAAATCTTGCACCATGACAACGCACCGTCCCACAAGGCTCATATTGTTAACTCTTTTTTTATCAAAAAATCGACAAATATAATCGCACAACCACAGTCTTCGCCGGATGTACCCCTATGACTTTTTTGTTTTCCCAAAATTTAAATTGCCACTCCGCGGACGCCACTTTGAGTCGATAGAGGCCATTGAGGAGAATTCGCTGAAGAAGCTGAAGAAGATCTCTTCAAAGGCGTTTAAAAGGTGCTTTGATAACTGGACTGTGTGTATTGCTTCAAATTGAGCCTATTTTGAAGACGACAAAATAAATTTTGATGATCTGTGATTCTTCGTAGCAGATGTATTAGAGCGGAGTTAATACGCCCATTTTATGGTATCACTCATGAAAATTACAACCTTTCTTAACACTCTCTTATCTACTCTTAACTTACTCATACACCCCAACTAAAATTATGCCACGAGAAAGTCATGCTTATTCTCCATTATTATTACTCAATCTGGGAATACTGCATTCTGCCCATCTTCAAATTACGCAAAATGAAGTGAGCTATAAGGGAGAATTGGAGATAAAGTGTCAAAATAGCCAACACTTGCAAACAAACTTCAGACAGGTTTTACTAATGTAAAGACGAAATATACTTGAAAATTTATTAAAAAGAGTAACATAACATTTATAACTATAAACCTATCTACATATATTACTTCCTTGTACTTAAACTTATATTACTTCATCAATATTTTTGTCTACTACGACAAAAGACTTCGTTATGAATAGGCTTAAGAGATTTGACAAATCCACTGCTCCATATGCTTTTAATTTCCCTTAAATGGCAGCACGATTGGCATACATTTTTCCCTCTATTTCACTGATGAATGAGGGGAACACGTTTCATCGCACTCTTTTACAATTACTTAACTGTCAAAATCTATTACGTGTGATGAACAGCTGTTTCTTAATTTAGGTGGTTGAGTTTGTTTATTCCCATTTATCAAATATATTTAAAAGTCGGTCGAGGCTGGAATTTAGAACAATGTCTATTTTGGAATTTCTGGCAAACTATAATGTTTTTTTTAATGAAACTTGGTGGAGATGTTAGTGAGGTGTTAAGGAACACTCTTTATAACTTTAAATTAATCGGGAAATAATAATTTTTTAATTATTTACATTCAAAATGCCCTTGGGAACATCACTATAATTTGCCACATTACACTCTATATTTTTTAACATTTCACTATAAATCACCAAATATACACTCACACGCGTGTTTTTACCGATTTTTATTCTAATATTCTAATTATATCTATTAAAATTAAATGCAAATTCATTTGCCTATGCAATCACATTCCAATTTTAAGCGCGAACAAGAAGAAGATTGGAATTACAACAGTATGGTGTTGCCGGATGCCTGCAAATGAAAACAAAAATTAAGTACTTGAGTTTAGTGTTAATGATGGGAATGGGGGTTATTGTGCCTGCTTACTACATACACGCATATGACGTTTTAATTTTGTGTTCAATGGTTTTAACACGGAAAGGAGTTTTACGCAAAAATACTGTGGATTGCGTAGCCGGAGTTGGACTGATGAGGGTTATTTTTTTGAAGCGCGGCCGAAGGCCGCCCACGCGAAAAGGAGTTCTACGCAAAAATACTGTGGATTGCGTAGCCGGAGTTGGACTGATGAGGGTTATTTTTTTGAAGCGCGGCCGAAAGCCGCCCACGCGAAAAGGAGTTCTACGCAAAAATACTGTGGATTGCGTAGCCGGAGTTGGACTGATGAGGGTTATTTTTTTGAAGCGCGGCCGAAGGCCGCCCACGCGAAAAGGAGTTCTACGCAAAAATACTGTGGATTGCGTAGCCGGAGTTGGACTGATGAGGGTTATTTTTTTGAAGCGCGGCCGAAGGCCGCCCACGCGAAAAGGAGTTCTACGCAAAAATACTGTGGATTGCGTAGCCGGAGTTGGACTGATGAGGGTTATTTTTTTGAAGCGCGGCCGAAGGCCGTCCACGCGAAAAGGAGTTCTACGCAAAAATACTGTGGATTGCGTAGCCGGAGTTGGACTGATGAGGGTTATTTTTTTGAAGCGCGGCCGAAAGCCGCCCACGCGAAAAGGAGTTCTACGCAAAAATACTGTGGATTGCGTAGCCGGAGTTGGACTGATGAGGGTTATTTTTTTGAAGCGCGGCCGAAAGCCGCCCACGCGAAAAGGAGTTCTACGCAAAAATACTGTGGATTGCGTAGCCGGAGTTGGACTGATGAGGGTTATTTTTTTGAAGCGCGGCCGAAGGCCGCCTACGCGATAAAGAGTTCCACGCAAAAATACTGTGTTAATTAATTTAATTTAATTTTAATTACTTTATTATTTTTTGTGATACGCTTAATATCATTGTTTTTAAGTTTAAATGCGTTGTATGTTTTTATTTTCAAATTTGTTTCTCAACTTTAAATTACAGCAAAAAATACTGCAGTTTTACAATGAACCTTCCACTGAACATCCCTGCGAGCGAACTTCGTTTTCATTTCAGGTGTATGGCAACACCAAGTTTTCGCTAAATTATAGAACTTTAACATTAAATTACTTAAAAACTATAAGCCTCCGGCAGGTTCTGTTTTCAGTTTTAAGATGGGGATACACCCCTCTATCACCCCCTTTTTACCGTTTTTTCCAAAGCGATAGACATTATACTAAATTCTAGCCTCGGTCGCCCCTCGGCAGGCAATGGCAAACCTCCGAGTGTATTTCTGCCATGAAAAAGCTCCTCATAAAAATATCTGCCGTTCGGAGTCGGCTTGAATCTGTAGGTCCCTCCATTTGTGGAACAACATCAAGACGCACACCACAAATAGGAGGTGCTCGGCCAAACACTCAAAAAGGGTGCACGCGCCAATTATATATATATGTATATATTTAAAAGAATGTAAATGAAGAACTGAAACCGCAGAATTATCAATATGAAACAAAAAGAGCAGCAATTGTTCGCCCCATTGCAAAATACTGGTGAAATATAACTCAATTCATATCGGTGAAAGTTCAAAACGGTGCTAGAAGCAACAAGTTTCCGCCGTATATGGAGGAATTGTGATTGACTGTATAGATATGTTCCATCGAAATGAGAGTTTTTTCTCACACGAGAGAGCCATCGGGTAAAAGGATTTGGGCGCATTTATTAAATGTGGCACTAGACCAGCAACAATGAGCACAATAAAATTTTTTTTCTGGCAAGTACATAAACGACAAATGATTTGTTTACAAAATTCTTCAGTTTTTTAAAACAAAACTACTGATTATTTCTATCGATGCGGATTAACCCCAATATTAATAATGTGAGGGAGCAAAACGACTTTTTCTCCGTTCAAAAGTTATTAACAAAAAACAGTTGTATAATGTTGCTCTTTTCAGTAACTAAATACACGAAAGTAAATACACTTAAAGGTTAAACTACACTTTCCAAGAACTTCAATATTTCGTTGATGACTTTTATCTTGCTATGAATAGGTTTGTTTATGTAAAAATTATCCATTAACTTAATTTCTGAGATTTACCTCTCAAGCCTATCAGCAGCTAATTTAATTGTTGGTGGGAAAAATCACAAATAACTTATTTTTTTTAATTGAGCGGCCCTCGTGGTTAATAAAAAATAATAATAATAAAGCAAATAAAATGTAAATTAACGCTATTACCCTCATTTGTTCCCCAGGAGCATTTCGTAAGTGTGAATCAGGTAAGAAACTCAGAACACATTGTACAATGGAGATGTAAGCATATAACATATTTGCAGACCCAGATTTCCGACAGCAAGTTATTCAACAAACGCTAACCAAACGGTAGATCTTTCTGAACACATAGCCTCCGAAACCGATGAAGCAGGCGGCCTTGCCTAGTGGCAGTAATGATCAGGACTTTGTCCCAATAGCTGTGGTAGCTGTGAAAGCCCGGAAGCCCAAAATATATGGTTGGATACGCGGACCGAAGTACGCGGCCGCCGTAGCCGAAGGGGTTGGTGCGTGACTACCAGTCGGAATTTAGAGAGAACGTAGTTTCGAATCTCGGCGAACACCAAAAATTAATAAAACGTTTTTTCTAATAGCGGTCGCACTTCGGCAGGCAATGGCAAACCGTCGAGTGTATTTCTGCAATGAAAAGGCTCCTCCTAAAATATCCTCACGTCAAAATAGGAGGAGGAGCTCGACCAAACACCCAAAAAGGGTGTACACGCCAATTATAAAGTTTTAAATTTCTAAAATAAAAGATCAAAAGTAGGGAAAATCTCCACTTTAAAGAGCAAATAATAAATGTAGGCCACAAGCCAGGCTAGTTTACCCACATCAACAGTGAGTTTTAAAAATGCTTTGGTTGCAGTTTTAAATCTTTTTCTCTTTTTAATAAACTGTGAACTGAACCGAAGTTTTAAAGCAAGAAGGTCAATTTACCCGAAGGTTGTCTTGGACAATGAAACTGTGATAACTGTGTTATACTCCTTTCTTATACTTATTTTTATTTCATGCGCGGGTATTTAAAAGAAATCATTTGATTTGCATCTTCAAATTCGAGAAGAGGGAAAACCGCACTGGACTTGAACGGCACTATATTGATGGGAGAAAGAGTTCCGATGCACAATTTTATAAAATGCTGAGGAAAATATGAAAAACAAAGAAAACACAGAACAGAAAAAGCGGAACCTAGTCTAAATAATATTTCATAAAAAATTAAATTAAAATATTAAAATTGTACATACACAAATGTATATTTCTTTACCAATTGCTTTGGGATACATCATTTCCCATTGAAAAATTTGCTTGATTCGCGTTTCTTCTGTTCTGTAGACCATTTTATTGCCCCACGACCCCAGAGAAATATTGTGTTTCTCTGAATTACTACGCAAGTTGCTCCCTGAAAAAAGTTAAATCGGTCAGCTATATCTCTGTAGCAGCATGCTTTGTGTCCTGCAAACCAAAGAAACACCAGCAAGTGTAGCTTATTGAAAAGTCGGTTGTCATTTCTTAAGTTCTTATAATAATTCGAGGGGGAAAACTTCCAAACAATGATCTCGATATTCGGGTATGGGTGTAAAACTCTCACACAACAAGAATGTTATTACTTATAATTTTGTACAATGATTGCGAATAAGGTTCGGTATTTGGCCTCCATACCTAGTTCATGAAACTTTCATATTAATAAGAAATCAATTTTTAATAATTCCATGATTTTTAGTATGTATGATGAAAATTACCGCAAATTAGCAACTTAAACCAAACAGTCAATTAAACAAACCACTTAAATTGAATAGCAACAAACAACGAATAAAATCCATCACGAGCAAAAGCAGAAGATAACAAAAATTCCAAGCAAAAAATAACAACATAAAAAAAAAACTAAAAATTTACAAAAAGTACCCAAACTTAAGTCAGTGTGCAATAAAGAGATAACTAGACAGCATCAGGCGTGACTGTACTGGCGAAATTGAACAAATTCACTACGATAACAGAAACTGTACTTTCATTGCATACTTCGTGCGCGTTTTATATATATTTACACACATACATACATATTTATATACTGCATGTGATGGAGAAAATGACTCATATTTGCCACATTCAAACACGTTGCGAATATCTGAAATAACCGTTATATTTGAAATTTACATGCAACCTCGTGTTCAGATGGAATTATATTCATGTTGCGAAAAAAGCATTTGGTAACAATTTTTGTTATTACTAATTAGCCATACCTTTGCATGTGCGTACCATATACGTATATGTATGTATGCACACTTTTAACAAAATAAGTTAGCGGTTCTTACCCTCAAAATGCCAAATTACTGGGTCTTAACCTATAATATTAATCATTCATATTCGTAGCCAAAGAATTAATCGCAATAAGAAATTAATTTTTCTATAAAAATCAGAATACATTCAACTAAAGCATCATCACCTAATATTTTTTTCACATGATTTCTATATAGTTGTACAAATGTATGTATGTATGTACATACTTTGCACGATTATTATTTCTTTATTATTAAATCTGAACATAATTTATTTGCTATACTTAGTTATATATGTATATATATAAAAAGGAAAAAAAATTCTAATATTTAATCAAAACTGCAGAAAAAACTTTTGCAATTGAATGCCGAAAAAGTTAAGACAACAAAGAAACCATTCATTGTTGTAGTTTGCGCTGACAGTTTGCTTTGCTGTTTTGAATCTCAAGTTATTGGTTTACTATTTGAGTCATTTTGGAAATTTTTAGGTGATTTTTTAATGTCCTTATCTAAAATATATATTTTTTAATACATGTACATATATTGTTTTCCTATTAGAGACTTAAATATTAATCCCCAACCCTGGAATCAACTAAAGAAGATAATTTTTCGTAGACTAAATTTGCTTATTTTAAAAAGAAATCTTCTGCATTGGGTATTTTCATAAATAATCAAGAAACAGTGCTATTTCGAAGCTGGTTTCCGCTTACCAGTAATATTTTTATTTTTATTTTTGAAAAATTCGGTAGTTAACAGGATCTATAAATTAAGCAATATTTCTAATTATTGTTGTCACTTCTTAAGGCAAAAATTAGATGCTGTATGAATTAAAAAATAAAATTTAAAAAATAAATAACGTGTGATGTGTGCTTTGATGTTGTTCCACAAATGGAGGGACCTACAGTTTTAAGCCGACCCCGAACGGTAAATGGTGTTTATGAGGAACTTTTTTATCGCAGAAATATGAATTGAAATTGAATGCACGGAGATTCAAACCTACACACTTCCGAATATTTATATAAAATTTCTTGTATATGATTGATAGATTTAAGAGTATAAGTAAGTTGATGGTATGTTTAACAGGAGGTAAAAGCTTTCAGCAAACATTATCATTTTCGATATTTAATACTTACTTATGTGGCGCTACAACCGTGTGTCGGTCTTGGTCGAATTCAAAATAGCGCGCTAGCTGTTTCTGTTCTGCGTTCACTGGTGCCAGTTGGAAATCTCGAGTACTGACAGGTCCTGCAGCACTTGGTCTTCCTTCTTGAGGTACCGTGTTGTAAATTCGCCTTGCTGGAGCGTCTTTTTTCATACGAGTGACATGGCCAAGCCAACATAACTGTTGTATTTTTACACGCTTAACTATATCCATGTCCCTATATAGCTCATACAACTCGCTGTTCCACCGTACCCGGTACTCCTCACTAACACGGAGGGGGCCAACAATCTTGGACATTTAATACTCAACTAAAAAATCTGTTAGCGCACCTTTTAAAAAGTAAAATACAAATATAAAAAATCACTTACGTCGGTACACAAGTACGAATACTAAGACTTTATTAGATAAAGCAAATGGCTCCATTTCCTCCAAATGGCTTCTTTCATAGCAAACAACTTTATTTCACGCATTTATGTGACTAGTTTAGCTGGGTTCGTAGTTGACATCTCATATTATGAACTACTCGGATTTAGATCGTTTCTGGATTGCTTAAAGTCTTAGATCATCCCCAAAAAGTCGTATTATATTCAGTGGAGTATACCGGATGTGATGTGCGTAAAACCTCTCCATTCAAATACTAACCTCACCTGTTCGTGGTCCACCTTAATTTCGCAAGCGTGGCTCTAGTGAACAAGAAAAGGCAAAATAACCTTAACAGCTGCACGGAGGAAATCATGATGTAATAGCCTGCTTTGAGACTAGATTAGATTAGATTCGTGGGGGTTGAACAAGTCCAATCACTCAGTCAGGAGAGATTGTACTTCACCCGGATAGATTTCAGTAGAAAGAATAGAAATAGGAAAAATAAAAAGTGGCTGGTAAGACGGATAAATTAGTTTGAGGTCACTCTTCCACAAATCTCTTGGATTCATTGATGAATCTAAACAGATCCGGAAGAGGAAGAGTATGAACTTTATCCGTACTAAGTATATCGCAGCCCAATATCCTAAGTCTGATTCTGGAAAACGCCGAAAAGCTACAGAGAAAATGCTCTGCAGTGTCGTCATCCTCAAGTCAAGATAGGCATATCGGGCTGTCGACGACCCCATAGCAGCCCTATGCTGACCACAGGCGTTGTGTCCTGTGATTACACCCACCAGTACTCACAGGTCCTTTCTTCTAAGTTTAAGGAGAAAGGGCGCTATTTTCCTATTTGGTTCTTTCACAAAGCACTTGGCTACTCTGCACGAGTTCAACCCAGACAAACGTCCTTTATGGGAAGACCTCATGAAGTCGTCAATCCATAGTTGAATCGATGCGGAATTGACACCTAGAAAGGGTTCAGGGCCTAGTGGCATACTTGCAGAGCCTTCATTAGCCAGTTTATCAGCTAACCCGTTCCCTGTAATACCACAATGTCCAGGCAATGTGTTTTGCACCACAGTTCAGTTTTGTCTTACATTCACCGACTAACTTCGAAGAGCAGCGTGGGTTAGCAAGAGATTTCAGTGCAGCTTGACTGTCACTACAATTTCCAATACTGGTACCGCGCCAATTTTTCTCCATTAGCCAGTATGTCAAATTCAAGATTGCATAGCTTTGAGACTAACTGGCCAGTACTAGGATCGAATGCAGAGGTCTAATCTGTCCCTCATCTTGAAAAATGCAATTAACGAAATCGAAGCTTCGGCCCTTTGCACTTTAATAGATTAATAGGACTATATAAGTATATAAATAATCATATATTATTTTCATGGCAAAATTTTGCATGAGTTTCTTCTTAAATTTTCTAAAAGTACCAAATTTTGTTCTACATTCTTTAAAATCCTTACCCGCCCAACTGATTGAAATTTTACTTCCCCTTGCATTAACTATTCTTTCGCCTTGGCGCTATAAATTTCTTATCGAATATTTGCGTAAGGGAATCACCTTCAGACAGTGCGCTTGTACGCTGACCATAAAGTAATTCGATATAAGTGGTGCGGGTGCTCTTATCAATACCAGTTGGACATTGATTTTTATGATAGTCGGTTGTGTCTTGCATCTTTTTATTGTGGTGCTCGAGTCGGCAAACAAGAACCAAAAATATTAAATTACATACATAAATAAAACATAATAATTATATTAAATAGTAATCGGGTGATACAAACACAAAACAAAAGCAAATCACCAAATAAAACGACAATCGCATACATACATACATATACATACTCGGATACTCATACGTACATAAGTAGCACCTGTTGCGGCTAAGTGAAAGGCGATAAATAAACGAACGAAATATGGGTAGAAACGAGTTCGAAAATAATGTTTACATTGCACAAAATAGCGGCAACGAGCCACGCTACCCTGACTATGCACCAAATTCAGTTAGCGATCCCGCACTCGATCCATACCAGCCCGTAGAGGTGGAAGAAGTGAATAGCAGTCAGGTCATTGTGGCCAATTCGGATGCGGGAAGTAGTGCGACACAGCAGTTGAATCCGCTCAGACGACATTTTATATTAGAACCACCAATATTTCTAATCTATTTCGCGCAGTCTTTAGCGTGTACGTATGTTTGTTTTTTGAATTATTTAAGATTGTGCAGCTGTCAAACAGTAAACGGAAATAATGTATTCATTTTTTCTACCTCCAGCGGTGGTCTTCACCAATCAATTGCTTTATCAATCTTGTAAGGTTATATTTGGATATGCCGAGGCAGAATGTCAGCCAATGTTGGGCATCACGAATGCAAATACAAATTCGGTAAGTGCACAAATCGAATCGTAAAGTGGTGGTGGCTAAATTATTGGTTATTATTAATAAAAAAATTTGTTCATTATTATTTGTTTCACTACTAATTTTGCATTAAATGTGTTTTTTTTTTTTTAATGTTGTTATTACTGTAGGCAATTGCCTTTGGAATATTGATGGGCTATTAAGCGATTAACACATGTCCCATACTTATCTTTAGTGGCATGTACATACATATATTCATATTAATGCATATACCACCTTGATCAAAAAGTTCCTCGAATATATTCAGAAAATTCAAACACAAGTTTATTTCACAAAATCGCCCTCAGAGTACTTCCCATCAACTACAACTCACTTCCAGCACGCAAAAGATTTCTGGAACTCTATTTTCCGTATAGCCATCAGAGCCGTCCTCGATTTTCCCATTACTTCCTTTTGGCTGTTAAAAGGCGTTCTCCATAGCATTTTTTTTCTCGATAATGATGGCACTTTGCCACGGTGGGTTATTTGGCAACCAATCCACGAGTTGTTTTCCCACAAATCGTTTCTTTTTTTGGCGCATTGCTTACGTAAACGTCTCATAACGCTTAAGTAATAGTCCTTATAAACTGTCTGACCTTCTGGCAAAGTTTCATGGCGCACAATGCAAGTGTAATCCATAGAAACCGTGAGCATGCATCGCTTCCTTTTTTGACAGAAAACGACGTGGTTTTTTGGTCTTGGTTCATTCGAAGCCCTCCACACACTCGTCTGGTGTCTGAATTGAGTGTCGTACTCATAAACTCATGTCTTGTCTCCAGTAATGCTGAGTAGTTATGAATATTAGGTTGGATTCAGCCCAGTGATGGTAAATGGTTTTTTGAAAAATCCCTACACAACCCAAAAAAATTCCCCTACGCTTACAACAAATTTTCCCTACGAAATTCACTACATTTTTTTCTCCTGTGTTTACACTATAATGAGGCAATTGCAAAGTCAAAATTGAATTGTTTGCTTAAGATTTTTTAAAAATTCCGTGCAGAGCTTCTGCAGTGCATTCAGTTCTTATTGGAACTAGATCCAGCAGCTTAACCACAAGCCGCTCGCTTTCCTCGCCGAAAAATCTCACCATGGGACATATAAGCTTATTGAGTCCGATGTCCGTGCTCTCATCGATCATTATGGAAAATTTGTTTACTTTTAATTTATTAACTAAATTGTCTTTTTCTTCTTTTGCCAATTTATTTTTTATTATGTTGGAGCACTTCTTTCTTCCGACCTCAGAGTTTTTTATTATTTCAGAATCAGGCACGATTTCTTTTAAGAGTGGGATTAAATGGTCCACCACTTGCAGCGCAATATTATGCTCAGCGAAGAACATGCTAAGTCTTATTTCGAAATTTCTGGAACCATTTGGTTTACTCGTCTTTTCTAAAAAAAGCTGTTTATTTTAGATGTCTTTTTAATTGCCTTCATATTTTTTGGTGCATTTTTGTTTCGGCGTGCTTCTGTTAATCAGACTTGCTCGTTAGCCACAGCTTCAAACTAGCCACTAAAATTTCGTCGTCAAGCCACTTGTTATTGAACTTTTGTTTCCGATACTTGCATTGTTTTTCCTGGTGTTCCTCCGGAGAGTCAGTCGAAGAGGAGGAGCTCATTTCTGTAAAATATATGCATTTTAAATATAAAAAAAGCCAAAACTAAAATAATTGTAAACTTACTTCAAAAGTGAAAATCACCAGAAAACCTGGGACAACTAACAATTTCCGCGCAAAGAAAAAATCGTGCTAGCGTTAACGAAGAAAAAAACGGCAATGTTGCCATATTAACGCTTTTTAAAGTATGCTGCCATAAGGAAAAGAAGTCTGGGATGAAATCTTACTGCGGATTTTTATTTTAAATGAACTTTTTTAATTTTACCCGGCTATTTAAAAATTGTTTCTGTCCTTCTTGAAAATTCCCTACATTTACAGAATTTAAAAAAATCTGTCCTTCTTTTCCCTACACCCACATTTTTCGACAAAAATCCCTACATGTAGGGAATTTTCCCTACATTTACCATCACTGATTCAGCCTTGAAAATCATATATTTAGCGATATCAACGCGGCCCCTTTTTTGCATTTAGCATGAAATTCAGCAACACGGCGCAAACTCAATCCATAAGCAATGTTCAAGTCCTCTGCCAGCTCTCTGATGATTAATTTGCGGTTATTGATCAACTTTGCTTTCACTTTATTGAGGTTTTCATCAGTTTTCGGTGTTGACGGACTGCCACTATGTTCGTCATCCTCTATAGACTCATGATTTCTTCTGAAACCGGCTGTTTTCTTTCATTACCGAAAGAGTTTCCCAACATTTTTAAGGTTTTCGCATCATTGCGTCTATTTTTAACGCTAAATTTAATACAAACTCATTGTTGCAAATTCAAAATCAAAAAAACTGTCAAAATCAAAAACACGTGCAGAATTAGATTTACTCAAGACGGCGAAACTTGTACAACTGTCAAGCAATGACGATAAAATGTTGGTGGGTTTATTAATCACAGATGTGGCAGCCTAACAAAAAAAAAACATCAAAAAAAAACAGAACTCGAATTAGTTTATCTGGTTTTGCTATGGACCGACATGGTCTCTGCGTGGCTTCGGCCAGCCAGTATAACCTAATCTAAACTAAATGAGTTGATTTAGAGCGTCACCTGGCAGTTGTTCCGGGAACTTTTTCATCAAGGTCGCATTTATGCACTGTTTTTCATAGTAATATAATTGATGAGAAATTTCGCAAATGTTACTGCAAATATTGATAACATTGTAGTCTGTCTGCCCCTCCTTATATTTAATTACCCCCTTTTCGAGTCAGCCCATTCCAAAGCACGACGAAGTATTTCATGCACCAATTATCTGCATACATATACGAGTATAATATTTAATTTCTGTTAATTTTTACAGCAAATCGAAAAGCAAGTGCAACCCTACGTTTCGCGCATAATATTAGCCAATTCGTTGATCTCCAGCATTATGCCTGCCATATTGGCGCTCTTTATTGGCGCTTGGTCTGACCGTTTTGGCCGTCGACCGGTGCTCATAATTTCACTAATCGGTATGTAAATGCTTGACCAAACAGCTGGTAATTATACATATATTTATATTCCCACTTATTTCTTAGGTATGTGCGTGGGCTACTTTATCGGTTTCATTTTGGCTATGGTATCCGCGAACTCTCCCACGAATCCTTGGCTGTATGTTATTGCCCAAATCCCAGCTGCGGTGACTGGATCAACCTGCGCTTTCTCGATTGTATGTTACTGTTATATAGCTGACGTGGCACCACCACAATTGAAAGCTCTAAAGTGAGTGGCTGCACAAAACAAAAAACCTTAGAAAACAATTTCTACGTTCTTACTTACTAATCACTAAATTTACTATTGTATAATTTTCTTAACATAGAATGGTTTTAAATGATGCCGCTGATGGTGCTGGCTCTGTTATCGGCACACTGGCGGGCAGTGCGCTTTTCGCGAAAACTAGTATGCAAGTCGTATTTGCGGTGTCGACATTGGCGTTGCTGGTAGCTACGCTCTATGTATACTTTGTGAACGAGGAGAGTCTGAAGGTCGAGCACACCTCACTGGGAGTAAGTTGACATGCTTGCGAAGTTTGAACCCTTTCTAATCGTCTCTAAATTGCTTGCAGCATAAACTATGCCAGTTCTTCAGCCTTAGCCATGTTGTTGAGTTAGTGCGCACTTGCGCTGCCAAACGGGCCAACCACATGCGCACTTTCATCTGGCTTACTATGATTGCGCTGGTTATTACCAATTTTACAACGGGTAAATATGCTTCCCCTTTCTTAGTATTTTGTGTGCAATTGTTGGAAAAGGTGTGTAACATCTCATGAGGTTATGCAAAAATTCCGACCTTTCATTGCATGCAAATTTTTGATGATCAGTTTGAGATTTTTGTCTCAAAGAAGCCTACATTTTCATATAATACAGAAAATACATATACATATATGCAGTCGTATTTTTCGTTAACATACATATATAATTATTATAATTATATATATTATAATTATATTACAGCTGGCGAAAGCAATGTCTTCTACTTGTTCGTACGCGCCAAATTCAATGCGACAGTCAGTCAGTACAGTGATTACAATTCTATCAGCGACGCCATTCAAATCGTTGGTGGAATTATTGCAATTGTCGCATTTAGAAAGGTATGCAACGCAATTTTTTTAACGAAACTATTTTATCTAACAGTGGTTTATTATTTTCCGAAATTCAGTATTTGCAATTCTCCTTCGTTACCATGGCTATGCTCACGCTGCTCTCTGCCGTTTTCGAGAGCACAGTGCGCGCTGCCGCGCAACAGTTCTGGCAAATGTACCTGGGTACAGCGCTTGGCTTCATGTCTGGCATCATTACTCCGATGTTGCTGACAATTCTCGCCTTTGTTACACCTACAAATGAAACTGGGAAGGTTTTCTCAGTAACCACTTCCCTCTCCACAATCACTCCATTGGGTGCGTCACCACTTTACACCTCGGTTTACGATGCTACGCTCTCCTATTATCCGGGCATGTTTAATATTATCAGCGCGGTGCTTTATTTCATTAGTTTTGTTCTTGTTTTGTAAGTCCATCCTTATGATAAATGTGTGACTGTACTAATTTTTCGTTACAATATATTTATTTACAGTGTCGTATTCTTCGTATCGAAACGCAAGGAGATAACTGTTAGTCCACCAATTCCAGCTAGAGTATGATTGTATCTACGAACGAATTCGGCGTATCGACGAAACTTGACGAATGCATTAGAAATGCTAAAAAAGCAAAAACTCACCTGCACAGCATTGCAAGACATTTGTTGTAGTAATGCCTGAACTAATACAGTTTTTAGTAAAGTTTCTAATGCAAAGCATGAATTGTGCATACATTTTTGTATGAATAAATATGAGCACAAAATCTAATTATATGTACTTGAAATAGTTGAATTTGCGGTACATTTTACAAATATACTTATTTTTGTACTGGCGAGATGAAAAAAAAATAAAAGAAAGAAAACATTGACAATTCACTTCTCAACTACTATACTTTAATATTTTGATAGCAGTGTTCCCTCTTGATAGTATGCTTCTTAATAGTATGCCTCCGATAAATTTCCGCCCGGAAAATGCAAATCGTAAAAACAATCAGCTGATCGGAAGCAGGTTAAAACTATAAAAATGAATTCATACAAGGTGATAGTAGTAGGAAAGGGTTTTCCAATAAGAGGTGCTATTTTGATAAAAGATCAATGGTTTTGTTGCTTGCGTGGCACGTAGCGCCGTCTTGTTGAAAATAAACGTTGTCCAGATCAATACCATCCAATTCCGGCCATAAAAAATCGTTAATCATCTCTCGATAGCGCAATACATTCACCGTAACTGTTGCTCCAGCTTCATTTTCGAAAAGTGAAACAGTCACACGTTGTGGATAGAGAGGCTTTTCAACAATAACTCTTGGATTTTCGGAGTCCCAGATCCGACAATTTTCCTAGTTGACGAAGCTACCGAGGTGGAAATGGGCGTCATCACTCAAGATGATTTTTTCGATGGAATTCCGGATCATTTTCATGCATTTCAACGACCCAATCAACAAAACATGACGATGTTGATGATCGGCCGGCTTGAGTTCTTGTGTTAAATGGACTTTATAAGCCTTAAAACCAAAATCTTTATGCAAAATACGGTCTAATGACGTTTGTGGAATCCCTAATTCCAAAGAACGACGAGAAATGAACTAACCTGGGTTTTCTTCAACATTTTCGGCTGTTCTTGAGCGGCGAGCATGAGTTTTATTCTTCACCTCACTAACTTGTCCCAACAGCTCGAATTTTTCCACCAATTTCTGTATGGCGGTCCGACAAAGTGCGTCACGATGACCCAAAAATGTTCTAGTTTTATGAACCGTCTCTGCCAATGCGTTGTTTAAGCCTGCATCGTTCCATTTTTATTAATGGCGTAGTTTCTACTTGTAAAATATCAAAAAATGACAGCTTCAAAAGTGACATCTATCGAAATAGCGCGCTATTCAAAATAACACCTGTTATTGGAAAACACTTTACAAACACAAAATTTGCAAATGTTTTGCGATTGGTGATCTGAATGTCAATATTCCAATCGGAATGTAAACAAACAAAATAGCAACAACAAAAAAATATATATCACTGTGACTAAACCATCAAATTGCAAGAAAAGACAAATCAGCTGTTCTAAGGCTGTCACCTTGCATATATTTGTCTTGTATAGGTTGCTCCATTTGAGAAACAACATCAACACGGAAACCACCAGTCTTAGGAAAAGCTTAACGGAAATACCTGTCAATGATGTACTACTGTGATCAAATACAAAGGCGACTGTCGAGTGTAAACGGCGATATTTTTTCTGGTTCATGGAATGGTGTAGTAAACAGCTGAAGTAAACAGGCAAATTTCCTTTTCTATTTTCTGACATTCGGCTGACTTATTCATTGAAACTATGTTGCTTAGTGCTATTCCTATAAGTTTATTATTTTATTACTGAATTATTATTATTTTTTCTATAAATTTACATGTATTTCAGTCAAACTTCCGTTAATAACTGCTGGTGAAGAGTTACGAAATGCCAAAATTTAGTTGTGAAATTTGCTGCAAAACATGAGCTGCCGAAGCGTTCTATTTATTCCATGTGTCTTTAAACAAAGCTGGACGTTTGCAGTGAAAGTGGTGGTGTGGCACTCACCTCTATCATTTCAAGAGTGCGTGGATTTCACTTCGCGTAGGTCGATTTTTGCGCAAGTGAACCTTCTACAGAATTTCAGGACGAGTTTCAACAGTTGTAAAGGATTTTTCATTAAAATAATTTCAGCCTTTCAAAATATTGTCATAGAAATTATTAACCCACAGCCATTACCAAACCAAATCAAAGTTATGCCAAACCCATCTTCAAAGTGATGCAAAAAAGCTTTTTTAAGTGTAGAATGCAATTCCAGATTAAATTTTTGCACAACCACTTGAAAAACAGAATGTATGTGGCAACTAACCTATATTTAATATATTTGGAAAAAAAAAATTATTAAAAATTTGGCAAATCCTGAAAAATCATTTTTACAAATTTGCATATATATTTTTTAAAAGTTCATATTGGTAGCTTAAAGACTTGTAATAGCAGTGGATGAACTGTCTGTAATGGAGTACAACTTTCTTTGCTAGCTATGAATTGAAGTCCTCATTATTTAGTTACTACATTTTTTTTTATTTATTTAATTAATTTATTAGTGCAGTAAGAACATTAACCGAACTTTTAAAGTACAACACAATAGGGAAAAATAGAAAGTTCTATATGAATATCTATAGAAGAGGACAATTGATTGTACGAGGGTCGTTTGAAAAGTCCGAGCAAAGTCAGAGAGATGGCACTACTGGTGCCATTACACGCCAACATACACCAAGTTTCAACCAAATCGGTCTATTTATTTTTGTTTGGCATTCGTTTGAATCGAGAAAGTCGAGTGATTTTCCTTTGCCATCACGGCAACGCACCAGCTCACGCCTCAGCTGTTGTGGTCTCAAATTAATAGAAATATGGTTCTAACTCATTTGGCATGCCCCCTATTCACAAGGCTTGGCTCCCTCAGATCTCTCAGACTACTATTTGTTCCCAAATTTGAACAAATGGTTGGCGACAAAAATATTTTATTCAAACGAGGAAGTGATTGCAGAAACGAATGGCTATTTTTCCGATTTGGATATGCGGAAGAGATCAATAAACTAGAACAGCGTTGGACGAAGTGTATTAATCTAAAGAGAAACTATGTATGTCGAAAAATAAAAAAGATTTGACAAAAGTATGAAGACAGAAAATTGTTGAAGTCGGAAGTTGCTGCGAATGGAAGCTGGAATAGAGTTCCACAAAAGGCAGCATTGATGGAAAACAGTCTTGCAGAGGTACAATAAGATTATTCAATGTTTACATTTGTTTAGCTTAAGAAATAAAAAATAATACAATGAAATAAAAAACTGTCCATCTATACCATTTAGTCACAATTATTTAAATTCAATTTTATAGTGGTGATATTTCTTAAGTATAATGTTTATTTAATTCTAAATAGAATTATAATTATTCTTCCTCTCGAACTCGTACACTCTACTCTAAAAAAAGGTTAAATAAAGGAACTCTTTTTATATAAGCCAGTGTAAAGTCATCTGCATTGCTCTGCTTACGCAACCTTCTAATTTCACCGTGGGTTCATAGTGCAGTTAAGTCGTTGCGTGCTATCCGTCCGTCGTTTGGGGGAAGCTATTCCAAAATAGCCTGGATTCGTGGCGGGACCGTTTTTTGAGCAGATTCAGATTAGGCAGAATGAAGAGAATTTTATAAATAAAGTCCACTCCCGATTTGTTGACGCCAATCTACTGCTATATTACTCGTACACCGACTCAATTTTAAACCAAAAAGTTGTTGGATGGTACTTAGATTGAATAAGGAAATGATTGCTCATCTTAATATTGTATGAAGGAATGTCTGTGGGAATGTCTAGGGTAAATTTATGAGCATACGAGTAAATTTTATGGCAAATGGCTTAATATCAGCGGCTAGAAAAGTTAGTTTTGCGTATACCTACATGTGTATATGTGTTTTATATATATGTGCATTAGTGTGTTGCGTATATGTGTTTATTTAAAATAACAGGATGTACTGCCTAAAAGTATGCTAAGATTTGAACAAACATTTGGGGTCTGCTCTGTAACCAGAGAATGTTAATGAGATGAGAAGGCGCAAATGTTACTGCTAACTATTTTTAGTATGATTGAGATTTGAAAGGTTTGTAATAAGGGACTTTAGAATACCGTCTTTATAGACACTGAGTTTTGCCCACACAAAAATTGAAAACACCACACATCTTTTAGTCCGGGAGCCAGGGGTCGATTTTGGACTGCGTTTTTATACCGTTAAATTCTTGACTATACTTGTGATTTAGCTTTCATGAATAACGAAAGCGAACGTCAACTGGCGCACCCGTGGTGGGTGTGATTGTGGGAGGGTACGAAACGTGTCGAAAAAAAATTTCTACCAACTCATTTAATACCAGCTGAAATTTTTTTTGTGTATTGTTGACATTGAGTAGAATTAAAAAAAAATAGTCAGCTGAACTGAACAAAAATACGTCAGCTGAACAGACGAACTTGTAAAATAAATTAAAAAGTAAAACTAATTTATGCCGATTGAAATTTTTTTACAAAATATTGGACGCATATGAAAATATAATAATGATGATCAGATTACAGCGGTGGGAAGACTGTCAGCCGAAGCAAGAATGTATCATTGCGTTCATACATCTCGGCGGCGCGCGGAATTTCGTCATCCATTGGATGGCGTCTGCCTTCAGCATTGAAATCAGTCGGCATGAAATGATGAGGTCAAAATGACCCCTGGCTCCCGGACTATTTCACCTCAACACACAACACATCTCTCACCTCGACATTAAACCAATTAAATTTTTCTATTTTCTTATTTTTGAAATAATAACGTAAAATTTATTACACAATTTTTTTTTTCGTTTACATTAAAAAAAGATTTATTTAAAAAAAAATTAAAAAAAAAAATTTGCCGCCGAGAATTGATGTCAAGTCATACATTTGGCGAGGAAAAATACACGGTGCGTTTATTTCTGCGACTGCTTATTTTTTTACTATTTTGTTATTTTTGAAATAATAAGCGAATACGTAAAATTTTTTACACAAAGTTTTTTTCGATTACATTAAAAAAAGAATAAATTAAAAAAAAAATTTAACATTCTCTGATTTACACGCTGACGGCATCATCGGTCCTTAATTCATCCGAAATGGGGAAGGAGCTGCCGTTACGGTATATGACGAGCGCTATCAATCCATGCGATTGAATTTTGTTTTTCAAAAATTAATCAGCTAAACATCGACGACATTATCACCGAGCAATAAGTGATAAAAAACGCCACCATTACTTTCTAAGTGTATGTGTGGATAGTTTTGATTAAACGAATTCGGATTTTAAAACATTTGGTAGAGATGGAGACAATATTGCTTCAATCCACTTGTTCTGACATTGAATGAAACTAATTATTTGGCCTTTTTTTGGTAGGCTGCTAAAAACCAAGCAAAAATGCTTCAGCAAAAATGAAGAATAGAGAAGATTTTGTTTATCGATTCATACCAATGGATGAGACTTGGGTCTATCACCATGAAAACAAGGGGTGCTAAATTGGTTTTTCGGTTCTGAAACTGGTAAGACAATAAATTCTGAATATTATTGTAACCTTTTCAATCAGTTGAAGGAAAAAAGTCGTGAAAAAGACCCAGTGAAAGGAAAAAAATTCTTTTTCATCAGGACAATGCAACGTGTCACAAGAGCATTTTGACAATGGCTAAAATCCACGAATTAAAGTTCGAATTGTTGGAATGATGCTCCCCTAGCGACTTCCACCTGTTTCCAGACCTAAAAAAATTCATACGTGGAAAGCATTTTTTTTTTTTTTTTCAAATCATTTCAGGGATGGATTTCTAAAATTGGAGTCTCGTCGAGAGATATTATATTGATGATCAGGGAGACTATACTGAATAATAAAGTATATTTCAAACCATAACGTTGTGTTTTTCTTATCGAACCGCGAAACTTATTAAGCAACCTAGTAAGTTAAGGCAAAGCAAGAAGCGCCACATGCATTATTTTTTTTAACGAATAGACACTAGTAAACTGGAATGTTAAAATTTCTTTAACAGAACTACGCCCACCATCCACATCGCGATATTTTTCAAAGATAAAAAAATCCGCATGTTTTAATAACGAATAAAGACAATTTACACAAATTTTTTATAAAAAATTACCCAAAATAAAAATACATAAATTAGGAAATGGGCATGTCGCCACCTCATTTCAAGTAAACGGGTGTGTTTATCCTCACAAAGTTTTACCAAACTGGCCTGTAAGCACAATTTTGAAGATTATTGAAACCGAACCGAAATCACACATACCTGATGCCTATGTAGATATGTATGTATATTATACTTATTTTTATTTTGCAGTTAATCGTTATACCTATTTCAGCAGACCAACACGGCTTCATGAAAAGTAGATCTACTGTTTCAAATCTTTGCAGTGTTCTCTGAATATTGTATATCATCTTTAAAAAAATAATTCAAGTTGACACTGTTTACACAGACTTTTCAAAAGCATTTGATAAGGTTAATCACAGGGCTTTAATTTCCAAATTTCCACTCTTTTAAAATGAATTAAATGCTATCTCTCCTCTAGGAAATGTGTCGTCAACGTTGATGGAGCATCATTTATTTTTTTTTTATTGCGTCCTCTGGTGTACCCCAGTGAAGTATACTGGGTCCCTTACTTTTTATACTTTTTGTTAATGACATTTCTAGTTGTTTTAATAACGCAAATTTTTTCTTGTATGCCGATGCCGGCGGCCGCCGTAGCCGAATGGGTTGGTGCGTGTTACCATTCGGAATTCACAGAGAGAACGTTGGTTCGAATCTCGGTGAAACCAAAATTAATAAAAATTTGTTCTAATAGCGGTCGCCCCTCGGCAGGCAATGGCAAACCTCCGAGTGTATTTCTGCCATGAAAAAGCTCCTCATAAAAATATCTGCCGTTCGGAGTGGGCTTGAAACTGTAGGTCCCTCCATTTGTGGAACAACATCAAGACTCACACCACAAATAGGAGGAGGAGCTCGGCCAAACACCCAAAACGGGTGTACGCGACAATTATATATATATATATATATATATATATATGCCGATGATGTAAAGATATACTCGAGAATTGCAACTACAGTGGACTCTTTAAACCTTCAATCTGATTTAGATAACGTTTTTACTTGGTATAAAAAAATAAATTAGATTTAAATATAAGCAAGTACTCGTATTTTCATGTCTCCTATTCTAAATCTGGTTCTCTTATACCCACTTCCTATCACATTTGTGGTTCTAGTTTATCCAATCGAAATGAAATTATTGATCTTGGTATGCCATTTGATTATAAATTCTCTTTTCAAAAACATTTAAACTACACCATTTCAAAGTCTTATTCCGTACTTGCGCTTATTCGACGTTTTAGTTCGTACTTTATTGATCCATATTCTATAAAGTTGTTATATACGTCTCTGGTGCGTTCATATTAATAGGCTTGAATGTGTCCAGAAAGCTTTTGTGAGTTATTATTTGCGTTTTTTAAATTTCACTGATCCAATTCCATCCTATAAAATTCGGTGCTTGCTCATAAATCTAAAATCACTAGACATTAGAAGGATTATTCTCTCCATTACTTTCCTTTTCGATTTGACTTTACTTTCCTTTTCATTGACTCCCCATTGGTACTCGAGAAAATAATTTCAATATTCCTCAGCGAAGTTTACGGAATCATGAATTTTTCTGGTTAGGAATGATAAGAACTAATTATGCATCCAATGTTCCGATTTCTAGAACTCTGGGAGAATTTAATTCGCTTTCAAGTCATACTGGCCTTGATTTTTCTTCCACAAAGAACCCCTTCAAATTAGTACTAAATGAATTGTTGAACTAAATTCTTAGTATTATCTAATAATCTTCCTCTGTAAATTATAAGAAACGTTATCTTTTTCTTTCACTCACTACAATTTACCATTAATCAGTTTTCATAGTCTATAATAAATACTGTATTTTTTACACTATTAATTAAATAAATATTATACAGTCGAACTTCTCTACAGTGAACTTCCATATAATGAAGCTCTCCTTATAATGAACTGGTTTCGAAGACACTGCTTTTTCGTTCTACTTTCGGTGTATTTTTGTCTCCTTATAATGAATTTCTATATAGTGAAGTTTTCTATATAATGAACAAATTTTACAGCTGGAAATTCAAGCGAACTAAGTTTTTGTCTCCATATAGTGAATTTTTTCAAAAGTTTTCTGTTGCAAAAAATTACAGTTAGATGTGGAAATTAAAACAGAAAGAGCTGAGCTATTACAGTTTTATTCAGTGATTGAAATTAAAATGATGCATCGAAGCAGCATTTCGCTTGAAAAAAAGTTATTAATGATTAACAAAGTTAATGAAGGAAAGAAAAAAAAAAGATATTGCCAATGAATTCGGAGTTCTTCCCAGCACTTAATCAAATATTTTAAAAAATAAGGAAGTGATTTTAAAAAATGCGGAGGATTTGGCAGTAAATACCAAACACAAAAGACTTCGACCTTGTCATTTTGAGGATATTGACGAAGCAATGCTGAAATGGTTACTCGTTGCACGTGGTAAGAATCTCCCTTTATCTGGACCATTATTGAAGCAAAAGGCCAAAGATTTTGCGGAAGCACTAGGACACCACGAATTTGAGGCAAGTACAGGTTGGTTAGACAAGTTCAAAAGTCGGCATGGCGTTATTCAAAAGACATTATGTGGGGAAAGTGCTGACGCCAACATAGAAAACCGTGATGAATGGGTAACGAACGTCTTACCGAAATTAATTGAAAATTACAACATTAACGACATTTTTAATGCCGACGAGACTGCTTTGTTTTTCAAATGCTTGCCAACTAAAACACTGGCATTCAAAAATGAAAAATGCTTTGGTGGGAAGCAAAGCAAGGAGAGAATAACTGTCCTGGTGGGAAGCAATATGACTGGATCAGAAAAGCTAAAATTGCTGGTAATCGGAAAGGCCAAAAATCCGAGGTACTTCAAGGGAATAAAATCTTTAGGTGTCGATTATGAGTTTAACAAAAAAGCATGGATGACCAGTGAGATTTCTACGAAATGGATTGTAAAACTCGACAAAAAATTTTGTGATCAAAACAGAAAGGTGTTGTTTTTTGTTGATAACTGCACTGCCCACCCTAAAGATGTGAGAGACAAGTTGAGACACATTCATATCGCTTATTTTCCTCCCAACATGACTTCGTTACTGCAACCAATGGACCAAGGCATTATCTACAACATGAAACAACATTACAGAAAACGAATTTTAACGAATATACTGACTCAAGTGGATGAGGGAAATTCTGTTATGGCCATAGACTTGCTGCAAGCAGTTCGAAATCTTAGCAATATATGGAATGTCTATGTTAAACCAGAAACAGTTGCCAACTGTTTTGAAAAGGCTGGATTTTCAAAAGATGTTATGCAGATTCCATTTGAGCATTGGGATGAAGAGGACCTTCTTTCAATATCGGATTAGGCTGCTTTACAGTCTTCATTTAAAAAAGTAGCAAATATCGAAGCATCGTTTGATGACTACGTAAATGTTGATAATGGTGTGCAGACTTGGGACAAACCATCCGAAGAAGATATTCTCAACAGCATTTTTGAAAGTCGCGGAGTTCCAGCTGAACCTGGTAAGCATTTATCTTTTTATAGTCAAACAAAAATTTAATATGTAAATATTATTTCAGATAACGATGAACACGATTTGACCGTTGAAGAATTGGCAGAAACTGAGGAGGCATTACCTACGTTGATACAAGCTGCTTCATCCATTAGCGTAATTAGAGCCTTTGTGGAAATGAGGAGTGACGTGCCGATTAATGTTTTCAACTCTCTACATGATTTGGAAGCTTTTATTGAAAATGAAAAATGGAAGACTGTAATTCAAACCAAACTCACTGATTATTTTAAATAAAATTACATAAAAAATCAATGTTTCTTTATAATGAAGTTTCTATATAGTGAAGTGATTTTCAGGTCCCGTGCGAATTCACTATATGGAAGTTCGACTGTATAAAAATATTTCATATATTTTAGTAGCTAATAAGGACCCTGGCTTCGAAACTATTCGATACAATGGCCAAGGGTGAACGAAGAGCAAGCGAAAAGTCTTCACTGCGTTGGAAGGACCAAGTGGAGAAAGACTTGGCTTCACTTGACAACTTGACACTTCTAATTGGCGTCGGTTAGTGCGGGAAAGAAACGACTGGCGCACTTTATTGAACTCGGCCGAAATCGCTTAGGCGGCTACTGAGCCAATAAACAAGAACAAGATTCAGGAATATTGATTCAACTTTGGTGTAAGGGATGATATAAAAAAAGTAAATATCTACGATTCAATAAAACAAATACAATTTACGTCCGACCCAACTTAGACACTTCGCCTTATGTATAAAGAAAAAAGTTGACATGTTGCCCTCTTATTTTATTTCTGAACTATCAAAATATACGAAATCATAATTTCTTATATCAAGCAAGATAATCAAGCAAAAATCACACACTAAAAATGGCTTCTAAATTTCGACAGATTACTTGAATAAATACGTACATACATAAATATTATACTCGTATTTATAGCACTTAAGCAAATGTGTATGTATGTATCTTCTCTGTTATTATCTATGATACGCGTCATTAATTACTACTTAAGTGCCTAGGTATGTGCAGGAAAATTAGTGAAACCACCGCCGAGTTTTATATTATCTGATGTGAGTCACCTAAGAACTCGATTTTTTCTATTATTTATCGAACTGCTGAATAATGGTGTGAAATTTTTGACATTACACGTGTTTACATTAAAATTACGATAAATTTGTTGTGCTATGATTCAATTTGTTCAGTTTTTGTTACCGAAAAATATTTAAACAATTTTGTACCCATATCGAACTTTCATAAATCTTAATACAGAGTTTGTGACCAGCAAATGGCACTAGATTCAAAGTTTACGTCAGACCTTGGCACGAATCGTTACATCCGTGTTCGTATCGGCGACGAAATTACGTGAAACGTCAATCGTGTTATTATCTGGCACAGGAATGGAAACGCATCATAATGTCTTTTCAACTCAAAATTATTTTTACGTTCCACTGCGTTTTGGACTCTACTTTTGATTTACAATAAATATGGCTTTTTCAAAATACCATTTTGTTCAAAAAGTTTCTCGAATATGTTCAGAAAATTCAAAGACAACTTTATTTTGCAAAAGTGATATTATCAACCCCAGACTACTTCTCATCAACCGCAACGCATTTATGCCAGCGTTTGACCCAGCTCTCGAAACATTTGTATAAATCTTTTTCGGTATAGAACTCAGAGCCGTCTTCTATTTGTCCATTACTTCCATAGTGGTTTTTTGACTCTATCAAAATCACAGGGAACCTCATCAGGTGAATTCGTTGGCTGTTCGATGGTATTCGTTCCGTTCTTGGTCTCATAACGCTCTCGCAGCCTTATTAACTGGCTGAGCTTCTGGCAAATATTCGTGGTGTGCAATTACAATACAGTTGTAATCCATAAACGCTTTTTTTGTGACTGAAAACGACGTAACTTTTTTGGTCTTAGTTAATTCGGAGTTCTCCACTCACTCGCCTGAGACCTAGATTGCTTGTCGTACTCATAAACCCACGTCTTGTCTCCAGTAATGATGCGTTTGGTGTTTGTTTCGATGCCCGAATTTTCTTTTATCTCTTTACGTCTTTACTGATAAAGGCAGTTTCTTTATAAACTGTTTATTAAATATTTTCAACACGTTTTGACCCTTTGGCAGAAGAGTCTAAGGAGAGTTTATTTTGAAGGAATTAAATTTGAAACATGTAAATGCGAAAGTAAATCTGCGCAAATTACCACGGAATAAGCCTCCTTAACATCGCATACAAGGTCCTGTCGAGAGTATTGTGTGAGAGAATGAAGCCCATCAACAACAAACTGTTTGGACACTATCCGTGCGACTTCAGACCTAGTAAGTTCACCATAGCCCAAATCTTCACAATACGCCAAATCCTGGAGAAAACCCACGAAAAACAACACGACACGCACCACCTCTTCGTCGATTTCAAATCCACCTTCGATAGCACGGACAAAAATTGCCTCTATGCCGCTATGGCTGAGTTTGGTATCCCCGCAAAACTAATATGGATGTGTAAGATGACATTGCGCGCTACCACAAGCGCCGTCAGAATGAGACCTCTCAGAGCCGTTCGATACCAAGCGAGGTTTCAGACAAGGTGATTCTCTATCTTGTGACTGATAACAGTACCATGGTACTAGCATATGCCGACGACATCGACATTATCGGCTAAACCAACCGCGCTGTATGCTCGGCATACTCCAATTTAAAGAGAGAGGCGAACAATTTGGGTATTGCGGTGAATAAGGGTAAAACAAAGTACCTGCTGTCAACACACAACCAACCATTCATTCACAACCAACAATTTAAAGTTGTGAAGGACTTTGTCTACTTTGGGACCAGTATTAATAACAGAAATGACGTCAGCCTGGAGATCAAACGGAGAATAACTCTTGTCAATAGGTATTATTTTGGGCTCAATAGGCAACAGAAAAGTAGAGCTCTCTCTCTCGAAGGACTAAACTGGCACTCTATAAAACGCTCATCCATTCCGCTCTAATATATGGCGCAGAAGCATGGACGATGCCAACAGCGGATGAAAGTTTTGGGAGCCTTTTTTAGCCCCCTCCGCGTTAGTGAGGAGTACCGTGTACGGTGGAACAGCGAGTTGCATGAGCTATGTATGTAGGGACAAGGACATAATTAAGCGTATAAAAATACAGCGGCTACGCTGGCTTGGCCATGTCACCCGTATGAAAGAAGATGCTCCAGCAAGGCGAATTTACGACATGGATGTGGCCAAACCGACACACAGTTGTAGCGCCACATACAGCCATGGTCATATAAATAGCGCATTTAGACTTTGAAAGCAAAGAGTTGAATATGTTTTTTCATAATTATTTTTTATTGGGAAAAAATCAACATAAAAAATAAAAAACGTATTTACTTCCACTTTAAAACAAAAAAATGGTCAACAAGAATTTCAGTTTTGATTTAATTTACGAGAACGTTGATAACTCACGAAACCTCCTGAACACATACCTAAATAGCACATCCTAAAAAAATCCAAATAAAAGCAAAAATAGTAAACAAATCAGATAGTTAAGTAATACTATTGTTTAACCAGATTAGTATTTTGTACTATGTCCACCGTTTTTGATTACTTCTTCAAGCCGTCGCTCCATGCTTTCTACAAGCTTGTGGCATTTTTCCTTTGGAATCTATTACCAAGCCTCCTCCTGCCTTTTGTAAAGGCAAGCCGGTGTCTTTTGATAGGAGTGGTTTTTTTCTGCTTATGCGGCCAAACAGCTGAGCTTCGTTAAGTCGCCTTCCTACAAGATTTCTGGAATCCTGTAAACCAGATTCTTGGTTTATTTCAAGCATTATTTGCCGTGCCGACTTAAAAGGATCTGCTTTGCTGTTGCGTATTATAGGTCTATCCACATTAACATCAGTTTTTCGCGGCTTTGGGTTTCTTTCCGTTTTCTGGTTAGATAGAATGAATCTCTCTTAACTAAATTAAGAGCATTATAAACCATTTTCCGAGAGCACATCATCATTTCAGCTATTTTTGCATAGCTTCTTCCGTTTTGAGTCATACGGTATATAAGAGCTCTTTTCTCCAGCGTGCAATGTTTTCCACGTCCCATTTTTAGTAATTACTTTACCATTTTATTTAAGAAACAAAAAATTATACTAAACATCGCTGAAACAATATTAAAGTTGTACTCTCCGCTGCACAAGTTTAAATGTGCTATTTTTGTGTCCACTTCAAAACAGTAATAAGCATAAATAAAATAGAACGCAAAAAATTCCAACGAATAAAAACGTTGAATCCCTCGCAAATGTTAGCTTAATAACGGTAATAAATGTAAACAAACAAATTTATTTGATCAAAGCAGAGTTCGTACTAAACACTTAACTTAACATATAAGGTTCACATTTATGCTATTTATCTGTCCATGGCTGTAAGTAAGTAAGTAAGTAAATGCGAAAGCCGCGCTTCCGGTACTAAGAGTACAATTAACAGCCACTAAGTGGCAAGTGACTCCTTTCTTGGAATGGGGCCGAGTTTAGTCTGTGGAATAATATCAACCGTTCTGCAACTGGTTTTCTTCGGGTTCAATTTATTTTATTTAGTCCTACAATAGCAAAATTAATTTTAAATTTAATTTAATTTGTTTGCATTAATTTCAGTTAACTTAGATTTTTTCCGCCTTAATTGTGTATAATTTTAGTTCCGATAAGTGCCAAACTTTTAAATTTGACAACTTTTGCATGCACCCGAACTCAATTTTGTAAACAGATGACAGTGAGAAGCAGACATTCAGTGATATGATCACGGATGTGGTAATACCAAAACTGGCGATGTGCAGTACGTTCACGTCTGTCGTAATCCGAAATATGACTCTTTCAGTGACTAGTTGTACATTCGTAACTATGGATGTGACGATTCTATCCCTGAATAACTTTCTGGTAAGCAATGGCATAACTATGAATAACTTTGTGCCATGAAAAAATGGTTCTTGCAAAGTTCGAGAATGTGGTGCGCTGTCATTACTATTCCTTATTGTGTACCTTGGAAATAAACAGCTTGGTGGATCAACAGCTTAGTGAAGTCTGTCTTTAAAATTGATATCAAAGAGCCTATTAAAGTGAGTAGAAAGGGAATATTATTAGATAGCCAAAGAAGTAAAAAGCAGACCAAATAATTTATGTTACCATCAGAAGGACTACAAAATCGACTTCTTAATTTAGATAGAGAGGACCGTTGTCATCTCAGTCAATTCACCTGTTCTATAATTTTTTCGAGCTCGCTTGAGATAACTAAAAATATTACCGCACTCGAGATATAAGAACATATCAGAAAAAATAACAAATGTTTCATGTCTGGCGTTCTGCCAACTCTGAAATACCACTGGAGTGTCCGTTTACAAGATTCCAGTGGCGCTGGAGTGGACGAGCTGGGTAACATAGTATACCACTAATCCTCATAGTGGATTGGATCTTTAATGGGATGCAGTGCATTCCAGGGCCTGTTTAGATTGTACCAGTTCAAACACAGCAATGGCTCAGGTATCTGAACAGGAGGGCCACTGGAATACACAGAATGTAAAGCGACCAAGATTTATATTTTTACCCATAATTTAGTTTGATTGAACGACAATTTAATAAAAGAACTCTTAAGAGATGCATAGTTTTTATTATGACAAAAAATCGATAAATGGAGCAAAAAAGCCAAATGAAGAAAATTTATTTATTTATTCATTTCATCAATTAAAGTATAACTTAAATGGATTACTAAAACTAAAGCTTAAATATAATATATGGTAAACAATACTGTGAGATATTAGTCACAATTCAAAAAGTGTATCTCCAGATTAAGTTTTGATTTGAAAGTCTCTCGTGAGTTAGAGAATATATCCAAATGTTTGCATAATTGGTTAGACTGTCTTATACAACGTGCAAGCGATTCATTTCGACTAAAATTGGTCTTGTGATAAGGTAAATGGAGCATATTGCTGAGTCTTAGGTTACCAGTGGGACAATTAGCAGTATTAGCTCCAGCAAGAAGTGATATTTGATATGATTCGTAACTATGTCCCTTATAAACATTGCCGATGAAGTTTTTCTCTGCATTTCTAAAGTTGGCAATGCTAACAAAAGACATCTACTTTTATATGCAGGCAAACTACAAGGCCAACGAAGTGAATGAATAGCAAATCGAGTGAAACGTTTCTGAACCTTCTCAATTCTTAAAGATGAATCCATATAGAATGGATCCCAAATGATGCTGCAATATTAGAGGTTTGATCTCACAAGAGAAAAATACAAATTCTTCAGCATAGAGATATCCTGGAACTCCCTTGAATTCCTTATTACAAAGCCAAGCATAGATCTAGACTTGGCAATCATTGTCTACATGTTTGGAAAACGACATTTTCAATGTAAATGTGACCCCCAAGTCTTTCTTTTCATACATTTTTGTGAGGGTGGTTGTGCCCAACTTGTTATCGAAATCAATCGTAACTTTTCGTCTACTGAATGACATGTGCTGGCATTTACCAGCATTAAGAGGTAAGGAGTTATCATCACACCTAGTTTCCAATCTTGTTAAGTCTTCTTGAAGTCTTATGCAGTCAGTTACGTTCTCTACCCGACTGTAAATTTTCAGGTCATCTGCATACATCAGGCAACGTGATGTCCCGAAAACGTCTGGAATGTCATTAACAAACATTAAGAACAATAGTGGCCCAAGATGGCTACCTTGAGGTACGCCTGAGGTAACTTTGATCGCATCAGATTTTATGTTATTTATACGAACGAGTTGAGTTCTATCTGTTAGATAAGATGCAAGCCACTTGAGTATGCTAGGATGAAGACCAAATGAACCCAGCTTTTTAAGTAGGATACTATGGCTGACTCGATCAAACGCTTTCGAAAAATCGGTAAACATGGCATCGCATTGTTGGCCTGTTCCAAATTGGTTTAAGACATAATTTGTAAATAACCCTAAATTCATAACAGTAGATCTACTCTTAACAAAGCCGTGGTGATTAGGCGATATGAGATTTGAAATTTGGAAGAAAATCAAATCATAAACTAGCTTTTCAAAGAGTTTAGGTATGCAAGAGATTTTGCAGATAGGGCGATAATTTTGGACTTCCGACTTGATTCCAGACTTATGTATCGGTATGATAAACGACTTTTTCCAATTATGTAAAAACTCACCAGAAGCTAGTGATTTATTGAAGATAATTGTTAATGGTTTTGCTAGGATGTACCACAGTTTTTTAGTAATATAGGAGGGAAGCCATCTTCTCCAGGAGTTGGGTCATTTGCCAAGGCCGATAGGCTCCTGAGTACATCATTAGATGAGAGCTGGAAACCTTTATTTGTTCGTGAGCTGTTAAAAGAGGTATTTTTTATTCCGGTGTCGGATTGACAAACATAAACAGATCGAAAAAAATCTGCAAAAAGGTTACTAATTTTTTGAATGTCGAACAACGTTTCCCCCAAATAATGCATTTTTCTGGTATTCCAGTGGTTTCTTTTTACCGTTAATGAACTACCAAAAAGATTTACCATTTTCTTTGATACCACTCTCTACTTTAGAAATGTAGTTCTGATATAAAAATTTGTTCAGAACATCGAATTCTTTTTGCAAACGATTGTACGTTTCATAAAGTTTTGCGTTATTTTTAGATTTGCGGTATAGTTCGTATGCTTTGGTTTTTTTTATTGTTAAGATTAATAAGCCTAGAATTGTATCAGGCCGGTTTGGACTGATTTTTTGCAGACACTATTGGAACAAACTTATGAATGGCCCTTTCTAGTCCTCCTACGAAATCATCATACATCTGTGATAGTACGGGTTTGTTTAAGACAGTTTCCCAATCTACCAAATCCAATGACCGCGATATCTGGTTGAAATTGGCTTTATAGAAGTTATAATTTATGCAATTATTAATAACTGATTTGATATAGCTTATATGTTTAAAACGTACACATAACGCTTTGTGGTGTATGGAGTTAGAAAGAGGGGGTGAAGAGAGGGACTCGACATCGGACTTTAGATCATTGCTTATGAATACTAAATCAAGTAAGCGATTCATATCATTGAGTACTCTGTTAATCTGGCAGACTTTATATTCGGCAAAAGTGTCAAACACCTCACATTCACTCTCGCCTGATACTCCATATGGTACTAATTTCTTAGCATCATCGTCGAAACACCAATTAACATTGGGTAAGTTGAAGTCACCCAAAATAATTATGTTTTGACCACCAGTTAGACTATCCAGTATTGTACAACAATTAATTACATGCTTTTTATATAATTCAATTGGGCTTGAAGGCTGTACCTATATAACTTACACTAATGTATAATAATACTTTTATATACACAAACAATTTCGTTCAGCATTTATTTAATGTGCTTTTCATTATCCTGTGATTTTTTCTTTTGCAGATAAGTTGGGTTTTTCAAATGTTTATGCTTGAAAGGCGTTTGCTATTTTTGATAAACACCACCACTTATGTCCCATACATAAATAGCCATAGGTATAGTTCGTACATGAAATTAGTTCAATCTTACAGTGAATGAGACGCGTAAAAAGTACCTGCCGATAGTGACTCAACACCTTGACTATTCCGTATGCTAGCAGCGGCTGAAATCGTGCTGCCTATTGACTGAGGCATCGTTATCTCCTCTTATGTTTGAGCAGAGCAGAACTTCATTGTTTAGTACTTATATTTAAATCAAAAAGACGTTCAAAATGATATAGTATCACTTAGGATGTGAACCGGAACGGATTGTGTCTAAGGAGTCGAAAGTTTTTATGTGCAAAAAATCATAAAAAAATTTTATTGAATATTTTTAATTAAATTGTTTAAAAAACTAATAACTTAATTTAAATAACAAAAAAAAGAATAAAAATTAGAAATGGTTTCTTTTGAAATGAAAACACCACCTGCTCAGGACAAGTCGTCCATACAACACACTTCACAAGACGTCGAAAATCTTATTGCCGAAAAACCAGCCGAAGGTCCCGCACCGTTCTCTCCCAACAATGCAATGCAGGAAACTGATTCGGAAGATTTAAGTAACAAAACAGTGTCAACGATATCACAAAAAAGGACTATTGTGGAACCGGCAGTGTTTCTGATATATGTTGCTACAACAATTGCTAGTGAGGCATTTTACTCATACATACAAATATCTTTTAAATGCCTCACACAAAATATTCCTTTCTTCATTTTCTAAAAAAGGTGCCGTTTTGCAAAATCAACTACTTTTCCAAACCTGCGTGGCCGTTTACGATTACGATGAACAAGTCTGTGAGCCACTCCTGGGCGTTAAGTCAAAAAATGACGAGGCTATTGTAAGTAACTTTAATTGTTTTTTGCTTATTTAAAAAATCAAAAGACGCAATTTGGGGCAATTCGATTAAGTTCCAAGCGTTGAATTACATATCGGGAACTGGCAACACTGCGTCGTTCGCAAATGCGTTCGATGTTTGGAAAGCGGGGACCTTTCTTTAGTTCCAGTCGTAGAATGAAGTCAACAGTGCTGTGGTTTGTGTTTTTTCGAAAGCAACTTTTCTGGTGGCATCGTGGAAGTGAGTGAATCATATTGCCAAAAACGTGTTGTGATACCATTTTAGTCAAATTTGGCGGAAAACTCTTAGGAATTCTCAGGAGCTTGAAATCTTAAAATCATAATACGAAATAGAAATATGGTTGAAAAGAACTTTTTTATTATAATCCGGTAGATAATTTTATGGCATTTCTGAATATAACGATAAAACAAAAATGTTTATGTTATATTTTAAGTTTAGCCCAAGTCAATTAATTTCATTTGGAATAACAGCTAAATATATTTATATATAATTCAAGCGTACACCCTTTCTGCGTGTTTGGCCGAGCTCCTCCTCCTATTTGTGGCGTTTCAAGCCGACTCCGAACGGCATATATTTTTATGAGAAGCTTTTTCATGGCAAAAATACACTCGGAGGCTTGCCATTACCTGCCGAGGGGCGACCGCTATTGGAAAAAACTTTTTCTGCATTTTGGTGATTCACCGAGATTCGAACCTACGTTCTTTCTGTGAATTCCGAATGGTAGTCACGCACCAACCCATTTGACTACGGCGGCCGCCAATAACAAAATAACAGCTAAAGCAGTGTTTAATTTTCAGCACTCAAATGTTTACTTTCAAAAAAGCAGCTTATTATTTTAAATATATTTAGCACTGCGACCTGAAAGATCCATTGTGCTCCTTCAATGAATTCAGAACAGCATAACTTAAGACTACACAAGGAATAAGAGCTAAAGTCGAGATAGGAAAAGGAAAAAAAAGGTTGACTCTTTGTTTTGTTCACTTCTCGTAATTATTGTTTCACGTATTGAATTGCAAATACATACAAATATTTACTTAACCAAAATTCCCTGATTTTAGCAAATACTTAATATTTCGAATGCTTTGATGAACACTTGCCGATATCGAGTTTAGTTGTTATTTCTTATACTCGTAGGCACAGAAAATTGTGAATATTGCAAAAAGATGAAGTTACATATTTACTTTTAATACAATAGAACAACATACTTGGGGCCAATTTTTTTCCTACAAAATATATAAACAGAAACATATTTATTTACACCAATGAAGTGTTTTAGAGCTTTAGTTTTGTCCATTGAATTTTTTGCAACTATGAACTATTTTATATTAAACTTTCGAAAAAAATAGGTCAGTGAATATATAAACAAAAATGAAATGCAAACAATTTTTAATTCTGATTTCATTGTTTTGAGAAAATCTGCAATCACAGAACACACACTAGGGCAGTGCTATAGTTTTGGCCAATAATGGAATAGGGAATACAGAAATCGGAAACAAAAAATAGCAAATTAAGTCAAAAGCCGAAGTACAACAAATAACAAAATAAATAAAAACATTGCATATCTGCACAAATAAATAAAAGTATCTAATAGGCAAATGGTAATTAATGAGATACCAACGCCGGCTTGTAAACAATGAAATGAATGAGAAATGCACAATTTTGTTTATCTCCTAATCCTCGATTGCTGAGAGCAAACAACGCAGATAAGCGAAATGACTCAATGATTCATTGACGCCAAATATTTTCTCTTCTTATATGCAGTTGTATATACAGTGAACTTACGATATAATGAACCTTGACAAAACGAAAAACTCAATATAATGTAATTAGGGCTGAGTGCACTAAAAAACTGTCTTTATTATACAATGTCCATATATATACATATTATTATATATGTCCATACAAAAATGCCACATACTCGTATGTAAGTATAATGAAAAAATGTTGGAGTATGAAAACCTCCGGAATATATTAACGGTTAGAGTCGTGATAGCAGAAACCTGTAAATAATGAAGTGTAGTGTGTTAAATGCACATTGTCAGTCTTGTTTTGATTGTTGTCAAATTGCATCAATGATGATAGATTACCAGGTTCGGCCAATTGCTATAGTGAAAAACAAAATTGTAAGAGTAACTTCTACTGCCAGGTCACCGGGCAAAGATGATGGATTAGCAGGTTTGCTATTTAGCTATGGTGAAAAAAAATTTGTGAGCGGAACTTCAGCTGCCACGTCCCGGGAGATTCTGCAGCCGAATTCTGCACGATCATTTTACATGTATTGGCACACTCATCCAATGAGTCGCTGTTCAGATGGCAAGTAACATTAACGAAGGTAGTGTTGATTATTTTCGCATATCACCAACACAATCTCAGTTTTTTCGTGACCAAACCATTCTCATGACCCCGTTTACATCAGCCAATCAGCTGATTCCTTCAAAATCACTAAGAGCCGTTTAACGGTCTGAATTATTTAGACTATGAATTTGAGTTCTCTTAAAGCGTAATAGACTCGTCACAATGGGTCTGTTGTGTCCGTTGCGGCAACGAATTTGACTAAACAGATATGTGTTTTAGAGTCGAAAGCGCCACATGTCGGAATGCACAAAAGCTGACAACTTTCTACTTTTGGCGTGCGGCGTTAAGGACAACTATTTAAAGAAGAATAATTTTGTATCGCGCAAATTTCATCAAATGAAATATAAAAAATAAATAGAACTTAAGTTAATTGTGTTACAGCACCCCTATCTTTTCGATAAAAGCTTGAAAGAGAATAGAGCAGTCCGGACTTAACCAAGTTGAGAAGGAAGACGAAATGCAAAATTTGTCCATAAAAATCCATATTTAAATTATTATTATCCACTTCGATACAATACTCAGTTAAATTTAAATTTCCTAATCATTTTGCACCTTGTTTATAGATAAAAGCAAAGCCAGCAAAATTCACTGCAACAATAACCTTTCTGATTCATTCAAATTTAATGATTGCCTCTTCGTGGCACCCCAATTAAGAAACTACTGAATTACTTATTCGAATTTAAAGGTGGATTCCCCGAAAGTCTTTAAAGAGCAATCCGCGTCACACATTGTTGTTCTCTAAAGCCCCTTCAGTTATCTATTGGATATATTATTGTTTCATATACGTCCAGTGCACTTTCAAAAACTAACTGATAAGAAGCCCACTGAGTTCTAATGTTAGGCGTCAACACTTCAAGTGATTTAGTTGAATTTCGATTGCGCAGCGCACACCAGCGCCACTCAATACGACGCGAAAATAAATTATTTCACTCGTAAACGGATTTTAATTGAATCAAAACTGGAAATTGTGTAGAATCAAAGCGATTGTGCGAATAAATGCGAGTATTTGCTCGCTCGTGATAATTAAGTTTTTGAGCAACGTAAATCAGTTTTCAAAAAATACAAATAAATTGAAAACACAAATATGCCGCAGCAGAACAATGAAGAAAGGCAAATTTTATTTTCGCCCTCAAATGAAGATAATAGTATTTCTAATACGCCTACACTTGTGCCGAGCAAGTGTGGGCGCTTGGCAATCATTGAACCGGCAATTTTCTTAATATTTACTGCCTATATTCTTGCCGGTAAGTTTGTTTCTAAAAAAAATTAAATCCACATTTGAAAAAACAATTCGACAAAGTATGCACAAACGCGTATATTTTCCCAAAAAGGAGCAGTACTGCAAAATCAGATGCTTTACCAGGCTTGCACAGTAGTTTACGAACACAATGACACCGAGTGCCAGCCGCTGATTGGCATTATTCCGAAAACTAATCATTCCAATGTGAGTACAGTATTTAATATACAAAGATTGACGTAATGAATATTAAGCTTTTATTTTTTAAAAAGTAAAGATTTTCTCACCATTTTTACATTAATTATTGAATCATGTAATTGTTTGTTCTTATTTATTGTTCTTATTGTTCTTATAATTAAGAAAAAAAAATAACGAAAGAAAAACAATAGAATAGCAATGGGCTAGCGAGCTTGGTTATACCTCTTAAAACTGGTGTAACTCACTATTTTACAAACAAATGCAATTTACCAATTTACGCTGCCAATAAACACATATGTAGCTCATAAAGTCTGCGCACACCTTACAAATATTTTTAAACTGAACACAAAAAAACTTTAGGGGTGTTTGAGCTATTTGAGAGCGTTGTATGAGAGCCAAAGCTTAAGGGGTTAGGAGTAGTCAAAGGTACGAAAATGATGATTTTCAATAAATTTTTTTTGCTGGTCAATTGCTTATTTTACAAAAATAAAAACATAGCATTAACACATCATCTTTCGACTTGACTTTAGCAAAATTTCAAAAAACAAAAAAATTAATAATTGTAAAAGTTATCGCTGTTTGTGAGGAGCCCGTTTCGCCAGAAGTCCCTGGCGGTGATCGTCACAAGTCCTTGGAGATTCATCTTAAATCAATCGGACAAGATATTAATGGATAATCTTGTGCCTAATCTAAGCTTTTTTTGTTCTTTCAAAATTAACAATATGGCGGCCTTAGGAAATATTTTTCACATTTTCGAGAAAAAAACCGACGGTTAATTGTTAAAAAAAAAATCGAAAATTTCGAAAAACAAAATCCTTTGATCAGGCACGACTTTTTTATGTTTTTCAAAAGCAGTATAAATTTTATTGAAATCTACCAAGCGGTTTTTAAGTTACAGTGATCACCAGTTCAAAAAACATAGTTTTGAGAAAAACGCATTTAAAGTTTTGCTATCGATTTATGTACATACATAGAGTTATACGAATTATTTAATTACTTACACTGTGTCATCTGTTCCTGGGCCATATAATATCATAGTTCTTCAGCCGTCATGGCAGCATCCAAAATTTCGATTTGCTGTTGCCTACGTAGCATTCTACCTTCTCAGGGTTATCGTTAGCGCGCTTATCTGCCACTTCCGATTGCTTGCAGCTACTTGCTCTCGAACGCTCCGGAGCGCCCGAGCGCCTTTTGTCAATTGTTGAATAACTCGAAAAGTATTTATCAGGTTCAGTTCAAATTTTCACATAATATTTTTAAGTTATTATACTTTAAGAAAATGCAAAAAAGATCAAATTTTTTGAAAATTCTGACTGCCCCTAACCCTTAACATTGGCGAATGTGGGTTTTGGATGATTACCTTCCTCGAGCCAAAACGTTCTTTATAATCCAAGATTTTACGGCACTCTGCTTCGAATTCCCTTTTAAAATGTTGAAATACTCCCATTCATCCATTGTCGATTCAATGCATACAACCCTACATCATAATTCCCCCACCGCCGTATTTGACTGTACGAGTACCAACAGGATTTTTTTTCGCAAGAACAAAATTTACTTGCGTCTGTAAAAATTACTAGTTTCCGATACTCTCAACGCTTATTTATATAATTATTAGCAAATTCAATGCGCTTTCTTCTGTTAAAAAGTGAAATAAGCTTTATGAAAAATTTTTCTAGCAGTTTCCCCACAAATACCTTTTTTAAATGTCTGGTTAACGTTTTTAACAATTTTCTTAAGAAATAATTCTAGAGATAACTTTTGCCATATTCATTATAATGCGTTCTTCACGAATCGATAGTGTTGTAGGACGCCCAGGACTGGGAAACTATTTCCACCTTTCCACAATTTTATAATTATTTTTCTTCCTGATACACAAATTTATTTTCCTTTGGCTTCCATGTTTTCTAATTATTACCACTTTTAATTAATATAAATATGAAATATGTAACTGGGCTCGCTAACCGAGGTTGGTACGGGATGATTTTTTTTTTTTTGTTTTCCTTGTTCACTCCTCTCGGGAGCATAAGGCGTCGACAAGACATTTCTCTTGCGTTGGTTACGTTAATCTATTTGATTTCTGACAGGGTAAGTCATTAGACTGCCGCTTTGAGGTATGAGATGTAGGGCCTACTATTAAGAATATTTGTCGAAATAAAGTAAAGGTCGATGTTAAATTGAAAATGAATCGAATGCTCTGTTAACTAATGTTCCCCTGATAAATTATGAGATTTTAATTTTGTAGTTAATTATAATCAATAAAATAAATTGAAAATTCTAAACAAGAGAAGGCACGCGTCTCAAACTATCTAATCAACCTGAAAAATGCATTGGTGAACAAATGGGAGAGCAGTGTGTGTGTGTTTTTTTTTTATTATTATTATTGTTTTAAATTGTTCATTGTTTATAAACAGTGCAAGCAATGATGATTACTCGTAGCAATGCGATCGTTGATATCAAGTCGCTTGACTTACATTTTGGAGACTGATTAGAAAATGCTGTGTAATGGTGATTTTAGCAACATTATTCATACTTGTAGATATACTAAATAAGAGACAAGATAAGCAGGTGGTACATTTAGTAATGGAGCACATTGGGTTTTCGTTTGTTTATCAAAAAAGGGTGCTTCAGAATGCACCTATTTTCAAATTAGTAGAACGCTATTTAATTTGAAAATTCTATTTATATATTTCGGTCTCAGAAAGGCATCAAAAAACCACCTTTAAATTTTTAAATTTACTTTGCTGTAAAATAAAGATACATCATTTTCTCCTAACGAGATACCCGTTGGTAGATATTTATTTCGATTTGAACTTTCCGTTTAGCAGGGTTAACTAATATCAGATGGATGGATAAAGGACTTTGAGAACCTACATAACAGTGTCAATAACTATCATAGTAAATAAAGCAATATATCCGCCGTAACAGAATGTTTTGGTGCGTGACTACCACTCGAAAGTACGCAGGTGCGAGTCTGCGTGCATGAAACAACAAAACACACACACAGTTTTTCTATTAGTCGTCCCTCAGCAGGCAATATCAAACCCCCGAGTGTATTTCTGCCATGAAAAAGTCCTCCTCTTCATGAAAAAATATCTCCCGTTCGGAGTCGGCTTAAAACTGTAGGCCCCACCATTTGTAAAACAACATCAAATCGTGTACCACAAATACGAGGAGGAGCTTCTATGAAAAATTACATCATTTAAATATTCACCATGAGCACGTCTACAGGTAGAATCCGCCAAACAGTGGATTCCTGGATATCTAATTGTTGAGAACATTGAGATATCGCTGTTGAAGGTTGTTCAGCAACTCTTTGCACTACAGCAGCAATATTCTCAACAGAACGTCCAGCTTTTGGTCTGCCAGTTCTTTTTCTATCCTCGACGAACCAGTTTGTTAAGATTTGTTCTCCAACTTTTGAACTGCCGACCCATTCAGACGATTATTTACATAAAAAAAAATTACGAATTTGCCGATATGTTGTCCTTAAAGGTTGACCGCGTTCGTTCTATCGTGTAAATTTGTATATCTGCTAACTTGACAAATGTCAAGGATGATAAAAAAAACGTACCGTCTCGAAATCATTCACTACTGACATATAGGCGTCACTTTTTAGGGGATATTTATTAGCATGGTCGGTTTTATAGACTTTCTAATAAATAATTTTGAATATATTTTATTTCAAGGGGTACTAGTTTTATTTATTCCATACGCATATAAATATTTTAATTTACGTAATTTGTTTTAACTTTTTTTAGGTCATCGAAACTAAAGTGCAACCGTATGTGGCTCGCATTATAATGGTAAACTCATTGATCAACAGTATTTTACCTGCACTGCTTTGCCTATTTATTGGGGCATGGTCTGATAAATTTGGGCGTCGACCCATACTTATAGCAACTTTTTCAGGTATGTATGCGCAAATTTAATTTAAAATTCATATTAATTAGTTACCAAATTCTCGCCTATTAGCGGCGTTACTGGGGCATATTATAATGGCATTCCTAGCCGGCATCTCAGTGGCGACGCCAATAAATCCCTGGGTTTACATTATATCGAGCATACCGTTGGCAGTGACTGGAGGCACATGTGCCTTAATAACAATGGTGTTTTGTCTAGTTTCCGACGTGTCTGACGAAGTGGGCAAAGCTAGACGGTAAGGCGCTTATTTGCAAATAAATCTCTTAAAAGATTTCTAATTTCTTAAAAATCATAAAATCCTCATTTTGCCCACAGGATGTTCCTTGTGGATGGCGCTTTGGGCATTGGCACACTTGCCGGCAATCTAATTAGCAGTTACATTCTGTCCGCAACCGGTACCATCGGCGTTTTTGGCATAGCCGCCGGGCTCGACTTGGTTGCGTTACTGTATTTGCTGATATTTGTTGGAGAAAGTGTGAAGTTGAAACACGAACGGAAGGAAGTGAGTATTTTTACATTTTAAAAAATTGTGAGAGCAGAGTTGTAACGCATGTTTTTTTTTTCTTTGCTCATCAGTCAAAAGTACGAGAATTCTTCAAATTCGATTTAATAAAGGACCTGGTAAAGAGTTGTGTAAGACGCAGACCACACTTCGATCGTGGCGTAATTTGGTGTATAATTTTCACGTTAGTGAGCACAACTTTCGTTACGCGTGAGTATATATTCATTTACACCTATTTTTTGTTGAATTCCTTTGAAAGTATGTGAATCATCTGTAATTTTGGTAATTTCTACGGTTGGTCATTTTGTCTTGGTCAAATCTTTTTTCGTGAAAAAAAAACCATAACGTCTCAGGCGCTTCAGGGTGTTGAATTTTGTTTAGAAGGCGTTTTGATCAGATAACTCGTTGTTCTCGTTTTTGCTCCGCCATTAACTGTCTTCTGCGCATAACGTAGGATATATAGCTGGGATCTTAATGGACAACTCGACGGATAAGACCCTAAAAACATTAAGCTCCTTCGCAAGAATCCTCATTGATTTTGAAGGGCTCACTTCAATGATCGCTTGCACCTGTTGAATAAATCCTGCAGATCGTACAATGTCAGAACATTCCTTATAGTTTCGCGTTGTCCAATAGATTCTGCACAGCTCCCCGAAGCTTTCAATGAACGGCGAATCTTATGAACTAATAAACGGACGGACTTAAGAAAATTAGAGATTTTTAAAGCGGTATGATTTGTACAGATATCGACTATAACTGCATGTCCCTTCATTTCTTGAGTTAAATTGTAGTTGTCCATGTCTTATCTGAAAAGGAGCAAAAAGAAAAATAATGGTTTCGTGAAGTTATAGCCACATATACGCATGTCCTCAAATACCGCATGCACCCGGAAGTGCTTACTTTTCCCAAAATTGTATTATTATTTAAAGAAGACAAGCAAAAAAGAAAAGAACCAAAAACTCTCTTCTCCTTCACTGCCTTCCTAAAAAGTCTAACGAATTTATCGCCTATATCCGAAGTTTTTATCAATTGTGAACAAATAATCTCATGTCATGTCAAGATGAAAGAGGCTTGTATGAAAGACCAGAATTCTCTTTTAATCTTTTTAATATTCCTTTTCAAACCATTTATGTTAATAGAACTATTGCAAGATTCTCGGGCGGGTCACTTTTATGCTATGCGCCAAACTATTCAGTTTACATCCCTTAATTTTGGCGATCTGGATCCCTCTACATTTTAGATGGAATTTAAACTTTGAAGATCTCATCCCAGACTGATGTGAACGGCCCTTTGATACTTTTTTTAAGAAGTGTCCCATCATAGCAACTCCACTTGTTGATTGCATCTACCCTGATTTATCCAAGACTTTGGACACTGTCACATAGAATTATTTTGTGTAAACTGTGACTCTTGGATCTCACTCGATTTACCTTTTATGGTAAAAATCTTATCGAGGTGAAAGGAATTGTCTTGCTACAATTGAAGGTGAATCTTCTGCCTTTTTTATCGCCACTTCAGGGGTACCTCAAGATAGTTTTCTGGGCCTTCTACTATTCGTCTTATTTAACAGTGCTTTTCATTTCTCAGGCACCTATTATATGCGAACGACTTTAAAATTTGTGTCTCAATAATAAGCACAGAGGCTGTACTTATGCTCCAGGCTGACCTTAATGAACTCGTTTGTTGGTGTACATGTTCATGTACATATCTCTTTAAATTAAAAAAAAAATGTTTTCACATCGCTTACTCTAAATCTCGTTATATTCTACAATCGTCGTATTATATCAATAATAATGTCCGTCCTCCAATCAGTGGATGGACACTAACTTTTCATTCTCAAGTCATATCAATTATAATATATTATCTCAAAATCATATTCGATCTTGGGCTTTGTTAGACGTAATAGTACAAATTTCTCAGACCCTTACACAATGAAATTACTGTTTACCGCGCTTGTTCGATCTAGGTTCGAATTTGCTTCATTTATTTGGAGACTTATCACCAATTTACTTTCAGAAGAATAGAACGGGTACAAAAGATGCTTCTTAAACACGCCCTAAGATCTCTCAATCGTTGGATTAAAATCGCTTGAGGACGATTACATCGCTTTCTTTTGTGTTTAATTTAATTCAAGGTGGCATTGATTGTGCGTTTCTTTTGCAACGCATTAATTTTCTTATTCCGGCGAGAACTTTACAAAGCCCTTACCTCAAGATATTCAAAAAGAATTTCACGTCCAATGCACCTATTGCTCAGACTCTGCGCGAATTTAATGGGATCTCGTTAGATTTTACAATAACTCTAAATCAATTCTCCTCTTTGTTGCATCATTCAATTCGCCAATATAATCTTATTATTTTTAATCAGGTTTATCTTACTTTTAGATCGTTTTATTTGTTATTCTTTCAATATATGTATGTATATGTCCGGCCGAGCTCCTCCTCCAATTTTTGATGTGCGTCTTGTTATTTTTCCACAAATGGAGGGGCCTACAGTTTTAAGCCGACTCCCAACGGCAGATATTTTTTGTGAGGAGCTTTTTTATGGTAGAAATACACTCGGAGGTTTGCCATTGCCTGCCGAAGGTTGACCGCTATTAGAAACAACTTTTTCTTAATTTTGGTGCTACACGGAGATTCGAACCTACGTTATCCGAATGGTAGCCATGCACCAACCCATTCGGCTATGACGGCCGCGAATAGAATATTAATTCTACTAATATATTGTTTATATTAGCACAAAGTCAGCACTAAGTAAGCTTTGTGTTGTTTGACTAAAATTAAATAAATAAATAAAGTTGTGTGATGTGTCGTATGTGGAGTTTATTTGCCACTCACAAAACATCAATATGTATTAAAACATTCAAAGCCTGTAAGCAAAATATTTGCATAGCTTGTTACTGACTTTTAAAATTCACTCCAATATAATTTCTTATTTTCCTAGAGGGAGAAACGAATGTGTTCTATCTTTTTCTGCGCAACAAATTCAACGTCACTCTACAGGACTTCACCACTTTTAACGCTGCCGCGATCGTCATCAAAATGGTTGGATGTGCCATCGTTTTAGTTTTACTGCGCGTGGTGAGTGTCTACCCAACATTCATTCATTCAAACAAAAAAACACTATTCACTATTTGACACATCCGTTATTTTCAGTTATTTAAGGTGCCAATAACTGTAGTGTCCATGTTGGGCTTAGCTGGTTGCTTTCTGGATAGTGCCACACGCGCACTCGCACAGCAGTTTTGGGAAATGTATTTGGCCGCCTTAATGGGTTTTATGGGTGGAATTAATAGTCCTATGCTGCAAGCGGTACTTGCGGGTTTGGTAGACGCTACTGAAATCGGTGAGTTGAATCGACAATTTCACTGTTAAGCCAATATTGTACAAATCACATTTGTGAGTGAATTCTATTATTATTTAATTATTCCATTTCAGGTAAAATTTATGCAGTCATCTCTTCCTTGCAAACACTTTCCCCTCTGTTATCGGCACCAGTTTACACTGGCATTTACAATGCCTCACTGGAAACATATCCGGGTGCCTTTTTCGTTCTGAGCAGCGGGATTTATTTGATATGCTTCTTGCTTATTACGTGAGTGTGGAGATGAAATATTTTGAAATGTATTCGCAAAAAATATTCATATCATTTCAGTGGCATGATCATTATGCAGCGATATGGCGCTAGAGCAGACAGATCCCAATCAGCCGCTGCAGTGCAAATTTGAGAGAATCACTGCTAATTGAATTTATGTAGCTAATCGTATTATACACTTTACAGTTATCAAATCAAGTGACCTGCAACGAAAAGCAACTATGTTGTGAGAAATTACGTATCTGATATATTTGGATGCTGTTGAGCCTAGAAAATTTAGAATAAATGTTTAGCATGATTTTGTAGTTAGGTTGCAACATGATTGATTTGGCTAATGAGTAGATTAATTATGTAGTAATATTTGTATTTAGCTAACACAGTTAGTCTTAGCTCATATTTGAACACAGAAATTGTATGTAGATGTATGTACAGTTGCGAACACGAAAATAGAAATACCAAAGATATATTAGATTTTTTCCAAAAAAATTTTATATATGATGTGGTTAGAAAGTTTTTATTAATATATTATTTTGAAATATTATTCCTTTCTTAAACTGAACACATATTGAAATCAATTTTATAACGAAAAACAGAAGTTCTTATAACAAAAATTTAACATTAAGATTAAAATAGCAGTGGCCATATAAGTAGCGTATGCTGACTAAGTTTGTAAAAAAATAAAGAAAAACTGCATTGACAAAGTTTCCAGATACAAAGTTTAAACTAATATTTATTTGAATTCCCCAAATTTTCTATTACGGCATTACAACGGGGAGGCATTCAGCCCTCGCTGCTTACATCGCTGCTTCGGAATCTTCAGCCGCGCATATTTAACAATCTCCCAAAGTTGTTCTTTTTAAGTCCGACAACAGATTTTCTATAAGATCGAGGGCGGGGGACTGAATATTTGCGCGAAACCAATTTTCCAATTATTCCCATTTTATTGGCATTTCCTCTCTGCAATACGCCAACATAACATTCTGCATTATTTCCACATAATATAAATATTGCTATCTACTATGCCATCAATTTTGTGGATGTGCCATAATATGAGAAACATCCCCATACCATTATTTTTGAGCCCCCATTCATTAGGAGTTCTCCACTCACTCACCTGATGTCTGGATTGCGTGTCATACTCGTCACCTCACGCCTCGTCTCCAGTCCATACGTTTGATGAATTTTGGGTCGGACTCAGCCCTGGAAATCATATCTTTGGTGACATAAATGTGATCCCGTTTTTGCATGAAATTGAGGTTCTTTGTTAGCTTTGCAGCAACTCTCCGCACACCCAAATCATTGACTAGAATATCTTGAGCAGATCCACAAGCAAGCCAACTCTCTGACAGTTAATTTGCGGTTATTGATCGGATTTTCTTTCACTTAATTGATGATTTCCATCAGTTTTTGATGCCGACGGACTGCCACTACGTTTGTCATTCTTGATGGATTTCCGATTTCTTCCGGAGCGTTCATTGCACTCGTAAACTGCTGTTTTCTTTAAAGTATCATTACCGAAACAGTTTCCCACCATTTCTAAGGGTTTCGCACCATTAAATCCATTTTTAACGCAAAATTTAATACAAACTCGTTGTTGCAGATTCAAATCGAAATCTATTTTTAAAACTGTAAAAAACCGAGATCACGTGCACATTCGAACCTTTTTTTAATTACAGAATAATAAGTCGTCGGCGAAAGGGCCACAAAGTACAAGGTGAACCAATGGCTACTTTCTTTCCATAAATGTTCAACAAAACACTCCGTGCAATTTTTTTATCAATCGAATGCGTGCCCTCCGCCGGTAATGGACGAAGTTTCCTTTAAGGGTCTTTATTGTTTTTGAACTACCTGAATCTTCTTTCGTGTGCTATTTCGAAAACCCTTCAGCTACAATACAATAGACGAAGGTCTCAGAAAGTCCTGTGTACTCCACACCACTCAATTTCCACACTCGTAACCCGTTTAACGGTCATTAGTCGATCGGCACATACGCCTAAAAGCTAGGTTTACCATTTGGATCATTGTAGAAGTTGTGGGGACCTCCATTCCATCAACAACTCTGGTTGGCTTTAGATATCTGCCTGTTGGAGCTCTCATAATGGTATCAAAACGGCGCCTAAATGGCCTTATAGCAACGTATTTGAAAACACATTTATGACTACATTGGCTGCTCAAAAGTCAGTTAGCCACACGCGGCAATCGGCGGAAATGCGTGCCATCCGTAACTTCATTTCAATAAGCACATAATTTGCCCCACACATCATCCACTTTGGAAGATATTGGCAGATGGAAGATGCCCATATCTTTCGTCCTGCGGAGATATGGCATGCTACTAAGTTTTTGAGCCGTCAGTGTCAAGCCAAATTGTTGAGATTTGATTCGACAGCTTCGCAATTTGGAACACCAGAGGAATTCTAGGTGATGATTAATGTAAATCACCTCTTTTTCGAAAGTTAAATGGGAGTCACCAACTTGACTTCTACACCAACGGTTGGCCACCAACGAAAGGCAAGTACGGTGTAATTTTTTCGCATACGAAAAAGTTTAAAGATTTGACTTTTCTGAAATTTATATGTTTAAGTATGCCTATAAACTCCACCAAAAGTTTTAAGAGTTATTTCATATGAAATAAAACCCTAACCCCATGCACACTATATTATGGGTCAATACTTAGCGCTGATAAGAGCTTCTTATTTATTAAGAAATTATTACCGAAAAAAGGAAAAAATGTTATCTGCAACCTGAAATGACTACCGGGATGGATCAGCAACCATTTAAAATATTTACTTATGCAAATAAAACAAAGTTGAATGTGTTTTCTATTTACTTTAGTTTAAAACCAGTTGAAGAGTTGTTCGCATGCTATTAAAATACAATTGTGGCCGGAAGGAAGTTTCCTCTAGTAGATTTTATTATTTATTTTAAGAAGTAAAGAAAACATAGTTCCACACTAGCTACTAAAATAAAATAATAATGAAAATATACTCGTATATATTGTATAATTCAAGAGAAAATGAGAAATCTAGAAAGTCAGAGTTGGAGATCGCATTAAAATCACGAAGAGCACGTTCAATAGGAGGGATGCAAGCATAATTTTTATTAAACTTATTTTTAATAGAGAGGAAGAGCATTACGAAGAGTTCTGAGACGTGTAAGAAAATTATGACTTTGAAGCAGAAATGGGCAATCAAAGTCGCCTTTAATAACATTGAAAACAAACGAGAGAGCAAGAAGAGCAATAGCAAACGTGATATGTAAGATGGGATGTCGATTAAAAATGTATGGTATGGCCTCCAAATAAAGTAGGCGTATTCGAACCTGGAGCAAACGAATGCAGTAAATAGCAAATTCAGGGTATAAGGGCGGTAAATTTTAAGCTATTCCGTCGTACGGAGCCTAGGTTAGGTTAGGTTGAAGCGGTTGTCCTGTAGGACACACTCAGCTTACCCCTATCTCTCCTAAAACCAGTGTGTGTTTTTCAAAAATGTTAGAATATCTCTGGTTTCTGTAGAACTGAGATCTTTCAACTCATTAAAAAATAGTTTGCCCTGAATAGTAAACCTGCGTCTGGATAGAACAGGACAGTGGCACAGTAGGTGCGAGATTGTCTCTTCCTCGTCCTCATCTACATAGACAACTTCTACAGAAGTCATGTGTTTGCACACCCATCCTTTGAGCGAGTCTACCTTTGGGCGTTATGACTGAAATCATTTGCTTTCCTTACAATTTCTTCAAGGATGAGTAGCTTACATGTTTGTAAGGGTATTCCTCTGTCATTATCTATGTACTCGTCAGTCAATTTGGTGCCTAGTCTCGCTAGTTCATCGGCTCTACAGTTACTGTCAATGTCGCGATGGCCAGGAACCTATGTTACCTTTAAGTGAAATGACTCAGCCATCTCGTTAAGAGATGTGCGGCGTTTCATGGCTACCTTGGAGGTTGTCGACTGTTTTCTGAGGGATTTTATCGCCGCTTGGCTATCAGTGAAAATGTAGATATCACTTCCGGATATCGCATCACACAGTATCAGTGTCGCGGCTTTTATTATTGACATGAGTTCAGAGCCTAAGACAGAATATGATTTTGCTATGATTAAATTAATGTGACTATTGAATGAAAACGGCTGTCAAAAATTACATCTAAATCTTTACATTGTTTAACAGATTGAAGTACAATATTAGATATACTATAAGAAGTGCGAAAGACAATAGGGATTTTGGAAAAAGTTACATGGTTGCATTTTTGGAAGCCTGCATACGCCAGTTGTATTATTTCTGACAGAAAATATATTTAAGGCGTCAGCATTTAATAGAAAATTAGCAAATGAGAAGCAACTGTGCAGGAAATCAACAATTATTTTAATACTATTCGTTTTTACAAGTCATTTTGATAAAAAAAAATTCTTTCTATCGCTTAATATGTACGTATACGAGTACGCATCAGGGATTGTAAATTTCAATTTTGTTTACTGCGTTGAATGGCGAGCAAGTGCTAAGTGTATTCTCCCTTTCTTGATAAACATTATTTAGTTGAGAACTCTGAACTTTTTTTTTGTAAATGAAAATAATGGGTGTCATCTTAAGCGTTTTTAATTAAATCGTTATACCGCTTTGTGTAGTGCAAATTATTAGCAGGGATTTCAGTGAGTCAGGCCAATATGGTGTATTTGATAATCCAACTGTGATATGTAGATAATTAGTACATTTAAGCAAATTCTATTATATCAGATGTATAATTACCAATAAAAGCAAAATAGGATAACTCTCCGTAAGATACTCGTATATTTACTTTTATGATTCGGCTATAACGACAAGCAATTGCTTGAGCCATTGAGGTTAGATTTAGCAACTATCTTGGTTAAGTTACATTAGCCCAATGAATGTTTTGATTTCGCCCAGGCTGGACAACCAATGTTGGGCGAAAGAGTTGTGCTTCCAATTGATTCCGTATGAGCAAAACGTAACTGTCCAGAAATATCAAAACCAACACCAATTCGAGTTAATACCCACTAGGTATACATGGTAAAAGCGCTCTTTCCCGCTTGTATTACTTATTTACTTAGATGGCACTACAGCCGTATGTCGGTTTTGACCGAATCTAAAACACTGCGCCCTCTAGCTCGGTTCGGTGCTTGCTGGCACCAGTTGGTGACTCCGAGTGCTGCCAGGTTCTGCCTCACTTGGTCCTCGTAGCGTAGATTAGGTCTTCCTCGTCGTCCGCAAGTGGGTTTCCTCTTGAAGGACTGCCGTTCCAAAGCTCTTTAGTTCATTCTCGAGACATGGCCAAGCCAGCGCAGACGCTGTACTTTAATCGGTATAATTGTACATAGGTATAGCGACGATAACTGCATGCTTCTTCATATCTTGAGTTAAGTTGTAATCCTCAAATATTGGAAGCGCCCTGTATTTTTTATTATTATCAATATGCATGCATCACTCCACAATCCTTACAGTGCTTCATGCGAATCGTTCTTTGTTTGGAAGCGCTGAAAATCTTATTCCCCCCCAACTTCTTCAAGACACCGACTAGAAACTTTGGACGGCTAGCAACTTTTTGGCAAGCAACGCGAATTGAGCCGGAGAAGAGTCTTGGCCGAAAGTCCATGACTTTTCCTTCCAAAATCCTTGTCGTTTTCCTTGTACTCTTACACGAAGTTCAACAAGAATAGTTTCAATAGCGGCTTTTCCACAACTTATACGAAAATTGGAAACAATTTGTTGCTCTACAATCTTTAATTAAACTTAAAATGTTTGCCGCGAAACAAAGATCCTTTTCCAATATCATTGGCGACTATGGCCATACTAATTTATTTACTGAAGCGAGAAGTTCTGTACATGAAGGAGAAGGTTTCATGCTAAACAGCCATCGGCTAGGGCATTTGGTGCATGCCAGGAGGGTTCCCACTTTGTTTAGATTCAAAACATAAAATAGATATGTTTTATAAGTTTAATAAATAAACTAATCTGGCGCTACATTTGCTCGATTGGGCGTAGAAAGACTGCCGGCAAAATCATTACAAGCTTAGCCAACATCAAAGATCAATTAGAATAAACTTAAATTATCATTTTACTAAAATGAATAGGAAACAAATCTCACACCTCCAATAACTGCGGGCATTCCGTGTAGGGGCACAGAGTAAATAACCAAATGTGCATACTCACATATATTTTTATCGTCCACAATAACTTGGTCGCGCGACTGATTGCAAGTAAATAAAAATAACATCCCCACCTGCTAACCGAGGAGTTGAAAAGCTGCAAAATGATATTTAACTAGCCAGTGTATTTTTAAAGGTAGTCGCTCACACAAGTCTGCCGGTGAAGATCAAATTTCTTATCTTTCAACATTTAGCGTAATCGCGCGTGCGTACATACATACATACATATGTGCAAATATAATATATTCGTTCATACCTACATCACGACGAATTTCTGCAAATCACTCAACCGAAATCAAATGAAATGAAAAATAAAAATTAGTACCACAAATTTATAATGGACCTAAAGTCTCATTAAATTGACTAAAGTTTTAAAGCAGTTATCCAAAAAAATATAGATGGTAGCTTCAAAAATGACAGACCAAGATGAGAAACACATCCTGCAGACACCTTCTGATACCCGCATGTCGTTTGAACAACTCACCTTCGATCCGGAGGGAAATTCCTTAACGCCTGCTTATTTGCCGACCGGAACAATCAATAAAGTGCATCCAGATGCATCCTCAGCGGAGGAACCATTTACAACGCAATCGAATCGTCCTTTGCGCAGACGGGTTATGTCCTTAGAATTGCCAGTGTTTTTGCTCTTCCTCTCTATGATGCTATCGCATCCTGTAATGCTAAATCAGGAACTTTACCAAACCTGTTTAGCTGTATATCATTACAACGAGAGTAGCTGCGAACCTCTGCGCGGTATTATTCCCAAGACGGAGGAGGCGAAAGTGAGTGTTTTGTTTTTTGTTAATTTTTTTTATATTTAACTTCGTTCATGAACTATAAGCAGAAATCATAAAGATAATAACGGTGTTGCAATTTATTTGTTTATTTCGTTTTTATCCCATCGGAATATAGTTTTCCCCATTTATTTTCGAAAAACAATAACAATAACAATAACTTTGTTTTATTTTTTCTTATTGAATACAATTTTTTATTTCACAATACCTTTCAAGGTTTAATTTTTTGACCTAAAAATTCTGTTAATTTTAATTCGTTTGCTTTTTAAAGATGACAATTTATTATATTCACTATTTGCTACACTTCTTGAATTGGATGAAGGAATCGGATCAGTGAAGTTTAAAGATTTGAGTGCAAAACAAAGAAATTTCTTTGAAATGCGTTCAAGTTTACTGATGTGGCACTGATGATATAGCCTCCAAATAAAGACGGCGTACTCCTGCTTAGATTGTACGAGGGAAGTAAATAATGACTTTTAAGTGTAAGGATCCGTAAAATCGGACCGAAACGCCGACCAAATAAAGGCAAGTATAGAATTCGGTTTGGTGAAGACAAAATCAAAATGACTAAGAAACTGGAAAGTGGAATCAAAGGCCATTCCCAAAGCAGTAATTTCATTAAAAGTACTTAGACGAGAGTTCTTTATAAAATATGACGTGGAGATTAAATGCTTGGACTTAGACAATGACACATGAGAACATTTCTTAATATTTATTTGAAGGAGATTCCCATCACACCATCCATGCCATTGTTGGGGTCTGATTGAAGATTGTGTGAATCAGATGAGTTTAATACAATTTTACAAATTGTTAAGTCATTTGCATGTAAAAGAAATGCGGAGAAATAGAAACATCCAGATCCAATGTGCAAAGGTCCAAAAATCTTTCGCAGAATCTTTCTCTCAAATACCTTGGAGTGTGGCCTCATCCACTTTATTCATTTAAGAACAATAGAGTGAAACCCAAATTTGATTAATTATGGAGATCAAGATTGAGTGGCAAACTTTATCGAAAGCCTTGGAAAACTCCGTATAAACCGCATCAACTTAAAGGCCATTGTTGAAAGCCGACGTACAAAAATCTGAAAAAAACAGCAAAATTCGTAATAATTGGCTTATCAGCCGTAAAATCGTGCTGATTAATAGAAATATTACGTTTTATGTTATAGCGAAGTATTATTTTTGTTTTATAATAAACTCAAAGAGCTTTAGAACCGTGAACGTTTGGAAATGGGCTTGCAGTTCGCGTTGCCGTTTTTATTCCTAGCTTTGAATATAGAAGCGATAAAAGTAACTTTCCAACTACCTATGAGTTATCCACACACTAAGGATTTATTAAAGATTAGCAGAAATGGATAGGCAAGAGCCGAATATTTTTTGACAAAATTAGTTGCGCATCCATCAGCTTCCACTTGCCACGAACTTTTAATGTGCTTAATACCGTACCAAACATTCCATTCTATAATTGATGCGGCCGCCGGAGCCGAAGGGTTGGTGCCTGATTACCATTCGGAAGGGCGCAGATTCGAAGCTCCATGCATGAAACCGTAAAATAAAAAAGTTTTTCTAATAGCATTCACCTCTCTGCCGTTGGGAGCCATCGGAAACCCGTAGATCCCTCCATTTGTGGAATAACATCAAGAAGCACACCACAAATAACAGGAAGAGCTCGGCCAAACACGTAACAGAAGTGTGCACGCCAATTATTTATTTTAAATTTTTTTACATTGATTAATGCGTGCTTTCGTTTTGTTTTGTATATTTTTGCTAAATATCAGTAATTCTTCGTACACAGTTAATTTTTTTTTCATGTTCATTCATAGTAACATTTTATTAGCAAGTTGCAAGTTGTCATAAAAGATGGGCGTGGAATTATTATTGGTGTATAAATATATCAAAATAAGAGCCATAAAGTTTTATGTACGAGGTGTGTTCAAAAAGTATCGCAAATTTAGAATTTTCGCAGGTTATGTATATTCGAATTTTAATTTTTTTGTGGCGATATTTTGGTACTCATGTCTCTCACTCATGCCGACGAGTTCGGCCATTTTGAATGTTCAATTAATTATTGACAGCTGCTTTGCTTGCACGTGTTTCGGCTCGTCTTCGATTTTTACCTATTCAAAAAGATGGATCATAGAACCTGTATCAAATTTTGTGTGAAAAACGATATTAAGTGCGGGAATGCATTCCGTATGTTGACTGTGTCATACAGCGAAGCTACTTCGCACCAAAGCAACGTTTATCGGTAATGCAAAATGTTCTCAGAATACCGAGAAGATGTGAACGACGAAAAGCGTGTCGGACGCCCGAGCACTTCAACAACAGACGAAAAAATTGATGAAGTGAAGAAAATGGTATTTGCCAATCGTCGAATCACCGTTAGAGAAGTTGCTGAGGACCTAGACATATCGATTGGCTCGTGCCATTAGATTTTTTTCAATGATTAGGGCATGAGACGGGTCGCCGCAAAATTCGTACCAAAACTGCTCAATTTCGACCAAAAGAAGCATCGCATGAACATTGCTAATGAGATGTTGGACTCTGTCCGCGATAACCCAAATTTGCTCTAGAGGGTCTTAACTGGTGACGAATCGTGGGTTTATGGTTATGACATGGAAACCAAAGCTCAATCATCTCAATGGAAGCTGCCGCACAAACTAAGACCGAAAAAAGCGCGCCAAGTTCGGTCGAATGTAAAAGTTTTGCTTACCGTTTTTTTTCGATTGCAGGGGCGTTGTCATCATGAATTTTTGCCACAGGGTAAATCGGTGAATAAGGAATATTATCTACAAGTTATGCGCAATTTGCGCTAAGCAATCCACCAGAAACGACCGGATTTGTGGAAGAACAAAAATTGGATCTTGCATCACGATAACGCCCCTGCTCACACATCGTTGCTT